>NC_090377.1:91486840-92208507 GCF_036365525.1 Heterodontus francisci | reverse complement strand
TTCATATGTACACTGAACTCCACAATCACCGGCATACAAACATACAAATTCGGAGCAGGAGTAGGCCACTCGGCCCTTTGAGCCTGCTCGCCATTCAATAAGTTCATGGCTGAACTGATTACTCCACATTTCCACCTATCCCCAATAACCTTCCACCCCCTCGCTTATCAAGAATTTATCTACCTCGGCCTTCAAAATATTCAAAGACTCTGCTTTCACCGCTTTTTGAGGAAGAGAATTCCAAAGATTCACGACCCTCTGAGAGAAAAAATTTCTCCTCATCTCTGTCTTAAACCCCTTATTTTTAAACAGTGACCCTAGTTCTAGATTCTCCCACAAGGGGAAACATCCTTTCCATATCCACACTGTCAAGACCCCTCAGGATCTTATATGTGTCACTCAAGTCGCCTCTTACTCTTCTAAATTCCAGCGGATACAAGCCTAGCCTGTCCAACCTTTTCTCATAAGATAGCCCGCAAATTTTATGTATTAGTCTAGTAAACCTTCTCTATACTGCCTCTGTACACATTTACATCCTTCCTTAAATAAGGAGACTGTACACAGTACCCCAGATGTGGTCTCACCAATGCCCTGTATAACTGAAGCATAACCTCCCTACTTTTGTATTCAATACCCCTTGTGATAAACGATAACATTCTATTAGCTTTCCTAATTACATGCTGTACCTGCATACTAACCTTTTGCGATTCATGCACTAGGCCACCCAGATCCCTCTGCATCTTGGAGCTCTGTAATCTCTCACTATTTAGATAATATGCTTCTTCTTTATTCTTCCTGCTAAAGTGGATAATTTACCGCTTTCCCACATTATACTCCATTTGCCAAGTCTTTGCCCACTCACTTAACGTATCTATATCCCTTTGTAGCCCCCTTATGTCGTCTTCACAAATTATTTTCCTACCTATCTTTGTGTCATCAGCAAATTTAGCAACCATGCCTTTGGTCCCTTCACCTAAGTCATTTATATAAATTGTAAAAAGTTACAGATTCCCAGCACAGATTCCAGTGGCACACCACTTGTTACATCTTGCCAAGCAGAAAATGACCCATGTATGCCTACTCTCTGTTTCCTCTTAGCTAGCCAATCTTCTATCCATGCCAATATGTTACGACCCACACCATGAGCTTTTATTTTCAGCAATAACCTTTGGTGTGGCACCTTAGCAAATGCCTACTGGAAATCTAAATACTGTACATCCACCAGTTCCCCTTTATCCACAGCAAATGTAACTCCCTCAAAGAACTCCAATAAATTGGTTAAACATGATTTCCCTTTTAACAAAACCATGTTGACTCTGCCTGATTACCTTGAATTTTTCTAAATGCCCTGCTATAACGTCTTTAATAATAGCTTCTAACATTTCCCCAAGACAGGTGTTAAGCTAACGGGCCTGTAGTTTCCTGCTTTCTGTCTCCCTCCCTTTTTGAATAAAAAAGAGTTATATTCGCTATTTTCCAATCTAATGGAATCTTCCCCGAATCTAGGGAATTTTGGAAAATTAAAGCTAACGTATCAACTATCTCACTAGCCACTTCTTTTAACACTATAGGATGAAGTCCACCAGGACCCGGGGACTTGTCAGCCCGCAGCTCCAACAATTTGTTCAGTACCACTTCCCTGGTGATTGTAATTTTCTTGAGTTCCTCATTCCTTTCCATTTCCTGACTTACAGCTAATACTGGGATGTTACTTGTATCCTCCATAGTGAAAACCAATGCAAAATACCCGTTCAATTCATCTGCCATCTCCTTATTACCCATTATTAATTCTCCAGACTCACTTTCTATAGGACCAACGCTCACTTTGTTAACTTTTCTTTTTTAAATATCCATAGAAACTCTTACTGTCTTTATATTTCTAGCTAGCTTTCTCTGGTACTCTAATTTTACCACCTCTGTGCTGCCAGATTGCTTGCATGACATCAAGTATTCAATAAATCACAACTTCCTTAAATTGATCACTGAGAAGACTGAAGAAATCATTTTATTGACCTCCACCGTAAACTCCATTCTCTTGGAACATTAGAACAGTGCAGCTTGTCAAATGTTACTGATGCATTTGGGGAAACTGTGTACACTGCAGAATCTGCCTTTAGCTCCCAGTCATAACACTGAACAAAAATATCAAGTTTAAACCTAGATACTTGAAGATGTCAAGATCTGCAAGTGAAATATATTAAAAGACATGAAAAATAATTCAAAGGGCAAATTTAATCATGTTTCTGTGAACAGTGGCGCAGTGGTTAGCACCACAGCCTCACAGCTCCAGCGACCCGGGTTCAATTCTGGGTACTGCCTGTGTGGAGTTTGCAAGTTCTCCCTGTGTCTGCGTGGGTTTTCTCCGGGTGCTCCGGTTTCCTCCCACAAGCCAAAAGACTTGCAGGTTGGTAGGTAAATTGGCCATTATAAATTGCCCCTAATATAGGTAGGTGGTAGGGAAATATAGGGACAGGTGGGGATGTGGTAGGAATATGGGATTAGTGTAGGATTAGTATAAATGGGTGGTTGATGGTCGGCACAGACTCGGTGGGCCAAAGGGCCTGTTTCAGTGCTGTATCTCTAAACTAAACTAAACACTCAAGTGCTGATTTTTAAATTTTGTTTAAAACTTTATTTTGGACATGAGAAATTTCAGTTATTGAATAAAAAAAAGGAAATAAAATGTCTCCAAAAATGTTTTGAATCATTTTTATTAGTTTACTATTCTTTCTCTTTTTAAAATATTTTAGTTATTGCTAGGCTCTTCCAACTGATATTCAGGATTGTTTTCTAAGGGATTAGTAGCTTCTCTTTGACATTTTTTCACCACCTTCCTCACTTTTAATTTGTACGCTCCATATTTCTTCAGCTCTGATTTACTGTTGTTTTACTCTGACCCAATCAATTTGGTGCTACAGTGAAAGTGTGATGACAAAAAAGTGTGACAAGCAGGATGTGTGTGCTGGACACACAATTTTCATTTTTTTTTATTTCTTCTTGGGATATGAGCATCTCTGGCAAGGTCAACCTTTATTGCCCATCCCTAGTTGCCCTTGAGAAGGTGGCAGTGAGCTGCCTTCTTGAACCATTGCAGTCCATGTGATGTAAGTACACCCACAGCGCTAATTATATATAGATTATCTATTATAAATAGATAATCTAAGAATTTCTAATAAATCTAGGGCTCACAGTCTACCCTGACTGGATTGCAAAAAGGGATGAAGTTGCTGAAGTCTGCCACTGCCAACTGGTGTTCCCAGTGTTTGATGAGGTATACTAGTCATCCTGTGGTCTGAAGAATGCACTTGCACATTTTATGATGAGATGTGCTATTCAGGGCATTTGCTGTTTATCAAGTGGGAATTCAAATGCATGTTGTGTCAGTTGTCCAATTAACCGGTAACTATCCTCATGCAGTGGAAGAGGAGAGGGAAGGGGAAACAATTTATTTGTGACTGAGTTAGCTACCAAGATGCCACACATGGCAATGGGTGATTGGTATGGAACCAGTAATCCAATATCTGAGCAGAGTAGGTCTGCAGTACTCCATGATTGTTAATGATTATTTAACTCACTGAGGAAGCTGAATGTGTAGGTTTGGAACTGTTAGCTAGAAATTTTTCATTTAGTTACAGATAAATCTGCAAGCCAATGTTTTACAGGGCAGGATGATCCCAGTTAAAGAAACACCAAGGTGTTTGAAAATGTTCTGTGCTGATAAGGTATGTAGTTTAGAAGGTTAAGTTTTTGGGTATCCATTAGCTTTGACACTTGCCAACCAGCAATGTTATGGGCTTTGGTAAGTGAGTTGTGTCATAAAGGGAGAGAAGGTGTACTTCATATCAGGTAAAAAGCAGCTTAACATATATGGATTTTTCAGTAGTTTGGTTTGCAGACTGGAGCATGACAATGGGGTTCTACATCTGGTAAACAACTCGACAAAATGCCCAAACACTCCCAAATAGACAAATGACCAAGGCACTTTTACTCTCTAATGGTAAAGAAGCACTTTAGATACCTTACCAATACAATGTGGACTTGTGCCAATTAACAGAAAAATGGAGTCCTTTGTTTCAATTATAAAAGAAATACTAAACTGTTCTTGGTCTCCAGTTCATTAGCTGAGGAATCAAATATACATTGCAAAAATGTAATCTAAACAAGCTTCGACTTGTTTGGCAGAATACTTTGACATATTTTTGTAAAGTGATGAACTGGGATTAAAGAATTTTCTTTTCATGCCAATTGACACTAACTGCCAATAAATATGGCAATTTCTGCTGAGCTATCATGTCGCAGATGGCAGCAGCCCTGCAATACCTCACCAAAGTGATCATTATTCACGTAGTGAGGCTAGACTGTGTTGACAAGCTATGTGAGGGGCAACAACAAACATCATAGCCAAGCTTAAACCTGTCCTCACTGAACCTCTGCACATGGACCCTTTCCAGCAGCTGTCGCTATCCAGACTCATACCTGCATTATTTTCACTTAGATGAGGCATCAGCAAATGGGCAACATTCCTGGAACATTACCCAGTGTGAGACAGTATCTTTAAGAACAAAACCACAAGGAAAGGGAGATAACACTTGAAACCAAAACATCACTTCAACTGCTCAAACTTTTGAACATAGTTCAAAATATCTTGAAGTATATACTTACCTGAAGACAGGAGCTGCAGCGGCAGGCGGACCTGCTCTCTATCGGCGCGCGCTGAGACTCGAAAAAAAACTTAGTGACATCACGGGAAATCTGCAAGGTGATTGGTTGGGTGAGTAGCAGCTGTTAGTGTATTTAAAGAGCTTAAAAAATAAGGGGAAAGTTTTTTTTCTCAAAAAAAACCTCTGGTGATAAGGTGAGTACTACTAAAGTGCTTTTTTTAAATTCAGTGTAACTTATTAAGGACTTTAGATTGTAGTGGGTAGAACAAGGCCCCTAATGTAATTAGTATTTATTAATTAAGGGAGTAACTGATTAAGCTAAGGGTAAGTCATGACAGGAGAGCTCAGCCCCGTGATATGCTCCTCCTGTGCTATGAGGGAAATCAGGGATGCTTCCAGTGTCCCTGACGAGCATGTGTGCAGGAAGTGTATCCATCTGCAGCTACTGGCTACCTGCATTATGGAGCTGGAGCTGCGGGTGGATTCACTGTGGAGCATCCGCGATGCTGAGGACGTTGTGGATAGCACGTTTAGTGAGGTGGTCACACTGCAGGTAATGGCAGCACAGGCAGAAAACAGATGGGTGACCATCTGACAGAGTAGTAGGCGCAGGCAGGTGGTGCAGGAGTCCCCTGTGGCCATCCCCCTCTCAAACAGATATACCGCTTTGGATACTGTTGGAGGGGATGACCTCCCAGGGGAAAGCAGCAACAGCCAAGTTCGTGGCACCACGGAGGGGAGGAAAAGAGGTGGAAGAGCTATAGTGATAGGGGATTCTATCGTAAGGGGTACAGATAGGCGTTTCTGTGGCTGCAAACGAAGCTCCAGGATCGTATGTTGCCTTCCTGGTGCTAAGGTCAAGGATGTCTCGGAGCAGCTGCAAGACATTCTGAAGGGGGAGGGTGAGCAGTCAGAGGTCATGATACACATTGGTACCAACGACATACGTAGAAAGAGGGTTGAGGTCCTGCAACAAGAATTTAGGGAGCTAGGTAGCAGATTAAAAAGCAGGAACTTAAAGGTTGTAATCTCTGGATTACTCCCTGTGCCACGTGGTAGCGAGTATAGGAATAGGAGGATAGAGCAGATGAATGCGTGGCTGAGGAAATGGTGTGGGAGGGAGGGCTTTAGGTTCCTGGATCACTGGGTCTGTTTCTGGCAAAGGTGGGACCTGTACAAGTTGGATGGGTTGCACCTGAACCAGAATGGAACCAACATCCTTGCTGGGAGGTTTGCTAGTGCTGTTGGGGGGGGGGGTTAAACTAATTTGGCAGGGGGATGGGATACAGAGTAGAGGTACAGTAGGGGAGGGGGGTTGGTGAGGCATAGCCAAATATAGAAGAGAAACTGAGTCAGTCTGGAAGGCAGAGCAAATATAGACCTGTTAAGGCACAAGTGAAAAATGCAAGGCTCGATTGCATATACTTTAATGCAAGGAGTCTTACTAATAAGGCAGATGAATTGAGGGCATTGATTAGCACATGGGATTATGATTTTATTGCTATCACAGAGACATGGTTGAGGGAGGGGCAGGACTGGTAACTCAATATTCCAGGGGATAGAATCTTCAGGCGTGATAGGGGAGGGGATAAAAGAGGAGGTGGCCTTGCACTGTTGATCAAGAATTCAATTATGCAGTAAGGAGGGAAAATATATTTTTTTTATTTTAGAGATACAGCACTGAAACAGACCCTTAGGCCCACCGAGTCTGTACCAACCAACAACCACCCGTTTATACTAACCCTACAGTAATCCCATATTCCCTACCACCTACCTACACTAGGGGCAATTGACAATAGCCAATTTACCTATCACCTGCAAGTCTTTGGCTGTGGGAGGAAATCGGAGCACCCGGCAAAAACCCACGCAGTCACAGGGAGAACTTGCAAACTCTGCACAGGCGGTACCCAGAATTGAACCCGGGTCCCTGGAACTGTGAGGCTGCGATGCTAACCACTGCGCCACTGTGCGCCCCCTTAGAAGGTTCCTCAAATGAGGCCATATGGTTAGAACTTAAGAACAAAAGGCTGGGCGAGTACTACAGGCCTCCAAACAGTCAGTGTGAGATAGAGGAACAGATATGTAGGCAAATCTCAGAGAGGTGTAAAAATAATAGGGTAATAATAGTAGGGGATTTCAACTTACCTCGTATCAACTGGGATAGTCTCAGGGCAAAAGGCTTAAAGGGGGAGGAATTCTTAAAATGCATACAGGAGAGCTTTTTGAGCCAGTACGTAGGAATTCCTACAAGAGAAGGGGCAGTATTGGACCTAATCCTAGGGAATGAAGTGGTAGAAGTACCAGTGGTAGAGCATTTCGGGGATAGTGACCATAAGATTTAAGGTAGTTATGGAAAAGGGCATAGATGGGCCAGAAATAAAGGTACTGAATTGGGGGAAGGCTGATTTCAATTTGATTAAACAGGATTTGGCCAAAATGGACTGGGAGCAGCTACTTGTAGGAAAGTCTACATCAGGCCAGTGGAGGTCATTCAAAGAGGTAATAGTGAGGGTTCAGAGCCAACATGCACCCATTAAGGTGAAGGGTAGGATCAACAAGTCCAGGGAACCCTGAATGTCAAGGGATATAGAGTATTGGATCAGGAAAAAAAAGGAGGGTTATGGCAGATTCAAAGCGTTGAAAACAGCAGAGGCATTAGAGAAGTATAGAAAGTGTAGGCGGGTACTTAAAAAAGTAATTAGGAGAGCGAAGAGGGGACGTGAAAAAACATTGGCAGTCAATATAAAGGAAAATCCTACGGCGTTTTATAAGAATATTAAGGGCAAGAGGATAACCAGGGAAAGAGTAGGGCCCATTAGGGACCAAAGTGTCAATCTGTGTGTGGAGCCACAGGACATAGGTGAGGTTTTAAAAGATTACTTTTCATCTGTTTTCACTGTTGAGAACGACAAAGTAGGTGTAGAGATCAGGGAGGGGGATTGCGACATGCTTGAACATATTAACATTGAAAGGGAGGAAGTATTAGATGTTTTAGCGGGCTTAAAAGTGGATAAATATGCAGGCCCAGATGAGATGTATCCCAGGCTGTTGTGTGAGGCAAGGGAGGTGATAGCAAGGGCACTGCCACAAATTTTCAGATCCTCTCTGGCCACGGGAGAGGTGCCAGAGGACTGGAGGACAGAGAATGTGGTACCATTATTCAAGAAGGGTAGCAGGGATAGACCAGGTAATTACAGGCCGGTGAGTCTAACATCAGTGGTAGGGAAACTATTGGAACAAATTCTGAAGGACAGGATTAATCTCCACTTGGAGAGGCAGGGAATAATCAGGGATAGTCAGCACGGCTTTGTCAGGGGGAGATCGTGTCTAACTAACTTGATTGAATTTTTCGGGAAGGTGACTAGATGTGTAGATGAGGGTAAAGCAGTTGATGTAGTCTACATGGATTTCAGTAAGGCTTTTGATAAGGTCCCGCATGGGAGATTGGTTAAGAAAGTAATAGCCCATGGGATACAGGGCAATTTGGCAAAGTGGATCCAAAATTGGCTTAGTGGCCGAAGGTAGAGGGTGATGGTCAAGGGTTGTTTTGGGAGTGGAAGCCTGTGACCAGTGGCGTACCACAGGGATCGGTGCTGGGACCCTTGCTGTTTGTAGTGTACATTACTGATTTAGACATGAATATAGGAGGTATGATAAGTAAGTTCGCAGATGACACGAAAATTGGTGGTGTCGTAAATAGTGAAGAGGAAAACCTTAGATTACAGGACGATATAGATGGGTTTGTAAGATGGGCACAGCAGTGGCAAATGGAATTTAATCCTGAGAAGTGTGAGGTGATGTATTTTGGGAGGACTAACAAGGCAAGGGGATATACAATGGTCAGTAGGACCTAGGAAGTACATAGTTACAGAGGGACCTTGGCGTACTTGTCCATAGATCACTGAAGGCAGCAGCACAGGTAGATAAGGTGGTTAGGAAGACATATGGGATACTTGCCTTTATTAGCCGAGGCACAGAATATAAGAGCAGGGAGGTTATGATGGAGCTGTATAAAACGCTAGTTAGGCCATAGCTGGAGTACCACGCTATAGGAAGGATGTGATTGCACTGGAGAGGGTGCAGAGGAGATTCACCAGGATGTTGCCTGGGCTGGAGCATTTCAGCTATGAATAGAGACTGAAAAGGCTATGGCTGTTTTCCTTAGAACAGAGGAGGCTGAGGGGGGGGACACCATTGAGGTATACAAAACTACGAGGGGCATTAATAGGTTAGATGGGAAGAGACTTTATCCCTTAGCGGAGAGGTCAATAACCAGGGGGCATAGATTTAAGGTAAGGGGCAGGAGGTTTAGAGGGGATTTGAGGAAAAATGTTTTCACCCAGAGGGTGGTTGGAATCTGGAACACTCTGCCTGAAGGGGTGGTAGAGGCAGGAACTCTCACAACATTTAAGAAGTATTTAGATGAGCACTTGAAACGCCATAGCATACAAGGCTATGGACCATGTGCTGGAAAATTGGACTAGAATAGTTAGGTGCTTGAAGGCCGGCAAAGACATGATGGGCTGAAGGGCCTGTTTCTGTGCTGTATGACTCTATATGCAACATCTATTATACATCGAAAATACCAGCCCCAACACTCCATTTCAAAATGCATCGCAAATTCCAATTTGTAAGGAAAGAGCTATGGAAAAACACCATTGTAAAAGTGTCTACGTGCACCTGCAGTATCAGTAAGCCTGCAGTTGGCACAGTAAATGGTTGAATTCCACATTAAATTTGTCACTGTCACAATAGGATGACAAAGCAGTAATCAATATTGAAAATCAATGATTGTGAATCATGCTGCACTCTCACACATTAGTCACCTCGTGACTCTGCAGCAGCTGATACTTCCAGTCATCCATGACCACAAGGGTGAATGACAATCACCAACCTCGCAAAGCCAAACAGCATATCTAGAAAAGTGAAAGGCAACCTGACCTCCAGAACATAACCAATGGAGGAACTGTGGTGGCCTTTTGCGCAACTGTGGCTTTACAAAGTTTCCAGTATTCCTCAGTGCCTTGTTACCCACTGTTCTTTGCAACTCACAGATCGCATTTCAGGTGCATCGCAACATAGGAAATTGTAACCCATCACGGTCAGCTGAACTAGTGTTTGGCTAGGTAGCCCCATCAACCCCAGTTTGTGAACCACAGATATAATCAACAGTCCTGATGCTGCATTCCAAATATGCTTAGAAGAACATATTTTGGTGGCACTGGTAAGTTAAAAGAAAGACATTGAACTGTCCAGAATAAGTTACCTGAAATAAAAGCAAAGGTACTCGATAATCAAGATGCACTCATAATATTTGGACAGCTTGCCCTTGGTATGAATGAAACCATATTGCCCAGTGTGTGAAACTAATATCCTCCAAGCATATGCATTCTAGTTCCTGCCAAACGTCCCTGACCTGGTTTGCAGAAGGGGATCTAGAAACACGAAATTAGAGCTCATTCTCATTGTCAAGTGCAGCTTCTATACTGAAGTATATATTCTATACTGAAATGAACTATCTATTTTTCCAAGGCCTGGCAGAAAGCCAATAGAGCACTAACTCAGAGTCTGCCGATCCTAGTTCTACAGTATCAAGTTGGTTCCAGATTTATACCTATAAGGAGTCTAAATCTGGTGCCATACCGGTAGCATAATAGCAACAAAATATACTAGCTCTTGAAGGATAGAATCACAAAATGAAGAAGTAATTTAGATCCAAAAGGACATACAATAATTAAATATCACAAAACTACATATAGAATATTTTACAGAGCAAAAAAATTGACAAAATCTTATAACACATGAGAGCAGTCCTCTTCCTAGGAGATAATAGAAGAAGATTTTAATGTGTTATATTGTCTGCAATTCAATAAAGTTTATTTCTAAGCATTTCATTAACATTGCCCTATATACTGGTTTTAATTAGTTTAATTTTAAAATAAGCACAACACTGATTCTCTGCTAGGATTTTATTTTCCCACCAGGCCTCGGCCTTCTACTGCCATTCCATTCTGATTACTACCTACCCTCAAGGTCTTTGACATAAATCACTTCCTTAGCATTCGTGCCTTATGTGCAAATCATATTTTATGTATACACCCGTTAGTCTCCATCATTCCATCTACATGAAGCTGTGAAGTACTTAAATAATTCTTTAAATGGTACGGCAGTTTCTTTGCTGGGGAGCTGGTGTTCCCAAGCCTTGTTTTCTTCCTGCAGTGCAATCCTACTTTCAGTTTCACAGCTGTGAGAGCATGCTGGGCACAAAACTGGAGGCAAGAACTTGCTTGCAAATAATCCTTGATAGACTCAGACAGATGGCAAATCACTCCCTTAAACTCTTCGAATTCATGTCTGCTCTTACCATCTAAAGCACACAATTTATTAAACATGGTGTTATGGGAAGTTACCATAAAACCAGCTTGAGATCCACTTTCCCTTTTTTTTTAAATAATCACGGTCGGGATTGGGAATCAGAGATCCTGAAATCCAACTTCTGCTACTGATTGCAATCTGATTTTCTTGTTCCCCGTTGGTGCTAGCTCCACAGCAGACTTCATTAATTCAGCAGTAAGCAGTAGGTTATCAACCTAACCTTCCCTTTTACAAATACTAATATGTTAGTCAACCACAAAGAATGAGAAAAAGTAATTGGGCCAGCATTCTGGCTTACACAGAAATTACACCAAATTTTGCATTGGTTTCTATGCCAATCTTGCTGATGGCATCTTATATCGAAATTTCCTGTGAATGTGAATACTGGCATAAAACAAGTGGAAGTCAGTGTGAATAATCTGAGTCCAAGGAACATGCAGAACATATGCCATTCTTTAAGTCCCTCTTTATCTTATTGTTATGAAAATGAAAATTTGATGCCATCAAACCATCAATTATGCCCACTAAGTACTCATGTTTCAGAAAATGTAATTGCAGGAGCTTTTCTCTTTAAAATGTAATGGATTCTGATGCCATGTAAAACATTCAAAGATATAGGGAGCTATTTAAATCTAACTCACCTCGTGGTAAACTGATAGGATCAGGTGCAACCCTAGTTTTACACACCAGCCAACTTCATCCTCCACTGAAGTCAGAGAGGAATATTGGACGGGTTCCAAAACCAGCTTTCCTCCTGATCCTGTGGGATTCTCACCTGATGAGTTAAGTTACAATTGCCCTCATGGATAACACAATGCCAGTCTCAGTAAGAAGAAATAAACCAAACCACGAAATAAAATGCTATCAAACAAGAGGAAATGGTGTCATGCTGCATCTAACATTTTGGGCATCAATTTACACCTGTTCAGAATTGGCATAAACACAGGGTTGAGCTACGTCAATGAGCAGATATAAGTCAAGAGTGGCACAAATGAATGAGAAAATGTGTGCAAAGCAGGGCTCTGGTGTAAAACCAGCATAAATTACAATCAAATTTCCTCCAAAAAACCTGGTGCAATATTGGTGCACCAAAAACTACAAGGAAATTCTGGGCTGTTATCTCAGACTGTCCAAGTAATCTTTTAGTTCCTTTGATAATCAAGCACCTCATTTACTTTTATCTATTCAGATACAACTAACATCCCATTAGCAGACTTATAGCATGTCTCAATCTATGTATTATTAGAATTATAGGTTTATTGCAGTGCTGCATATACAATAGTATGCTTCCTACTTTATCAGCCCAGAAATGAGACAGTCAGAGCTCTGCTAACATTAAAATCGAACCAGTATTTGAAGCTCCGTGAAGCAACTGTGTGGACACACCATCACTTTAATCCCCAGACTCAGAGTAAACAGTATAACTCAAATTCGGCAGCTGCATATCATTCTCCAAGTGTCCGAAGTAAAACATCACATAAATAATGAATGCTCGTTCCTCTCAATTCTTTTGCCAATTTCATCCTCCCTCCTAGTTCCCCAAGGACATTCAGTCCTTACAGGGTGTGGCTCTGTAGATTCCACAACAACTCTGGTGCCTTGCCCAATTCATTCATGAGCCATGATGTTGACTAACAGTGAATGCCAGCGTGGCTCTGTGCTAGTACTCTCACCACTAAGTTAGGTCAAGTATTTAAGCCTCACTCCAAGATTTGAGAACACAATCTAGGCTAACACTTCAGTACAGTATTGGGTGAGCATTGTATTTTTGGAGGTGCTGCCTCTCGATGAGACGTTAAACTGAAGCCATATCTTACTACTCAGGTTGATTCCATATGAAGAACAAATGACCTGTCCTCAGTTCCTTTTCAACACTTATGAAAGAAAAGCTTGCATGACCTCAGGTCTTCCCAAAGCACTTTACAGCCAAAGAAGTATCTTTTTTGAATTGTAGATACTATTGTAATGTAAAAACATAGCAGCCAATTTGCACACAGCAAGGTCTCAAACAGCAATGTGATAATGACCATATCATCTGTTTTAGTGATGTTGGTTGTGGGATAAATATTAGGCAGGACACCAGGGCAAAGTCTGTTGCCTTTCTTCAAAATAACTACATGGGATATTTTACATCTACCTGAGAGCACAGTCTGGGACTTGGTTAAATGTCTCATCCAAAAGACAGCACCTCACTACTTCACTGGAGTGTCAGCCCAGATCTGGAGTGGGACCAGAACCATCTGACTTAGAGGTGAGAGTGCTACCAATTGACTCACAGCTCACACCTGTCAAATCCTCAATCAAAACCACCAAAGTACATTAACTATTATTTTACCTTATTGTTGTTTTTGGAACCTGGCTGTGTGAAAACTGACTGCTGCATTTGACCAAACAACAGTGACTATGCTTATCAAGTAATCCATTGGATATAAAGGGCTTTACAAGGACATGGAAGCTGTTATATAAATTCTCTCTTTTCAAATGATGGTAGGGACATCAAAGATGAGCCCAATCCCTTTCCTCACCTAATGCACTACCTGCAGTGCAATCTGGCAAGACTGGCCAATTTTACCCTTCCTAAGCACCAAAGCCCTTACCACCACCCCGGCTAGGATCAGTAACTTAGTACACATTGGAATCCAATCTGGATTCTTTCCGGTCTGCGTGACTCAGCTACTCACTAAATAAATTCGCTAAGCTATTGCAGTGGCATCAGTGGGTTTTGATATATTTATACATTGAAGTTATTAGAATTTCTTTACTACAGTCTAGCTGATACAATAGCCTGCCTTATATACTGCAACTCCGAGAGATTAAATGTGATAACAAGAGGGGTCCACACTACTTCCTGTTACTTCAGTCATTGGCACATGACTAGCGAAAATTATTTAGGTTGGAGGAGCTGCATCAGCTGACTGCATGCTGCAATTCTACCAATTTGCTTGGCTAACATCATTTCAGGACAGCAAATAAAAAAATGAGTTTTGCTGGCCACATTTGCATTATCTGCCTGTACATTTAATTTTATTGTACAAAAAAAATCATTAAAAAGGATGTTCAGAGTAAACAGATACCTCAGCAAAAACATTCAGTAAGAGTTCAGCTTTGAATGGAGCTCCGATCAGTTCAGCTGTTATTAATCATTATTTCTTAATTCTATGCATAAAATTTCTACAATCTTTAGTTTCCCAGATATAGAAAACCAAATCTAAAATACTGTGCAATACAAAAATAAAAGGGCACTATGTCCAGAGCTTAGGGCCCAGATGGTTGAAAGCACAGCTGCAAATGGTGGGCAGAAGAGAGTGGGAATGCACAAGGAGCCAGGGTTGGAAGAGTACAGAGTTCTTGGAGGGCTGTAGGACTGTAGATGGGGAGGGGCGAGGCCATGGAGAGACTTGCAAATGAGGATGAGAATTTTAAAATTGAGGCGTTGCCGGACCAGGAACCAATGTAAGTTAGTAAGCATAGGGGCGATGGGTGAGCGGGATTTGGAGCACATTTGGAAACTCTTCTGCCTTTATCCTCTGAGCACAAATTTGCAGACTGTAGAAGATAGCAGGCTGGCCAAGTGAGCATTGGAACAGTCAAGTCTGGAGTTAACAAAAGCATGGATGAGATTTTCAGCAGATGAACTGAGGCAGGTGAAAATGGGCGATGTTAGATTGGAAGTAGGCGTTTTTTGTGATCTGGAGGATATGGAGTCAGAAACCATTTTTTTTTTAAAGCTCCAAGTCTATTAGAAAGAATAGAACACTTCAAATTGGCATTATTGTCAAATGTGAAAATGGACTCAGATAAGCTTAAATGCACTGCCTCACAATCCAACAATTCTCCTCCGCTCTCCCTTCCCAAACAGTCAAAATTAGCTTTGTTCCATGTCAACATTTGCCTAACACCTGTAGCAACCTGTCAACATGGAATACAAACACAGAACAATGAAAAATGAAACAAGTTCACTTCTCATTAAAAAAACAGGAAGAACTAAAAGCCATTTTTTTAAACATTCTCCAAAGTTTGGAGAGGCAATCTACTACCAGGCCACTTAAATGTCGAGCGCATAAAAAAGGCAATGGCCTGGGAAGAATCCAGCACAATCTTCACCCCACAGAAGCCAACACCACATTAACAAACACTGACTGGGAGTTACATCAGCCTTCTGTTTGCCATTTAACATTAATATTTTCTAGATCATTAAAATTGACAGTCTACCACAAAAACCTCTCCAAAGAATTAAATTACCAATATGAAACTACATTTCAAAGTGGGGTGTGGAAGATGTTCAATACATGAATCACCTGTATCAACACAATCATGCCTTGGCTATCTATGCAACCATTCATCCATTACTTACAAACACACAGTTGCCTCTATTTTTATTACCCAATTGCCATTTCAACACCCAAAGTGGTTGCCAAGGCTTATTCTGCTCTGTGTAAATACAAACATAGAATACCAACTTCAGTGGAAATGAAAGTAGGGCCATTCTAAAACAAGGAACCAATTAGCAATGGCAATATTCTTATTCAGCGGCAAATTGAAAATCTTTGTTTTCACAGTATTTCATGAATTGATGTCTTTCATATGTATTGCGGGTGTTGACCATGCATCTAGGCTTGGGGGCAGTGCATGGGGAAAGATCAGATGGATGGGCATGCTGTAGTGAGTCAGCCTTCCACTAAAGAAACATGCTTGGTTATGCTAAAACTTTATATAACACTGGTTAAGCCACAACTGGAGTATTGTTTTACAATTTTGGGCACCACACTTTAGTAAGGATATCAAGGCCTTGGACAGGATGTAGAAGAAAGTTACTAGAATAGAACAAAGTCTATAGTTATGTAGAGAGACTGGAAAAGCTGGGGTTGTTTTCCTTAGAGCAGAGAAGGTTAAGGGGAGATTTGTTAGAGGTGTTCAAAAACATCAATGGTTTTGATAGAATGGCATAAGAATCATTAACCAAAGGACACAGATTTAAGGTAATTGGTAAAAGAACCAGAGGTGAGGAGGGGAAAAAAATGACTAGCGAGTTATGACGACCTGGAATGCACTGCCTGAAAGGGTGGTGGAGCAGATTTAATACTAACTTTCAAAAAGGGATTTGGATAAATACTTTTTTTTAATTCATTCATAGGATGTGGGCGATGCTGGCCAGGCCAGCATTTATTACCCATCCCTAACTGCCCTTGAGAAGGTGGTGGTGATGTGCCTTCATGAACCGCTGCAGTCCGTTTGGGGTAGGTATACCCACAGTGCTGTTAGGAAGGGAGTTCCAGGGACAGTGAAGGAACAGCGATCTAGTTCCAAGTCAGGATGGTGTGTAACGGAGTAGTACTTGCAGGTGGTGGAGTTCCCATGTATTTGCTGCCCTTCTCCTTCTAGTTGGTAGAGGTCGCGGGTTTGGAAGGTGCTTTCTAAGGAGCCTCGGTGCATTAGTTTAGTTTAGTTTAGAGATACAGCACTGAAACAGGCCCTTCGGCCCACCGAGTCTGTGCCGACCATCAACCACCCATTTATACTAATCCTACACTAATCCCATATTCCTACCACATCCCCACCTGTCCCTATATTTCCCTACCACCTGCCTCTACTAGTGGCAATTTATAATGGCCAATTTACCTACCAACCTGCAAGTCTTTTGGCTTGTGGGAGGAAACCAGAGCACCCGGAGAAAACCCACGCAGACACAGGGAGAACTTGCAAACTCCACACAGGCAGTACCCAGAATTGAACCCGGGTCGCTGGAGCTGTAAGGCTGCGGTGCTAACCACTGCGCCACTGTGCCGCAGTGCACATTGCTGCAGTGCATCTTGTAGATGGTACACACTGCTGCCACTGTGCGTCGGTGGTGGAGGAAGTGAATGTTTGTAAATGGGGTGCCAATCAAGCGGGCTGCTTTGTCCTAGATGGTGTCGAGCTTCAGTGTTGTTGGAGCTGCACCCATCCAGGCAAGTGGAGAGTATTCCATCACGCTCCTGACTTGTGCCTTGTAGATGGTGGACAGGCTTTGGGGAGTCAGGAGGTGAGTTACTCGCCTCAGGATTCCTAGCCTCTGACCTGCTCTTGTAGCCACGGTATTTATATGGCTACTCCAGTTCAGTTTCTGGTCAATGGTAACCCCTAGGATGTTGATAGTGAGGGATTCAGCGATGGTAATGCTGTTGAATGTCAAGGGGAGATGGTTAGATTCTCTCTTGTTAGAGATGGTCATTCCCTGGCACTTGTGTGGCGCAAATGTTACTTGCCACTTCTCAGCCCAAGCCTGGATATTGTCCAGGTCTTGCTGCATTTCTACACGGACTGCTCCAGTATCTGAGGAGTCACGAACGGTGCTGAACATTGTACAATCATCCGCGAACATCCCCACTTCTGACCTTATGATTGAAGGAAGGTCATTAATGAAGCAGCTAAAGACGGTTGGGCCTAGGACACTACCCTGAGGAACTCCTGCAGTGATGTCCTGGAGCTCAGATGATTGACCTCCAACAACCACAACCATCTTCCTTTGTGCTAGGTATGACCCCAGCCAGCGGAGGGTTTTCCCCGATTCCCATTGACCTCAGTTTTGCTCGGGCTCCTTGATGCCATACTCGGTCAAATGCTGCCTTGATGTCAAGGGCAGTCACTCTCACCTCACCTCTTGAGTTCAGCCCTTTTGTCCATGTTTGAACCAAGGCTGTAATGAGGTCAGGGGCTGAGTGGCCCTGGTGGAACCCAAACTGAGTGTCACTGAGCAGGTTATTGCTAAGCAAGTGCTGCTTGATGGCACTGTTGATAACACCTTCCATCACTTTACTGATGATAGAGAGTAGGCTGATGGGGCGGTAATTGGCCGGGTTGGATTTGTCCTGCTTTTTGTGTACAGGACATACCTGGGCAATTTTCCACATTGCAGGGTAGATGCCAGTGTTTTAGCTGTACTGGAACAGCTTGGTTAGGGGCACGGCAAGTTCTGGAGCACAGGTCTTCAGTACTATTGCGGGAGTATTGTCAGGGCCCATAGCTTTTGCAGTATCGAGTGCCTTCAGTCGTTTCTTGATATCACGCGGAGTGAATCGAATTGGCTGAAGTCAGGCATCTGTGATGCTGGGGACTTCAGGAGGAGGCCAAGATGGATCATCAACTCGGCACTTCTGGCTGAAGATTGTTGCAAATGCTTCAGCCTTATCTTTCGCACTGATGTGCTGGGCTCCCCCATCATTGAGGATGAGGATATTTGTGGAGCCACCTCCTCCAGTTAGTTGTTTAATTGTCCACCACCATTCACGGCTGGATGTGGCAGGACTGCAGAGCTTAGATCTGATCCATTGGTTATGGGATCGCTTAGCTCTGTCTATCGCATGTTGCTTACGCAGTTTGGCACGCAGATAGTCCTGTGTTGTAGCTTCACCAGGTTGACACCTCATTTTGAGGTATGCCTGGTGCTGCTCCTGGCATGCCCTCTTGCGCTCTTCATTGAGCCAGGGTTGGTCTCCTGATTTGATGGTAATGGTAGAGTGGAGGATATGCCGGGCCATGAGGTTACAGATTGTGGTTAGTACAATTCTGCTGCTGTTGATGACTCACAGCGACTCATGGATGCCCTGTTTTGCATTGCTAGATCTGTTCGAAATCTATCCCATTTAGCACATTGATAGTGCCACACAACACGATGGATGGTATCCTCAATGTGAAGGCGGGACTTCGTCTCCACAAGGACTGTGCGGTGGTCACTCCTACCAATACAGTCATGGACAGAAGCATCTGCAGCAGGCAGATCGGTGAGGACGAGGTCAAGTATGTTTTTCCCTCGTTTGTTCCCCCACCACCTGCCGCAGACCCAGTCTAGCAGCTATGTCCTTTAGGACTCGGCCAGTTCGGTCAGTACTGGTGCTACCGAGCCACTCTTGGTGATGGACATTGAAGTCCCCCACCCAGAGTGCATTTTGTGCCCTTGCCACCCTCAGTGTTTCCTCGAAGTGGTGTTCAACATGGAGGAGTACTGAGTCATCAGCTGAGGGAGGGCGGTAGGTGGTAATCAGTAGGAGGTTACCTTGCCCATGTTTGGCCTGATGCCATGAGACTTCATGGGGTCCGAATTCGATGTTGAGGACTCCCAGGGCAACTCCCTCCCTACTGTATACCACTGTGCCACCACCTCTGCTGGGTCTGTCCTGCCGGTGTGATTGCAATGTCTGGGACATTGTCTGTCAGGTATGATTCCGTGAGTATGACTATGTCAGGCTGTTGCTTGACTAGTCTGTGGGACAGCTCTCCCAACTTTGGCACAAGCCCCCAGATGTTAGTAAGGAGGACTTTGCAGGGTCGACAGGGCTGGGTTTGCCGTTGTCGTTTCCGGTGCCTAGGTCGATGCTGGTTGGTCCGTCCGGTTTCATTCCTTTTTATTAACTTCGCAGCGGTTAGGTGCATCTGAGTGGCTTGCTGGGCCATTTCAGAGGGCGTGTAAGAGTTAACCACATTGCTGTGGGTCTGGAGTCACATGTAGGCCAGACCAGGTAAGGACAGCAGATTTCCTTCCCTCAAGGACATTAATGAACCAGATGGGTTTTTACAACAATCGAGAATGGTTTCAGGGCCATCATTAGACTAGCTTTTACTTCCAGATTTATTAATTAAATTCAAATTCCACCTTCTGCTGTGGTGGGATTCGAACCCATGTCCCCAAAGAAATACCCTGGGTCTCTGGGTTATTAGTCCAGTGATAATACCACTACGCCACCGCCTACCCTAGTAGGGTAGGGTACCCTTGAAGTGTGGGAAAAAAATCCAGGGTTATGGGGAAAGAGCAGGGGTACAACATTCCTGCCAAGCTGCAAGGTACTGCGTAGGTCTCATTCCATGCTAACTAATGCACGTGTGTGGCCATTCACAAAAACAAATTAAAAAGGACCATTCACTGAAAAATCTGGCTGTGCATACCAACTAAATTTTAAAGGGAACATTGCACGGTCTAATTGGATTGCTCTTTCAAACAGCCGGCACAAGCATGATGGGCCAAATGACGACCTCCTGTGCTGTACATTCTATGATTCTATGGTTGCCAGTGTTACATGGTACAATACTGACCTGCCATTTAAAACAAACAGATCGCACGTTGGGTTTCTTCTTGCATTGCTATAAATTCACCAAAATTTTAGTATCCATACATATTCTCCCCCAGCTAATTGAAGCCATTGAGCAAAGGAAAATACAATTGAAACAGGACTTCAGTGTAACACACACACACTAATCAAAGGATAGTTACCTGGTATGAATGGAATGACACCAGACTATACTAGTCTAGACTGTTCTCAGCAGGTTACAATCAAATGTGTGTTCTCAAACACATGCTACAATTATAGTATTTCAAGTGTTGTTTAAATGGCTTCATGTGTTTCCATATAGTAAAAGTTCAACAGGATACATGTAGTGTGAACATGCTAATTAGTATATGTACAATGGTAAAACTAAAACCGGGGACCATAAAGCCTCGTCACTGCAATATTATCCAAAGTTAATCACATCATGTTTTCAGCTGATCTAGTTTATAAATGCCTCCAATTATGCTGGTTATATCTGCTGAAAACATCTTTTCACTCAACTGAGCGAAGCATGTCCAATCTGCACAATGTGTTCTGGAAGTGAGTTTTCTGCTCATTAAAACTGGGTACTGGGAGCCAGAGTCCTTGGTGACACGAAAACATTTGGGTTCTGTCCACAGAAAATAACATGTACTATTCAACAAAACTTCAAAATATAACATTAGTTGGAAATACTCAGCAGGTCTGGCAGCAGCTATGGAGAAAAACTGAGTTAACATTTCGCGTTGGTGACCTTTAAGGTCACCAACCTGAAATGTGGGACAGGATTTTCCCTCTGCGGGTGGGAAACATAAGTTCTGGGTCCTAAAACTGCTCCGAGGGGGATGGGGGGCACTGTAGGGAAGAGTCACAGGCCCTGATTTTCACAGTGGTGCCCCTTTAAATGACCGGGAGAAAGGCTCACTGTTCAATTAAGAATGGTGGGTGGGCTCTCAAGCTGGAGGACCAATCAGAGGCCTTCCAGCTTGAAAGGCGTAGCAGGCTGCAGTAGATGATAAGTAAGGGAGAGGATACTTCACAATGAAGGCACTCTCTCTCCAACTTCCTAAAACAATTTTAAAATGGATCACGCAGCCAGGCAACCACTGTGGTGTGGTTGGGGGCAGGGGGGGGGGGAGGGATGGGGGCGGACCACTCCTCAGGGAGGCCTGCAAGGAGGCACTCTAAGGCCTGCCTGGAGCGTGCTATTCCCCCCCACCCCCGCCCCCGCCCCATTCTGCTGCTTGGAGGCTGCCTCCAGGCACCTAACCTAGCCCCCCGCTATCTGTAGAGACCTGGAGGCTGACTGGAAAATTCCAGTTGGCCTCATTTAATTGGCTTCAATAGGTTCTCAATGTGTCATGTCAGCTACCCGCCGCTTGCAGCCAAGTAGCCCTGCTGCTGCCCACATCCCACCTCCACAAAATGGTCCAGAGGCGGGATGGAGCTAGCGAAGCGGCACACCGGCCGGTGGGGCTAATTTTACATCCCACCTGCCTCTGTTCCTGGCCCCCACGCGGACTCAAAATCCTGGCTGGAATTCTGTTTCTCTCTCAACCAATGCTGCCTGACCTGCTGAGTATTTCCAGCATTTGCTGTTATTATTTCAGATTTCCAGCATCTGCAGTATTTTGCTTTGTTTCAAAATATAACCTGTATATTACCAGTATTAAAAGAACCTCCGTGTGGGATATCTCAAAAACTTTCTTTAGCGAGATAAGTAGCTTTCAAAACCCTTGCAGTACAAGAACTTAAAGATTCACTGTCCCAAGCCAAAAAATAGACAGTGGAAGAAGAACAAGGACTGGCACAGACATGGACAATAAGTAACAAGGTAACACTCAGCGTTTTCCAGAAGTGAAAAAGATCCACTTGTTACCAAGTTATAAAGATCTTCCACACCTCCCCTACTTACTCATTGACACATGGGCAAATACTAAACTTCAACATAGTGCTTGGGACATTTTACTAAGTTTAAAATGCTGTTAAAGATGCTTTTTAAATGCAACTTATTGTTATATTGCAACATAACTGCCTGCAGATCCATATTTGCAGCAGTTTTATGACATACAGACCTCTCTTCATTCAAATTATTTAATTCAAAACTTCTTTGAGAACAAAACTCTTCCTGTGCTGTTTTCTTTAAATTGCTTATTGTGAATTGCTGGATAATTCATATTCCCTCTCTCCTGCCACATGACCCCTCCCCCAAATAAAAAAAACTTTGAACGGAAGGAGCAGACTGAATTCCTCTTCTGTTTCTGTAGGCCTGGGTAAACGCGACAACTTCACACCTAAATGATCCCCAGCAAGCCAGAAGCTCACAGCAAACCTACATGCCTCTCACCACCTCTGCCAAGTATCAGTACACACCCCAGAAAATTTAGATAGGAAGTAGCACGATGCAAGTTAAGAGTGCATGGGTGAGGATACCTGTGAGTGTGAAGTATATTTTCAGTACACAACTATGATCCTATGCTTCATTATAGATTGTTCATGAAATAGTGCCCAGAGCTTAAACCATTTGTTACAGATATTTGAAAGTGATCAGCGCTTTTCCTTATTTCTTAATTGTACATCTTAACTCCACATCTCACAGTACCTGAATTCCACCAGCTTAAAACCACCTTAAATGGTTAACAAAATATTAGGGGGGGGATAAATTTGTTTGCATAGTGCTGCTTCTAGCTCGATTGCCCAGGGGCAGACAGGGCTCGGTCCACTACCTGTGCAGTGTTCTTCAATGATATCATTGCCTGCCCCCGGGAATCAACACAGTCTGTGCAGCAAATAAATTTCTCCCCACTTGTCTTTGCAAATCATCCTTTCTGTGCAATACTTACAGTTGCTGATAACGCCACCAAGGGGGTCACCTTTGAAGTCAAACTCAATATCCATATACTTTCCCTGTGAAATCAAAACATTCCATTGAAATGAGTTATGAAATTGATGTAACAGAGACAACTGAGGTATAACATATGCCCCAATGGAAGGCATCAAAGAACAGTACTACAGTTAATAGCTTTTTGCCAAATGTAGTTTAAACTACATTTAAACTGTGCCCTTTTATTCCATATTAGGTAATTTTCTGTTGAACTAAGAAAAAAATTGCCTACAAAATGAATGGGCATGATTTTAACCTCCACTTGCCAGTGTCCATGTAATTTGAAAGCGGTTTAATTTTCACTGCAGGGTCTCTCACAGATGCTGTTGCAATCTAGTTACGTTCCTACTTTGTGACTTTTGCCTGGTAATCTATGGCCCAGCCCCTTATCGCTCAGAGAAGCTGATGACAAAGCCACAGATTGGTAACAGGCTGTCTGAGAAACCCTCAGGGGGCAACAGTTAACAAAAGCTGGTTTGAACCCATGTCTTCTGAAAGCTAGTAGTGCCTTACTGAACAATGTCAATCAAACTTTGTAAAGAATTTTCATGTGGCACAAGCCAAAGCATCCAGAAAGTGAATAGGATGTGACACAGCTAGGTGCTTTTATGACAATACCTATAATGTAAAAGAATTAATTTAATTCTAGCACTATGCATATCTATGTTTGATTTTGGAGGTTCAAATTGCGCTCAATCTTTCAATGAGAAAAAGAAGCAAAGTAATTTGATATAAAAATGCTTGTATTATAGTTTTCTAATGTGAAAGCCAATTGGGGCAACTCTGAGCTGTCAAACATAATAGTTACTTACGAATCTGGAAGAATTATCATTCCTCATAGTTTTGGCATTTCCAAAGGCTGGTGGAAAGAAAGCAAGGAAGATAATTAACCTTAAACCTTTGCTTCTCTCACATGGATATTTAAAAAAAATAAACTCAATCCTTCTACAATTCTATAATTTAGAACCACAAAAGGAAAAAAAATTATAAACTAGATGAGCCACAAAAACAAACATCTGTACTCCAAGGACCAGGCTTAGCATTTTATCTGTACACAAACCAATGAGAACTAGTCACTCTTTCAGTTAGAGTCACACAGTAGACAGCACTGTGCATTGCTGATTTTGATTTGCTAATTTTATGCAGTACAATTCATGATTTGTCCCAATGTATTTTATTCAGTGTTAAGTATTCCTGTAGTGTAGCCTGGTTAAGTGTTAATATTTATTACAGTTCAGTCTATGATGGTGCTATAAATCAGCATTCCTGTTCTAGAGCATTCTAGAACTGCGAAGAGTTTCCCTCTAGAGATCAAAATCCAAGTGAATGAAAACTGGCATGCTAGACTATGAAAAGATGCTCAATGTTTGACCTACATAATAAAACATCTCCTGAAGTGCCTCTGAAATAACATTACTCATTTAGAAAGCTCCAGTAGTGAGTGTTATTTAAATCCCACAGCTCCACTGGATGAATTTCAGAACCTTGACAAAGATACACCAAGTAGAAAGAAAAACATTGAACCTCAGTGAAAAAAGTGAGAATTGCATGCGTACCTCCTTTCAGGCAAGGATGGATCTTTGGCAGTGAAGTTACAGAGTCAAAGATACACCAAGTAGAAAGAAAAACATTGAACCTCAGTGAAAAAAGTGAGAATTGCATGCGTACCTCCTTTCAGGCAAGGATGGATCTTTGGCAGTGAAGTTACAGAGTGAGGTATAGTATTCTCACCTGCCTGAACGAGAGGTGGCCTGCAGATATCAGCCATTAACAGGGAATAAAAATTGATCTCCTGGAACGGAGAGTCAACATACCACTGTACTACAGAATATCAGATTACATGATCACCGCAGTGAAGGTGAGTTATTAATGTCGGATGGGGAGGCAAGCAAAGCCACACAGGAAGCAGGAAATACTAGATACATATGCATAATAAAAATACATATACACACACACATACATACATACGTATTTTAAACTTCCTTCCTACATACAGTCATAGGGCTGATATTTCCCGGACCTTTGAGGACAGGCTGGGAGGTGGAAGGGCTGGCGATATGACAGGGGAAGGCATCAGGAGAGCAGCCCAATGTCTCCTGCCGCCATGGCATAATGCCAGTGACGGGCAATTCAGCAGCTCGGCCGACCACTGGGCGAGCAACTGAACCACTTAAGGGCCACTTTCCGAAATAGCGGGTATTTTGCCCACGTCAGGAGGGCCCGCTGTCGTGTGGGGAGAGTGCCAGGTAAAGCCTGGCAGCCTCTCAGCAAGTTCCTGGGAAGCCCACTCCAATGGGCATGCCATGGTCCATGCAGGGGCCATCTGGCAGCAAAGGCCATTCCCGCAGCAAGGCACCGCTGGTACATCACAACCACCCCCATCCCCGATCACCAGGCCTGCCTGCTTGGCCCTGGTTTCCTCTCCAAAACCTACCTGATCTCCGAGCACACCTTGCCATGGAAGCAGCCTCTCCCTGCGGTTGCAGCCTCAGCAATGGCCGCAGCAGCTACTTTGCTACTGGCCCGCTGATTGGCCAGCAGCTCTAGGGGGCAGGCCATCAGCCTCAGTTGGACAGCAGCACCAGCGGCAGCCTGTTAATTGGCTGCCACCGGCAAAACACTACCCCAGGGTCCCACCGCCTGCCAGAGTGGGGTCACCTCCCACTTACAGCCCCAGCAGTGGGACTTAATCCTGAACTGAAAAAATCAGCCCATAGAGTCATAATGGCACAAAAGGAGGCCATTTGGCCCATCAGTTCAATGCAAGCTCTCTGTAGAGCAACCAGTCAGTCCCAGATAGCTCCCACGCTATCCTCGAAGTCCTACAAAATTATTTCCCTCAAATGCCGATCTAATTTCCTTTTGAATCATTCATTAACTCCGTTTCCACCACCCTCGTAGGCAGCAAGTTCCAGATCATTACCACTCACTGCATAAAAAAGTTCTCCCTCACATCATCCCTGCACCTCCTCCCCAAAACTTTAAATCTGTGTCCCCTAGTCATTGTACCATCAGCTAATGGGAACAGCTTTTCTTTGTCTACCTTACCTAAATCTGCCATAATCTTGTACATCTCTATCAAATCTCCCCTCAATCTCCTTTGTTCCAGGGAGAACAACCCCAGCCTCTCCAACCTAACCTTGTGGATAAAATCCCTCATCCCTCAAATCATTCTGGTAAGTATCCTCAGCGCTCCCTCCAGGACCCTCGCATCCTTCCTAAAGTGTGGTGGCCACAAGTGGAGTCAATACTCCAGTTGGGGCCTAACCAGAGCTTTATAAAGTTTCAGCATAACTTCCCTGCTTTTGTACTCAATACCTCTATTTATGAAGCCCAAGATCTCAAATGTTTTGCTAGTATGGCCTGTCACCTTAAAAGATCTATGCACATGAACCCTCTGTCCCTGCACACTCTTTAGAACTGTGCCATTAAGTCTATATTGCCTCTCCCTATGCCCTCTCCAAAACACATTAACTCACACTTCTCTGTATTAAATTCCATTTGCCACTTGTCTGCCCATTCTGCTAGCCTATGTCCTATTGCAGTCAATTTGTATCCTCCTCATTGTTTGCCATACATCCAAGTTTGGCATCATGGGTACATGTTGAAATTTTACTCAGTATTCCAACATCCAAGTCATGTATATCAAAAAAAGCAGTGGTCCTAGCACTGACCCTTGGGGAACACCACTGTCTGCCATCCTCCAGTCTGAGAAACAACCATTTACCACGACTCGCTGTTTTCTATCCTTAAGCCAATTTTTTATCCAAGCTGTCACTAGCCCTCCTATTTCAGTGAGTAAATGTACCATCCAATTGGTACTGAGTCACACATTTCAGTCTGATCCCCAGTTTACACAGATTCAACCAATCCCAGCCAGGGCAACATTTGGAGTCTATAACTCATCTCAGTTGTCCTGGGCTGTGGGGGGATTTTTTTTAAAGTTATGGTTAGGACCCTCACTCTGGGCCATCATACGGTGAACCTTGCTTCCCACCTGATCACTTCCCACTGCAGGAGATTAGTTTGGTATATCTGTGGCATGCGGTCTTTGGTCTGGAGATAGTTTGCCCCTATGGGGCAAACTATCTCCAGACCAAAGACCGCATGCCACAGATATACCAAACTTTTGGATAAGCATTACAGGCCCCGGACAACCCAGAGTAATTGTGGGGAAGGTTTCTCATGTTCCAGATGATGGTGACTGGTTTCCCACGAATGAAATTCAGCTTTAACCCCCTGACACCCCAGGGTGTTTCCTGTGTACTGACTGCAACATTTAATAGAACTGCAAGATAAATCTCACATGACACCACCTTAAAAGAACTGAACTGAATGTTGAAACAAATTTTAAACTTACCCTCAAGCACAGGGTTTGACTGCAGCAGCTGCTCCTTAACTTGATTGACCTCTGCTCCCTTGCCACAAACAGCAGCAACATAGGACATAACCAACTTACTCGCCTCTGAAAGGATAAAACGCATGTTAAAGTTTTGTTAGTAAGGCTATAATTTTTTTCACTAAATTCAAATCAGTCCAATACATCTGACTTATATTTAAAGTAGTAAGAAAATGAAAAAAAGTCTTGAAATCATGCCTGAAGGCACCAGGAATATGATTGTTAACATGCACTGTCGTCTGATCAATCTGGAAGCTAAACACAGCTATTTTTGTGCAATATATTAGACAAGGCATCCAATCTAATCTAATCCAATCCTTGGTGGCAAGTTCTAGAGGGGGTGAAATCAATTGAAGAAACATTGATATATTTCAGGATTGGTTTCAATTATATCTTAAACAGTTAACAGAGTTATGGGATTATGAGCACGATTGCTTTCAGTGTCCCTTTAATTTCGGGAAAAAAATATAAATGCTGGAACTCTGAAATAGAAACAAAATGTGTTAGGAATGCGCATTCAGCATTTGAAAGAGAAAGAAAGGTTGAACTTTTGGGTGTGACCCTTTGAAAGCACTCTGACATTAATTTATCTTTCTCTTTCAGATGCTGATAGGAAATGCATAGCAAGTCAGTTTTTATTTCCTAATCATTCCAAGCATGACTGATGGTGCATGTGAGCACATATGGTAAGAGGCCTATGTCACAAATTCCAAGAATTTGATATTAAATTAGTTGCAACAGTAGCAGAGCTCAGTCAACCTCAAACAGGATAGTTCATGTGTCATTTTGATATGACAATAGATAGTCCAGAATAACGCATCTTAAATTTGAATTCCATTTGCTGTGGCTGAGGTAAAGTTCTGGTGATGGCAGATGAGAGGGTTCAAATAGTATGTTACAGACAAGCGGGAAGTGGTGTGGGTGACTTCCACTTTTCACCTCTCAAGCAGATAATGTTTTAAAAATAGTGTTGTATTCCCTGAGTGTGTGGAAGTAGGAATAGTGATTGAAAACTTGCTGGATAAAATTCCTCCTGTTGATAATTTTAGTGAAAAATTCGCTCTGAGTACGAATTCATATTTCACCATCCAGGTGTGTTACTGCATAGATTTTCTTAATTATCTGACTGCTATAACACTCATGACCCGAAGCATCCATTTTAGTGCACTTCATAAAAATCTGCAGGGTAGATTGATTGAGAATTTATAACTTGTCAGTATTATAACAAGGTTAAAAGTGTCTTCTATGTCTGGCTGGTGGGAAAATAATTCTGGGAACACTTCACAAAGGCCAGCTGTAGCTCCCAAAAGGAAATGACTCATCTCTCTTGATGCTGAGTGCTTGTAGGCAGCCGCCCGTCAAGATAAAAATAACATAACTGTTTAAGCAGACCTATATGTCATTTAGGACCCAGCTAGTCTTACTGCCTAAGAAATGATAGTGGATGGCAAGTTCCCCATGGTGATAGAAACTTCTAATATTGCTCCCCTGGCTGAATAATGTCTATACTAATTGTTCGTGTTATTTGGAATTGCTCTAGGTTCTGTCTACTAGACCTGTAATTCAGCTTTGTCTCAGTGATGGGTACGTTTCTCATTCAGGTGTTGGAGCCACCAGCTTGTTATTGGTGAAAAATCTGGCTTGATGTTGCGCCTTTCACTGCAACAAGTGTTGCATAGTCGGTCAGCTTTGATTAACTGCGAGCAGTGACCATCATATTTTGTCACAGGATCAAAGGTAGATTTATTCTGATGGAAGATCATCAACCTATGGTTAGCACCGCAGCCTCACAGCTCCAGGGACCCGGGTTCGATTCCGGGTACTGCCTGTGTGGAGTTTGCAAGTTCTCCCTGTGTCTGCGTGGGTTTTCTCCGGGTACTCCGGTTTCCTCCCACAGCCAAAAGACTTGCAGGTTGATAGGTAAATTGGCCATTATAAATTGTCACTAGTATAGGTAGGTGGTAGGGAAATATAGGGACGGGTGGGGATGTTTGGTAGGAATATGGGATTAGTGTAGGATTAGTATAAATGGGTGGTTGATGTTCGGCACAGACTCGGTGGGCCGAAGGGCTTGTTTCAGTGCTGTATCTCTAAAAAAAAACCTGGAACATTAACTCTGTTTCTCACTCCACTGATACTGCCTAATGAGTGCTTCCCACATTTTCTCTTTTTATTTTAGATTTCCAGAATCCACATTCCACATTATTTTGCTTTTGTATCTTTGCTTTTATTCTTCAGTTACCTACTTGCTCTCATTTCTATGGTCTAGAGACAAATTTATCTTTCTCATGTCAGAGTTTTTCTTCACAGACATGTGGACAAAGGTTATGTGAATTATGACATAATCAGGACTTTTATAGTTTTGAATCAGATTTCAAGTACTCAAGTCATTCAGCCAAAAAGCCCATTTTGTTTCTGTCATTTATTTGTTCCTTAACAAAAAGTGATTTGCAGTTTTCAGCCTGAATCCTAGGTCAGTTAAAATGTTATTTTCAGCCAATTTCACAAGGGAGGTTAGGAGTTACTTAGCTGATCCACACTGTTTGTAATGGGTATGGCAATGGCAAAGAGAGCTCAATGTTCACCCAGCTACACACAATCAGAGATTTGGGCGGCACAGTGGCGCAGTGGTTAGCACGCCAGCCTCACATCTCCAGCGACCCGGGTTCAGTTCTGGGTACTGCCTGTGCGGAGTTTGTAAGTTCTCCCTGTGACCGCGTGGGTTTCCGCTGGGTGCTCCAGTTTCCTCCCACAGCCAAAGACTTGCAGGTTGATAGATAAATTGGCCATTATAAATTGCCCCGAGTGTAGGTAGGTGGTAGGAGAATGGTGGGGATGTGGTAGGGAATATGGGATTACTGTAGGGTTAGTATAAATGGGTGGTTCTTGGTCGGCACAGACTCGGTGGGCCGAAGGGCCTGTTTCAGTGCTGTATCTCTAAATTAAAAAAAATAAATTACTTTGCGTATAAGGTCAGGTTTCGGTTCATGGAGAAAAAGGACTTGCCTGGATTCAAAAGCAAACTTTTAACATTGGTCACACAACAAAAAAAAAGCTGGTATGAGTTCAAATCATAACAATCTATACTTTTCTGATTATGGGCACACAGAACACATTCTTGTGTACAAATAGTTTAGATGAATTTATAAACGGAGCACTGGACCCAAGAATGCATTTTGTTCAACAAAAAAAACAACCACAAAACTTTTGACTGCTTCCTTTTGGTTGTCGCAAAACAAAATCTTCACTTTGACAGAAAATATTCCTTATTGCCCACCTCACCAATCTTATAATTATAAAACATCCTCTCACTTTCAAAGAAAAACAATACCTGCCTGACAATGAGGGCAACAATTTAAAGCACTGCCCCCAAGATTTGGGCAATGTTTGACATCATGTCCAAAGCACTCTTGAAACTTCACACCAATTCTTGGAGGTCATTTATTTAAGCCAACAACAAACATGCATAGCCTTATACAATTAATCGCTTCCATTTAGGCTACAGTTACATTTGTGTATACAGAAGAAAAAGTAACATAAGCTTCAGGGAAGTTGAACGACTAACTCCACCCAAAACCTGACAGCAGCAAAGCACTAGAATTTACTTCAAAATTCTTTTTATAGACTGTCAGTCTGGCTTTAGATTAGATTTTTGAGTAAATTAGAGGGGAAAGTTTTCAAATCAAGAAAGACTGCAGCAAACAGAACAACAGTGATTAAAAAAGGATCAACTACTCCCAGACAGGCAGACAGGTCACACCATAATCAGCAGATCATTTTAACAAAGTTGATGCTATTCTGAACATTTAGCCTGGAGGTGTAGTTGAAAAAACTCTTGAAGAAGTCGCATTGTGCCATTGAAAAGCTGCTTTGTTCTACTTGTATTTTGTAACATTTTTATGGCAAGGCAATTCATAATAGTGCAACAGGATACAAGGCTCTCGAAAAGCACTGCCACTCCTCTTCTTCAGCCTTGTGATGGGCGGTACAAATCACATGCTCTTTGGTGTATTAAACTGGCAATATTCCTCTTCAAATATTTCAAAATGTTAAGCTCATCCACCAGTTAATTTCTGACAATGCATTTCCAAATGGGCAAGATTATGTTCGATCAGGGAGGTGGGTGGGGTTGGGTATGGGTGTGGGTGTGGAGGAGAAATAAGGGTGACAAGGAAATCAATGAAATACAGGCACTGACATTAAGCAGTCTGATGGTGTGATTTGGTGATATCTCCACACTATTAAAAGGAGATAGAAAATATTCAGAGATATTTGAATATTTCTCTTTAATTTAAAAAAAAATGTTCTCTTTGGAGATTAACTACCGAGCAAACATAAAATGGAACATTGCTCCAATTTTCAATTCCTGACAATTCATTAAATTTGTTTCATTAATTTAAAGCACGTAATAAATACAAATCTCTATGATTATTTTCCATTTAATAAGACCTTTTAGCATTGTGGAAATATCACTAAGTCACACCATCACACTGCTTAATGCCCCTGCCTGTATTTCACTGACTCATTTCCTTGTCATCCTTATTTCTCCTTCGCATCCACACCACCCCTGCCCCGATCTAGCATAGCCTTGTCCATTTGGAAATGCCTGCATCTCTATTCACTTAGGCTTTATCTGAACTAGGCACGTGTCAGAAAATAACTTATAGTTGGGTTTTACGTTTTTAAATACTTGAAGAGGGATACTGCAAGTTCACTGCAATGAAGAGGCATGTGATTTGGATCACTCATCAGCTCTAACAGCTTTTAATGTCAAATTGCTTCTCACTGTAGGATGCTCTAACACAAAAACCTCCTCTTTAATTGCTGGCAAAAGCCTGCTCTTCATAAACTCTCATAACTGGATAATCCTGATGCTGACATTTCTACTTTCCCTGTGTACTTCAGGCAGCAGCAGAGAGCAGTACAAGATTGCCCGATGACACATGGCTGGTAATGAGCTCTCCAGAGCAGTTAATAGCTGTTATCAACAAGTGGAAACCATACTTGTACAGATGAAATGATATAAAGTGAATTTGTGCTAGGAACTAGATATTCGGGGAGTGCTCAGTGCATATAATAGGAGACCCTTTAGGTGCTAGAGTTTTCCTTCAGCGCTCAAAACAAACTGCTTCAAAGAATAACATTCCAAACCACCAAACACTACGCAATCAGAAATGAGAGTAGCAAGCAGAGAAATTTATTTGCACGGTACAGTCATTTGTTCCCACTTAACACCAATCTTATCCCACCCGCACCCTTCCCCCAACATGACAGGCAACTTATGTGAAAATGAGTCTTGCACTGCGGCTGAGAGTGGAATCACATTAAACAATCCAAACGCTCTGATGCAAGGTCATCAACCTGAAACATTAATTCACTCTCCCCACAGATGCTGCCAGACCTGCTGACTACTTCCAGCACTTCCTGTTTTTCTTTCAGAATCATCACAACCCTAATGGGACATGATCGTGTCTATGTGGAAGAAGTGACTTCCTTGCAATCCCTTGTCTTTTTCTTCATTTCTCTTCATTATGAACTGTTTTTTCTTGCAATAATATCACAGAAACATAGGCATCTCATCCTTCAATCCAGAAACAATCAATTTTTATATGTAACAATGGGTTTGCTTCATTTTAGCAGAGTTGCACCCTAGAATGAAGATTCCCAATTTGTGCAATTTTTGAATGCTGCTCCCAAACATAATAATGAGCTTTTCCACTGAAATATTTCAGTTTTGGATGCAAGATTAACTGAAGTACACATCTCTTATTGGGTTTCATATTGATATCATAGATCATTCACACAATACGCAGGTAGATCCTACGTCCTCTGATTTATCAGTGTAGGGAGCATTCCAGTTCAAACCGGAGGTCACAGAGTTATTCAGCTACATGGGAAGTTAACTTTGATCCATGCGCAGTTAAAATAGCACTGGTTGCATTCCTGTGAATACGCAACTAATAGTCTGTAATATAGTGAATGTGAAGTAAATACTTCCTCAATATCTTCTGAATAGTGCAAAGCAATACCGATCTGAAGGTCCCAGTTCAGTCCCTAAATTAGCTGAATGTCTAATTTTACATTATACTGCCCCATGGGCATAGCACTCACATACTTTTTAACTACCAGCAGCACTGAAAATGAGCTGGTCTGCCCCAACCACCCCTTTCCACTTTGACCTTCTGCTGTTTTGGGAAGGAAATTCTACTGTGGGTGGCAGTTTTCTAGATTAAAGATCCTGATTTTACAAAACTATCATCCCAAGCAGCAAAAAGGGTGCCACTTTGAATTGGGAGGGACAGGCTACAGGGAAGAATGACCCCAGTGAATTTTGGTGGGGTGGGGGGTGGGCAAAGAATGTTTAGAGGCGGAGAGCACTTTGGAGAATGGTGCAGCTGATTAGGGAGGGGAGTGACTCTGCATTGGTGGGATTAGATTAGTTCCAGCCAGAAGAGCAGACACTGGAGTTGACAAAGGCATGAATGAGGGCTTCAGCAGCATGTGGGCTGAGGCAGGGACAGAGTCAAGGTAGAAGCAGAAGTGGCCAATAGAGGTGGCTTTTGTGCTGGAGGGGATATGGGATTGGAAGTGCAGTTCAGGATAAAATAGGAAGTCAAGGTTGAACAGTCTTGTTCAGCCCGAGGCATTGGTGGTGAAGGAGGTTGGAATCAGTATCAAAAGTGGAGTTTGTGATGCAGGGTTAAAAACTTTGTGCATACTACTTTTACCTACCTTCTTCATATTGGCTTCCTTTGCACCCTTCTCACATACTTCACCCGCAATTACCATCTCAACTTCCCTTCTAGAGCATTCTTGCTAAACATCTCTCCCCCAACCTTTCAACAACTTGCTCAAATTTTACCTCTTTGGCCAAGCCAAAAGACTTGCAGGTTGATAGGTAAATTGGCCATTATAAATTGTCACTAGTATAGGTAGGTGGTAGGGAAATATAGGGACAGGTGGGGATGTTTGGTAGGAATATGGGATTAGTGTAGGATTAGTATAAATGGGTGGTTGATGTTCGGCACAGACTCGGTGGGCCGAAGGGCCTGTTTCAGTGCTGTATCTCTAATCTAATCTAATCATGCATTGTCACCTCCTCTAATTCTTCCTTCACTACTCGATGTCCATTCTTATCTTTGTGAAATACATACAATGTACAACACAGAATATCAGCCCAACTGGTCTATGCTGGTGTTTACATGCCACACGAGCCTCCACCCACCCTAACTTCATCAAATTTTATCAGCATATCCTTCTACTCCTTTCTCCCTTATGTACTTACCAAGTTTCCCCTTAAAATAGCATCTCTGTTATTCACCTCAACTACTCTTTCTGTGAGCAAGTTCCACATTCTAACCACTCTGAGTAAACAGGTTTCTCTTTAATTCCTGATGGGTGAATTAGTGACCATCTTATAATTATAATTATGTCTCCTAGTTTTGGACTGTCCCACAAGTGGATACATCTTCTCTCTGTCCACCCTATCAAACTCCTGCATAATTTTAAAGACCTCTATCTGGTCATTCCACAGCCTTCTCGTTTCTAGAAGAAAGAGCCCCAGCCTTGTTTAGTTTTTCCTGATAGTTACAACCTCTTAGTTTTTAGCATCACCCTTGCAATTAATTTTTGCACTTTCTTCAGTGCCTCCAGATCCTTGTGTAATATGGAGGCCAGAAATGGGCACAGTAGGATTTTTTTGATTTTGGGAAGGCTATGTAAATGAAAGCTTTTGTTTTGAATTGCATATTCTTTTGGTACAGATGTGCAGTGCCACTGTTGTCATTCTGCTGCACATCATCCATCACAATAAAGGAACTGGTTTCCCCCTCCTCCAAAAAAGTAGGGATTTTTATGTCAAGGAAATTATACAAATAACAGTAAACAACCCTGATCAGTTTGAGAAGGGCCAACATGCACACCAAAACCATGGTGACCCGGTAATAGTGAAAGAAACTGAGTAAGTTAACACTTGGCATGTTATACGAATGTGCATTTGCTTCGACCCACCTTTAGGGGATTACATTTTTCAACATTCTTCATGGGGTAGGGTAGACAAGAAAAAGTAATGAGTTTACAAATCATCTTTGTCTCACAGAGTGCTGCTACATGCATTTAGTACCAACAAAATATAAAGGGAGAATCCTGCCAGTCTGAGCAGTAACAATGGCATTGCATTTAGTTAGAAAGTATTCTGAATTTACTTGCTCGCCTGCCCATTTCAGTGCCAGTAAGATGAAGTCAGTTCTTGCCTCACTTCAGATAATCAGTAGCATGAATCATGCAGGAAAACTGGCATTTTTTTTTTAAACAGCTGAAGAACTACATTTCCTGCTACAGTTTATAGCATAAAATCAGTCATTTTTTTCAAACTTGTAATAAGTGTAACTTAAATGACTAAATATCAACAAGGCATTTTCTCTGTAGTGAAGCTGTGCAAACTCAATAAATGCTGGTTTCTTTTGGGCAGAGCAAAAAGTTCCTCTTTTCAGCTGGAAAGCAGATAAACCCAAATTATAATTGTGGCTTTGCCAACACACTGGTTACCATAATGCTCCATTTTCATTGAGCTGAATAATACTACCAGACAGGAAACTGCGTGAACCCATCTGGGGGTTGACAACTAGGTCATTCCACTGTAGCCTTTTGTTGATAGGCAACTTAGTTGAAGGCAAGATGTTTCTGTTTCCACAATTTCCTGCACTTGGCAGGAAGTCATCTTGTAACTAGTTCTAAATTTGTGAATAACACACTTAATGTATACATTCAATCATGCAAATACTTAATGGTCCCACAATGTTAGCTTTGTGCAATGACTCCTGTTTGTAGCAAAATACATCTGTTAATTGTTACATCCCGAAGTTCATGCACAATGGGGCGAGGGAAGGATCTGCATCCAGGTTTCAGATTTCAATATGCCAACTGCACAGCTCCAAAATTCAAATGTTCCAATTTGAATTTCTTCTCCAACTTCCTCTGGCATATTTTAGGACATTGAACCATTATTTCAACAGTCAAATTTCCTTCAACTGCACTGTACCCTAAGTAAATATATACTTTGCCTAAACAGAAGATATTAACAGGGAAAATTTTAAAGGATCTGACTACACTAGAAGTTGCTTAACCCAAAGCGTGGTAAGAATGTGAAACTTGCTACCACAAGTAGTTGAGGCAAATAACAGAGATGCATTTAAGGGGAAGATAGATAAACACATATGGGAGAAAGGAATAGAAGGATATACTTTTTTTATTTGTTCATGGGATGTGGGCATCGCTGGCGAGGCCAACATTTATTGCTCATCCCTAATTGTCTTGAGAAGATGCTGGTGAGCTGCCTTCTTGAATAGCTGCAGGCCTTGGGGTGTATATACACCCACAGTGCTGTTAGGAAGGGAGTTCCAGGATTTGGACTCAGCAACAATGAAGGAATGGCGATATAGTTCCAAGTCAGGATGATGCGTGGCTTAGAGGGGAACTTGCAGGTGGTGGTGTTCCCATGCATCTGCTGCCCTTGTCCTTCTATGTGGTAGAGGTCATGGGTTGGGAAGGTGCTGTCTAAGGAGCCTTGGTGAGTTGCTGCAGTGCATCTTGTAGATAGTACACACTGCTGACACTGCATCAGTGGTGAAGGGAGTGAATGTTGAACGTGGTGGATGGGGTGCCAATTAAGCAAGCTGCTTTGTCCTGGATGGTGTCAAGCTTCTTGAGTGTTGTTGGAGCTGCACCCATCCAGGCAAGTGGAGAGTACTCCATCACACTCCTGACTTGTGCCTTGTAGATGGTGGACAGGCTTTGGGGAGTTAGGAGGTAAGTTACTCGCCACAGAATTCCCAGCCTCTGACCTGCTCTTGTAGCCACAGTATTTATATGGCTGGTCCAGTTAAGTTTCTGGTCAATGGTAACCCCCAAGATGGTGATAGTGGAGGATTCAGCAATGATAATGCCATTGAACATCATTGGGAGATGGTTAGATTCTCTCTTGTTTGAGATGGTCATTGCCTGGCACTTGTGTGGCACGAATGTTACTTGCCACTTATCAGCCCAAGTCTGGATTTTGTCCAGGTCTTGCTGCATCTGGACACAGGCTGCTTCAGTATCTGGGGAGTCGCAAATGGTACTGAACATTGTGCAATCATCAGCAACCATTCCCACTTCTGACCTTATGATGGAGGGATGATCATTGATGAAGCAGCTGAAGATGGTTGGGCCTAGGACACTGCCCTGAAAAACTCCTGTAGTGATGTCCTGGGACTGGGCTCCAATAACCACAACCATCTTCCTTTGTGCAAGGTATGACTTCAACCAATGAAGACTTTTCCCCCGATTCTCATTGACTCCAGTTTTGCTAGGGCTCCTTATGCCATACTCGGTCAAATGCTGCCTTGATGTCAAGGGCAGTCACTCTCAACTGCTCATAGGGTTAGATAAAGGAGAAGGAGGAGGCTCATGTGGATCATAAATGCCAGTATAGACCAGTTAGGCTGAATGGCCTGTTTCTGTGCTCTAAATTCTATGTAATTCTTTGTAAATGGCTCCATTTTTAATTCAAGTGGAAAATCCTTTCCTCAGTTACCACTTCTGAAGAAGGTAACAATGGACCGGGATTCAGGTAGCCTCACAGTGCTCCCAGGAACAATTAAGGGTAGTATTGCAGTGGATACAAAATATATTAACAAATTGCCTTTTATTTCACCCACTTATAATTGAGTTTAAACTGCCCGTGAAGAATCAATCCTCATTGACGAATGAAGAGCAAGAGTGTGAAATCTAGCTATAACTATTTTATAAAGTTATTTCCAAAGCTGCTAACGACTTAGTATTTTTCTTTCTCTTTGGATTACTACTTGTCATTTTTACACTATGACCAGAATCCAAGAGAATTAAGATGACAGTAGACCTTAATCTGCAAGGTTACAATGCTACTGGTGTGAAAGTTAGTATTCTGGAAGCCACTCTCTGGACTCCAACTCTTCTTTAGAAGCCTCTTGTTCTGCTGGATTTCTGTAAACGTTTCATTTACAGTCAGTCAGTCTCCTGTCATCTGGAGACAATATTCAGCTGCTTTTCTATAAACCAAAATATTTTTGACATGTTTGTGGATTTTTTAAAAAATGCACAACTCCCTTCCAGGACTGTAGCTTTCTTTTTCATCCACTCAAGTTGGCCAAGCTCTGAACACTTAACTATTAAATTAGCAAAAGAAAAAGGTAATTGTGCAGACTGCTTTCCAAATAATGAACATATGGTGATAAAGGTCTCACACATTCTTTGCCACAGTACTTAACTATGACCTAAAATTTGATGAAAATTGAAATGCAGTGCAATTGAGGTTGGGAGCCAGAGAGAAAAAAATAATTTCCCATCAACCCATGCTTGTTCTGCATCAGCAGTAACATTTCTGCTGACCAGAAAAGCTATCCCACAACTAGTTAGAGGGAAAATTGACTAACTTGGTGACTCATCTAGTGAAGACTGTGAGTTGGTAAGCCACAAAAGATCTGGACAGTTCCAGATTTAAGACACTGTCTCTGCTATGTTACCTAATCTCAGATGGGGCCGCAGTAGAGTATGATTATATTAAGTCTTGGTGTTCTTGGCTTGGGCAAAATCAGCCAGCCTTCCCATTCTTGGGAACTGATTCATGCTGGGGGTTCACATGTTTGAATCTCAGGATAGAATAGGATCAGATCAGGCTAGGCTGTGGTGACCCCACAGCTAAACAGCCTGATGACATTCATTATCAAGTTCCGCATGTGAATAATAGCCAGCAGCACTAAATACCAGACGATACCACCAACAACTTGGCTTCATGTAGCACCTTTAACATAGTTAACACATAATACACAAAACGAAACGGACACAGAGCCACAAAAGGAGACATTGCGTCCAGTGATCAAAAGCATAGTTAAAATGCAGGGGAGCCACATCGGGAGGACCCCCCACAGCGCAGTCCCACTGCCAGGCCATTTTACAAGCAGTGGGAACAACAGCTAATTAAGCTAATTAAAGGCTCAATAAAGGGTCATCTTCCTGGGCTGTCTTAGCGACCCCCCACCCCAATTGGTGGGGGGGGGGGGTGGGTAGGCAGCCAGCCAGCTGCCTAGAGGTGGCCTCCCCAGAGCTTCCTGGGGGCGGGGGTGGGGTGGGGGGGTGACAGAGGTCATGATATCCAAAGGCGTCATGGCTCAAGGAGGGACCGCAAGCAGCAAAGGCTGGCCCTCTGATTGGGCCAGCAGCATGGAAAGCCAACCAACAGTCCTTAATTGGACGGTGGGCCCAGCAGCAGCCAATTAAGAGGCTGCCGTCGGGAAGAATGCCAGCTCGAAATCTTATCCCCGACTAGTAAAATCCCGGACATGGAGTCAGAACAGCACAGGAGGTGGCCATTCAGCCGATTGAGACCATGCCAGCACACTGTGTAGCAATCCAGTTAGTTCCATTCGCTAGCTTTATCCCCGTAGCCCTGCAAGTTATTACCCTCAAGAGCCCATCCAATTTCCTTTTGAAATCATTCACTGTCTCCACTTCCATCATCTTCATAGGCAGTGATTCCAGGTCTTTGCCACTTGCTGTGTAAAAAAGTTCTTCTTTATATCTCCCCTGTATCATTTGCCTAAAACCTTAAATCTGTGCCTCCTAGTCCTTGTACAATCAATTAATGGGAACAGTTTTTCTTTGTCTACCTTATCTAAACCTGTCATAATCTTGTACATCTCTATCAGATCGCTCCTCAATCTCCTTTGCTCCAAGGAGAACAACCCCAGCTTTTCCAAACTAACCTTGTAGCTAAAATCTTTCATCTTTGGAACCATGCTGGTAAATCTCCCCAGCACGTTCTCAAGGAACCTCACATCCTTCCGAAAGTGTGGTGACCAGAACTGAATGTAATACTCTAGTTGTGGCCTAACCAGAGTTTATAAATGTTCAGCATAACTTCCCTGCTTTTGCACTCAATATTTTTACTTAGGAAGCCCAAGATCCCATTTCTAATGAAAGTTCCAATGAAAGGTAATTGATCTGAAACACTAACTCTGTTTCTTTCTCCACAGCTGCTGCCTGACCTGTTGAGTATTTCCTGCATTTTCTGTTTTTATCCCATATGTTGTACTAACTACTCTCTCAAAATGTCCTGCCACCTTCAAAGATTGATGTACATGAACCCCCAGGTCCCTCTGTTCCTGCACACTTTTTAGAACTGTTCCATTAAGTCTGTATTGCCTGTACCTGTCCCTTCTGCCAAAATGCATCACCTCACATTTCTCTGTCTTAAATCCATATGCTACTGTCCTCCCATTCCTGTCTATGTTCTATTGCTGTCAATTGATATCATCCTCATTATTTGGCACACCTCCAAGTTCAGTTTCATCAGTAAATTTAGAAATTTTACTTTGTATTCCAAATTCCAAGTTTTTTTTTATAGCAGTAGTCCTAGCACTGACCCTTGGGGAACACCACTGTCAACCATTCTCCAGTCTGATAAAAACCATTTACTATGACTCACTGTTTTCTCTCCTTAAGCCAACACTTTTTATCCAATTGGACACTGACCCTCCTATTCTACCAGCCTCAATGTTGCTCACCAGCCTTTTATGTGGTACTTTGTCAAACACTTTTTAAAAATCCATATAGACAACATCCATCACATTCCCCTCATTAACCTTCTCTGTTACTTCATCAAAAAATTCAATCCAATTTGTCAAAAACAATCTGCCTTTTACAAATCTGTGCTGGCTATCCTTAATTAACTCAAACCTCTGAGTGCCTGTTAATTCTTTTCTTGATTATTGTTTCTAAAACCTTACCCACCACTGATGTTAAACTAACTGGCCTGTAGTTACTAGGAATGTCCTTACACCCTTTCTTGAATAAGAATGTCACATTTGCCACTCTCTAATCCTTGGGCACCTCCCCTGTATCTAATAAGTTTGGAAGATTATGGCAAGCCCTTCCTCTATCTACATCCCCACTTCCCTTAGCAACCTGGGGTGCAAGCCATCTGGACCAGGCAATTTATCCATTCTAAGCATAGTCAGCTTTTCCAGTATAAGCTGCTTATCAATTTTTACCTCATTACCTCTGCCATCTCAGCTTCCACAGAAATTTTGTCAAGATCCTTTTCCTTAGTAAACACTGATACAAAGTACTCATTAAGCATTCTAGCCTATGCATCAAAGCACAGTGGCGCAGTGGTTAGCACCACAGCCTCACAGCTCCAGTGACCCAAGTTCAATTCTGGGTACTGCCTGTGTGGAGTTTGCAAGTTCTCCCTGTGTCTGCGTGGGTTTTTGCCGGGTACTCTGGTTTCCTCCCACCACCAAAAGACTTGCAGGTTGATAGGTAAATTGGCCATTATAAATTGCCCCTAGTATAGGTAAGTGGTAGGGGAATAGAGTGGGGATGTGGTAGGAATATGGGATTAGTGTAAGATTAGTATAAATGGGTGGTTGATGGTTCTCACAGACTCGGTGGGCCGAAGGGCCTGTTTCAGTGCTGTATCTCTAAATAAAATAAAATCACCCTCTTTGTCCCTTATAGGACCCATCCCCTACTCTGACTACCCACTTACTATTTACATACTGGTAGAAGATATTTGGGTTACCTTTTATATTAATTGCCATACCATTCTCAAATTCTTTTTATGCCAGTCTTACTTCCCTTTTCATTTCCTCTCTCAAGTTATTGTACGAGTCCAAGGAACCCTGGCTTTGGTTCCCCATCTTTCCCCCTTGTTGGAATGTACCTAGCCTGTATCTGAAGCATCTCCTCCTTAAAGATCACCCATTGTTCAGTAACTGATTTTCCTGTCAGTCTTTGGTTCCTTTTTACCTTGGCTAGATCCCCTCTCACATCAGTGAAGTTACCCCTCTTCCAATTTAGAAGTTCTACTTTAGATTGCTCTTGGCTCTTCTTTATTACTAATCTTAACATTATGATACAATGATCACTCTTGTCCAAATGCTCCCTCCCCTGCCGCACCTCCCCCCCACTCCGAGCTCCCCACACCCCCCGAGACAGCCACCTCATTCCCCAACACCAGATCTAGCAATGCCTCCTTCCTAGTTGGACTGAGGACATACTGGTCAAGGAAGGTCTCCTGAACACATTTCAGAAATTCTGCCCCCCTCCTTACCCTTGATACTAACATTATCCCTATCAATATTTAGGTAACTGAAGTCCTCCAATATCACCACTCAATAGTTACTGCATAACTCTGATTTCCATGCAAATTTGCTCCTTTACCTTTCCCTCTCACTATCTGGAGGCCTATAGAATATCCCCATTTGCGTGATCATACCTTTGTTGCTTCTCAATTCAAACCAAATGGATTCTGTCCTTGCCCCCTCAAGGACAAGCTCTCTTTCCAACACTACAATGGTCTTCCCTAATCTGTATTGCCACCCCTTTATTCCTTCCCTATCGTTTCTGAACACTTTGTATCTTTGAATATTAAGCACCCAATCCGTACCATTTTTAAGCCAGGTTTTCATTACGGTCACAACATCATATCCTCACAAGGCTATTTATGCTCGTAGCACACCAACCTTATTCACATTTTGTGCATTAACATACATGTATACTAAACCTGTCTTTGTATTCCTTCTTAATCTGCTCCCATCTAAAATGGTACTACTTGCGTCTCTAGCATTATCCAACCCTCTCACTCCTTAATGCACCTTATTCCTTCTTTCAACTTCTATATGCACACCTCTCATCAATTTAGTTTAAACCCTCCCCAACCACATTGGTGAACCTCTCCATGAGGACATTAGTCCCAGTCCTGTCGATGTGCAACCCGTCCCTTTTGAATAGGTAATCAAAACAGAAAGTGCTGGAAATACTCAGCAAGTCTAGCAGCATCTATGGAGACAGAAACAGAGTTAATGTTTCAGGTCTATGACCTTTTGAATGGGTGCCTCCTGCCCCAGAACTAGTCTCAATTCACCAAGAATCTGAAGCCCTCCATCCTGCACCATGCCTCAAGACATGCATTGATCCTTCCTATTTTCCTGTTTTTACTCTCGCTAGCATGTGGCTTTGAGAGCAGTCCGTAGATTACTAACTTCGAGGTCCTACTTTTTAAACTTCCTCTCTAGCTGCTGAAAGTCTGACCATAGGAACTCAATATTTGCTCTATGTTATTGGCATCAACATGTACCACAAATTCTGGCTCACTCCCTTCCATCTGCAGAATATCCAGCAACTTTCTGTGATGTCCTTTGCCCTAGCACCAGGGAGGCAACACACCATGCGGGACTCACAATGGCAGTTACAGAAATGCCAGTCTGCCCCCTTAACTATGGAATCGCCTATAACAATTGCATTTCTATGCATTGCTGTTCCCTCCTGTGCAATTCCTTGCCCATTGGTGTCATGTTCTAGACTGCATTCCTCCAAGGTGTGGTCACTCCCAGCAGTCTTAAAGGAAGAGAAAGAGAGGGATGGTCACAGAAAGGTTTAGGAAGGGACTTTCAGAGCTCAGGGCCTAGACAACTGAAGGCACGGCTGCCAATCAGTTGGACCGTAGGCAAGCAAAAAATCAATGGGTCAATTATTGTGGGAGTAGTGCATCTCGTGGTGTACTCCATTGGTTAGACATTTTCCTGCACCCTTCTGCTCAGATATCATTTACGTCGTAATTTGCTGGAACTGCGAGCTGATTACGGTGCGTCAACGGCAATAGGGCATCTGGAACTTTAGTGAATGATAGGACTAACTGTCTATTTCCTTAACTGATGAGATTTAACAATTGATAAAGAAACAGAGAAAACAGCAGAGAAGGAGTATGTATTAGAATGGGTGGAATTGGGAGGAGAGAAACTGGAAGAGAAAGGAGAATGAAAAAGGAGTAAGGAAATTTGAAAGGAAAATTCAAAAATCTATCCCCAGTACACTTGTTCTCATTGGAAATGAACCTTTCCAACACCCACTCTAACCAATACTTATTAGTTCCAACACCACTATTTGTGATTTTCATGGGAAAATGGATAGAATTCAGAATATGATCCCAAAACTCCGATAAAAAAAAATCTGGAATCCCATGTAATAAAAATTCCGTTCCGAAGAAGGGTCACTGACCCGAAACGTTAACTCTGCTTCTCTTTCCACAGATGCTGCCAGACCTGCTGAGTGAATCCAGCATTTCTTGTTTTTGTTTCAGATTTCCAGCATCCGCAGTATTTTGCTTTTATTATAATAAAAATGCAATCTGACTTATTTAATCACCATAAACTGGAGACCCTGATCAATCCCCCCTTAAAGATGGGATAACTTTTCATGTACACTTAACTAAGTAATGAAAAATTTTATGTAGTCAGTGCATGCAACTTAAATCAAAAATCCACACAAAAACACTATATACTTTCTAATCACTTAATTTCTATATTCAAGAATACCCTGCACTTCAACAACAACAACTTGTGTTTATATAGCAGCTTTAACATAGTAAAGCAGCTAAGGGGCTTCACAGGAGCGTTAGCAAACAAAATTTGACATGAAGCCACATAAGAGATATATGGGCAGATGACCAAAATGCTTGGTCAAAGAGGTACGTTTTAAGGAGCATCGTAAAGGAGGAAAGTGAGGTAGAGAGACAGAAAGCTTTAGAGAGAGAATTCCAGTGCTTAGGGCCCAGGCAGCTGAAAGCACAGAACCAATGGTGGAAAAAGTGATTAAAATTGGGAATGCTCAAGAAGCCAGAATGGGAGGAGTACAGATATCTCATAGGGTTGTGGGGCTGGAGGAAATTACAAAGATAGGGAGGGGCAGCTCCCCGTGGAGGGATTTCAAAACAAAGATGAGAATTTTAAAATCAAGGTGTGGAAATAGGCAATCTTAGAAATGGTGTGGATATAAGGTCAGAAGTTCATCTTGGGGGCGAATATAACACAGGGACCGAAGATAATGGCTTTGCCCTTCCCAATGTTTAGTTGGAAGAAATCTTTGCTCACCTAGCGCTGGATGCTGGTCAAGCAATCTGATAATGTAGACAATGGAGGGGTCAAGAGAGGAAGTGCTGTTGTCAGTGTACATGTCGGAACTGACGCTGTGATTACGGATGACATCACCGAGGGGCAGCATGTAGATAAGAAATAGGAGGGGGCCAAGAATAGATCCTTGGGGGACACCAGAGTTAACAGTGCAGTAGCAGGAAGACAAATCATTGCAGATGATTCTCTGGCTATGATTAGATAGCTAAGAATGGAAGTGAATGTAGTTCCATCCAGCGACACAACAGTGGAGAAGAATGGAGGAGGGTGGTGTGGTCAACCATGTCACAGGCAGCAGACAGGTCAAGGAGGACAAGGAGGGACAGTTTACCACTGTCATTGTCACACAGAATACCATTTATCACTTTGTAAAAGAAAATTCTGGAGTCCTCTGCCTTCCATAGTTCTGCCACTACTTCAAATAAAGAAAAGCAAAATACTGTGGATGCTGGAAATCTGAAATAAAAACAGAAAATGCTGGAAATATTCAGCAGGTCAGGCAGCATCTGTGAAGAGAGAAAGAGAGTTTCAGGTCAATGAACTGACATCAGAACTGGGAAAAGTTAAAAATCTAATAGGTTTTAAGCAAGTGAAAGTGGGGAGGGTGGATAGAGAACAAAAGGGAAGGACTGTGATAGAGTGGAGGACAGGAGAGATTAAATGACAAAACAATTGGTGATGCAAGGCCAAAGGGAGTGGTAATGGGACAAGTAAAGAAATAAAAGATGTGGCTCGAGAAGGTGCAAATGGCAGAATGATGAACAGCTGCCATCCAAAAGCAAAAACAATAAACTACAAGAGTAAGACCAAAAATGCAAAGAAAAAGGAAACAAACAGAGATTACAGTCTGAGTTGTTGGACTTGTGCCATTGTGTTTCAACTCTCAACATTTTTTTAACATTATCTAAGTGCACAGAATCTTTACGAACAGTACTCAAAGTAGCTTCCAATGCATGGTACACCCCTATCCCATTTTTAATGCCTTCAAATAAATGTAGAAATGTTTCAGTGATCTCAGCTACCCGGCCATGGAAAAACACTAACTGGAGGGCAGGTATCTGCCAATGGGAGGGGGTGGGAGAGGAAATTTAAAAATAAAATCAATCATTCACATGCCACACACTCAATAGAAGCAATCTCGATTTATTCCTCCCCAATCCAGCCTTAGCTGCTTGTGTAAAGGCAATCTATATGCCCAAAAAATACTTATACAGCAAACAATTATGGAGAGCCTATATTCAAATTTTGTACTGGGCACCACCTATAACATCCTACTGATTCTTTATAGTCACATGGGCTATCACCAGCAATATAGCGATGGTGCTGTGAAATTACTAGATTAATGTTTATTTTTCCCTCTAAACTACCTGCTCAACAAAAGGGCCTCTGTTCTCAGTAGAGATGGAGCTCCATACAATATTCATGCCATTTCGGCAAGAAAAATCATTTTTAGAAATCTTCAATGCAAAGGGAGAAAAAGTGGTAAAATGGCTCCTTTAACCACTGATACATACTGCAACCGTTGCATCGGATTGCATAGGGTTACACAGAATATACAGCACAGAAAGAGGCCATTCACCTCAATTGGTCTTTGCTAATGTTTATCTTCGACACAAGCCTCCTCCTACCTTATGTCATCTAATCCTATCAACATACCCTTCTATTCTTTTCTCCTTCATGTACCTAACTATCTTCCCTTTAAACGCATATCTGCTATTCACCTCAACTACTTCATGTAGTCGCAGGTTGTCTGAGTAAAGACATTTCTCCTAAATTCTTATTGGATTTATTAGTGACCATCTTATATTTATGGTTGCTAGTTTTGAATTCCCCCACAAGTGGAAACATCTCTACATTTACACCATCAAACCTATTCACCATTTTAAAAACCTCTATCGGGCCAACACAAAGTCACATTTGATGGGACTGTACAAGTCACCAATCAGAATCAATTCAAGGGCTGCTGCACTAACATTTGTCTCAGTGATGAAACCATCCATTGCTAAACAAACCCTGCCAGAACCTTCTGTGGCGTTTATCGAATAAAATGTATTGATACCTGTTTTGCCAGCTCCACTTTCTCCAGTGATAAGTATGCATTGGTCCTTGTCCTGGTCTCGCAGAGATCTGTAGGCTTCATCTGCTAAAGCGTAGCTGTGGAAATAATACATCTGTTATAACTGATGAATTTTTTTTTAATGCTTAAAACTTTTTGGCAGAAGAGAGGGTGCAATGACAGATTCAGTTCAACACTGGTCAAAAACAACCTTGAAGGTCATTGCAACAACAAAAGCTTGAATTTATATAGTGCCTTTAATGTAGTATAACATCCCAAGGAGCTTCACAGAATATTGTCAAACAAAATTTGCAACTGAATCACACAAGGAGATATGGGACAAGTGACCAAAAGCTTGGTCAAAGTGTTAGCTTTTAAGAAAGGCCTTAAAGGAGGACAGAGAGGTAGAGCTATGATGAAGTTTAAGGAGGGAATTCCAGAGCTTAGGACCTAGGCAGATGAAGTTAATGATCACCAATGATGGAGCAATGGCTAAGAGGCCAGAACTAGTGAACTAATTAGCCACAGTGACATTTGTGCAAATGTCTGCATTTTGAATACTCTTGTTTTCTGAGCCTAGGTTAGTTTTGATCACTCATATCAATATAAACACAATACCGCGCCTCAACATATCACACCATGTGGCACCTCAAACTTATCACGCAAGTAAAAAATCATCAGTCATAATAAATTAAGCCAAAAATGGGTTAAATCAACTAAACTGCCAACATGACAGTGTCATACACACTGCTACACAACCAAGAAAACAAATTGCTCACTACCATCCTCCTTTTTTCATTTGTTTTTCAGTACTATACTTCTCTAAGCAGAGCTCCAGCTCTCACTTGGGAGAACAAGTAGTTATCCTTTCATGTACATGTGATTGAGCTAGAACTAGACGCCAACCCTCTGCCCTGTCCTCCAAAGGTAGTGATGCCATTCAACAGGCACGGGATCACTTCAGTAACCTCGATCAACTCTGCAGTCTTTACATGCGATTGGGACAGGATATTTGATTGTTGAGGTATCATAGTTGAATCTAGTCTAGCCCTCACCCCCTGGGAACTGTTCAACAAGTGAGCAATGGATAATTATTAGAAGGGAGAACCCTCCCTGATTTTTCCCCTCCGTTGGCAAGGTATGCTAAAGCAAGTTGTGATGCCCCCAGTAATATTCAGCTGATTTAGCATAGACCAGGAACTAAATGTGGACTCTATTTATCTGTAGTGTCTTAGTTGCACATTAGATGGTACATTAACTCTCTAAACGACTCAAGGAGTCTAACATTGAGATCTTTAATCACAAGTAAACAGCAATTTCCTACACACTGCAAAGATGCCAGCAGTCATAACAAGTTAATTACTAGAAATGTAGAATGGATTTTGTGGGTAGACTTACTGGATAAACTGGAAGAGACTGCTGCACAAAGCTATCATTCTCCACACTGGGTAAAAGATGACATTGCCACAGATGCTCTGCCTATTGTAACTTCCATAATCTCCACAAGTACTAACTGAATTTAACCGTAGAAGTATTTTACTTGTCATCCTAAAAACAGACAACTAACTTCCCATTATAAACGAAGATGCTCTCATGGACACCCCAACAGTTATATGCTAATTACAAGTGTGCATGATCGAAGGACATCTCACTCCCAGCAAACTTTATTGTACATCACCTTTAGTGCTGGTGGGATGCAAGATGAGTCAACAATATCATTTGTCCCTCATTTTCCCCCGGCATCAGCAGTGCTGAGAAGATGTTAGCTTTAACCAGAAGATAGTCACCTTACAGTATAAAAATCAAATTTTCCATGTCTGTAGGAAGCTGTAGAAATTCAGTGTGTCTCCCAGATAATGGGATTTAATTAACGTGCACTCACTGCTACCGGTGTGGAGAAATACAACTTTGAATTAATCTTTAGAATGGAAATCAGAACCTTTTTTTCTTACAGTCAAGAATCTTATCAGGGTGGCAGGGTAAGATAGGATTTTAAACATTCATATTAGAAGGAAGAGAACAGCAGATTGAGATAGAGAGATGAAAGCAGGAGACCAGGAACTGGAGAACAAGGCCAGCAGGAGTCAGAATAAAATAGTTCTGGAAAGTTCAGAATGGACCAGAGGGTGGGACTGAGCTCACAGTGGGAGTGCGCGTTCTGCAAAGTGAGCTATTCTACTGTCCATCCCAATGACTCTCAAGATTACCCCAAATCTAAGTTTCCCATAATATGTCAGCACATATGGTATTAAAATTTTTGTGGTAGTTAAATTTTGCAAATTATGAAATCCTGTAAAAAGTATGTTGTGATGGTCGACATCTGAATATCTTGAAAGTGATGTGCGGTAAAGGTCGCTGGGAAGAAATAAGTTATTGAAATTCACCAACCTCTCAAGTCCTCTAAATTTTCAAACTATAAGCAAGCCCGCTCAATCCGAAAGCATGACCCCGAGCTTCCAATTGCTTGCCATCTCAGCTTACCCCCCTGCTCTCAAGCCCACATATCTGTCCTGGGATTGCTGCAGTGTTGCAGTGAACATCAACACAAGCTCAAGGAACAGCATCTCATTTATCGATTAAGCACACTACAGTCTACCAGACTGAGCATTGAGTTCAATGTTTCATCATTCAATTTTTTAACCACGTGCCTGCCCACTGATTTTTTCATGTTGGTGCTTTTGGCCAGGGCTGTTCATTTTTCTGTCAATTAGCACTCTCTGCACTAACACTTTGTCTTTCAGCACACCATTAACACACCCTTTGCCTTTGCTCCATGACCTTCTTGTCAGTTTATCTCTGTGACCCTCTGTCCGATCAATACCTTCCCTTTTGTTATCTCTTGCCCCACCCCCACTTTATTTGCTTAAAACCTATTACATTTCTAACCTTTGCCAGTTCTGCTGAAAGGTCACTGACCTGAAACGTTAACTCTGCTTCTCTCTTCACAGGTGCTGCCAGACCCGTTGAGTATTTCCAGCATTTTTTTGTTTTTATCTCATTTTTGACATGGTAGGACTGCTACTAGCTAAGATTTTGGCCTTGGTGTTATTAACATTATGGTCGGCATTCTCCTAAATAATCCATCTGAAGGGGCATGAAAGATGTCTGCAAAAGGCCTTGGTGGCCTACCCCAGCACTGTGGTGATGGCATCCACTCTAGTTACCGAGGAAGCCATTTAACTAACTGCAAAAAAGCACGTGACCTTATGCAACTGTACTTTCTGCAACCAATCTTTGGACAAATTAAACTTTAGGTGGAGCTTTTGCCATCCCTATAACGGTGGGCACAAGGAATGGACAGGCCTCCCTGGCGTCCAGCATCACTAAAGCGCTAGAGACAGGTAATAAATCAGACCTCACTCACGTATGCTTGAAATAGGCAAGCATATTGCACGTTGTCGGTCTCTACCTGCAGGAAATGGGAGGAGTAGAACATCAAAATGGCAGAGCTTGTCTCAGTTCAGAAGCAGGCTGGGAAGTCCCAGCCATCGAGTCAAAAAAGAAAACAAAGAAAAAGATGAAAGCATTAGAAAAAGGTTGAGCACCCTACACAGCTGTGGCATTTTGCTATTTTTCTGCATTCCCTAACTTATGTCAACAAAGTATTTGAATCCTGCACATTCCTAATTGTCAGAAGTGTTGTACAATAAATCAGCAACTACATAGAAGGGGAAATAATATTTGGACAGCCTGCCCCCGAATCACATCCACAATTTAATTACTGTACTGTGTTGCATATTTACAGCTTCATTCCCCAATGTGTTTTTTCAAACCACTATATGGGATTTTAATATTAAGTCCGTACGGTCAACAAGGAATCTGTTTCTATGCAGAACAACCGAATATACCACAATTAATCCAGCTCGCACGAGAAGGTCCAAGAACATTAATTACACTCGTCATTCTCGGCAAAATAAATATACAAAGCAGAAGCGGTCTTGGTTTAGCAATATTGATTTATCTTCCAACATTTTCTGTGTCCCACTTCTACAGCACTACTCCTCCTCAAATTAACTGGGGGTGGGGAAGCGGGGTTGGGGTAAATGACACACGGAAGCATATTTTTAATACTATCCTTCTCCCCAATCAGTCAATCTATTTTAAAGCTCCTTCTCCTCACAAAGAGGGCTTGCAGGCATAGTGCCAGGCCTCCAATACCACTGCTCATTAGCCAGATGATGAATCCATGAAAGCAGCCAAGCGACTCGTGATGATTTTCTCCAGCTGTACAGAAGGCCCTAATTCCACTCTGTGATTCCTTCCCTAAGGCCAGACAGCCAGAAACCTGCTGGCATGGTTGGAATTGTGAATATGACCCATGTCCTACCACTCCACAATGTAGTGTGCTGATACCCCAATGTGTTGCTCTATTGGGGTCACATTTTCTTTTCTAGTAGGTGGCAATTGTGGCTCAGTGGCAGTGATCTCCTGGTTCGAGTCCCACTTCAGGGACTTGAGCACTAATTCAGGCTGCACTTCAGTGCAGTACTGAGGGAGCACCGCACTGTCAGAGGTGTTGTCTTTCAAATGAGATGTTAAACCGAGGCCACGTCTTCCCTCTCAGGTGAATGTAGAAGATCCCATGGCACCATTTTGAAGACCAAGCAAGTTCTTCCCGGTGTCCAGGCCAATATATATCTCTCAAACAACACCTAAAAAGATTATCTGGTCATTAGCATCATATTGCTGTTTGTGAGAACTTGCTATGTGCAAATTGGCTGATGCATTTCCTATAACAGTGACTGCACTTTAAAAAGTACTTAATTGGTTGTACAGTGGTTTGAGACAGCCCAAGGTTGTGAAAGGCCAAGTCTTTCTTTCTTTCAATGCCTCTTACCCAATCTGCACAGTTGTTACTTTTCAGCACTGCTTTCTGTTATAAAGGGAAAGAAAGAGGGTGCTATTGCAAGACTGAACTGCACTAATCTCCAGAACAGGATTCAAAAAGTCCCACTAAAACATCATCACTTAGCCAACAGAACCTTTTCACTCCACCTATAGAGAGAGGCTGGAATAGTCGCACATTTGTTTGTCTCTTGCTGCAAAGAAGAACTAACAGTAAAGGTCAGTACCTGTAGCTGGACATATGGAGAACAGAGAGCAGTTATGGAGAGTGATCTGGGAACTGGAAAGCAGATGTATTTGGGGTGGAATATGAATGGAACAACAGATTTACCAGTAACTACAGGGTATTACTGTGTAAATAAAGAGGGATTTTTTTGGTGGAAGGGGGAACAGAAACTCTGGTGCAGGGAAAAATAAAACCAAAAACGTAATAATGACCCTGTAACTTTACAGGGTCAAAAAGTAAGCAAAACTCTTACCGGAAGAGTACACAGTTCAGATGCCAACTGAAAGAAATCTTTAGAGCTTTAAGTACAAGGACAGCTTCTCATGCTGTTATTGAAACTCTCTAGCATTACATTTTATAACTTCAATGCAAAGTTTTGGTGAGAGAGATGAAAGTATACTTTTCAAGCCCTTGAAGTGATGTACAGAAGAACCACAAAGTGACCACCACCCCCACCCCCGCCCCCCCCCCCCCCCCCACCCCGTGTCAGATTACTGAATTATGAGAAAAGAGTAAAAATTCAGCCTCAAACAGCAGCAATTAAGATGCAATCCTTTAGAGACACATAAGCTGGTAAATAGCACAAAGGAGTAAATCCAGAGCACAATGTCAAGCTAAATCAAGGCAGTAAGTCTTGGCAGCGTTAGTTCAAACTACGATATGGTGATTTTATAATTGTTATCAGGAAGTTCTTCACACAGATCCCTGAGAAGAGTAGATAAAAGTCTTGGAATTGCTGAAAAAAAAAGATGGCTGCTGTGCTGAGAGGGGCTGAAGGCTCTCTCTGGATGAATGGCTGTCCATACCTACATTTCGGAACATAGGAACAGAGGAACATGAGTTGACCATTTAGCCTCTCCAGCCTATTCAACCATTCAATGAGATCATGGCTCATCTGTGACCAAACTCTACATAACCACCTTTGTCCCATATCCCGTTAAAACCTTTGGATAACAAAAATCTATCAATCTCTCTCTACCCTATCAGTTTTCCTTAATATCTTGAAATCTTCCATCAAATCACCACTTACCCTTCTAAATTCCAGGGAATACAACCACAGTTTGTGTAATCTCTCCCTGTAAATTAACCCTTAGATTCCAGATATTATTCTGGTAAATCTACCTTGCACTCCTGCCAAGACCAATATTTTCTTCCTAAGCTTTGGTGCCCAGAACTGCTCACAGGTATAACCAGGGCTTTGTACAGTTGCAACATAACTTCTACTCCCTTGAATTCTAGCTGTCCAGATATAAAGACCAACATTACATTAGCTTTTTAAATTATTTTCTGTACCTGTTCATGATATTTTAAGCATAGAATCACAAAATTGTTACAGCATAGAAGGAGGCTATTCAGCCTCTTGTGTCCATGCCAGCTCTCTGCAAGAGCAAATCAGTTAGTCCCACTTCCCTGCCCTTTCTCCGCAGCCCTGCAAATCTCTCTTCAAATGCCTATCCAATTCCCATTTGAAAGCAACACTGAATCTGCCTCTACCAAACTTTCAAGCAGTACATTCCAGATCCTAACTACTCGCTGTGGTCTGCGGCAGGTAGTGAGGGAGCAAACAAGAGGGAAAAACCTACTTGACATCACCCTCACCAATCTACCTGTCGCAGATGCATCTGTCCATGACAGTATGGGTAGGAGTGATCACCACACAGTCCTTGTGGAGATGAAGTCCCATTTTCACATTGAGGATACCCATTGTCTGGCACTACCACCGTGCTAAATGGGGTAGATTTCGAACAGATCTAGCAACTCAAAACTGGGCATCCATGAGGCACTGTGGGCCATCAGCAGCAGCAGAATTGTATTCAATCACAATCTGTAACCTCATGGCACAGCATATCCCCCACTCTACCATTACCATCAAGCTGGCGGATCAACCCTGGTTCAATGAAGAGTGCAGGGGGACATGCCAGGAGCAGCACCAAGCATACCTCAAAATGAGATGTCAACCTGGTGAAGCTACAACCCAGGACTACATGCATGCTAAACAGCGGAAGCAGCATGCGATAGAGCTAAACGATCCCACAATCAATGGATCTGATCTAAGGTCCGCAGTCCTGCCACATCCAGACGTGAATGGTTGTGGACAATTAAACAACTAACAGGAGGAGGAGGCTCCACAAATATCCCCATCCTTAATGATGGGGCAGCCCAGCACATCAGTGCAAAAAAGACAAGGCTGAAGCATTTGCAACCATCTTCAGCTATAAGTGCCAAGTGGATGATCCATCTCGGCCTTCTCCTGATGTCCCCCCATCACAAATGCCAGTCTTCAGCCAATTCGATTGACTCCACGTGACATCAGGAAACGGCTGAAGTCACTGGATACTGCAAAGGCTATGGGCCCCGACAACATTGCAGCAATAATACTGAAGACTTGTGCTCCAGAACTGGCTGCGTCCCTAGCCAAGCTGTTCCAGTACAGCTACAACGCTGGCATCTACCCGACAATGTAGGAAATTGCCCAGGTATGTCTTGTACACAAAAAGCAGGAAAAATCCAACCCGGCCAAATACCGCCCCATCAGTCTATGCTCGATTAAAGTGATGGAAGTTGTCATCGACAGTGCTATCAAGCAGCACCTGCTCAGCAATACCCTGTTCACTGATGCTCAGTTTGGGTTTTGCCAGGGTCACTCAGCTCCTGACCTCATTAAAGTCTTGGTCCAAACAGGGACAAAAGAGCTGAACTCCAAAGGTGAGGTGTGAATGACTGCTCTTGACATCAAGGCAGAATTTGACAGAGTGTGGCATCAAGGGGACTTAGCAAAGCTGGAGTCATTGGAAATCAGGTGGAAATCTCTCCACTGGTTGGAATCATACCTAGCACAAAAGAAGGTGGCTGTGGTTGTTGGAGGTCAATCATCTCAGTTCCAGGATATCACTGCAGGAATTCCTCAGGGTGGTGTCCTAGGCTCAACCATCTTCAGCTGCTTGTCCCCATCATAAGGTCAGAAGTAGGGATGTTCACTGATGATTGCACAATGTTCAGCACAATTTTCAACTCCTCATATACTGAAGCAGTCCATGCTCATGCGCAGCAAGACCTGGACAACATCCAGGCTTGCGGTGATAAGTGACAAGTTACATTTGTGCCACACAAGTGCCAGGCAATGATCATCTCCAACAAGAGAAAATGCAATCATCTCCCCTTGACATTCAACAGTATCACCATCACTGAATCACCCACTATCAACATCCTGGGCAGTTACCATTGACCAGAAAAATTGAACTGGACCAGCCATATATGTACTATGGCTACAAGAGCAAGTCAGAGGCTGGGAATTCTGCAGCAAGTAAGTCACCTCCTGACTCTCCAATGCCTGACAACATCTACAAGGCACAAGTGAGGAGTGTGATGAAATACTCTTCACTTGTCTGGATGGGTGCAGCTCCAACACTCAAGAAGTTTGAAACCACCCAGAACAAAGCAACCCGCTTGATTGGCACCCCATCCACCACCTTAAACATTCACTCCCTCCACCATTGGTGCACAATGGCAGCAGTGTGTATCATCTGCTAGATGCACTGCGGCAACTCAACAGGGCTCCTTCGACAGCACCTTCCAAACCCACGATCTCTTCCACCTATAATGACAAGGGTAGCAGATACATGGGAACACCACCACCTGCAAGTTCCCCTCCAAGCCACACGCCATCCTGACTTGGAACTATATTGCCGTTCCTTTACTGTTGCTGGGTCAAAATCATGGAACTCCCTTCTGAACCGCACTGTGGGTGTACCTACACCACAAGGACTGCAGCAGTTCAAGGCGGCGGCTCACTACCACTTTCTCAAGGGCAATTAGGGATGGGCAATAATGCTGGCCTAGCCAGCAATGCCCACATCCCATGAAAGCACAAGAAGAACTTTTTCTTCATGTCGCCGTTGGTTCTTTTGCCAATCACCTTAAATCAGTGTCCTCTGGTTCTTGACCCTTCACCAATGGGAACAGTTTCTCTATATCTACTCTGTCTAGGCCCCACCATGATTTTGAAAACTATCAAATCTCTTCCCAACCTTCTCTTTTCTTAGGAGAAGAACCTCCCTTCTCCAAACTATCCACGTAACTGAAGTCCCTCATTCCTGGCACCATTCTCATGAATCTTTTCTGCATCCTCTCTGCCTTCACATCCTCCCTAAAGTGTGGTGCCCAGAATTGAACACAATACTCCAGTTGTGGCCAAACCAGCGTTCATCATTAACTTCCTTGCTTTTGCACTCTATGCCTCTATTTATAAAACCCGGAATCCCATGTGCCTTTTCAACCACTTTCTCAGCTTGCCCTGCCACCTACGATTTGTGCACATATACCCCCGGGTCTATTTGCTCCTGTACCTCCTTTTGAATTGTACCTTTTATTTTATATTGCCTCTTCTTCCTTTTCCTACCAAAATCTATCAGTTCACACTTCTATACATTAAATTTCACCTGCCATGTGTTTGCCCATTCCACCAGCCTATGTCCTCTTGAAATCTCTCACTAACCCCCTCACAGTTCACAATAATTCCAAGTTTTGTGTCATCCACAAATTTTGAAATTGTACCCTACCCTGTACGCCCAAGTCTAGGTCACTAACATATCAAGAAAAGCAGTGATCCTAGTACGAACCTCTGGGGAACCCCACTTTATGCCTTTCACCACTACTCAGCAATGTGATGGCCAAAGGACATATATGATTATAGTATCTCAGAAAGTTAAAATCCTTTTAAGTAGTTTCCACAATTATGAAACTCTTCTATATGGCTGTAGTTGAGAATGCTATCTTTTTGAATGTCTCTCCTGGTACTGTTGTCCTAGGAATGGAGATTCTTTAAGAGTACAGAAATTGTTGAATCAGATAGGAAGGGTATTTGATGAGCAGATCTTTCTTGACAAAATCTGCTCTCCAAGAATTTTGACGGAAGTAAAGAGTGTTATGAACAGTAAGAATCACCCATTGTCTCTGTATTACTGTCGGATTCGTTCAGGGAAATGGCTACAATCCCAGATGCAGGACCAAACAGTTCTTGAACTTGTCCATGCCTTTCTCTAAGGAGCCTGATGAGGGTGCACACTCATGATGGGACTCATTGATTTTAATGTACTGGAATTAGTTTTTAACATATATTTTAATCAAGTTGGACTTTTTGTGATAGGGTAATTTTCTTTCTTTTTGTTATTAGTCATATGGAATTTTAACAAATGAGCAATGTGCCCAAAATGAATTTCTGTATGCACAATAAAGTGAAATTGAATTGAATTGAAATTGAATTACTATCTGTTTCCAGTCACTCAGCCAACGTTGTATCCATGCTGCCACTGTTCCTTATATTTGATGAGCTTCAACTTTGCTGGCAAGCCTATTACGTGGCACTTTATCAAATGTCTTTTGCAAGTCCAGGTACACCACATGAACCACATTACCCGCATCAACTCTCTCTGTTACCTCATCAAAAACCTCAATCATGTAAGTTAAACATGAATTGTCTTTAATAAATCCATGCTGGCTTTCCCTCTGAACTTTCTATATTCCGCCTGTTTCTCACTTACATCACCATTCGCACCCCTTTTCTGCTTCATCATACACTCTTTTTTTTATCATCTAGGAAGCTCTGGCTTTGTTTGTCCTACCTTTTCCCCTTGTGGGATTGTACCTCGACTGTACCCAAACCATCTCCTCTTTAAACATAGCCCATTGTTGCGTTACAGATTTGCCCGCCAATCTTTAATTCCAACATACCAGGATCTGCTCTGTTCTTACCCCACTTAATTTTGCCCTCCTCCAATTAAGTATCTTTACTCTAGATTGCGCCTTGTCCTTTTCCTTAGCTAACCTAAACCTTATGATACTATGATCACTGTTCCCTAAATCTTCCCCAACTGACACTTGATTCACTTGACCCATCTCATACCTCATTCTCCAGAATCAGATCCTGCAATGCCTCCATCCTCATCAGGCTGGAAACATACTGATAAAGAGAATTCTCCTGAACACACTTTAAAAACTCACTGTCCTTTACACTATTATCCCAGTCTATATTAGGATAACTAAAGTCCCCCATTATCACTACTCTATAGTTTTTACACCTCTCTGTAATTTCCCAGAAAATCTGTTTCTCTATAACTTTCCCACCAGTTGGTGGCCTATTGAATACACCCAGTGGTGTAATGGCACCTTAATTCTTCCTTAATTCTAACTGAATAGATACTGCCTCGATTCCTCCACGACATCCTCACTCTCCACATTGTACGATTCTATTTAATTAATACTGCCACCCCTCCTCTTTTCTTTCCTTCCCTATCTTTCCTGAACACATTATATCCAGGAATATTTAGTACCAAGTCCTGTCCTTTTTTGAGTCAGGTCTGTTACCGCCACAACATCATACTCCCATGCAATTCGCTAACCTTATTTACAACATGTGTGTTTACACACATGCACAGTAAACCTAATTTACACCTTATTGCATTCCCTTTTACTCTGACCCCCATCTAATGTCTTACTATTTCTTACTCGTGTGCTACCTGTCTCTCCTAATCCTTGTTTTTCTATTGTGACATCCTGGTTCCCACACCCCTACCAAGTTAGTTTAAACCATTCCCAATAGTACTAGCAAAACACCCCGCAAAAGATATTGGTCCCTGTTCTGTCAAGATGCAACCCATCAGACCTGTATCAGTCCCACTGCCCCAAGAAACAGGCCCAATGTCCCAGGAATCTAAAGCCTTTCCTCCTGCACCATCTGTCCAGCCAAGCATTCATTTGCTCTACCTCCTATTTCTATGCTCACTAGTATCCGGTACTGGGAGTAATCCGGAGATTACTACTTTTGAGGTCCCGCTTGCTAGTCTCCTTCCTAGCTCCCTAAAATCTGCCTGCAGGGCCTCATCCCTCTTTCTACCTATGTCACTAGTACCAATATGGACCACGACCTCTGGCTGTTCACTTCCTCCCCGCCTGCACTTCCCCCCACGCCTCAGAATATTTTGCAGCCACTCAGTGAAATCACTGACCCTGGCACCAGAAGGCAACATACCATCCTGGATTCACATCTGTGCTGCAGAAACGTCTGTCTGTTCCCCTACTATAGAATCCCCTATCACTATTGCTCTCCCAATCTTCCTCCTGTCCTCCTGTACAGCTGAGCCACCCTTGGTGCTATGGATTTGACTCTGGCTGCACTCCCCAAATGAAACATCACTCTCACCACTCAGTGCAGGTCCTCTTTGACTGCCTGGCGGTCACCTATTCCCTCTCTAGCTGCACATCCTTAAGCTGCGGAGGAACAATATCCAGAAACGTGCTATCTATGTAGCTCTCAGCCTCACAAATGCACCACAGCGACATCAGCTGCGACTCAAGTTCCAAAACCTGGAGCTCGAGCTGCTCCAGCTCAAGAGATTTCCTGCACATGGTTGTCTAGCTCACAAGAAGCATCCTGGAGTTCCCACATGGAACAGGATGTGCACTCCACAGGAATGAGGTGCCCTGCCATGCCTCTATTTATTAAACTAACTAAACTTAACAGAAATAAACTAAAGACTTATTAAAGACTTAAAAAACAACCAACCAGCTACTCATCAAATCAACACCTACTCTTGTGCTGGCATCCACTTCAATTATTTTTACCTTACTCCCTGTCTCTCACTCGGATTTGCTGGTCACTTTGAACTTCCATGGTTTCCAGCTTTTCACCATTTAGAAAGTACCTTGTTCTATCCTGTTTAGGTCCAAAGTGGCTGACTTCCCATTTGCCTACTTTGAAATCCATTTGTCACTGTTTTGCCCACTTAATTTATTAATATCTTTGTAATTTTATGCTTCCATCTACATGACTTACAATATCACCTATCTTAGTGTCATCAAGAAACTTGGGTATGTGACTTTCCAATCCATTATCTAAGTTGTTAGTGAATAGTTGAGGCCCCAACACAGTTCTTTGTGGGACACCAGTAGTCACATCCTGACAATTAGAATACCTGCCCATTATCTTACTCTTTGTCTCCTAGCCAATTTCCTATTGAGGTTAATAATTTTTCTTTAACTCCATGTGCTTAAACTTTAGCTAACAGTCCCTTATGAGGGACTTTATAAATCCATATAAATAACATCCATAGACAATCCCCTGTCCCAACTTCAGTCATCTCATAACAAAAATCACCCAGGTTCATCAGGCATGACCTACACTCTTCATATCTATGCTGGCTCTCTTCGATCAGCCAAAGATTTTCTAGGTGTTCAGTCACTCTCTCCTTAATTATAGACTCCAGTAATTTTCCAACAACAGATATTTGGCTAACTCATCTGTAATTCTCTGGTTTCCTCCTCTCACCTTTCTTACATTGCAGAGTGGCATGAACAATTTTCCAATTTAAAAGAACAGTTTCCAAATCGAGAGAACCTTAGAAGATTATAATTAGGACATCTGCAATGTTCTCACCTACTTCCTTTAAAACCCTAAGATGGAAACCATCTGGTCCTGTGGATTTGCCACTCTTTAGGTGACATTTTCCTCATTATTGTTATTTTGTTTATGGTGACTTCAAGGAGTCCCTGTCACTCATTCAATATTAGTTTCCTTAGGATGTCTGGCATATTATCTTCTTCCTCTAATGTAAATTCTGACACAAAGTAGTTATTCAACATGTCTGCCATTTCCTTATTTTCATTCACAATATCACAGTTACCAGTTTTCAAGGAGCCCACATTGCTCCTGACCACCTTTTTCCCCCCCCAATATAATTGTAAAAATTTGTGTTGATTTGCATAGTCCTTGCAAGTTCCATTTCATGCTCCTTTTTTGTAGCTCTTGCTATTTGTTTCATCATCCTTTGCTGTTCTTTATATCTCTCCCATTCACCAAAGTCCGTGCTTTTTTTTTTTGCATTTTTGTATGCTTTTTCATTTAGTTTTATATTGTCTCTTTCCTCTTGAGTTGTCCATAGCTTTTTTAGTTAAGTAGAATTCTTGCCCAATCGGGGTATAAACTAGTTCTGTATCACATCTCTCTTTTGAAAATCAAGACTCAAGCCACACAGAGTTTCTGATAACATCTGAATATTTCAGCTCAGTAATCATAAATTATAATCGTTAAGGGGGAGTAGTCTGCCTATATCGTCTGAATTGCTGTTTTGCACTTCACTGAGAAAAATCAGATATTTCAACATATTAAAAATGCAAAACATTTTTGGAATCTGAAAAATCCATTAGCCACAACAAGCCTGACCTTTTTTCATTAATTAACACACCTTTCCACTCAATCCCTTCCCTGTCCAGGAACATATCCAATTGTCTCTTGTTTATATTTATAATGTTCACTTCAATGGCTTTCCATAGTAATATCACTAGAGTTCCATTACCCTCGGCATTAACAATTTCCCCTGAATTCTCCTAGGTCCCCTGGTTTTTAAGCCCTTCATGAAGGTGAGCATTCTGCTCGGATTAATTTTATCAGCTGCCTTGATTGAAAACCTCAGTTGAATAACCTCAAACTCTACGCTTTCCTGAACAAGTCAGTCTTCCTCAACTTTACCTCACAACTTAAATTACTGATGCCAGAATCATTTTCCTTCACCATCTCTGCACCTTTAAAATATAAACAGAACATCCTTCCTCTGGTTAGGTGAACAGAACTGTATACCATACTCCTGATTGTTTAAATTGTATCAGTCAAAACCAATGTTATATTGTGTAATATAAAGGCCTGCTCGGGTCTGCAAATGAGACCCGACCTGAACCCAAAAGAACCACATCCGACCCGAGCCCGACCCGCCCCAAGTTCTTTCATTTTTTCCCGTGCCCGACCCGGCCCGACCACTGGAATAAAGTTTATTATATTAAAGAGGTTGTGCTCTACCTTGAACGAAATTGCTCACTGCAGACTAGTGCGGAATGTTTCCCGCCTTGACATCCTGGCTTTCACAGTGTCCGACCCGGCCCGAGCCCGAATTCTAGACCCAGAAGAGAAACCCAACCCGAACCCAACACGTCTCCGAGTCCCGTCAGGTTCGGGTCGGGTAGCTATGCTCTAGTGTAATATATCCTTTGACTAATGCAACTCCTAACTTGTAAACAGTAGAAAAGGGCACGGTGCTGACAACTTCACAGATCTATCTAGTATTACCCAGAGATCTATTTTCTGATCAACCTGATGTACCACTGTTCCATTTAGTATACCTAGTCATTCCTAACTTTTGCATTAATCATTTCACACTAATCCACATTAAACTGTATCTGCCACCTATTTGCCCAGTTATCTGAAAGATCTCAAACCTTTAGAAATTGGTTCCCAACCATTTGCTCTGCTACCTATTATAACATGATCTGCAACCTATATTTTGGCATAGCCATTAAAACATTTATTAAATATCACTAAAGTAATATTTTGGTACACATTACAAAACCAGATTATTGACGGTAGCCTTCCTAAAAGCAATTCCACTTGATGTAGAGCCACATAGGTGATGCATTTTAGAAATAGAAAACTGGATTTCATAGGCTACATGTTGCAGGCAGTGTTAAGATGTTTTTTGAGTAATGAACTGTGGAACAATTCACCTTCCAGTACTTACAAGATAAATTCACCAATTCTGCACTCACTGTTCGACCAAAACAGGAGTGAGAGGGGTAGGGCCACAACATTGTAGCAGATTCTTTGATCTGGACTCCCTGCTGGGAATGCAGAATTAGTGAATTTAGCCACTTAACAGTGGAATCTTTGGAAATACTTTTACATTAAAATCTAACTACTCGTCTAGAATTTCGGTGAGGTTTTCTGGACCTCCCACCGTAACTTCAGATCTGGGACCCTTGAGAAGCAGCATAAGCAGATAAAACAGGCAATTTCTTCAGAGCTTCTACCCAGAGATCAGAAAATCATCACTGAGTATCTCCCCCATTATCTCAAAAGCCATGCCAGATGTTGGTCTGCCGGCATCTCTTCAAAGCACAACCTTGTGTACTGAAAGTTCATTAAACAGAGGATCTTGAATACAGAGTCAATGCCTGATTACATTTTAAGTTTCAGTTGGAGAATATAGACTTACTAGTTACTTAAGCAGGTGTTATAACCTTATCGGAAAATATTCAAGTAAATCAAGTTAGTAAAACAGCAGAAATATCTGGTATTGCTGGCTTATCACACAGAAGAGCATGGCAAGTTTGCACTACAGTAGTGGCTGCACACACTTACAATTTACATTTTAATATTGTTACATTGGAACTTGATTAAAATCAAGATTAAATATAATGGCAATTGTAAGACTGCTGCAATTCACAATATAATGTCATTGCACAGAATACATCAGTGCACCTTAAATTATTCCCATGGTCCAGTCTCTCATTCTAACTATACAGTTCCTTTTATGCCGGATTCCATTTATTTGTATTATGCTCACCTGCCAGCTATTGAAAAATGTCAATAAACACTTTAATTTCCCAAGTTTGATCTCGTGTATGCAACAAAATATCTGCCCCGCTCAAATGGAAATTGTAGCACATACCAAAACTACAAGTACAAACCTTACCAGAGGATCCCATCATATTCCCTGGCTGTTTCCCACATATATATTACATGCCACGTGTCAGTAGTAAATAGCTTTAGTGACACATGTAGTTATCACCATTAAATAGCCCTTCAATGAGCACATGACATAATACTTTTGGAACAAACCCCAAAACCTTCCTAATTTTGTGTTATTTGGTGAAGAGATTAAAGTCACAACAACAGCAACCACTCTGGTATTCTAAGGGATAATACTATGAAGAATTGTTAGTACACTTGAGTCCCCTCCTTTCCTGTTGCTGTGACTTACATTTCCCCCCTCCAAAAGTGACAGATCCTAACTCCAATCCCGTGTCACCCCTCAGTAAAACAATGCAGGTAAACTTTTTATATTAAGTTTTGTTATTTCCTACAGCTTTCAGCATCCTGCTTTTCATTTACCAAAGCAAATGTAGATCAACCACCCTGCCAACAGATTTCTAGTTTAGGAGGTATTACATAGCAGACACAATCAAATAGTCCTTACAATGGCACCGATCAGCTGAATGACCTTCAAAACAACAACTACTCTCAGCGGTACAAAAGAAACCAACCACCATGAGTAGTGATCCGTAGTTGTATTATCTCAACACTTCAGACCTAGAATGACGCAAAACCCTCTTGTGCTAATTCACAACAAAGATTTATGATGATCTATGGTTGATGTTCACTCATTTAACCTCTGCCTGCACCTCCAACCAGCAAAGGAAACAAGGCCGAATCTCTTCTGATCGCAGCATACTGAAGACATATTACCAGACTTTACAAAAAACCCTGAATGATTGCTCAATACCGAACAAATCATGACACACTAAAAATATCAACGAGTTCAATATTTATATTGTACAAAACTATTTGAAATTGCTTGCATCTTGATAAATTCACTTGCCATGATTTTTTTTCTTACATTGAATCATAGAATTGTTACAGTACAAAAGGAGGCCATTTGGCCCACTGTGTCCATGGCAGCCCTCTGCAAAAGCAACTCAGCTAGTCCCACTCCCTAGCCTTTTCCCTTTAGCCTTGCAATTTTTTCTCTACAGATAATTATCCAAATCCCTTTTGAAAGCTATAACAAAAATATATTAAACCTAGGTTTAAATATTTTCATTAAACAATTAGCATTTGTAGAATCATACAATTTTACAGGAGGTAATCTGGATCAATGTGCCTGTACCACTCTGAGGAGGAAAGCCAGGACTGCTACTTCGGGCCTAAGCACATGTAGGATCATGACAGTGGACTGTGAGTTTTAAAACAAATTGTCATTAAGGAATTTTTCCAACCACATTGTGAATTCCATGGCTAGAGTACTGAACTTTAACATTTACACTGCTTCATTGGCTTGTTAGCTTCTTGAGAAAAGTTAAAGGATCTTTGTTAGGAGGTGTGTTGGGAATGGCTGGTAGTTCAGGTTACAAAATCACATATCTTGGACATTTAACAGTCCACTTTAAGTAGAGGTGAAAGCATGGGTATTTATTTCTATAAAAGAGAAAAATCATGTCCATTGTTGCCCGCTGATATAACTGTACCTGAAATCTGTAAAAAAAAAATGTTCCTTTGGCTCAAAATATTAGGCTTAACATTTTGTGCAACTGAAATTAACATCTGAAGTCCCATTTTCAACATTTAGGCCTCTGATTTTTTTTTAAAACTATATATCAATCCAGTTAATTTTTTCCCTACCACCAGAAAAATTCAACCTTCGTGAAACAGACTGGACTGTGACTCTAAGTCCAAGTTGGACCTCTGAACTATTACATACAGTTACCACATTCTGCCATTTCAAAACCTGGGGCAAGACAGTTGGTGGGATCATGGCTGGAATTTGTTCCTGCTGAAAATTTATCAAAAATATTAACAATGCCATCACATTCTTAGACAAAGGAGTAGAAAACAGACTCTCACTTAAGATCATTTTAGAAATGACCACTCAAAAACCTATTATCTGGCCCAATTCAGATGGGTGGTAACCCCTAAGCTATCTTAAATTTGCTATAATGAATCTTTTGTCATGTTCTGTGGTAATACTTGGTGTACATATCAGGGAGGTAATATAATATACAGCCTTGGGGCTGGGCTTACTCTCTATCTGGTTTGGACTGGGACGTCCAGTTTTTGAGCAGGTTGCCCAAGATATTTCTAAAATGGAAACTAGAAACTAAAATTTGCATATTTTAAAAATTGTTTAATGGAATCACATCTGCAGAAAACAAGCATCGAACTGGAAGAGATAACAAAGCAACTTTTTATCTCAGTTTCCCACCTGCTGGCCTCTATCTCTCCTTCCTTTAACCTTCAAGAACAACAACTTGCTTTTATAATAAAAGCAAAATACTGCAGATGCTGTAAATCTGAAATAAAAACAAAGTGCTGGAAATACTCAGCATGTCTGGCAGCATCTGTGGAGAGAGAAACAGTGTTAACCTTTCAGGGCTGTGACCTTTCATCAGAATTGATTATTTCCAAGGCTTTCAGTTTTTATTTTAACTTGCCTTTATACTTCAACAACAACTTATTTATATAGCATCTTTAACGTAATTAATCGTTCCAAGGCACTTCACAGGAGTATTATTTAAAAATGGCACCGAGCCACATAATGAGACATTAGGTCAGATGACCAAAGGTTTGCTCAAAAAGGTATATTTTAAGGAGTGCTTTAAAGGAGGAAAGCAAGGTAGAGAGGCAGACAGGTATAGGATGGGAATTCCGGAGCTTAGGGCCTTGGCAGCTGAAGGCACGACCATCAATGGTGTAGCAATTAAAATGAGGGATGCTCAAGAGGAGCACAGATGTCTTGGAGGGTTGTGGGACTGGAGGAGAGTACAGAGATCGGGAAGGGCGAGGCAATGGAGAGATTTGAAAACAGGGATGAGAATTTTAAAATCAGGACATTGCTTGACCAGGAGCCAGTGTAGGTCAGAGAGCACAGGGGTGATAGGTGAACGGAATTTGGTGTGTGTTAAAACACAGGCAGATTTTTGGATGACTTCAGGTAAGGTCTGCAGCTATAATGAAAGACACAACTCACAAAGTTTGATCATTACATCAGTCCTATGGAATTTGCCCCACAGTGTAAAGAGGACAGATTCCACACACACCTGCAGCTGCAGTGTAACAATACAAGGTTGCAAGCAGCACCATCATATGAAGGCACTCTGAACCACTTCTTTCGAAAATTAAACTGAAGACAGTGGCACTATCATGTACTCAACAGAGCTGCGAGGTAGATTAAGCGCTTAGTTTATAGGACAGGAGTGCAAATCTTTACTTTATAATCTTACTTAAATTGACATCTGGTATCTTATCCGGTCTCTAATTTCATTCCTTTTTTTGACCTCCTTGTCTTGAGAGACAATGGGTAAGTGCCTAGAAGTGGTCAGTGGTTTGTTGAGCAGCGCCTGGAGTGGCTATAAAGGCCAATTCTAGAGTGACAGACTCTTCCACAGGCGCTGCAGGTAAAGTTGGTTGTCAGGGCTGTTGCACAGTTGGCTCTCTCCTTACACTGTCTTTTTTCCTGCCAACTGCTGAGTCTCTTCGACTCGCCTCTCTTCAGCCCCGCCTTTATAGCTGTTCACCAGCTCTGGCAATCGCTGGCAACTGGCTCCCACGACTTGTGATCAATGTTGCAGGACTTCATGTCACGTTTGCAAACATCTTTAAAGCGGAGACATGGACGGCCGGTGGGTCTGATACCAGTGATGAGCTCGCTGTACAACACGTCCTTGGGGATCCTGCCATCTTCCATATGGCTCACATGGCCAAGCCACCTCAAGCACCACTGACTCAGTAGGGTGTACATGCTGGGGATGTTGGCCGCCTCGAGGACTGCGGCATTGGAGATACAGTCCTGCCACCTGATGCCAAGGATTCTCCGGAGACAGCGAAGATGGAATGAGTTGAGACATCACTCTTGGCTGACATATGTTGTCCAGGCCTTGCTGCCGTAGAACAAGGTACTGAGGACACAGTCTTGAAACACTCAGACTTTTGTGTCCCGTGTCAGTGCGCCATTTTCCCCACACCCTCTTGGCCAGTCTGGACATAGCAGCAGACGCCTTTCCCATGCGCCTGTTGATTTATGCATCAAGAGACAGGTTACTGGTGATAGTTGAGCCTAGGTAGGCGAACTCTTGAACCACTTCCTGTCCCATGATGTTCTTTTTCTTGAAACTGATGGTTAGGCCAAATTTTTTGCAGGCAGCTGCAATCCTGTCCATGAGTCTCTGCAGACACTCTTCCGTGTGGGATGTTAATGCAGCATCATCAGCAAAGAGGAGTTCCCTGATGAGGACTTTCCGTACTTTGGTCTTCGCTCTAAGACGGGCAAGGTTGAACAACCTGCCATCTGATCTTGTGTGGAGGGAAATTCCTTCTTCTGAAGACTTAAACGCGTGAGAGAGCATCAGTGAGAAGAAGATCCCAAACAGTGTAGATGCGAGAACACAGCCCTGTTTCACACTACTCAGGATGGGAAAGGGGTCTGATGAGGCACCTTTATGCTGAATTGTGCCTTTCATATTGTCGTGGAATGAGGTGATGATACTTAGTAGCTTTGGTGGACATCCGATCTTTGCTAGTAGTTTGAAGAGACCACGTCTGCTGATGAGGTCAAAGGCTTTGGTGGGATCAATGAAAGCAACGTAGAGGGGCATCCATTGTTCGTGGCATTTCTCCTGTAGCTGGCAAAGGGAGAACAGCATGTCAATGGTGGATCCCTCTGCTCGAAAGCCACACTGTGCCTCCGGGTAGACACGCTCAGCCAGCTTCTGGAGTCTGTTTAAAACGACTCGAGCAAAGGCTTTCCCCACTGTGCTGAGCAGGGACATTCCACGGTAGTTGTTGCAGTCATCGCGGTCACCCTTGTTCTTATAGAGATTGGAATCACGCATGTCCTGTGGCACTGCTCCCTCATCCCAGCACAGGCAAAGCAGTTCATGGAGTGCTGAGAGTATAGCAGGCTTGGCAACACTTGATTATTTCAGGGGTAATGCCATCCTTTCCAGGGGCTTTTCCACTGGCTAGAGAATCGACTGCATTACTGACTTCCGATTTTGTTGGCTGTTCGTCCAGCTCATCCATGACTGGCAGAGGCCGGGCTGCATTGAGGGCTGTATCAGTGACATCGTTTTCCCTGGAGCACAGTTCTAGGTAATGCTGTACCCAGCGATCCATTTGCTTGCGTTTGTCAGTGATCGTTTCCCTGATTTAGACTTGAGGGGGGGGGGCGATCTTCTTGACAGTTGGCCCAAAAGCTCTCTTACTGCCGACATACATTCCTCTGATGTTTCCGGTGTCGGAGGCCAGCTGAATATGACTGCATAGGTGTTGCCAGTAGTCCTCTGCTCGGAGCCTGGCTGTTCTTTGCACGGTACTTCTGGTAGCTTTAAGCGCTAAGGATGTTAATGTGCTGGGGGCTTTCTTGTAGTTCAGCAGTGCAGTGCGCGTGGCAGCTATGACTAGTTCCATCTCTTCAAAGTGAGATTGAAACCGGTCTGCATTCTGCTTCTCACATTTGCCAAAGGTGGTCATTGCTGAGTCATAGATGGTGTCTCTGATGTGGGCCACACTTGGTCTCTGCATCCCCTGCAAGAGTGTTTTGAAGGGCTTTTTCAAGTGAATTGAGAAACTTTTGTGACAGCTGTGGATAAGAAATTCTGTTGTGTTGATGAGCGGGCGGCCCTTCTGCTTGGAGTGATGCAACTTCTTTGGTTTGAGACTAACTTTGCTGCACACCAGGGAGTGGTCGGTGTTGCAGTCCGCACTATGGAAGCTGCGTGTGATTTGAATACTGTTTAAAGAGGCTCGCCTTGTGACGATGAGGTCCAGCTGGTGCCAACGACGTAATCTTGGGTATCTTCATGAAACCTGGTGACAGGGTTTAGTTTGAAAGAATGAGTTGGTGATGCAGAGGTTGTGGTAGGTACACAACACAGCAGTCTCTGTCCATTCTCATTCATCCTTCCAATGCCATAGCGCCTGAGGCAGGAAGGCCATGAGTCTTGGTCAGCCCCAAACCTGGCGTTAAAGTCCCCCAGCGGGAACAAATGTTCAGTATTAGGAATGCTACTAATGATATTATGAAGCTCCTCGTAGAACTTTAATTTCAGGTGGGGAGCAGAGTGTTGGAGCTTAGATGCTGAGTAGGTGTAATGGACCAGAGGCGGTGAGCAGTCGGATGGACAGTATGCGTTCCGAGCCATTTGTAGGTGGCTCTATTATGCTGAACAAAGAGTTTCTGATGGTGAAACCTACTCCATACTGTCTTGGTTCTTCTGGATCCCTACCCTGCCAGTAAAAAGTGTAGTCTTGCTCTCATAGTGATCCGTTCAGGAGACCTGCCTCCTTGTGAAGTGCTGCAATGTCCACATTGAGTCTATTGAGCTCGTTGTTAATGATGGCAGTCTTCCGAGAGTTGTCGATTTCTGCAAGATCTTCCGACACATAGTTCTGACCTTCCAGCTTGCAAAACGAAGGGCTGGTACCGTCTTTCCTTTTTTTGTCCTGCTGTTTGGTGGGGTATTACAGTCCACTTTTCAGGCAATGACCCTCAGCTCCAAGCACCCATTGAAGTAGGTGGACTGTGGCAGGACAGAACCTTTCTGACCGGGGGCTGCCCGGTTTGAGGCGGGCAGTCGCTGTCCAATGAGATGCGACCACCTCTCCCACCAACAAAGGCAACCTGTGGCACCCAATCTCTACACCAATTGAGCTGGACTTAAAACCTGTAACTGCTGCCTCCCGTGTTGTTTTGGTCGCTGTGAGGCGACTATGGAGTGACCTCTCCATGGCGCATGCCTGGGCGGAACGTATGGAGGTTGTGAGTTACCCAAGCATCAAAACCCCCCTCTCGGCCTTCCTAGTGGTGTCCAAAGGAGTGCAGGGCACGACATTTGGCACCGGTATGGCTGCAGGAACTGCCGGAAACATGCCAAAGGTGCCTTAGGGGTTCCGCTCCAGATTTTCCCTTAGCCTTAGTCTCTCCTGAGACCCCCACAAGGCGGTGGGGTTGTTAAGGCCCCTGCTCAGGGATACAAGCGAACAAGTAAACTGTGCAATTTCATAAAGGGAGAGTGAAGGGTGGAGGGGATGCAAGGGGGGAAGGGGGTGCCGCGGGCAGGGATGGGAGGGGAGAGTCCGGGCTATTGAACCATAGGGGCCATCACCTGGCCATGTCCTGCAGCACCCATGCCCAGGCCCAGCAGCACAGCACCTTTTCTTTGGAATCAGGAGACCAGCTCCCGTGGCCTGAAGCTAACTTGGCGCCGCATGGCTGCGGCCTCCAGGATCAGCGTCACCAGCGGCCGGAGCCACTGCGGGGTCATGTCAGAGCCGGAGCCGTACTGGGGCAACGAGGAGCGCATGGCCTTCCTGTTCACGGCCTTTAAGCAGAACTGCGAGGTGAATTGCTCGGACTGGGACACCAAGCTCCATCTAACCTACTTTCCCAATTATCAATCCTGCTCTCCCTCTATCTAGTAACTTAGCAAAGTACTAGCACATCATGCAGAGATGCCAGTTGTGGATGTGAAGCAGATCCATTTAATCTACAGCATTATTTAAGGGGGGGTGAGAAGGAGGTGTGGAGAGGAGTGGGAGCGGGAAGGGAGGGGATTTCATTAATGCTCTATTTACACCGTTACAGTCTGGGATATACATGGAGTAAACGTACATTGCTTCCCTTCCATTGTCTGTGGCAAGATATCATTCCCCTCCTCCAACCCTCGAAATCTAATTTTTACTTGAACAATTTGCAAAGGTAAACTCGATCAAATTTCAAACTACCTTTTTTTAACTTTGAGTTTCAAAGAAGCTAATAGCATTGTGAAAAATCGCTAATTCATGATTTCTACAGTTGGACAAGGAGCAAGGGATGTCTATATTAGTATTTTCATGTTATCTTCAGACCTGCAAGTGGGACACTCAGCAAACTGAAACTTTTATGCATTACTTTCCCTGATTTATCTTTCTTATATCTCTAAGTTTGAACCCTCCAATCAGATTTCTTGCTGTCAGAGCGCTGAAATTGCCCTTATCAAAGTCACAAACGACATCCTGTGAGATCATAGCAAACTATCCCTCATCATTATTCTAGACCTGTCTGCAGCCCATGACACAGATGACCACACCATCCTCCTCCATCATCCAGCCAGGTGGGACTGCCCTGGTGTGGTTCTATTCCTACCTATCCAGTTGTAGGCAGAGAATCATCTGCAATGGCTTCTCTTACCACCCCCACACCTTTACCCCTGCTGACCCAAAAAGCTCTCGGCTCCCTCCTAATTCTCATCTACATACTGCCCCTTGGTAACATCATCCAAAAACGCAATGTCAGGTTCTACATATGTGCCAACAACACTCAGCTCTACCTCACCACCACATGTTTCAGTCCCTCCACTGCCTCTAATTTGTCATGCTGCTTAACAGACATCCTGTAAACAACAGTTTCCTCCAACTATATATTGGGACGACCAATGCCATTGTCTTTGGTCCCTGCCAAAAATTCCATTCCCTGGCCATCAGGTCCATCCCTCTCCCTGGTCACTGCTTGAGGCTGAACCAGACCATTCACAACAAGGTGACCAATTTGACACCGAGAAGAGCTTCAGAAGTCATAGCCATTCCATTCTCAAAACAGCTTACTTCCACCTCCATAACATCCCCCATCTCCACCCCTGCCTTCACTCATCTGCTGCTGAAACCCTCATCTGTGCCTTTGTTACCGCTAAACATGATTATTCCAATACTCTTCTGGCCAGCCTTCCATTAGCCACCCTTCTTCTTTCTTTTTCTTTTGGGCCTCCTTGTCTCGAGAGACAATGGATACGGGCCTGGAGGTGGTCAGTGGTTTGTGAAGCAGCACCTGGAGTGGCTATAAAGGCCAATTCTAGAGTGACAGGCTCTTCCACAGGTGCTGCAGAGAAATTTGTTTGTCGGGGCTGTTGCACAGTTGGCTCTCCCCTTGCGCCTCCATAAACATAAGCTCATCCAAAACACAGCTGTCGGTGTTGTAATTCACACCAAATCCCGTTCACGCTTCATCCCAGTGCTTGCTAACCTGCATTTGGTTCCTGGTCTGGCAAGAGAATATACAATGAATATACAATAGGAAGTACAGAGGGTCAGAGAGACCTTGGTGTACTTGCCCATAGATCACTGAAGCACAGGTAGATAAGGTGGTTAGGAAGGCATATGGGATACATGTCTTTAGTAGCCAAGACATAGAATATAAGAGCAGAGAGGTTATGATGAAGCTGTATAAAACACTAGTTAGACCACAGCTGGAGTACTGTGTACAGTTCTGATCACCACACTCCAGGAAGGATGTGATTGCACTGGAGTGGGTGTACAGGAGATTCACCAGGATGTTGCCTGGGCTGGAGTATTCCAGCTATGAAGACAGGCTGGATAGACTAGGGTTATTTTCCTTCGAGCAGAGAAAGCTGATGGGGGACCTGATTGAGGTATACAAAATTATGAGGGATATTGATAGGATAGATAGGAAGAAACTTTTTCCCTTAGTGGAGGGGTTAAAAACCAGGGGGCATAGATTTAAGGTAAGGGGCAGGAGGTTTAGAGGGGATTTGAGGAAAAATATTTTCACCCAAAAGGTGGTTGGAATCTGGAACACACTGCCTGAAGGGATGGTAGAGGCAGGAACCCTCACAACATTTAAAAAGTATTTAGATGAGCACTTGAAACGCCATAGCATACAAGGCTACGGGCCAAGTGCTGGAAAATGGGATTAGAATAGATGGCTTGATGGCTGGCACAGACACGATGGACTGAAGGGCCTGTTTCTATTCTGTATAACTCTATGACTCTACGAATCATTTTCAACCTCTCTATGGCCTTGCACCTTCCAATTTCAATATGCTCTTCAAGCACAACAACTCCAAAATCTCTCAACTCCTCCAATTCTGGTCTCTTGCGCTTCCTCAATTTTAATCGTTTCACCATTAGCAGCTGTGCCTTCAGTTGCCTCGGCCCCAAGTTCTGAGATTTCCTGACTAACCCTCTCAGTCTCTCTCTACCTCTCTCTCCTCCTTTAAGACACTCCTTAAAACCTACCTCTTTGACCACCTGTTCTAGCATCTTCTTATGTGCCTCGGTGTCAAATTTGGTTTGATTAGGCTCCTGTGAAACATCTTGGAGCATTTAAATAGATGAGAAGCACTATATAAATGCAAGCTGTGGTTGTTGTTGCTTGTTCTGGGCCATTGGAGGACAGTTTTGAATTTAAGACTCACATTGCGCATTGATAATTATCATAACTGCATGCGTCAACAAGCAATCTGTGTAATATTGCGATGGCGTAATGCAGATACACACTAACACACAGTGAGAGCCTGGGAACCAACGTCAATAACAATTTGCATTTCCAGAAGGTTGTGAGGCTGGAGAAGATGACACAGATAGGGAAGGACGAGGCCATGGAGGGATTTGATAACAGGGATGTGAGTTTTAGTATGGAGGCATTCATTAATGTAAGTCATGATGGATGTACATAAATTGTACGCTGTAATTCCCTAAATTGCAACAATGACTACACTTCAAAAATATTTAATTGGCTGTAAAGCCCTTTAAGTCATGAAAGGTGCTATATAAATGAAAGTCTTTCTTTACTAAGAACAGCTAAATGGCATTAATGTATGCTGACTCCCTATTTTCTAACTATCTTTTTCCCACTATGTGCTTAAAAAAAAAACTCCCATCAGTCTCCTTGGGATTTTCAAGTTTTTCGCTTGCTTTCTCCTGTGAGAGAACAATAGAAAGATATTTATGAAAGCATGGCTATTCCTGCATCAGACGTGTGGGTCTACGACTCCTCCACCAGAATAAGGGAAGTTGCTTTAACAATGACTGGAGGGAGCTGGCATACACTTGCCCATCAACTGAACTAAACAAGTACCACTGCAAAATTGTCTAGGGAGTCAGAGTGCAGTGTCGCCAGTGACAGTGCTGCAACATAAATAAATACAAAATAAGATCAGTGATTTGGCTTTATCCGGTATCACCTGCATCAAACTTGTGCAACAGTTTGCATTCATTAGTCGCTGAAGCATGCAGGGACCAAGAAAGGTATGTGACAGAGCCTCAGACGGTTTCTGAATTACAGGTTCTCACACGCCATTTCCTGAGATAAGTTAGAGAGTTAAACCCAAAGCACAATCAACAGTAACATACTGGCCTGCACTTTTGCAATTGGCCTTATTTTAAGACCAGAGTTAACCCATTTAAAATAAAATGGGGTCATAACATTGCTGAATAAAACGGGTCAGCCAACTTTTAAGTAACAATGGTTGCCAAAATTCAGTCGATTGAATTGTGTTCTTGCTAAGTTCAAGCCATTCTGAAACGTTATGACTGTATGCAAGGAAAGGTAAAACTGGCTGCTTTTGCATTGTTTTTAATAGCGAAGTCTAATTTTTTACATTGCTGAATAAAGTTAAACTACATAAGATTAGGAGAAGGCTTGAGGATCAAAGTTCCCAATATTCAGATGTTAGGATCACTCAAGTAGTCAGTGTCACTTCAGCTCCATTTAGTTTGTTGTTTGCACAAAGGATAACGTACTATTGAAAGAAAGCCGACAATCCAAAAGAAACCTTCACTGCTGTTGGGTTGGCAAAATTAGTCCTGCAGGTCATGCTTCAGGCATTAAAACCATTACAAGACAAACCTTATTGATCATAGAATCATAGGAAGTTTGAGGCACAAAAAGAGGCCACTTGGCCCATTGTGTCTGTGCTGGCCAAAAAACAATCCACCTATTCTAATCCCACCTTCCAGCATTTGGTCCATAACCCGCTCCAGGGACCTGGGTTCGATTCTGGGTACTGCCTGTGTGGAGTTTGCAAGTTCTCCCTGTGACCGGGTTGGTTTTCACCGGGTGCTCCGGTTTCCTCCCACAGCCAAAGACTTGCAGGTTGATAGGTTAATTGGCCATTGTAAATTGCCCCTAGTGTAGGTAGGTTATAGGGAATATGGGATTACTGTAGGGTTAGTATAAATGGGTGGTTGTTGGTCAGCACAGACTCGGTGGGCCAAAGGGCCTGTTTGAGTGCTGTATTTCTAAATAAATAAATAAATAACCCTGCAGCTTACAGCATTTGAGGTGCATATCCAGACTCCTTTTGAATGACTTGAGGGTCTCTGCCTCAACTATCCTTTCAGGCAGTGAATTCCAGACCATCACCACCCTCTGGGTGCAAAAAGTTTTTCCTCATCTCCCCTCTAATTTTTCTACCAATCACTTTAAATCTATGCCCCCTCATCACTGACCTCACTGCTAAGGTGAATAGACACTTCACGTCCACTCTATCCAGTCCCCTCAGATTTTGTACATTTCAATCAGATCTCCCCTCAGCCTTCCCTGTTCCAAGGGGAACAATCCCAGCCTTTCCAATCTTTCCTCAGCTGCATTTTTCCAGACCTGGCAACATCCTCGTAAATCTCCTCCGTACCCTCTCTAGTGCAATTACATCTTTTCTGTGATGAGGTGACCAGAACTGCACACAGTACTCAAGTTGTGGCCTAGCCAATGAGTTATTCAGTTCCAGCATAACCGCCCTGCCTTTTGTATACAATAACTCAGCTAATAAAGGAAAGGATTCCATATGCCTTCTTAACCACCTTATCGACCTGTCCTGCTACCTTCAGGGATCTGTGGACATTCACTCCAAGGTCCCTCACTTCCTCTACATTTCTCAGTATTTTCCCATTAATTGTGTATTCCTTTGCCTTGTTTGACCTCCCCAAATGCATCACCTCACACTTCTCCAAGTTGAATTCCATTTGCCACTTTTCTGCCCATCTAACCAGACGATCAATATCTTCCTGCAGCCTACAGCTATCCTCCTTGCTATCTACCACACGTCCAATCTTTGGGTCGTCTGCAAACTTCATCATGCCCCCTAAATTTATGTCCAAATCGTTAATATACACCACAAAAAGCAGGGACCCAGTACTGAGCCCTGCAGAACGCCACTGGAAACAGCCCTCTAGTCGCTAAAACAGTTGTCAACAATCACCCTTTGTTTCCTGCCACTGAGCCAATTTTGTATCCACCTTGCTGCGTTTCCCTGGATCCCATGGGATTTTATTTTTTTAACCAGTCTACCATGTGGGACCTTGTCAAAAGCCTTCTAAAATCCATGTAGACCACATCAACTGCACTGCCCTCATCTATCGTCCTTGTTACTTCTTCAAAAAATTCGGTCAAACAAGATCTTCCCTTAACAAATCCATGCTGACTATCCTTGATTAACCTGTGCCTTTCTAAGTTTATCTGTCTCTCAGAAAAGATTCCAATAATTTGCCCACTACTGACTAGCCTGTAATTATTCAGTCTATCCTTTGCTCCCTTTTTAAACAGAGGTACAACGTTAGCAATTCTCCAATCCTCCAGCACCACACCTGTATCCAGTGAGGACTGGAAAATGATAGTCAGACCCTCTGCTATTTCCTCTCTTGCTTCTTTTAACAGCCTAGGATACATTTCATCTGGCCCTGGTGATTTATCAACTTTCATGAATGCTAATCCCATTAATACTTCCTCTCTCCCTATGTTTATCACATCCAATACTTCACACTCTTCCTCCTTAACTACAATATCTGCATCATCCCCCTCTGTTTTGTGAAGACAGACACAAAGTATTCATTAAGAACAATACCAATATCTTCTGCTCCTACACATAGGTTACTTTTTGGTCCTTTATGGGCCCTACTCTCTCTTTAGTTATCCTTTTACTCTTAATGTATTGATAAAACATCTTTGGGTTCATCTAGATTTTTCTTGCCAATATTTTTTCATGCCCTCTCTTTGCTTTCCTAATTTCCTTTTTGATTTCACCCCTCCACTTTCTATACTCCTCTCAGCTGTCTGTAGTATTGCGTTCTCGGTGTTGGACATAAGCTTTTTTTTTCTGCTTTATCTTGCCCTGTAGGCTCCTTGACATCCATGGGGCTCTAGATTTGGCCGCCTCACCCTTTTTCTTTGTGGGAACATGTTTACCCTGAACCCCTTGAATCTCCCCTTTGAATGCCTCCCACTGTTCTAACACTGATTTACATTCAAGTAGCTGTTTCCAGTCCACATTCGCTAAATCACTCCTCAGTTTAGTAAAATTGGCCTGGCCCCAATTGAGAACTTTCACTCCTGTTCTATCGCGGTCCTTTTCCATAATTATGTTAAAACTGACTGAATTATGATCACTACTACCAAAATGCTCTCCCACTGCCACTCCATCCACCTACCCATCTTCAATTCCTTAAACTAAGTCTAAAACTGTGCCCTCTTTTGTTGGACTTGCTACATACTAGGCAATAAAGTTCTCCTGAATGCACCGCAAGAATTTGGCTCCCTCAATGCCTTTCACACTAAAACTATCCCAGTTAATATTGGGGTAATTAAAATCCCCTACTATTACTGCCCTGTTGTTCTTGTACTTCTCAGAGATTTGCCAACATATCTGTTCTTCTATCTCCCTCTGACTGTTTGGGGGTCTATCGAACACTCCCAGCAGTGTGATTGCCCCTTTTTTGTTCCTTAGCTCAATCCATGTGGCCTCATTTGATGAAGCTTCCAACATATCATCCCTCCTCACAGCTGTAATAGTTGCCTTGACCAAAATTGCCACTCCCCCTCCTTATCGCCTCTGAAAACCCTATAACCAGGAACGTTGAGCTGCCATTGATGTTTAACCTTTACTATGTGATTCCAATGAACATGAGGACAGGATTTTCTTTTTTTCTTTCTTTTTTCTCCTTTGGCCTCCTTGTCTCGAGAGACAATGGGTAAGCGCCTGGAGGTGGTCAGTGGTTTGTGAAGCAGTGTCTGGAGTGGCTATAAAGGCCAATTCTAGAGTGACAGACTCTTCCACAGGCGCTGCAGATAAAATTGGTTGTCAGGGCTGTTACACAGTTGACTCTTGCCTTGTGTTTCTGACTTTTTTCCTGCCAACTGCTGAGTTTCTTCGACTCGCCACACTTTAGCCCCGCCTTTACGGCTGTCCGCCAGGTCTGGCGATCACTGGCAACGGATTCCCACGACTTGTGATCAATGTCACAGGACTTCATGTCGCGTGTCACTATATAATATACGATTACAGTACCTGCTAAATATATACTTTACCTAAAAGCACAATTGTTTTCCAAACCTTCTTCCCCATTCTCCTGAAGGTGGCAACTGTTGTTGGATGAGGTTCAATGGCAGCTGCCAAACCCCCTAAAAGCAGCCACTGTGTATGACAGCCTGGGCACCGAGGCCTCAATTTTATTGGGGAGGGCATGAGCGGGGCTGGGAGTGTAGGTGTCCTGCTCAAAAGAGATGTGTAAGTAGTGGAATCATAGCAGGTAAGTCACTGCACTTATTTTAAATGCCCCATCTGCCAACCCAGTTTCTGCCACATTTTGGGGCAGTGGGAGTTAAAATTGGGGCCTGTCTATCAGTAGGCTATTTGACTCTGGAGTGCAATACAACTGAGCTTGATGCCATTCTCACCCAAGATATCTACTTTTTTGTATTTGTTCACGGGATGTAGTATCATTGGAAAGGCCAGCATTTATAGCACATCCCTAATTGCCCTAAAGAAAGTGGTGGTAAGCCATGTGGTGTGGGTACACCCACAGTGCTGTTAGGAAGGGAGTTCCAGGATTTTGACCATGAAATGCAATTAGGAGAGGAACCCAGGCCTACTTTCCACTCCCTTGTCCAGGGACACTGAAGCCAGTTCTACAAATCCAAATGCCACCTGCCTAATAGCTAACTCAGTAAAACTCTAATACCTTCCTGGCCTATATGTCTCAGTAACATCCTGTTTAGTAAATTTACCATCTGCAGCATTTGGGACGTTCGAGTGGGGGTGGCAAGTAGAGTCAAATAAATACATGGCTTTTAAACTGAATATTGTTTCAATTCCCATGCCATTTGAAGTAGTGCAAATGTTCAAGTTTTGTATCAAGTACTGGATAATCACCATGCCATGCCTCCTCTACTCACTATACATTTCACCTGTTGTGAAACAGGGAAATTACTAGTGCAGCAGGGAACCTGCCTACAATGTGAAGAGTGCGACTTGTCAGCTTGACCTGAAGCCTGATACCTGATCACATCTGTTCCCAAAAAGCAAGATACTGAAAACGCTGGAAATCTGAAATGAGAACAGAAAATGCTGGAAACACTCAGAAGCTCAGGCAACAGCTGTGGCGTGAGAAACACAATTAATGTTTCAGGTTGATAACTTTACAGCCATTCTGATGAAAAGGTCATTGACCTGAAATGTCAACCCACAGATGTTGCTTGAGCTGTAGAGTGTTTCCAGCATTTTCTGTTTTTATTAGATATTTCTCCATCTCCATGTAGGTTGTCAAAGACCTGAAATTGCAAATAAGGAGAAACATTGAGGCAGGAGCAGACATACCAAGTTATTCAAACCAACACCTAAACACAGATTATCTGATCATTATCTCATTCCTCTTTGTGGATAAATTAGCTGCCATGTTTCCTACATTACAACAGTGACTACACTTCAAAAGTACCTCATTGGCTGTGAAGTGCTTGAGGTCATAAAAGGCGCTACATAAATGCAACTCTTTCTTTTTAAGTTAAGGAAGGAAAATTAAAATCTTTAAAATGATATATGCACACATTAACTGGTTAGTAAGAGAGTATGCAACTCCAATAAGAGAAAATGCTGTTTAGGATACATTGCTCCTTTAAAACAAAATGGTTGACATTCAGCAGGTCACATGATCTGCAAATAACTTCCTCCTCATTTTCAACCAGGTGTTTGGCACTAGTGTGACAGTACTGATTCAATTGGTAACCTTGCAGGCTTTAACTGGATGGTGGCCTACAATCACAAAGACAGACTGGATGGGATTTCCATTCTGGGGTCAGAACCTTGGTGTCATGGCCACTTCCAGGTCCCGATCCCGCACCGCGTCGACAACACACACACATTGCAATTTCAATATGGAAAGCAGGCGAGTGGCTTAGAGTCATGCTCGCTGCTCAATTAGCAGCAGCAAACGCGGGAAGCAGGTGGGACGTAAGCAGCAGCGGGTGGCAACCATTGCTGAGGTTGCCATTCTTCCAAAGGATGGAAGAGGGAGCAGAGGGATGTGAGAAAGGAGGCCCACCTGTGCCAGGGCAGCACCGCACCACCCACCGACCCCCGCCCCCCCCCCCCCCCCCCCCCCACCCCACCCCACCCCACAACTGTTTTTCTAATGCCTCTCTAGAGGTGCTGTTGGAGGTGGTGACTAAGCACAGAAACATTCCCTGCCAATGGCAACAGAAAGCCTGCAAGGCTTACCAAGAGGGCATGGCTGGAGATGGCAGCAAAGGAGTGGTCAGGAGGAACTGGGTGCAGTGCAGGAAATGTTTCAATGACCCTCTCAGGTCTGGAAAGGTGAGCCCAGAGAAAAGTCCCAGATAGCATGCCTCCTGGTCACCAGTCAGCAGAATGCAAAAGAAAGGGGCATCCTGAGGGTACATACAGTTCTCCTAACCAGGGAAGAGGTAAGTGCTCAGCAGCTTTGAAGACCCATAAACATAGGTCAGAACCCTACTGATGTTGGACAGGAGGCTCGAGTGCAGACTGCAACATCTTATGTGAGTGAACAGCTGCGAGCAGTGATGGAGAGGGGCATTATCCTAACTTCATCTTTCTGCACCTCCGGCCTGCAAGATGAATGCCAAGGCGAACAAGAAGGCACAACTGGACAATGGGGTGCCACAGCTCATATCGTTGATGCACTTTGAGGAGCTGTTCCTTGATCTGGCCAGACTGTCAGACCACAGGGACACTGGGGGCAGAGAAACAGGGGTCCGCCATAGACAGGATGAAAATGTCTCAGCATCTCCAGGTTCAGGGGAAGCATGGCAATGCTCCCCATGCAATGAGCTGTCAAAGCATAAGCTGTCATTTCATTATTTTAAGCAGCACAAACATCCGTTGAATGTCCTGATCTCTCATTGCCATCTTCTCTTATGTCTTGCACAGGGCCAGCTGTAGAGGGGCAGGACCCCACACAATGCCAACAAGATCCCGAGATGTCAGAGGAGGAAGACACCTCGGAGCCTGCATCATCACACCTTTCTTGCACACCCTCCACCAGTGCAGATACTCACTCCTCTATGGGTGCTCATGCATTAGAGAGGATGGCACAGGGTGAAGCACACATCACATTAGAGGAGGATACGGGGGAGGCAGAGTGACCTGTGGCCAGTCCCCCTCGGAGGATGGAGGACTGGCACAGCCCTCTTCAGCAGGGCAGAGATGCAGAGCCTAGGGAGTCACAAAACAGGCAGCTCTACATGGAGAACCAGCGCGAGATGTGTGACCACATGTCAGAGTTACCTGAAGCACCGTGGAGTCATGGGATGAAAATGGAGGAGTCCATTCATCTCATGTGCTCCACAAATGGCTCAGAGCTTTGAGTATATCAGCTCCTCCATTGAAAGAGTGGACAACCTCATGGAGAGCCATCTGCGGCATCACTCAGAGTGGATGCAGGAACAGTGCACTGACATGCACGGAACACAGTCTATAGCACAAATGGTGCAATGAAGCATAGAGTGGATGCCAGCTGCGCTCCAGTAGGTGGTTCCCTCCAGCGATCAAGGGTGCCATGAAAGGGCTGAGGCAGCGACAGATGGTGATGAGGGAGCCACCCCTCACGATGCTCCTTCACCATCATCCACCTTCAAGGCTCTTCCAACAAACAAAGCATCTGTAGAGTTATGCCCTGTGATAGATTCTGCCCCTGCATTAATGCCTATGCAGCAGCCTTTGGTGGTGCCTCCCTGGCACCTCCACACCGAAGCCAAGCGCCATGGGCATCTAAGACCCAGACAGGCACTAGCGAGCAGTCTGCCTCCACCTCATCCTCAGCCACAGGGAAGCACCTCATAAGAGTGGCTGTGAGCACAGGTCACTGTGTCGGTAATATCACTTTGTGGTTCACTTGGGCGTGTCCGTTGTGAATCATATCACACTGTACTTCAATAAAGCACGGGCCATGTAGTTGTACTTAGGCAGACTTATCTGTCTTTATTTCTTCATGGCGACGGCTGCTGAAAACCCTTGGATGACCCTCAATGTGGCACAAAGTAAGCAACCATCTGCCTAGACAGGCACAATCTTCTGTGGCACTGATGCTCCGACGTGTCCAGCTAGACCCGCTGCTGAGCATATCACTTTCGTTGCTTTCCTGCCCCTCATTCCTGACCCCTGCGCCCCTGTTGCCCATGGGTCTGCCGCTGCTCGTGGAAATGCTGCTCCTATCTCGAAGTAGCTTAAACCACTTTCCTTTTATGTCCTTCCTTCCTTTCTGAGCCCCCTTCTCATGAACCCACGAGGCCCGTAATCAGAGGGACCCGTCCACCCACCCCACCCCCGCCCAAGGCTGCCTCCCACAAAATGCCCTTGTCAAGCGTGAGGAAATATGTCAGATAATTCTCCTGACTCTGTGGGACTGGTTGCCTGCGATTGAGGGCCGTTTCTGTGCCTTCCCTCTTTGATGGAGCCTCTGACTGCTGTCCCGCCGTTCTGAATGGCTTCCCACTTTCTTTGCGCCTCCTCTTCCCTGTCGTGGTTCAGACCCTGCATGGATCCCGTGACCCCCAGTGAAAATGCAAACCTGGCCCTTAACGAGCTGACTGGCCGCTTAGCCATTTTGGGTGGGTTGGCACTTCCGGCTCTTGGCAGAGTCATTTAAACTTGCAGTGTGTTGGTTTCGCATTGGGAAACCGGCATGCCGACCCGAGGGGCAGATTTAAACAACTGCCCGCCACCGATCCTACCCTTCCAATCAAACAAAAATCCCACCCACTCACATCTCAAAATTCAGCATACCAGTCCCCCACCTCCACCCCTCTGCTATGAAAGCAACTGCATCAAGGGGCAGCTCAAGCAGCTCCTGCAGCAGCACATAGATCTCCTCAGCATAAAAGGGAGCACTTTCACCCATATGGCCCACTGTGCCATTGTGGACAATTGCTTCCCTTTTCTGCCACCATGCTTTAACGTTGCCATTTTAAAGCTGCTGCCTAGTCAAATTATGCACTCCTTAGCCAAGTATGTTATAGGCCAAGTTTAAAGATTTAAGCGTTTTAAGAGTATCCCCTTAATATAGGCAATGCTTTCAATTCACAGCATGCATGACAAAAGCATCACAGGTGACCACCACACAATAAAAAAAAAGTGATGCCGTTAAGTTCAACTCAACAAATGTCTAAGTTATTAAAGAAAAATGGACTTAAAAAAAAATCACTGTTGACTTCAGTTCATTTCGTTAGTACATTGATTTTTGCATGGCATGTTCATGCAGCTTTGGGACAAACATTTCTGAGCCAGTAGCAATACATCACTGAGATACACATGTCAGGGCTGCTATATGTTTTGTTATTAACATTGAATATAGGCCATACATTCTAGATTATTCTGTGATATCTACCAGTGAGATTAACTCACTACAGACAGCACTTCTGTTCAGGACAGAAAGGGCTGCCCAACCATCACTTGTCCTTTCTTGCCAAATATTTAGATGAATTCAGTTAATTATTTTCAATGTTTAATAGAGTTTTTAACAATTGTGGGATATATAATAATTTTCCATTCATTTCTCTGCCTTTTCCTCAAGAAACTGATTTTTGCTGGATTCCATGGGTGACAGCCATCCTCTAGTATTTCACCCAAGCTTTCATTCTCCATGAGTACAGGCAACAACTGCCCACTATAAAACTGCCCTGGCCGAGACCCAGCCACTCAAAAATAAACAGAGGTTGAGTCTTGTACACTCTTTGCTCTAGATGGCTAAGTTCCACTTGCACAGCTCAATGCATTTAACAACCGAGCCATTGAGGGAGCACTCCAGTGCAAATCTTCCCATTCTCCATGCCATTCCTCACTGTGGTTTCTAAGTAAGCAGGCCACTTCAGTGTCAAACTACGCTGAATCATGGGCCGTGTTGAGCTCTGGGATCTGCACCAACTAGGAACAAGTTGATATTAACCAAACACGTTTCAGATCAAGCACTAAAGCCATTAACAAAGCAATGTGCTCATTCAACTGGTGTAGGCTGGATGTACATCTAAGGCTCAGAGGGGCGGCACAGTGGCACAGTGGGTAGCACCGCAGCCTCACAGCTCCAGCGACCTGGGTTCAATTCTGGGTACTGCCTGTGTGGAGTTTGCAAGTTCTCCCTGTGTCTGCGTGGGTTTTCTCCGGGTGCTCCGGTTTCCTCCCACAGCCAAAGACTTGCAGGTTGGTAGGTAAATTGGCCATTATAAATTGGCCCTGGTATAGGTAGGTGGTAGGGAAATATAGGGACAGGTGGGGATGTGGTAGGAATATGGGATTAGTGTAGGATTAGTATAAATGGGTGGTTGATGGTCGGCACAGACTCGGTGGGCCGAATGGCCTGTTTCAGTGCTGTATCTCTAAATAAATTTAAGAAAAGTAAGAGGTTAATATATTGAGTTTCCATTCAAATGGTTTCAAGCAATTTCTGATGTTGTATATTTACAGGTTGCTTTGGCACTTTAACTAAAGGCTGTGTAATTCTGCAAGAATTGTTTGGTTCACTTGATTGTAATACATTTCAAGGATTTATGGGCATGAGTAAATCTGTCAAAGCATCACCAGTGAAAAATCCAATACCAAGATTCCAATGGCAAATTCAAGATTGCTTCTAGAACTTGCAAACAATTTCTTAAATAAACATTATTTCAAGAGACCAAACACTGAATAAACAAATCAATCCAAAATAGGAAAACTGCCAAACATTTGATTAAGGTACAAACATCTTTTCAATTATTTTCTTTAAAAAAAACACAGTATTTAAAGGAGGGCAAAGGCACAGGCATAACGGGTCCAATGAACTTCTTCTGTACTGCAAGATTTTATGATATTGACTGTTATTGTTGTTCACATTTGTATATTAGTTTAGCATGCTCCAGAATCAGCAGGCCATGGAAAAAGCAGCTTGAGGGGATGGTGGGGGAGAGGTTTGAAGAAGGAGGGTACAGTTTAAAAGTCAGAAGTGCCACATAGTCAACCCTGCATGAGATCAAGCTCACCCCTCAACATCAATGCTGCATGAAGTTTTGGTTCAGAGACCTCAAGATGGACAATATTCAATGGTTGAAAAGGGTACTATAGTTCTTGTTGCTTCATTTAAAAAAAAACTTGAATGCACTGACTAGAGTGCTGAAAGTATTTGAAAGAACAAGGTCAACAGAAGAAATATATAACCTGAAAGGATTTGCCCTCAACTGCATAAAAATAACAGAAGGCCAAACTTGCAGAGTAGCAAAAACAATCAAAGCAAAAAAAAATGCATTCAAAAAAATCTTTAATCAATGTTTTTCCTATCCTAAGCTTTAGATTTCATATTCGCACAAAACGAACCACAATTATAGCTAAAGTGTAGTCTACTTTCCACTTCCCAAAACACTTCTGTAGAAGATAACAACTCATGGCCTTTCAAATAAAAGCAAAATACTGCGGATGCTGGAAATCTGAAATAAAAACAAGAAATGCTGGAACCACACAGCAGGTCTGGCAGCATCTGTGGAAAGAGAAGCAGAGTTAACGTTTCGGGTCAGTGACCCTTCACTGACCCGAAACGTTAACTCGGCTTCTCTTTCCACAGATGCTGCATGGCCTTTCAAAATTGGCTTTTCTCATTGTTCCAACACAATGTGGCAAAAATGGAAATTTTGTGCTCTTATGATTCACCAACAACCAAGACAGCTCCAAACAATTTAAGAAAAATGGTGGTTGATGCTTTAATCTGGCAGATAAGAGTCAATTGCGCATTTATAAACAGTTGATCACAGCTGCAAACATTGGGTGGGATCTTATCCCCTTTAAAAATAATCATAGGTTGGGACTACTTCTGCGTCCCGGCCCCGCAGTTGTCAGCAGCACACCCACCAGCACAATGTAACAGGAGGCAGTCTCCTAATTGGCCACCTCTACATGCTCAGTCCAATTAAGGATGGCAGGCACATTCCTGAGGCTCCAGACCCAATCACAAGGCCTACAGCCTTGGAAAGATGCTAGACCCACCTGCAGAGGTGTGAGTTGCCACGTAGGAATGGAGGGGGGGGTGCTTGGGTGGAGGACTGTGAGGGCACCTCCATCTTTAGGTGTCCCCGAATAGGTTTCAACTTTTTTGCAAGAAATTGTGGCCACATCTGCCAGGCTATCCCTGTGGAGCAGAAACTCTCCACAGGATGAGCTGCGATCCCAGCTGTAACCCACTGATCCCTGAGCCTGCCATGGAGGGAGAACTAAAAAGGCCTCATGGGCCCCCCAGCCAGGCGCTGGCAAGCCACCTCCAGACACCTGCCAGGCTTCAGCCTAAACAGGGGCCCATTCGCCGCCAGGAAGATCCCAGTGGCGTTCCTAATCTGCCCCTAAGTGGGCCCTTAAATATGTAGATTGGCTTCCGCACTGCCGAGCAGGTAGCTGTTGCCATTTTCACCTGCCTCCGGCAAGATTGGCCAAAGGTGGGGAACGTGTCGGGCCACTAACCCAAGGCCCATTTCAAAATTTCCTCCCTGTCCTGCCGTCAGGTCTGTCCTTGCAGGACCGCAAAGATTACATGTATTGTATTCAAGTGAACCTAATATATATGTCAGAAGAATGTACTGTATTGCAAATGATTCATTTGCTATTATAATGTATATATTTTCAAGAATTGCATTTAATATGCATCATTGTTAATAATTTCTCAATTAATATTTTCACATGTTGGGCAATCACGACATCATTTTCAATTGTGTATGAATCTATAATTTAGTCAATATGACCATAAAAGCAGACATCAAACAAAAAGGAGCTCAAAAGGGAACTAGGGCTTCAAGACTGTGATTCTGTTGTGAAGGGAGAGATCTTTTAATAAGCCTGTAATTTTGAAGTAGTTTCTTTAATTTAGTCAGCACTGGTGGTGTTCCAGAGAAATTCTTAAAATCAGAAATAAAAATTTTCCTCTTAAACAAAAACAGTCACAGCAGTCTGATGCTAAACTGGACTATCTGTGGTGTCTGTGTATGAGAACACTGCCTTATGTCCTGTAGTTTGAATCATGTTTCCTATGATTATGGGCTGTAATTAATACTGTACCTATTTTAGCCTATATGACTCTTGTGATATTTTCCCCATTCAAAGGAGCCTGACCATGAGCTAAATTGAAACCCAGTACCAGTTCTGTTAACTGTTCGACTTAAAGCCTATAATCTCTGTAAGATCATAACAAAGAAATCTGCATGGATTTCCACTCATACAGAGGCGGGTTGCACTCAGGGATAACTGTGCAATATTCAAAGGGAAAAGAGAAACTGGTACATTAATTGTAATGCATAGAAATGTTTAATCAGAGCACAGTATGTACAATATCTTATTTCTGCGCTCTGAAGTGTGTTTACATTGAGGTCAAGCATTATCTATGTTTACACAAGGGCAGAGCTTCAAAGGTTATGCATTATAATTTTTGTGCTGCAATAAATTACTCCAAAAATATTCTTAAGTTGATGGAAAATTGCAGCTAGCTTGTGGATAATGCTACACGGAAGGACTCTAGTGGCTCCTTCAGTTAAAAAGGGTTCAGTTGGGCCAAAATTAGAGCATATAGCAACTTTAAATCCTGCCTAAGCCTCTCTGACTAACTGGGAGCGAACAGTTGCCTGCAAGTTCCTCAAGACAGTGCGTTTGAGTTGTGCAGGAGGAATAAAGGTTCACTGTTTCAACAATGAGATCCATCTGATACATTCAGTCTGAAGAGGGCTTTTTTTTTGCTTTCTTTGCATAAAGTTGTATTTTCCTTAAGGAGATGCCAGTGAAATAAATTATCAACAAAAACTATTGGCAAATAGTTAAAGTTTGATGAAAGGTCATTGACCTGAAACATTAACTTGGTTTCTGTCTCCACAGATGCTACTGAATATTTCCAATACCTTCTGTTTTTATTTCATTAAAATATTGACAATTCAACTCTAATGCTGGTTGTAAAAATTTAAAAAATAGACACCATCTAAATCATCCTTTCCAAGCTCAATGTGTGAAGCTCCATACCTCCCTCATTGTTCCTTTCCTCCTATAATCTGCAGGCATTTAAAACAAACTCAGCTGCACCTAAGCACCATTTGGCTGAACGTATCTCATCTCTCTTACTCTTTTCAGTCTTGCTGGTGTCCTACACTTTGGGTAATGTTTAAAACTAGGCTAGAGAAAACAGACAAGCACAAGAGCAAAGCATGACTGGATTCGCTGACATTATATTAAATGTTATTAATACAGCCAACAATAGCTGTGACTGTTAACTGTAATAAATGGTGTAAAAGCCTCTGAAATATTGTAAGTCTTTTTATAACTGCTGTACATTTTTCCCCCCACTGTGAATGTACCAGCTTTCTACTGTCAATGTAGGAATGTTTGAATGCAAATAACATCTGTTTAGTACTTTTCACCAGCAATAAAAAGTGAAAAAAGTACAAGAGTTAGAAAAGCATTGCAATATTTCATGGGGACCATCAAACCACTTATTACAATTGACATTTTAGACACTGCTTACAATAGCAGTCAGAATCTAAAAAACATAGGATAATTGATAGTTGGCAGACAGCAATTCAAGCAATCAATTCCAATAACATCACAAACTGCCATAGCAAAGCTGAAGATCATCAACAGCACCGCAACAATGAACCATTGCCTTAAAACTCACTGTCAGATACTTGTCATTTGGTGTAATGTGCAAAATCTGAATCAACCTCTCTTCAGCAAAAAGTTTAAACAATCATTGTTGAAACAGGGATCCAACCCCTGCAATTCAGCTAGTGCTTTCTTTTAACCCAGCCTCTCATACAAGTAGCACACAACAGTGCATCTGTTAAAATTGTCACTATACCGTGAATTGCCAGGGATATAGGTTCAGTCTTCAAAAGGGAAGCAAATGCACAGCTTCCATTTTCACAAAGGACCAGCTAGTTCACCAGGAATGCTAATGTGTTTGAATTTGTTTTATTTATTCTCCCACAGGAATATTAGCAAAATTATGGGCCAGCTCAACCAACACATGTGCCTTCTAACAAAACATGATTTTCTAGTGCTTCCTGTTAAATGGCAGAGCGTGCTAGACCGTACTCAAGCACAGAGCTCACACATTATTTTCAAACCCCCCAACACTTCAGCAGAGCCTCGGAGCAGCAGCCAAAATTAGTGAAGGATAAACTGCTGTTCAGCATGTCAGCCAGCTAAGGAATAATGGCTAAAGAGGCAGAAAATGATGGCACTCATGTTTACCCCCATACAGCAGGCCTGAAAATTGTATGAGACTTAAACATGGCAGGTTTGCACAATGGCACGTATAAAGCCGCTAACTTTAAAAAGAGAATTCTGCTAATTCTTTTAACATTAAATGTGGGACAGGCCAACATACCTTACAATCTAAACACATCACAAATCACCAGGGCAATAATAACCACTCTTAAATATGAAGCAGGAAATCATCTGTTCATATTCATACAATAATGCTGTCGGAATCAAAGTTGCCATGTCATCCTTAACCAAAGTGTGGTATTTCACAGAAAGGCTTGAAAAAGGGATTTGCACAACACAGGTATAGAAATAGGACTACAGGGGGGCACAACCTATAGCCTCCAAAAACAGGCATTGAGATCGTGATGCACAATTAACCCATGCCTGTCGTTTCCGATGCAGACAGCACGCTAACCTGATGCTGCCTGCTAATTTACATGATCGCTACGTGCAGCCAGCACTAAACCCACTGTTGAGTGGCTACACACCTCAGCAGAGTGCGAGGTCACATCGTTTAAAGCCAGCCTGCACCTCTTAAAGGGGAGGTGCTTTCTGGCTAGAGCAAGTGCTATAATCATTGTGGAAGAGAGTCTGAGCAGGAAGGGAAGTTAATTATGGTGCAACAGGCACCGAATGCCTTGGTGGTGCAGAAACAGAGTTGTGATCTAGTCACAGCTGTGGAGATCAATGCCAGGGGTCAAGCCCCGAGGACCTGGATGTACTATTGCTAAAAGCTTAATGACCTCACATGCATGGTCAAAGTCAGTGAATGTATCTTCAGGGTCATATTCCATCAATTGCACCACTAACCTCATATATTGTTCACAGTTCCAACATTCACCTACCAACAATTTCAATGATTTACGACTCATACTGAACATTCATAGTTTCACCTCACCCTCACACACTTAGCACTGCTGCAAGTCTCACACCCATATCTCTCAGTTTGCACACATTACCAGTTATTCAACCATCTCTCAGCTTGCACACATTACCAGTTATTCAACCATCTCTCAACTTGCACACATTACCAGTTATTATGATAGCCATAATCACCCAAACAGATTGCACCACACTCACTGACACAATTCCCTCTCTTGCAGGACAAGGCAGCACATAACTGGAGTTCGCAGGAGCTAGCCATGGCTGAAGCCATGGTCAGCAGCAAGGCCAAAACCAAAGATGATAGTACCCTCATACCAAATGCTCCTTCTCACATCTCACTTGCCCCTCATCCTACAATCTCTTCTGATTTACAAGCTGCAGATGGTGTAAGTGTGCACCTCTTGTTTTCCCCCATTCTCTCATCACAATCACATCCTTGTGTCCGTCTCCTTTTAGATACCCAAAACATGCAAACTGGCCAGGCACCAGGGGAACAGTAACAGGTGGAAATGCAGCAAGACAGTGATAAAGAAGAAGTATCGTCACTCTCACTCTCAGACACCAGCTCAGATGCTGACACTGTGCGTACTTTAAAGGATAGCTTCGAGATAGGATCTGCACCTGCACCAGGTGAGACACCAGGCATAAACAGCCTGCAGCCAGGACAGGGACCAAGGGTAGCCCAGTTGCCAGTTTGGCGAGGGGTGGCATGCACATGCATTCTACTGCAAAGGGCTCAGATGAGAATGTCGATGGAGCAGGCTACAGAAGAAAGCTGATGGATATGCACAGTGAAATTCTTGGTGCATTGGTAAGCCTACCAGAAAGCCTGTGGTCAATGTCAAGGAGCCTGGAGGAGGCTGGCAACAACTTGGCACAGAGCTTTGCACAGAGTTTGGAGCCCAGCCTTTCTAGCATGGAACTGGTGTCCATTAGCACACCTGTGAACCCAACCATGACGCAGCGTCTGATGGCCCAATGCCTCAGCTTCCACTGTAGCACAAGCAGAAGCTACCCAAAGTCTGGATTCTGCAGTGGAAGCTCAAACTCCTGTGACGCAAGGTCATCTTGTTGCAATGGAAGCTCAGATTGCAACCATACAAGTTTAGCTTGCTGCCACACTAGCTCAGACTGCTGCCATCCTGGCTGCAGATACCAATGTTCAAAGGGACTTGCAGGGTGTCACAATAACCCAGCAACGGTCCTCCAAATGATTACTAGGATTGCTGAGGCGTCTCCCTGGTGGAGTGGCACTGGCTCCATGGAGCACAAACCTGATGTCCTCTTTCAAGATGACAGCATTCATCCTCCTACCCCACCAGTGCCCTAGCTATTGCCTGTCAGCTAGCCAGCCCGCCCATCTTTTTTTTTAATTCTTTCAGGGATGTGGGCATCACTGGCAAAGCCAGCATTTGTTGCCCATTCCTAATTGCCCTTGATAACTGAATAGTTTTCTAGGCCATTTCAGTGGGCAGTTAAGACTCAATCACATTGCTGTAGGACTGGAGTCACATGTAGGCCAGACCAGGTAAAGACAGCAAATTTCCTTCCCTAAAGGACATTAGTGAACCAGATGGGTTTTTACAACAATTGATGACAGTTTCATGTCACCAATACAGAGACTAGCTTTCAATTCAAGATTTTTTAAATTAATTAATTCAATTTATTAATTATTTGAATTTAAATTCCACCAGCTACTGTGGTGGAATTTGAACCCAGGTCCCCATAGCATTAGCCTGGATCGCTGGATTACTAGTCCAGTGACATTGCCACTATGCCACTGCTTCCCCTATGATGCTACCACAGAGATGGTGCAATCTGAAGCCGAACCTTCCAGGCCCAGAGCTGCTCAAAGTCATCCTCCAAGATCACCTGCAGTTTCCCTCACTGAAAATCAGCACCCTTCCAGCAGCCATGCTACAGCCACTGGGGTGGCACTACGCAGGAGCAACAGGACAAGTTTACAATGATACAACAATCATGGACTAGCTCTGGAGAGTTATGAAAAACAGACTTTGTCTTTAATAAATGAATATTTATTTTTAAAAAGTGAACAATAGTCCAAAATGGCTGAGGAAAAATGGATTGGCCTTTTGCGTATTTAAACAGTCTGACAAAGACAAAAGGACAAATCTTCAAAGCCAAAAGGTGTTAATGAAACCCATCTTACACTTACCTTAAAACAGTCCAGATTGAATGTCTTCTGAAACATAGGAGGTGTGAAGTAGACACATCCTGGACCATTGGGCAATTACCATGGGGAAACGATGAGAGACAGAGCGTGAGAGTGAGAGAGAGACAGAGCATTAGAGAGCGAGAGAGAAGTGAAGCTACTTGCAACAGCTTGAGTTCCAGCCTCGCCAGGAAGAACAGTGCCCTGAAGAAATCCGACATCTACAGTACAGCAATGAGAACTAGAAGTAACCCACCATCTTCAACAGAACCTTCAATCAAGAGAGAAATCTACAATCATCTCAGGCCTGCATCCATTTAGAACTTGATTCTCAAGAGAATTCACTAGGTTTATTGTAATCTTTCCTCCCCACTAAGAAGCACCATCCTCTTTCCCTTCTGAATCTGCTTCTTCCTGTGTGTGCACGAGCGAATGTGTGAGTGGATGCGGTTGCAACAATTTCAGGATAAGACACATCGATCAATAAACAATTTTTTAAAACCTACCTCCTGTCGCTGTCTGTTTATTTAAAAAATAAAACAGCAAGGGGCTAATCTCTAATACAAATACACTTGCTGCAGTCAGGTGGGCAGTTCAGCAGTGGGAACCAACCACGTCACACCACGTGGCCGAAACTCAAGCAAAGGCACACAGAAGACAGGCAATTAAGGGAAGGCACAAGGGTTGACATTTATATACAATATGGCATGTTTTGATTTATAAATTTGGTTTGGAATGTTTATTTTGTGGTAGCATTTAGTTTTGCATTGTGGCCAAGCAGACGCTGTGAAGGTTACTAACAGAGGGAAGGTCGGGTATGACACTGTTGGTGAATGGGGAATTAGGGTTGCATTTACTGGAATCACAGTCAGATCTGTCATTCATGGACAGCCCAGCCAGAAAGGGGCTGTCTGGGTTTCTTCCTTGCTCTCCTCAGTTGGTCGCCATGTAGCTGGTGGAAAGGGCTGTGCCCTCATGTTAGTGAGGTTGTGTAGTATGCAGCAGTCCACCATAAATTTTGACATGTGCTAAGCTGAGTGCTGCAGGGTTCCCCCAGAGCGGTCCAGGCTGCAGAAGCATTATTTCAGCACATTATGTAGCAGCTTGGCTTTAATTAGATGCATACTGCCCACGTGTGTGTGGCCTACGCACCAGAGTCATGAGCCATGTCCAAAGGATAGCCCATGTCGCCCAGTACTACCCTCTGCTTTGTTGTGGTGGCTCAAATGCAGATAGCACGGTGGACTGGTGCAGAACGAAGGTATCATGACTACTGCCAGGATACCAGGCATCGACCTGCACAATACACTGCACATGGTCACACATCAGCTGGACATTGAGGGAGTGGAACCCCTTCAGTTGCAGTCCATCTGATATGCAACACCACAAGACAATGTGTGCGCAGTAAATGGCACTCTGCACCATGGGGAACCTGCAATCCTTGCAAAGTCACCAGCTCGCTCCACCTGCTTGTCTCTGGAAAAGGAGAATGATATGGGCATCACAGTGGCACTGTGGTTAGCACCGCAGCCTCACAGCTCCAGGGACCCATGTTCAATTCTGGGTACTGCCTGTGTGGAGTTTGCAAGTTCTCCCTGTGACCGCGTGGGTTTTCGCCGGGTGCTCTGGTTTCCTCCCACCGCCAAAGACTTGCAGGTGATAGGTAAATTGGCCATTGTAAATCGCACCTAGTGTAGGTAGGTGGTAGGGAATATGGGATTACTGTAGGGTTAGTATAAATGGGTGGTTAATGGTCGGCACAGACTCGGTGGGCCGAAGGGCGTGTTTCAGTGCTGTATCTCTAAATAAATAAATAAATGTAGTTCGATCTCATTGAGTAGAGACCCTAAATGGCCTCCCTTATACAACAGTAGACAGCAAAAGGGAGATGTTGCAAATATCGCTTGCTTCAGCCTGATGTGTAAAACTTCACGGCCACATTCATCTTCACAGCCACTGGTAATGTGGTCCTTGCCCTGCTGTTGCAGTTCTGGCTGCAGCAGGTGGCAGATTTCAGAGAAGACGTCCTTACTGAAGCACAGATGTCTCACACATTGATCGTTGCTGAGGTGCAGGTGAGAGAATTGCTTCCTGAACACCTTGGGCTGATATGGCCTCCAGCTAAGAGCTCTTCTTCACCACCAACCAAGCACCCGCACCCCAACACCCCACCCTCCTTCTCCCTCTTTCAGCAGCTTGGCCTCTGCTCATTCTCCCTGTAATGTTGTAGTCCAAGGCGAATGCACCCATGTCTATGAGTAAATGGTTTGTGCAGAATTCCCGATGTCAGGACAAAGTCCTTCAGCACATGCCACACCGCTCCCTGTAGACTTTAGCAACTTTAAAAGAAGTCTAGAAAGCCCCAAACCCTTGTACAACCAGTCAGTAGAAATCAGTCAACAACTGTAAGTAGTTGGTGAACCCTTTAAATAGCGCTGATGAGAAGAGGGGTCCTTCCAGCAGCTGAGCATGTGTTCAACTGTTCACGTTTAAGAGATGGCATTAGCTGGAGCACTGAGCTCCAAAATGGCAGCACTGGCATTGAATGCTGATTGGCATCATGATCTGCCTACTCTGCATACTTCTGGTGAACACTCTCTGCTCATTCAAAATAGCATCCAGCACGGCTGACACGAAGTCTGTGCATACGCCACAGGCACCATTTTGGAGCCAAAACTGCACCTTAGCACTGAAAAGGTGGGCACCAAGGAGATGAATTTTGCAGCCTAGCTTTCTTGCAGGTTTTAAGTTGAAACAGCAGAGTTCACAAGGTAGGCACGGAGGAAATGTTTTCCAAGATTAATTGGCTGCTCTACAACAGTGGCTCTTTTTTTTTTGGCTGATTAAAGTATCTCGTTGGTGGAGGACAAGTCCTTGTGTGAGTGGAGATGGTTGAGACTATCTACAGATGTAAACAGGAGATTGTGAGGTAGGTTTTGAGAAAATTGGCAATTAGAAGTTTTTTTTTTCTATACATAGAGATTTAGGCAGATTTGTATAACCAAGCAATACATTTTTCTCAAAGTTATTTTCCTCAAGGTAATTGATACATACTTGAGCAGGAGAAATTTGCAGGGCTATGAGGGCCAGAGAAGCAGAGGGGAGATGTTTTTTTTGAACAGGTAATGACTGCAGAGCTATGGGGAACGAGCAAGGGAGTGAAACGAATCGGATAGCTCTTTTCAAAGAGCCAGTACATGCAGGATGGGCTGAATGGCTGCCTTCTGTGTTGCAAGGTTCTATGATTCTAAGATAAAAAGCTCAGACTGACAGAGTCACATTAACACATGGACCCACGGGGCCCCACAAAAATATGGCTGCCCTCCAGGGGCACTGTGCAGACTTAACCAGCACTGCTTACTAGCTATATTAACTTGCAATGCACAGCAGGCTGTCATGGGAATTTGAGTGTGTGGGAGGTAATTTGGTTACTTGACTGTGGCTGCACTGGTCCTAGCAATGGGACAAAGTCTGTAAGCAGAGAGGGAAGGGTGGAAGGCCTCATCGTAACCTCACAGCAGAGCAGGACGACATGATGAAGAAAGATTAGCAGTCTATGCAGCTGTCAAACATTTGCAGATGGAAGGGGGGTGGGGGGTGGCAAACAGGTATAGGAGGCCAGAACCTCACAATTTTTTTTTTTACATACAGCCCTAAACATAGGGCTTATACTAAGCAAGGGCTGCTTTTGCAAAGCCATTCCAAATTCAGAGCAGCAAGTAGAACATTCTACAGTCCATCCAATCCATAAGCCTAAATACTGTACATTGGGATAACGGGGTGGAGTAGGGAAGAGAAGTCATTAATTGCTCAGATAGCTGACAATATGACTATATTTCATATTTAAATACTCAGGATGTTTGAAACTTTTTAAATTGCCTTATTAGGACATTTGGAATTTGTACTCCAACACACTGTGCTGAGGAGTGGTAGAAAGCAGACTGTCGACTTAAAGACGTCCCACATACCAAGCTCCTGATCTGAGCCACACTGTTTTGGGACGTTTGCAAAAGCAAGGGAGGAGGAAGATTTTTTTTAAATGTTGTGCATGAATCGCCTGGGCCCACATGTCCCTTAAATGCTCGCTCAGCAATGTAACTATCAGAGGCTCAAGGCCAGGTTAACTGTCCTCCCTGCCAGCTATAATATTATACCGCTGCTAGGGGAAGGAGGGAAAATATAAACAAATGAAGAATTTTTACTGTTTTCAAAATGAATATAGACATGTTTCAGTCAATTCACCAACCATTGCAACAGTAAACATACAGACAAGGCTGCAGAATATCTCACACAAAACATGCATATAAATCTCAACATAACTGTTTACACAAGGAAAATTTAAAGCACAATGTTCAATTCTCAGGAAATCCCAGAAGACATGTAACAGATGCCAGATGTTGTAGTTCCAGGAAACATCACTAAAATCTGAACTATTGAGCAGTCACTTTCCATTGGGGAGTTCAACCAAGACCCTTCCAAACCATCTCGAGATAACAAGATGAACACAATCTGTATACGAGGGCGAGAGAGATTAAGAGCACATTTGGAGTCCACAGAACATTACATTCTTGCTGGAAGACTATTGTCCTCACTGATCAAATGATAAGATATAATTTTCTGAAGTAAATATGAATCATTAAACTGTGAAAATTTCCTTTGCATTTAGTACCGTACAGTATCTACTGGTATACGGTGTCTGAAAATTTATCAAATTTTGGGATTGCTTAACCATACTTGCATGAGCCCATCATTATTTTTCAGAAATCATCTGAACAATTTCAGAGATCCACGACAATGGCAATAGCACATTGGGAGGGCAGAGCCCGATGACTGGAAGGCCCCATTCCCTCATAACTTTTTCAGGCATGTAGAATTAAAACCAGAGCCTTGACCTTTTAATAAAGCTTCAACTGTGTGCCTCCACAATTGCTTTTAGCCTTTTAAGATCCATTGAGCAATTATAGACATAGGCATTTCTTTTCAATTCCAACCTGTAATACCCTATCATCATCGTAGGTAAATTTTAATGAAACATAAAACACAGCACTGACAAATATGCCCTCTTACCCCCCCCCCACATTAAACTTTATCTTCAGTCTGGCTGAAACAGTGTCTAATTATAACAGTAGAAGGTTGAAGAACTCCTATTTTAAGAACTAAATATTAACATAAAGCTATGATTAACATCCTTCTATTCTGATACACAATTGTGTTTTTTTTTTGAACAGTACACATTAGGTGACATCATTCTAGATACTGATTTGAAAGAGGTAACCAAACAGGCAGCGTGAGCAACTGAATCAATAGTATTAGGAGATGCAATCATTAACTCAAAAGTGCTTCAGTACAAAGTGGGCAATTTAATCCAGTTCTTTCAACCTGCTAAGTTTACCAACCGTTTCACACTAGCATTTCTGATTGTGCAGATGACGCATTCATTTAAACAAGAATTTTCACAGAATTTACCGACTTATAGGTTTTTAAAAGAATGCCAAATGTTAATAAATACAGAAGTCTCAGTGAAGTGTTGGTGCTTCAGGGGTAAACATTTCAAACTTCATTTGCATTGCCATCGTTGTTACCCCCAGAACAAATTCAATAATTTACTGTGCTTTCACACTACATGATTAGCATCACACTGCTAAGCTTCTGAGGGCCCATCTGCCTCTTCTCATGCTGAACGGTAGCAATATGGGACACCAGTAGCGTGTTGTGCCACAGGAAGTATTGCATCACTGGCATTTCCCAACGGCCCACATTATCATAGAGGGGACAAATGTTGGGTGTTGCTGGATTCACTCTGCTGAGCACAGTAACAGGAAGATTGATTCAGGCCTTAAAGGCACAGCACCATTACAGGGGCAAGTATAATTCAAGCAGAAAGGGGCAGTCATAAGATCTTTACCTTTTTTGCAGGAATTGGGTCAGGATTTTTATCTGAGCATGACTGAGATGGCAGCAACATCCAATACTGTGTGCCTGCCCCTGCAGTCAGTCTCAAAGGAGCTAGCAAGAGGGTGACACTGTTGTGTCAAGCAGTAGACGAAGGAATGGGGAAATCAAATGTGGGTGAAAAAATGATGGCTTGGGAACGGAATCATGGTAATGGTTTGACTGTGAGCTTCACTTTTGAATCTAGCTGAAATGGAGCAAGGATAAGGTCAGGGAGGGGGAAGGATTCCTATGCTGTCAAAGGGAAATGGATGCTAGTGACCCGGGGAGGCCCAGATAAGTGATTTCAGCAACTATAAAAAATGAGTTTGAGATTGTTCACCATTCCCCCCGCCCCCAATTCCTGCTCCAACTTAGCCATAATCGGAAAGAATCAATAACCATGGCTTCCATCACTAGGTTTAAGACACTAACAAGATTCTGAAACATATCCTGAAGCAGCAAAACTATTTTTTAACCTAAGAGTCAAAAATGAAAGACTATATTGACAATAGCAACCTCTCTCTTAAGACTGGCATCACCTAAACAGCAACTCAGGAATCAATAATGCCAGGTTTTTATTGAGACAGTTTGTTTCTGAACTGTTCCTGGTGCTGTTAGGGGAAATCTGGATATAAAGCTGCTGGTAGTTATTTGCTTGAGGTTCATATTGCTTCTTCCTCTTCAGGTACAGACACCAGAAAAAAGTGAGGAAGTTCAGGAGCAAAATGGGAGCATTGGAATAATGCTCAATTTCCCTCTAGTCTGCATCCATTTCTCAAGTGCTGTTTGGGAATAGGTCAGGGAAATATCAGCCCTGGGGAATGCCAAAAGGTCATCAATATACCAACCAATTCTAAAGCTAACCAGTTGCAAGACTACCTCCTCCAGGGAGTCTCACTCCTATTTGCATTGAGCCCAACCCCAGATTCAAGCCAGATTTGCGTCATAATCGCAGCATTGAGAGTGAAGTGAAGACACTTATTGTCAATGTTGCAGTTATAATGTGAATGCACACAAGGCTTTTGGTCAGTGCTGACACTGCCTCAGAATGTGCGTCACAGCATCTCATGCCTGCTGCTTTTTGGGCTCCATTTATATGATGCAGAGTGGAGGTAGTTCTGACAATTAGATTTTACTACATTTCAACTTACATAAAGTTGAATAGAGTCTGCAACACAGAAGGAGCCCATCAGTCCAACTGGTCTATGTTGACATTAGATTTATTAATGGCTATTTTATATTTAAGGACCCTAGTTTGGGACTCACCACAAGTGGAAACATCATCCCTATATCCACCTTATCAAACTCCTATGTAATTTTAAAGACTTCTATCAGGTTACCCTCAGCCTTCTCTCTTCTTAAGAAAAGAGGCCCAAACTGTTCAACCTTTCCTGACAAGTATATCATCTCAGCTCTGGTATCATCCTTGTGAATCTTTTTTGCACCTTCTCCAATGTCTGTATACCCTTTTTATATTATGGAACAAGACTGTGCAACTTCTTGCCAGTTTACATAGCAGCAGTGGTTAGGACCATGCTGGTGTACAGCAAGTCCATCTTGTGGAGTGACATCCCACCTCTGGTAGCCTGCACACATCCAGGCACATTAGCACATCAACTTCAGGTCAATGTTCAGATCAGACTTGCTAATGCAAAACTACTTCCAGTAGTTGCTGCCATGTATCTGGAGTCAATGACTAAAGTGCATTGGTTTTGCTTCTTTCACTTGTACAACTAAAAAAAAGCCACACGCATCAAACCCAGTTGTAACCACATGGCTTTCAACAACAGGACTCAAGTCCTTCTTCAGTGGCAGTCATTTTCTTTAGTTTTTTTTAAACCAATTTGCAAACCTGTTTGCTTTAGCAAGTCAATGATGTAGCAGCATGCATTGCCATAAAAGCAACATTTTTTGCTTTGAAGATAAAGAAAAATTTTCTGGTCAATGGGGAAAGAACAGGGGCATGGGCCTGGATTGGATAACTCTTTCAAAGAGCCAGCACAGGCGTTATGGGCCAAATGGCCTCCTTCGTGCTGCATATTTCTACAAAGGCTCCTTCGACAGTGCCTTCCAAACCCACGACCTCTACCACCTAGAAGGACAAGGGCAGCAGTTGCATGGGAACACCACCACCTGCAAGTTCCCCTCCCAAACCACACACCATCCTGATTTGGAACTGTATCGCCATTCCTTCAATGTCACTGGGTCAAAATCCTGGAACTCCCTTCCTAACAGCACTGTGGGTGTACCTACCTCACATGGACTGCAGCAGTTCAAGAAGGCAGTTCACCACCACCTTCTCAAAGGCAATTAGGGATGGGAAACAAATGCTGGCCTTGTCAGTGACATTCATATCCCATGAATTAATTTTTTAAAAAGCATTAAAAACTTGACATTTGACAATCCAGAGCTGCTTAAAAAAATTGCATAGTTTGTATTAAATACTTTTCTATTACACAATGGAGTTTACAATTCACATCTACAAGTTATTAAAAACACATTTACATCCCTATTTTCTGCCAGGAGCTAATAGTCTAAGAATTTGCCATTATAGAATAGAGTGTGTATTAAAGCCTTAGTCAGCCTGTTGGCGAGTATTTTGTCACATTTACCAGAGTGACCTAGTTCTATTAAGTTCTAAAGTGTTGTTCAATGTAGCTGGATGTGTTCAAGACCAGTTACAGAATATTTCAAAAGTCCAGTAAGAACATGCAACATGTCAGTATTGTATAAAGAAAGATGTCTATTATGATAGGCACAAAGCCATCCATACAAAATTAGTCATTAAGTGGGATAGTAAACACTTTGTGGGTGACAGCAAAATAAAGGGGCCCCTATATTTTAGACAGGGTGCTGCGGGAGCAGAGGGACATTAACAAATGCTAGCACATTGGTGTGTGCTGCAGATTTGATGATCTATTCCAAAATCAGGAAGTCCTGTAAACATAAACAGGGCTTGCACGTTAAAGTTTACCAATCACTGAAATTATTTTAAAATTCAACATTTAGGTTACTTTATTTTTTTGCTTTAAATACCACTGCGTCACCTTGGCAGATGTACACTTTGAAGTATACTAGCTCCCATTACAATTAATCTTCATCTACCAGGATGCAACTGTGAAGCATGAAAATTGGGATCAGACGAAGAAAAGCAGGAAGAGAGCCCTTGAAGCACAATGAGGCAGTATAATGATTTCCAATTGTCAATCAAGCTTTAAAAGATTCGGTAATTGTTTGGAGTAACTAGGTTTAACAGTTTAGTACCAGGATTTTTTTTTCTGTTTTTTGCTGTGGCACCTTTCAATTTTTTTTTAAATTCTGTGTGTTGTTTTTGTGTTTTCAGCCAGTGTAACCCAACCCCCTGAAACAAAGTTCACCTCAGGCAAGCCAGATAATGCTTTGTGTTATATAAACCCTGCACATCTGGTCAATTTGGTGATTACTGATAAATCACAGACTTCACAGTTGATGCTGCCAAACTAATAAATGAAGTAAAGAATATTCTATTGATAATATACGCTGATTTTCTTTCATCAGTCACAGGTTCTGGTAGCTTACATTAAATAGACTATTCCAGAGTTAAATAACACTCAATACAATATTGTGACAAAAATAGAAACTCATCTGGTTTTTTGCAGTTTTTAATAGGGTAATTCTGTATTAAAAGCAGTCGTAGCCAGCTGTGTACTTTTGATCTGCGGCACAGCCAGTGGCTGGTCAACCAATAAGGCTGACAGCAATACAAAAACATCCTTTGTCACTGTTAGATTGATTAAAGCCACTTGTCATTAAATGCGCAGATGAATCATCTGTGAATCAAAGTCATCAAGCTTCTCTCATCCACTTATTCAATATTAATATCCAAACTATATGTATTAAATGTTGCTTCACATCCATGCTTTATGTCCAAAAGTCCAGTGTGTGTTCCTATGGGCTCCTCAGAGGACTATTTTATGTGAATTTATATTGGTGTTAGCAGTACAAGTATTTTAAGGGAAATCTTCCACTTTGGCCTGCACTAGCAGTGCATATCAAGAAACAAAGAACAAAGAACAAAGAACAGTACAGCACAGGAACAGGCCATTCGGCCCTCCAAGCTTGCGCCGATCTTGATGCCTGCCGAAACTAACACCTTCTGCACTTCCGGGGCCCATATCCCTCTATTCCCATCCTATTCATATATTCGTCAAGATGTCTCTTAAACGTCGCTATCGTATCTGCTTCCACCACCTCCCCTGGCAGCAAGTTCCAGACACTCACCACCCTCTGTGTAAAAAACTTGCCTCACACATCCCCTCTAAACTTTGCCCCTCGCACCTTAAACCTATGTCCCCTAGTAAATGACTCTTCCACCCTGGGAAAAAGCTTCTGACTATCCACTCTGTCCATGCCGCTCATAACTTTGTAAACCTCTATCATGTCACCCCTCCACCTCCGTTGTTCCACTGAAAACAATCTGAGTTTTTCCAACCTCTCCTCATAGCTAATGCCCTCCAGACCAGGCAACATCCTGGTAAACCTCCTCTGTACCCTCTCCAAAGCCTCCACGTCCTTCTGGTAGTGTGGCGACCAGAATTGCACGCAATATTCTAAGTGTGACCTAACTAAAGTTCTGTACAGCTGCAGCATGACTTGCCAATTTTTATACTCTATGCCCCGACCGATGAAGGCAAGCATGCCGTATGCCTTCTTGACTACCTTATCCACCTGCGTTGCCACTTGCAGTGACCTGTGGACCTGTACTCCCAGATCTCTCTGCCTGTCAATACTCCTAAGGGTTCTGCCATTTACTGTATACCTCCCACCTGCATTAGACCTTCCAAAATGCATTACCTCACATTTGTCTGGATTAAACTCCATCTGCCATTTCTCCACCCAAGTCTCCAACCAATCTATATCCTGCTGTATCCTCTGACAATCCTCATCATTATCCGCAACGCCACCAACCTTTGTGTCGTCCGCAAACTTCCTAATCAGACCAGCTACATTTTCCTCCAAATCATTTATATATACTACAAACAGCAAAGGTCCCAGCACTGATCCCTGCGGAACACCTCTAGTCACAGCTCTCCATTCAGAAAAACACCCATCCACTGTTACCCTCTGTCTTCTGTGACTGAGCCAATTCTGTATCCATCTTGCCAGCTCACCTCTGATCCCGTGTGACTTCACCTTTTGCACCAGTCTGCCATGCGGGACCTTGTCAAAGGCTTTACTAAAGTCCATATAGACAACATCCACTGCCCTTCCCTCATCAATCATCTTCGTCACTTCCTCAAAAAACTCAATCAAACTGTGCACCCCAGCCCAAACAGTCTGTCCATCAACAAGCCAGGAGGACACAAGCAGCACTGAAGCAGAAATTTACCTTTATATTTTCAATTGCTGTCAGCTGTTTAAAGAACCTTAGTTCAAAAGTATGGCAACCCGTGAGATGTGCCTAAATTCGATAGCACCCAAATAATAGATGCAAAATGGTTGGCATGCTAAACTCACGCACCATAAGAGAGAACCAGAGAGCAATTCCAAATTCATCCTTGAGCCACATTAGAATAAATCCGCTGAGCTGCAGGCACCAAATCTGCCACTGACACAGCTCAAACTCCACTAGCTCGGACACCCTGCCAACCCTCCAGGAATGCCCTGGAGTCTTCAGGAATTTAAAGAACTGCGGCAAGCAACCAAGGAGGAAGAAAATAAAATCACAGTGGCATTACCATTGTGTTCTTTTCATTTTTTTGAACACTTTGGTTTATTGGATGCAAAAATATCACAGATGGGAACAAAGGCTGTTTGATTGGGTAGGGTGGTTGGAGGCAGGATTTCATATGATACCTCCAGGAATACTTTCAACCAGAGTTGAAAGCCGAGCCGGCTGGCAGGTAAGTCAGGGGTGAAATGGGAAGGGTAAGCTATCTGGAAATCTGACTGCTTTCTCAGTGAAGGAACGCTTTCATCTTGAATTAACCTCCTGTCATCTTATTCTTGTGTTCACTTTTATTTTCTCATTCTAAATCAAATAGTGGTAACTGATGCTCTACATCACATAGTGTTGTGCTGTATTTTCTTAAGTCCTTAAATGATAATCGCTGGCTTTATATTCGGATTCAGCACAAACACTATTTATTGTCTTACTTATTTACATTGCATAATCCAGGTACAGGTCTTTTCCTTGCTGGTGTGTGCTCTCTGTAAAGCCTTGTGCAGGGTAAGCCTCTTAAATTGGTGTCTCTTACTGATATATGCTTGATGACGTCATCAGTTGCAACAGTGGCCTGATCTCCTAAAGGTACAGTTTTTAAAAGATGAAGTCACCACTGCACTGCATTACACATCAGTGGTTCTCAAGATGACAGACCCCTGGGTGGCAGTAAGGGCTTCCCAAGGGTCCGTGAAATGCGCTTACTGAACCAGGTTAGCCTTATGGGTGGGTGACATAGGCAGCCACCCAGGGCATCATGGTCAGGGGCACCATGGTCAAGAGTATGCACAGAAACTGGTGGCTGGAGATGGGCTCGGTGCAAGCCACGTGGTGGGAGCAGGCTGCCACGTGGTGGGAGCAGGCTGCCACAGGTGCAGCACAAAGCCGACAGGCTATCTCACCTTGGAGGAGAGCTGAGAGCATCACAAAGATCTCCAAGGCTGGCGGTGGGCCCCAGATGAGAGAGAGTTTTTTAAAAAATATTTAAGTACTACATACTTAAATGCAAAGAAGGGTGCCAAAATACAAGGTCACCCAGTGCCATTTTCCCCAATTTAGATAGGGGGGTCCACATTTAATAATTCACTTGAAAAGGGGTCCTTCAAACAATTGCTCTACATCCCTCGGCCTGATTTCACATTAAAACTTCCATATCTCCCAGTGAACCTTCTCTTCTCCAATGAGAAGAGTTCCAGTTTCTTTGAGTCAATCACCATATAGTTAATTTTCTCGTTCCAAATCAGTAGCTCTTCTCTGCACATTTCGCAACTCAGCTACATCCTTCCTGTAGTAAGGGTTCCAGAACCGAACACAAACACTCCAGGCTGACCAATGCTTTAATTAGGGACACAATCACTTCCCTTGAGCTACACTGTATTCTTTTTATACAACTTAGCATCCCTTGTTTCTTGGACAGTGGCCAACATTTCCTTGATGTTTTTAGGGGCCCATGACTCTCAAACACGTTTCTTGATTCAGTCAATCCATATTTTTCCATTAATCCTATAACCCCTTTGCATTTAGAAATAAATGATTTGCATTTCACAATCTCAGGATGTGCGAAAGTGCTCTACAACCAATGAAGGATTTTTGAAGTGTCGTTTCTGTTGAAATGTAGGAAATTCCACAGCCAATTTGGGCACAGCAAGTTTCCACAAACAGCAGAATGACAATGATATTTCCGTGATCTTGTTTGAAGGATAAATATTGGCCTGAACACCGGGGAAAACTCCTCTGCCCTTCTTCGAATAATGCCAAGGGATCTTTTATGTCCACCTGAGAGGGCAACTCAGTTTAACGTCTTGTCTGAAAGAAGACACTTCCGAAAGCACAGCGCTCCCTCAGTACTGAACAGAATTGTTAGCCAAGATTTTGTGCTCAAATCTCTGGACTGGGACTTGAACCCACAAGCTCTTCACTCAGGTGAGAATGCTACTTCTGAGCCACAACTGACACCTTATGTAAATGGCACATTTGCCATGCCCACCTTCACAAACAATTTAATCGCCTTGTAACTTGCCTCCATTTTCCACTGTATTAACCATCCCTGCTATTTTGATGCCATTCTCAAATTTTGGGATGAAACTGACATGCAGTTCCAGATAATTTATAAAGAGTGTTAAGCTCACCAACAGAACCCAATGAAATCCAGTTGGCACACCCTCCACCCATTTATATAGTGCCTATGACTGGATTTTACAGTCAGCAGCAAAGTGATAACACTCGCTGCTAACCTCAAAGAAAACTGCCCACAAAGATCTAGTGATTTCTGGTGTGGATTTCACCTTTCCCAACATTAATTTCATTCTTGCCCCAACTATAGGGATCTCTGGTGTCCAACAACAGTGATGTCATCAAGCAGGCTAAGCAGCTAATCACAATGAAGAATTCTCAGTCAGCAAATCAGGAAGTAACAAGCAGGCTTAATCATTCACTTTTTATCAATTTACACAAAACAAAACAAAGATTGGGATTAAGGTAAAAGCTGAAATATCATAAACTTGAAAAAATATGTCTTATTCTTAAAATCTTGAGGAATCATAATGGAGGAATTGGACACTCCACAAAATATAAAATTACCTTTTCAGAGCCAGAGAGGTTGTTCTGCAGTAATTATGACTTAGCATACCATTAAAAACACAATTACAACTCATTCAACAAGGCTCAACTTTTTCAGGAGACTTTACAATGAAATTAGGAGTGTAAAAAGTGGAAGATCACGTCAAATCAAGTCATTTCTAAGCTTTTCATCTGCTAGGACATCAACAGCACAACCTGTGAAGGAGTGGGGAATCATTAACAGCAACTTCTGGATTTCCACGTCTAACTATGCAAGTACAGGCAGCAGATGTTACTGTCCATTACACAGGGTAATGACAATGACCACTGACTGTTTCCTATCATCCGATCATGATCCCATCCACCTTCGCATCCTGCTGCTACTACCCTGTCTATTAGTTTTCCGTGAGATACCTCATCAAAATCTTTACTAAAAAACAACTTTAAAAAAAAATTTGTTCATGGGATACGTGCATCGCTGGCAAGTCCAGCATTTATTACCCATCTCGAATTGCCCTCGAGAAGGTGGTGGTGAGCCACCTTCTTGAACCGCTGCAGTGCTGTTAGGAAGGGAGCTCCAGAATTTTGGCCCAGTGACAGTGAAGGAACAGCGATATAGTTCCAAGTCAGAATAATGTGCGACTTAGAAACAAACTCACAGGTGGTGGTGCTTCTATGCATCTGCTGCCCTTGTCCTTCCATATGTTCAAGATCGTGGGTTTGGAAGGTGCTGTCGAAGGAGCCTTGGTGAGTTGCTGCAGTGCAACTTGTAGACGGTACACACTGTGTGTTGGTGGTGGAGTGAGTAAATGTTTAAGGTAGTGGATGGGGTGCCAATCAAGCAGGCTGCTTTGTCCTGAATGGTGTTGAGCATCTTGAGTGTTGTTGGAACTGCACTCATCCAGGCAAGTGGTGAGTATTCCATCACACTCCTGCCTTGTGCCTTGTAGTTGGAGGACAGGCTTTGCAGAGTACGGAGATGAGTTACTAACCGCAGAATTCCCAGTCTCTGACCTGCTCTTGTAGCCACAGTATTTATATGGCTGGTCCAGCTGAGTTTCTGGTCAATGGTAACTGCCAAAATGTTGATGATGGAGGATTCAGCAATGGTAATGCTGTTGAACGTCATGGGGAGATGGTTAGGTTGTCTCTTGTTGGAGATGAACATTGCCTGCCACTTGTGTGGCATGAATGTCGCTTGCCAATTATCAGCCTAAGCCCGAACGTTGTTTAGGTCTTGCTGCATGTGGGCAAGGACTGCTTCAGTATCTGAGGAGTTGCAAATGGAACTGAACACTGTGCAATCATTAGCGAACATCCCCACTTCTGACCTTATGTTGGAGGGAAGGTCATTGATGAAGTAACTGAAGATGACTGGATTTAGGACACTACCCTGAGGAACTCCTGCAGCGATATCCTGTGGCTGAGATGATTGACCTGCAACAACCACAACCTTTGTGCTAGGTATGACTCCAACCAGTGGAGAGTTTTACCCAATTCCCATTGACTCCAGTTTTGCTAGGGCTCCTTGATGCCACACTCAGTCAAATTCTGCCTTGATCAAGGACAGTCACTCTCACCTCACCTCTGGAATTCAGTTCTTTTGCCCATGTCTGGACCAAGGCTGTAATAAGGTCTGGAGCTGAGTGCCACTGGCAAAACCCAAACTGAGCAGTGATGAGCAGGTTATTGCTGAGTAAGTGCCACTTAATCACACTGTTGATGACACCTTCATCACTTTGCTGATGATCGAGAGTAGACTGAGGGGGTGGTAATTGGCCAGGTTGGATTTGTCCTACTTTGTGTGGACAGGACATACCCGAGCAATTTTCCACATTGTCGAGTAGATGCCAGTGTTGTTGCTGCACTGGAGCAGCTTGGCTTGGGGCGATGCTAGTTTTGAAGCACAAATCTTCAGTATTACAGCTGGGATGTTGTCAAGGCCCATAGCTTTTGCTGTAGCCAGTGCCTTCAGCAATTTCTTGACATCATATGGAGTGTATCAAATTGGCTGAAGACTGGCACCTGTGATGCTGGGGACCTCAGGAGGAGGCCAAGGTGGATCATCCACTTGGCATTTCTGGCTGATGATAAAAAAACAAATTTACATGTTTTGACCCCGTTTTCATAATTAGTTACCAGAAAATTATTTCAAATTGGTCTAGTATGACTACCCTTTCGTAAATCTATGCTGACTTTTATAGTTAGTTTATATCTTCCTAAATGTTCTACCAGTTTGTCTTTTAACAATTGATTTTAGAATTCTCTGATACCAAGGTGGACATCTGGCCTCTAGCTCCCCGGACTCCTTTTTAAATAAGGACACTACATTTTCCATTGTTCCCTCCTCTGGTACCACTCTGTTATCTTGGTAATCCCTAAATATTTCTGCCAGTAGATCTAGCAGAACATGATTCAGTTTCCAGGAACTCCAACTTAAGAATTCCATCCAGCCTAGGAGCTTTATTCACTTGGATTTTATTCATGTCCAGGCACCAATCAATTAATAATGGCAATTTTGTTACAACTCTCTTTTGGACTATCTTGGAACGACGACTTTGCTACAGCCCCTGTCCTGTCCTGTTCCCATGTAAATAGGGAACTAAATAACTTATTCAATGTTTCAGGGTATTACTAGTCATAAAACAATAAGATATCCAAACTAAAAGAAAATAATTTTTTGTCAGAGATAGATGACTGTAAAGCAGAAAGCATGAGTGGTTTGAGAGCTGTCAGTGACAAAATGTGGTACCAGGATGGCTAGAGGGGCCTGGTACCATGGAGGTTGAGGGGATTAGAGTCCTCGGAGCATGAGGAATAATGAAGTAGGGCCAGGGAGAAGCAACAGACACAATTTTAGCTGAGGGGAAAAGGAAACTGTTGTGGTGGTGTGCATAGTTAAATTACTCGATGGAGCAGAGGTCAGATGGAATTTAGTACACACACACTCATCTGGTAGGACAAACTGATCAAGCTGTTAAAAAAGCACACGGTCCTAGGTTCTATAAGTAGCAGTGTACAGTATAGAAGCCAAAAGTTTATGCTTAATTTCTATAAATCAATGGTTAGACTGCATCTAGAATATTGATGAATTTTGAATGCCTTCATTTTTTTATTCATTCGCAGGATGTGGGCATTGCTGGCAAGGTCAGCATTTATTGCCCATTCCTACCTGCCCTTCAGAAGGTTGTAATGAGCTGCCTTCTTGAAGCACTTCCGTCCATATGATGAAGGTACTCCCACAGTGCTATCAAGTAGGGAATTTCAGGATTTCAGCCCAGTGACAATGAAGGAATGGTAATATAGTTCCAAGTCAGCATAGAGTGTGACTTGTAGGGAAACTTTCAGGTGGTGGTGTTCCCATGTGCCTGCCGCCCTTGTCCTGGTCAGTGGTAGAGGTCATACGTTTAATAGGTGCTGTCAAAGAAGCCTTGGCAAGTTGCCACAGTGCATTTTGTAGATAGTACACACTGCAGCTATGGTGTGCCAGTGTGCCATTGCTTTGTCCTAGCTGGTGACAAGCTTTTTGAGTGTTGCTGGAATTGCACTCCAGGAAAGTTGAGGGTATTCCATCACACCCTTGACTCATGTCTTGTAGGTAGTGGAAAGGCTTTGGGAGTCAACAGGTTAGTCACTTGCCACAGAATATCCAGCCTCTGACCTGCTCTTTTAGCTGTAGTATTTACATGGTTAAGTTTCTGGTCATTGGGACCCCCTTCCCCCCGCATCCCCCACCATATTGATGGTGGGAGATTCAATGATAGTAATGCTGTTGAATATAAAGGGAGGTGTTTAGACTAGCCCTTATTGAAGGAATGCAAAGATTCACAAAGATGGTAACCGGCATAACGGTCTTTAGCTATGAGGAGAGAAGATACATTAGAAAGAGCCTGAATAAATGTATTAAACTTTTGAGGTTTGATTCAGTTATATTGGGAAAAACTGCCTCTATTATTAACTAGAGGTTATAAGCTTAGAAGCATCATCAAAACAACAAAGGGAGAGTTTAGAAGAAGTGAATATATATTTTGTTATTATTTTATTTAGAGACACAGCACTGAAACAGGCCCTTCAGCCCACCGAGTCTGTGCCGACCAACAACCACCCATTTATACTAATCCTACATTAATCCCATATTCCCTACCACATCCCCACCATTCTCCTACCACCTACCTACACGAGGGGCAATTTACAATGGCCAATTTACCTATCAACCTACAAGTCTTTGGCTGTGGGAGGAAACCGGAGCACCCGGCAGAAGCCCACCTGGTCGCAGGGAGAACTTGCAAACTCCACACAGGCAGTACCCAGAACTGAACCCGGGTCGCTGGAGCTGTGAGGCTGCAGTGCTAACCACTGCACCACTGTGAAAAAGGAACATTTAAAAAGGATATGAGGAAAGGGCAAGGGATTAAAATAATGAAAACTTTGGAATGATTTAAAGGCTGTAATCTCATTTTGCCAACAATAATGTTTGCCCCCATTGATGGATTACTACCTTTTTCTTTGGCATCAATATGTTCAATATGTGAATGCACCAATCTACTTCTTTATGCAGCGAAATGTGGCAATTAAGTTGAGATATTTTGTACAGACAGACACTTCATAAATTCAGGTTAAACCTAATTTATAGTTGGGTATTTGAAGCATAAACAAGTGGTTTTATTAGTCTAGTGTCAGTACAATCATGATCTCTGACATCAATACGACGCTTCTCCTTGTGTCTGCATTTGTGGCTGTTACAGTCGTACTTATACAAGTCAGAAGCCAATTTGAGAATGTGTTCTAATAAAAAGGTCACAGACCTGAAATGTTAACTTTGTTTCTCTCTCCGCAGATACTGCCAGACCGGCTGAGTATTTCCAGCACTTTCTGTTTTTATTTCAGATTTCCAGCATCCACAGTATTTTGCTTTTATTTGAGAATGTGTTCTCTTTTGTAATTTGCTCCTCATCATCTGTTCTTTGTGTATTGGTACAATTACTGGAATGACTCTCCTCCTCAAATTTGCAATCTGTCCTGCCATGTGATTAATTGCTTTCATTGGAAAGAAGAAGCTGCCTTGTGGAGCTTTCACTCTGTTCAAAACTTACTAAGACACACAGCCCTGATGACTTGACAGCTTAAAGTGGTGTGTAACCGAGTGACAAAAACCAGTGAGGGCGAGGTCTAAACTTTAGTCTGCTGAGAGAGTTGATCTAGGCTCGGGCAGAGTTGGGGCAGTACAGTTGGTCTCAGCACTGCTGGATTAAGGTAAGGAAAATGGGAATGGTTTCTTACACCTGATCACTATTCACTAACTCCTGCTGGAAGTAGACATATATGAAAGCTGGATGAGAAAAAAACTTGCAACAGAAGAAATTTCTCCATCGTGCAACTTAAAATAAGTTTTCCTCAAAATCTGACAGCTAATTATCAACAGAATGTTACTGGAGAATAAATCATAGTATTTGAAATTAATCAAATTGATATTATTTGTATGGGAATAGGATTTAGGAAGAATGTAAATGATCTGGCCATTCACAAAAACGTTCCCACTACGGTGCTGTAATTTCTGGCATCAGGCACTGAACTGCATTTAACAGGAAAAAGGCTTAAGTCCCTTTGGGCAATGGTCACTGTCAAGTGATTTCTGTTTATGTAATCTTTTTATGAGAAGCTTATGAATTCTCAAGCTTATTTTTGGCAGTTCCCAAGTTTTGTTCTTGGATGACATCCCACCATGATCTGGGAGAGGAATGGAACAATATCATGGCAATTGCTCAAACAGCAAGTCTTTCTTTCAAAATGTTGTTGCGTGAATTTTTAATTTCTTGTTCAATAAAAAAGGAGCCCTCCTGGAACAATGCAAAACATGGCCGGAAAAGTATCATTTCTCACTGCTGGTGTGTGTTGGGTTTGTATTCGTAGCATTGTAGGATGTTTTAGAGAAAGTCTTGGACTCCAGTAAAGGCTAACTAACAGCTCTATTATTTACAGTTACTATAAACACTCTCTGCAAGCCACCTAAGCTAGCATCCTTCGTGCTGCTATACCTTCTCCTCGAGCCTATCTCATGTGACTGTTACATCATCACTCGTACAGTGGGAGGGGTCTCTCTCACTGTCTTCAGTATTAACCCTTTACATCCTTATTCTACATCTCCCCCCAAGTCTTCATGCAACATTTTTCCAAACATTGTCATGCCAACATGCTTTGTTGAATGATAATTTTTTAATCCACCAGCTGGAGACTTGAATTTATTTTTTTTTAATTAAAAAGGAACAGAGAAAAAGTGACTTTGCTAGCAGTTTAAGATGGTCACCTAATTTGCAACACTGTATCCTACATTCCAAGGCCTGCAACGTGGAGACAAAGTGTCTGCGCCATGCCAGCAAGAACCAAGGCCTGGGAAATTTAAGGGAACTGCCTGCTCCCATTAGCAAGGCATCAAGACTACCACTTGAACAATGGGACCCTGGTTGTGAGAAAGGAATCCCAAAACATGGGCTGTTTTAGTCGCAAGAAGAAATACACTGTTAACTACCATGCTTGAATCACTGGGTGACTGTCATGTGACAAACCCCTTCCACCCCCCCCAATCTGTGTGTCTTTAGGTTGGTGTTTCTTTGCTGCAGCTGACAAGCATCTGGACTCTGACAAGTGCAGACCCAAGTGCGGGTCCCTCCTTTCTCTCTCTCACCATTCCAGCTTTGAACCCTGCCTGCTGACCGTGACCACCTCTGTATACCCCAGTTGCAACCAGAGACACCTTGAATGAAATAATCCGCATCACTGTTTCCAAGGTACCCAAAAATCAGCCATCTAGCTGTTCAAACCAGAAGCCTCAGGATTACCAACTTTAGCTAGAAGCCAGCCGAATCACCAAACTCCACAGACTTTATAAGTCTTTTTTCAATGGACTCTAACTCGACAAATCTAGCCTTCTCCACTCTGTAACCTATGTGTGTGTATGAACCTCAAGTGAGTGAGTTTGTGTGTGGGTGCATGTACCTCGAGTGAAAGTTTGTGTGTGCGCCTCCAGTGAGAGAGAGTGTGTGTGTGTGTGTGTGCATGAGAGTGTAAGTGAGAGACAGAGAGAGAGAGAGGGAGGGAGAGTTGGAGCATAGTTTATTATTTTACTTAGATCAGTTTAAGTACAATAAAACAAACTTCTTTCTTTGTTAAACTCAAGAAAACCTGTCTAATTGGTTCTGTTTATGATCTTAGCATGTAAATAATCAAAAACTCACTGAAATGGCAAGTACATCCACTTTTAAAAAAAGAATTAACCCTGTTGTGGTCAAACACGGAGAGTGACAAAAGGGGAGCCTTTCGACCCCTCCTCACCTGATCTTAACAATATATACATTTATAACTTCTCTACGACTCTTTCTCCCCCCAAGTCTCTGATTTTACAGATTCAGTCTAATCAGAGGTTTGACAACTCTCCCAGATCTGTTGTAATCTGTCTGGGACAGTGATCTTCGTAGGAAGTTTGGGTTGCTGATTTGGTTTTTCGTTTCTACAGGTTGTAGTATTTCATTTGGTTTGAGTTTGTTCATCTTCTGGATCTTGCAGCTGGATGACTGGCTGTTGCTTTTGCAGAATGAGAATGATATTCGATTCCTTTGTATGTTCACTTCATTTGGTCGTATAATATACAATCGCTGATAGTCCTCATGTTTATGGATTACTGTATCTTCTCGTTCCAGCTCATGTATCCAAACTTTTAGACCATTGTTTAATTTGGGTAAGCTTCTTGCTCAAAATTTCCAATTGTAATTCTGAGTTTGTTTCCTTCTGTAGGAATTTTCTCTTTCTCGAACCATATTGCTTTATTTAAAATAGACTTTGTAGGTGTTCCCCTTTCTTGAAGGAATTCTGCTTGTTTGTGTTTTTTTCAGGCTTGGTTGCTTTAATTGAGGTCCCCAGTTGTGTGTGAGTTCCTTGCTGTTTTAATAGACTTTTCCAGGTTTTTCCCCATTCTTTGAGAAATGCAGTTTGTTTGGGATTTTTTTTCCAGGCTTGCTTGCCTTAATGAAGGTGTCCCCACTGTTTTCAGGGTTTCCCACTCTTTGCCTTCGCATTCAGCCCAAGTGAAGGATTGGATTTTTCCCGCCCCTTTTCTTTTTACTTTCTGAGCACAATGCCTTTAGAAAAGTACTGCAAGCTTTTCAAAGGCTTTTAACGTGATCCCCAGCATTGGTATCGTGACTTACCCGATTGTTGGATTCTACATGCAGGCCACCACACTTCTGTCCTGTGGTGCAGCCTGTAATTCTGTGCTCTCACTCACCACAGCTGTGGAGCTCTCCACAGCCTCTTCTGCAGGTAAGTAGTTTTCTTACTTTACTGTGTCAGTATTTATCTTTAAATTTCACCTGGCGTTTCTTCCAAAGGTAAGATCTTCAAATTCTCCTGGTCACTTTCACTGCTGTTTACCATGGTTTTACCATTGCCACCATGTTGGGTTTGTATTAGTAGCATTGTAAGGCATTCTCGAGAATGTCTTAGACTCCGGTAAAGGTTAACTATTATTAACAGTTACTATAAACACTCTCCACAAGCCACCTAAGCTAGCATCTTTCATGCTGCTGTACCTTCTTCTTCTCAATCCTATTTCATGTGATGGTTAAATTATCGCTCGTACAGTGTCTTCAGTTTTAACCCTTTACATCCTTATACTACAGTATGGATTACTCATCAGTACTGTAATATATTTCTATTCCATTCAGGTACTCCCTCCATATTGTTCCCAAACATGGGTAGTGATGCACGTTTGAGATTATCCGGATCTTACTGCGTGACATATGATGTCACAACATGCACCGAACAAGAACAGAATGAAGTTGCTGGATGTTACAGTGCAGCTGCTCAACTTGGTTTCATGAACACATAGAAACCGTCATGCAAGAGAGAGTGGAATAAACCCAGTAATGAACCATTGTGAGGTTACCAGAAGAAAATATAATTAAAGATTTTTTTAAATTTCATATTTGACCTCAGAACATCGCAAAATACTTTACAGCCAATGAAGTTTTAGTCACTAGACAAACAGTGAAAAACAAATGGAATATTGGGACATGTAACCTACAGAGCAGATAGTTGCACATTAGGCTTTACAATGTACTAGTTTAGATCACTTTTGGATGACACTTCACATCACCACAATACATATTGACATAGATGCATGGTATAGGTGCAGAGAAAAGCAATAAGAATGATCTCAAATGTAAAGAGGAGGAACAAAGATGGGGTAGTTTAAACTTTTATATCTGGACTTTTTGACTTTTTTCAAAGCATCCCCAAAACCAGACGTTCTCCTCAATGATTATTATTTATCAGCTTTTGCCACTCCAAATTAAGTATAACTTAAAATCTAAAAGATTGCTTTATAAAAGCTGATGGTCACTGCATAAAAAGTTGACTTGTTATCTGTGCATGCAATTGCTAACAAATAATTTAATCTGGAACAGATTTGTATCCACTCCACACGCAGATCCACTTTCCACCAGCCTTTGCCTAAAAGTTACACATTCAGCGTACTGAGAGGTTATCCAAACATAGGTTCTCACATCCATTATTCCTTCAACATGAAGAAAATTACATTCCAAGTTCATTGTAACATTCGGATTTATATGGTATGTATTGTTTGAAAGCAGTTTCCCCACAACTTTGCAGACAAATTAGATGCAGCAATAACCAAGTTCAGCTTTGGTAGCACTTCATCTAAGTATTAAGCAGGTAATGCCTAACTACATAAGCCTTCTGCATCAACCAGAGATGAAAGTTGCCATGAAACATATGGGAAAATACATCACGAGAAAAACCATCCATAGGATGAACAGTTGTATTTCTATAAATGAAGTCCTATTCTAAGACTACAACAAAAGCAGTAGCTTAAGCAGGAAGGAAAATCTTACACATTTAACATGATGTAGTTCCCATCGCTTAACACTGCCATAGAAATTCTTTGAACAGCAATATAATTACAATTATAGCAAAACATACAGATTTCAGTGTCCTATTTGCCTTGGTTCAGCCTTATTCAACAGTCTCAGGTTTAATTTTCCCATTAATGACAGAAAGTTAACCTGCACACCTGTTTTTTTTTCTCTCCAGACATCAAACTACTTGCATTAGAATTATTAATACTGTACACATGATAAATGACTTCTTTATTCAATTATGTTTTATAATCAGGCAGGGCAGCAAGTTTATTAGAGGAAGGAAATTAAGTAACAAATGAAAAAAGGTGGAGTACTATTACAGACACAGCACAAAAGTGGCTGAAACAAAAAAAAAAATTGGTCCCAAATTTCCACAAGGTTCTCCCACAACTTCTGTGGAGATCCTGAAGCATTGGTACAGGATCCCATTTTTAGCCTTTATACTATTTCTTGGGAGTTCTGCGAATCTAACCCCATGGAAATTTCAGATGATTAACTATAAAACAGCTTTCTCCAATTTACATATTTACAATACCTTCATATTTCAAAAACTATTCAGTTATATTGACCTTGCAGTTTGTTTAAGTGCTCAAATGGATGTCTGTCATAGGACAGTAAAGATGAAAGACAGCTGCACTGCTTCAGATGTTGGACATCAATTAGCATCATTTATTTTTTGGTTTTTCTTTTAAAAGAGAACATACACTTTAAAAATGCCAGCAATGAGTTGAAGGCTATCTGGCAGAAACCTTGAACGTACATTGTCATTACAATACAAAGGAATGAGACTAGTTCTGGTCCTCTCCTCAATCACACTGGCGAGGACAGAATTACTGACAGTGAAGCAGATTATTGGCTTTAACTATGTTGAAAGAAAAACCTGTGTTTTCGACTGTAGATAAACTTGTTTAAAAAATTGAGCCAGTATAGCAAGTGTGGCTGCTACACAGTAATAGCAGAGCAGATACATCAACAAGTCTTCCTCATACTTGATTTGATGAATATACAGGCTGCAGCAAATAGTTATAACAAGGCACTCCACTTCAATCCCCTTGGTGGCTCAGTGGGAAGTGCCTAGCTTGATGTGATTGTGAACCATACATACAAGGGAGGCTCCCACACTCAATAACTGTTCTGTTCTGACACGCTGCTCTCATCTGATCTTGGCCAAGGTGGCAGTAAAGCTATTACAACTGGGCTGAGCAACGAGGGACAAAAGAATCCTGATTTCTGATCCGTAAGCCTCACTGCACAGCACACATGTCAACAGGACACAATCAGACTGAGTCACAATGGCATGATGGTTGAACAGTTTCCTAACAGTTACTGTCTAAGTTGGCAAATGAAGAGTGGTCATTTGGGTGAAGTATAATAGGGTGTCTGGTACACATGGAAGGGAGATACTCTGACTATGGGGGTTACAGCTGATGGGCACCTTGACAGACATCAAACCTTGATGACTATCATGTCTGTGGAGTTCTTGCAGATCACATTTTGAGAATGTAAGACACCAGCATTTGGAAAATGACATAATAGCTAGTCAAACGCTTGTGAAAATAACTTTAAAAGGAAACTCTTTTTATCTGACACGACCATCACTAATGTTTATAAGAAAGGTTTTACCTTATAATCATACACCGCCTTCTGATGCCGACAAGGGTATTTGAAAAATATTTTGAAAATACTAAAATAGTATGAATGTTTTCTAATACTTACTTATATACTTCATGGAAGAAAAATATATTTTCCTAAATGAAACATCCTGTCCCTCCTTGGTAAAGGGTCACTTTCCAAAGTGGAAATTGTGAACCATTTTTTCAGGAGCTGAAATAAATTTCATGAAAGCTAAATATATCATTTTTATTTTTACTTCTACTTATCACTAAAATCATATATGTTCCAGACAGTAATTTACCATACAATAACCACACAGGCTGCACTTTGCCCAGTTCTGTATAGATGAACACAAATGCTCAATAAACAACCTCCTTCCCTGTTTATAAAGCAAAATACATTAACGGATGTTGCCAGGACAGATGGGGTCAAATATAAAGAGAAAAAAATGCCATTTTTAGATGAAGCCTTTCAGGGTTCAAGCAGAAAATTGAAGAATTTGTCTATGATGGAATAATTTGGCGGATGCTTGCAATATACTAAACAAATTACAATTAAGCTGGGAAGTCCAGGCTTTAATAAAACACAAAAGAATAAAGCATTCACATCCTCTTTTTTTCCTTTCATCCAAGGTAAACAGCTAGTTGCATATGCTGTCCTTTGATTTGAGTCAGCTGCAGTTTGTTTAGCTTTGTTGTACTTACATGTGAGGACTCAGTTCATAAAAATTTCTGTTGCGATATTCTTCTACTTTCTCTGGTGTAAAGATGGGCAAGTGTCTGTATGGGTTTACAGATATCACTACACTTCCGATATAAGTCTGTAACAGGAAAGAAACAAAAATACCAAAATTAAAATGCAATGAATTTATAAATTGTCTGTTCTAAATTATAAGTTTCATGCTGTAAAACAGGGAACTGTCACAGTTTAAAATAAAACGACAGTGGGCAATCCAATGCTCTGCTGATTGGTGGGACCTTGCTATTCATTCCCACTCTTAGATAGGTTGCTTGGGTGCAAGGTGGAGGCAGGCCCCAAGAGTGGGCTGGAGAAAAATAATTCTTCATATTAAAAAAGTTATCACATGGCAAATAAATCCTCAGAGTAGCGACAATATGCACCAGCACAGCATATTTTGATGAATTTGGTATACCTTATAAGAATGGAGGAGGAACTTGCACCTTGTTAGTTAGCTGAGTATCTAGCAAGTCAGCATTTATTGAATATTCACTGTACCTTTGGTTCTCAAGACTTATTTCTTCAACATTGTACTAGAATCTAGACTGTAGCTGTACCCAACCTTTCAGAATTCAATTTTCTTCTCTAATTTATCCCTAAAGTTCTCCTCTCCTGAAAATCCTGGCTCATGGTGGTTTACAGTCCCATTGACAGTAGTGGCCCCTCAGTATCTCACTCGTTTGGCAATTCTACAAGTTTCCAGGTCAAGTGATGAGTGTTCATAGTCTAAATAATCAGAGGTTTTGGAATATTTCTGATGTATTTATCCACTGAGACAGAGAGCAAGTCAACGGAGTTACAAGGTACTATTTAATATAAATGGCAACCCTCCTTCAGGTTCTTCTGTGAATCATCATTGTGAGCACACAAACAACGACAGAGACACAACAATCATGAGGAGTCATTGAAGTGCCATAAAGATCACATGGTTGAGCTGCTGAAACAAGTTAGTGGTTCAAAAAAAAAGAGAAGTCATTTGAGGAGAAGAGCACATCAAGTCAGGAAAGAGGAGAAAAAAAGAAAAAACTGCAACAAAAGATTGATAAGAGGAAGACGTCTACAAATGACAGATCAGAAAAAATCTAAAGAAAAGCAGCAGACAAGTAACAGGTCAACAGCAATGCTAGTATTATTTCTCTTCATCATCTCCCCATGCCAAATATTTAGTACTTAATCATTAAGGGATGCACATGTGGAACATCACAGGCAAGGGCTACCATTTTGTGGTATGACTAATTAAAGCTGCAACACAATTAGATCCTACTCAGAACACCAAATTCCACTTCACTGTCCAGGATAGTATCTTTTAAACATTGTTCCAAGATAAACCATCCATGGAGAATGAAGGAAGTTAAGCATGGAATAAAAAATTGAATGAAAATGTGTACAATGCTGCGAAGAAAGGTGGTAGGCCAGATGATTGGGAAAATTTTAGAAACCAGCAAAGGGTGACTAACAAAAATAAAGAGGGAGAATTAGAATATAGGAGTAAACTACTAAGAAATATAAAAACAGACAGTAATAGCATCTGCAAATAAAAAGGAAGAGAGTAGCTAAAGTAGAGTTGGTCCCTTAGAGGATGAAACTGGGGAATTAATGGGAAACAAGGAAATGGCAGAGACTTTGAACAAATATTTTGTATCGGTCTTCATGATAGAAGCCTCGAAAAGCATCCCAATAATACTAGAATATCAGCAGGCAAAAGGGAGCAAGGAACTTAAAACAATCACCATCACTAGAAAAAATGTACTAGGAAAACTAATGAGACTAAAGGCTGACAAGTCCCCTGGACCTGATGGCCTGCATCCTAGGGTCTTAAAAGAAGTGGCTGCAGAAATAGTTGGCTGAATTTTGTTGAGCTCCCGACGTCGGTCTCCGTAGTGGCGGGGCCAGAAGATCGCAGCGGCCCGCCACGGAGCCCGACAACGGGATTGCCAGGTCTGATCTTCCTGGTGGCGGCAAAGCTCTGTGGCGGCCGCCACCCACCTCCGTTCAGTGATGGGACCCAACTTTAAAGGATAGACATGCGTATAAATATTTTTCACCGCAATCTTCCATAGGACGGCCAGCACTCATGCACCTTCACTTTCCTGTCCAAGGAAAGCGGGGCCTCATGGCAGCTGCCCTGCCGCTCGGTGATGGGAATGGCTACTTACCATGCATCAATATGCAGGCCACAGCAATTCTGCCAACAGGTTGGTATCTTCATTCAGATGGCCGGCAATGCCGCGCCTTCAAATCCCCTTTCGAGGAAACGAGGTGCGACTCCTGTGGGAAGTGGGGTGGAGGAACTTGTCTCAGTGCAGGAGGAGGGGAGCGCAGTCAAACTCCTCAGATAGGTTGCGGGGGGCGTGTGATGGGAAGGCGTAAAGGACAAAGGGTCTGAACTCTGGAGGGGGGGGGGGTTGCGGGGAAGAGGTCATTTAGTGACGGTAGGTATTCCAGGGTAGGGGGAAAAGGGCTGAAATGAAGTTTAATGTCATTAGGGGGAGGTGGGAGTGGGCATGGGAAGAATTTTTCATTCCTTTTTAAACTTTACAAAAACTGACCCTTTAAACATTTAAATGCTCTGTTAGGGCTGTAATCCGTTTAAAAATGGCGCCAGAAGCCGTTGCCAGTGACAGTTTGCCCACCCCCTCCACGTCATCGGGGTGTGTGGCCACCCCAGCCATGCAAATGAGCCGCCGCGTTTGGAATCGCAGCAGCTCTGCGACGTGGGCATCGTGCGTGCCGGCCGCAAAATTTTGCGCCCGACACCTATTTTGGCATCAGTCTCTTAAAATGCAGCCCAGAGAGTCTGCAAAGGGATATAGGTCGGCTAAGTGAGTAGGCAGAAATTGGCTGATGGACTATAGTGTGGGAAATATGAAGTTATTCACTTTGGCAGGAAGAATAGAAAAGTAAAATATTATTTAAATGGGGAGAGACTGCAGAGTGCTGTGGTCTAGAGGGATCTGGGTGTCCTCATACATGAATCACAAAAGGTTAGAATGCAGGTACCAGTAATTAAGAAAGCAAATGGAATGTTGGCCTTTATTGCAAGGGGGGTGGAGTATAGAAGTAGGGAACAGGATGTTGGCGTGATCACACCTAGAGTGCTGTGTACAGTTTTGGTATCCTTATTTAAGAAGGGATATACTTGGATTGGTGGCAGTTCAGAGAAGGTTCACTGGGTTTATTCCTGGGTTGAAGGGGTTGTCTTATGAGGAAAGGTTGAGCAGGTTGTGCCTATAGTCATTGGAGTTTAGAAGAATGAGAGGTGATCTTATTGAAACATTTAAGATTCCGAGGGGGCTTGACAGGATAGATGCAGCCAGGATATTTCCCCTTGTGGGGGAATCTAGAACTAGGGGGCGCAGATTCAAAATTAGTGGTCTCCCATTTAAGACAGAGATGAGGAGGAATTTCTTCTCTAAGGGTCGTTAATCTTTGGAATTCTCTTCCCCAGAGAGCAGTGGAGGCTGGGTCATTGAATATATTCATGTCTGAGTTAGACAGATTTTTGATCTTCAAGGGAGTCCAGGGTTATGGGGGGTGGGGGTGGGGGGGCGGGGGGGGTTCATGGTAGGCAGCAAACTGGAGTTGAGGCTACAGTCAGATCAACCATGATCTTATTGAATGGCAGAGCATGCTCAAGTCGACAAATGGCCTACTCTTGCTCCTATTTCTTATGTTCGTATCTTCCTATGAAAGTTTAAATTCACTACAAAGCCAAAGATCAAATGACACCCAATTCCACATTTCTCACATGGATTGACATTCTTCTCAATCATGGATGTCAACTGAAGGAATCTGAGACTGGAAAATCACTGGGTAGTAGGTACTGGATGTTCCAATCTTGACTTTCCTGAACTGGCAACCAGGCTGAAGAACTCCTTGTCATCTCCATCTTAAATGGGAGACCCCAGTACTGAAATTATGCCCCCAGGTTCTCCCACGAGAGGAAACATCTTCTCAGCATCCACCCTGTCAAGCCCCTTATATAAGATATAATCTTATATCTTTCAATGAAATCAGATAGATGTTTGAGATGTTTTTCACCTCTGATCAGCATTTTGAAACAATAAAACAAAGTAATAAGAGAGACAAAATGCATCACTAAGTATTGAGACATGTCCCTCAAGAATTATTTCTCAAGTACAATGCTCTTTCCCTTTAACACCTCTTAAGTACATAAACTGTCTGAAAACTACATATCTATACTTTTTTCCCTATATTTATCACAGGTATCACACATTGACTTAATAAGGCTGTATTTGCTGCTTATAACATCCCTCTCCTTCATTGCCCTGTTCCCTTCAGATTATTCCTGCTGTAGAGAGGAACAGAGGGAGCATTAACAACTTTTTTTTTTAAGAGATACAGCACTGAAACAGGCCCTTCGGCCCACCGAGTCTGTGCCAACCATCAACCACCCATTTTATACTCATCCTACACTATTCCATATTCCTACCACATCCCCACCTGTCCCTATATTTCCCTACCATCTACCTATACTAGGGGCAATTTATAATGGCCAATTAACCTATCAACCAGCAAGTCTTTGGCATGTGGGAGGAAACCGACGCAGACACAGGGAGAACTTACAAACTCCACACAGGCAGTACCCAGAATTGAACCCGGGTCGCTGGAGCTGTGAGGCTGCGGTGCTAACCACTGCGCCACTGTGCCGCCCTCACAGTAACCTCAGAAAAGCTGTTCATAATGCAACAATGTGGCACTTTCTGCATCAGCCATCCCGTGGACTCCTTACTAAAGCTACCAAATTATTATTGTTGGTAATTTTGTGCTGTAGGCCCACACCTACTAAGCACAGGTTTGAGAATGGTCAAATATATTTTGCACAGGCCAAATACAAAAGTAATTTCCATCTCCCCATTCTGATGTTTATTGAAATCTAGGCATAAGAGTGAAAGAGCAGGGACCTAAACCCATTATGTTACAGTGCCACTTACCTCCCACTGCGACGAAACCACAAAAGTGTGCAATGCTTACTGAAATCCTTAGTACAGTGCCACTCAAAGTTTATTCTTAAAAATATCACTTTGTCTTAATCAATACAAGATGCTTCCTTTTAAAACCTCATTTTAAAAGCATTCCGTATCTTAGGCAAACTGAAGTTTCCCAGACACACTGCAGTCACAGCAGCTATTGGCAGCATTTATAACAGAAACATATGCTCTTACTGCCAGTTCTACACATGTTTCTATAGTAAGCAGAGGCTGAGGGAATAATTGTAGAAGTGACAATTAGAGAAGAGACTTTGCCACACATCATGTATGGGATTAATTCTATAAGGAGGTCTGGGGCATACATTTGTATATATATGTAATATACATACATACACACACACAAACAAATACACTAATAGGCACCTTTTAAAAGTTTTTGTTCTAGTTCCATTTCTCCAAGGGTCACAAGATACATTTTTTCCCAGTTACCAATAGTCAATCATAGACTCTTTTTGTCCCAGAAAATACACCAACCAGGTTTCTTTAATAAACAACAAAATAATCAGTTTATTATAAAACAAGTCTTAACCAGTCATGATGCAAAGCATTAACACACAGATTGAAATATAAAAGTTCCCTTTTTACCTTAGACACACACACCACCAACACCAACCCCCCCGCCACCCCCCCCCCCCCTTCCCGGTAACCGAAAAAATAGAGATTTACTCTTAGAGCTCTATTACCAAAAAAAACAGGCAAAAAGAATACCTTGGCCAAATACTTGCTAATTCTTGAAGAAAAAAAAGAGAAGATATGGAAAGATGTCAGATGTTCAGATGTATTTTGCTTTGGTTTGGCATCCCAAATATGCATAGATGGCTGTCACTGGGATCTTCCTAGAACAGTTCTTGTCAGGCTATGTTGAAGATCAGTTTGGGCAGGCTTTCCAGGAAAAATGCAGCAATGGGGGTTTCTTACACTTGCTTCTCAGCGCTTCAAGAGGTAGAAAAGTTGGCAGGATTTTTTAAAGAGATGGAACAAACTGAGTTGGGGTTTGCTCCCTTGGAAAATTTTCTCCAACTGTCTTTTTAACACTGACCATATCACCAACTCATTGTCCAAAGTGAAACCAAAAACAATGTCACAACAGTCAAGCCTCCTGACCCCTATAAATCTTGACCTGTCATTTCTTCATAAACGTCTTTCTCCAATTCAAAAAAACACCTGCTGGGTAATTATCTGAAGACAGGTACCTTCTAGTAAGGGCTTGTGGCTTGTTTTTAGCACTCCTTGATTCTTCCAGTAATTATTGTTTACAAGCTCAGTCCAAAAGACCTTCTGATGACCTCTTTTTAAAAAAAAACAAAGTTCTAGCACCTATGGAATCTTTTTTCAGTTTTAACACATAAATCCTCATAATTTAACAAAAAAAATGAAAGCACTCATAACAACAGGTGGTAAAATATACATTATTTTTAAAATATTCATTTATGAGATGTGGGCATCACTGGCAAGGCCAGCATTTATTGCCAATCCTTCAATGCCCTTGAGAAGGTGGTGGTGAGCTGCCTTTTTGCTGAAGATACTTTCACAATGCCGTTTGGGAGGAAGTTCCAGGATTTTGGTCCAGTGATAATGAAGGAACGGTGATATATTTCCAAGTCAGAATCGTGTGCGATTTTGAGGGGAGCTTGCAGGTGGTGGCATACCCATTTGCCTGCTGCCCTTGTCCTTCTAGATGGTAGAGGTCCCGACATTGGGAGGCGCTGTTGAAGAACAGTGGGATGTATCATTTAACAGTGTGGCTTATACATCTAAGATGTTGAAGTTTTATCTAGCCTTGATGAGGCTGCATATTGATGGGAACGGTATTCAGTTTTGGTCTCTTACTACAGGAAAGAGTCCAGCTGAGGGTGCAGAGTTTGATTCCTGAATTTTAAATATGAGGAAAGACCACCTACCCTGAAATCTTAAGGAATGAGGGGAGGAGAACTTGACAGTGATCTTTTAAGATTTTCATATGCAAGGAGAACTTGGATCTTCTGTCAGCCACATGATTCGTGAACTCGAAAGCACAGTTTAAAGTTAAGTGTGGCACAATATAAGAATTTTGGCTTTTTTTTTAAACTAAGTAGGTGATAGAATTGTGAAATAAACATACAGCTTTTTATGCTTTATTAATCTGTCATGCTATTTTAATTTTTCCCATCTATCACCTATTTTTCCCTCTTCACAGTGTCTTTAGATTAGATTAGAGATACAGCACTGAAACAGGCCCTTCGGCCCACCGAGTCTGTGCCGAACATCAACCACCCATTTATACTAATCCTACACTAATCCCATATTCCTACCAAACATCCCCACCTGTCCCTACCACCTACCTACACTAGTGACAATTTATAATGGCCAATTTACCTATCAACCTGCAAGCCTTTTGGCTTGTGGGAGGAAACCGGAGCACCCGGAGAAAACCCACGCAGACACAGGGAGAACTTGCAAACTCCACACAGGCAGTACACAGAATCGAACCCGGGTCCCTGGAGCTGTGAGGCTGCGGTGCTAACCACTGCGCCACTGTGCCGCCCTATCTACTCTTATCTACTTTTATTACCGTTGAACCCAACTGCTTGCTTTATGCCTTTTATCATGTCTTGGCCTCCTTTATTCTGATGATTATTTATTCATTATTCATCATTATTTCACAAACCTTCCTCTTCAGGCCCTAGCCATCTCTTATCATCTTTCTTATGCAACGTGGCATTCTATTAATACATGCATCTGCATTTGATTCTTCTGCAGTTCAACTGGCAGGAGAGGGCTGTGAACAAGCACAAAATGTAAAAGGGAGTTGCGGAACAAAAAAAAAATCATGCATTTTTAAAAAATGAATGGATGATTTCCTATTAGGAAAAGGGTAATAGGGTGATTAATGACAAAATCATAGTTAGCAAACTGGCAGGTCGATAGGATAGACTAGTGGATCAACAATTTTCCATGGCAAAACATAGGTTATTAAAATTGTGGAAGAAAAAATTTGAACAGAAGTTTTTAGTCACAAGACTTCAAGTAGAATTAGTGTGAAAAAGCATGTTTACATTTAGCAATTCAGTAGTTTTGATTGCAGATCTGCAGTGACCACCCTGAATCCTTTGTTAAAGCCATCTCCTTTATCCCAAACAATGTATACATGAAGATCTACCACACAAACATCAATCTCCAATGAAGCACTAAATGCAAGATTGCCTACAAGGAGGACGAGTGCATTTTAAATTTGATGGTAAAGATGGCTGAGAAAGAAAGGCTTGCATTTATGTAACACCTTTTATGACCTCAGGACATCCCAAAGCACTTTACAGCCAATGAAGTACTTTTTTGAAGTGTAGTCACTGTTGTAATATTGGAAATGCGGCATCCAATTTGCACACAGCAAGTTCCCACAAATAGCAATGTGATAATGAGCAGATAATCTGTTTCTGTTTAGTGATATTGGTTGAGGGATAAATATTGGAGAACACTGGGGAGAACGTGTCTGCTCATCTTTGAAATAGGCATGAAAAGAAGGATTTGTTAAATAATGATGAAAAAATAATCAAAATAAAAGGAGGTCAAGATGTGACAGCAGGCAGCAGGACAAAATTACACGAAAGGAAAAAAATTCAAGATGAAGGGGGAAACTGAAGTAAGTGGACAGACAGACTAGAATTAAAAAACACTGTAAATTAGAAATAAAAATGGAAAATGCTGGAGATACTCAGCAGGTCAGGCTGCATCTATGGAGAGAGAGAAACAGAGTTAACATTTCAGGTTGATGATCAACTTGAATCATTGTTTTTCTCTCCACAGATGCTGCCAGATTTGCTGAGAATTTCCAGCATTTTCTGTTTTTATTTCAGATTTCCAGCAGCTACAATATTTTGCTTTTGTGTCACTGTATATTAATAGTCAGCCAGCAGAAAGGTTTGGTTCCTATTGCTTTGCGGTGACGAGTTTTAAATACTTGGTATCTTTGTATTCCATGCTGAATTAAATGAGTGTTAAAATAAATCAGAAGATTATTATAACCAGATATTCGCTTACTCAAAACTGAGTTAAATATAACCATAGAATTTTTTTTCTCCTGACACTTTACTGGGAAGTAACTGAACATTTCCAGATTGAGAAAAGTTGGAACAATGGTGCAGCTATATAAAATAAGTCTGGACTCTCGGGATAGTTTTGTTCTCTGGCATCATCTAGTCTTAAAACAAGCAACAGATTGACTTCAGAATTTGATCCTTATACTTGTTGACTTTAAAAAGCCGTGGATGTACTGTACAATGTTCATGCGGTTAAGTCCGTTTTCTATAAACTGGTAGCAGACTGAAGACCCAGTTAGACATTGTACTCCCAAAATCTGCATTAAAATGGGCAGTGTAAAAGCATCATTCATGCAGGCACAATGAGGTTTTGGTTTTCCTGAAGGACAGCAAACCAACAATCAATTCTAAACTCTTTTAAATTATGACTACACAGTTGCAACTCCTGCTCACCTACTCCACTGATGCCAACCGTCAGTGCTCAAAATTCAGAAATGGATAATGTCATGAGGTTTTCAGACCAATTTTGGTCTATCTGCTGGGAAACTTTGATAATTATCTATCTTTGTCATATGATCAGCCAAGTGTTCAAATGGGGGACAGGCTTTGAAACAGACTTGGACAGGGAGGAAGAAAAAGCAAAGTGCTCGTCACTCCAGGCTATTCTTATATGCCTCTGCTACTTTCATCATGATAGAACTGAAAACTACTGTTGCATAAATTATATACAAATGATATCTGAAAATGTTGAATCCTTACAGCAAGATGTGTCTAAATGTTGTCACTATCTTAAACACTCTAGTCTGTAGATTAATTCAGTAAGGAAGAACAAACTTGTATTTGTAGGAAGTTTTGAGTATCTAATGTTTCACCCTTAATATTTTCATTTTTTTGGTGTTATGAAGAAAATAAGCCTTCCTGTTGATAGCACAATTTAGTTTTGTCCCCAAAACATCATAAATGGTAAGCTTCAATGTAACCATGACTTCATAAAGGATTATTAGAGCCAAACGACTGAAGCATTCTAACAGAAATTGTTATTATTTAAAGATTAAATGGGAAAACGTCTTTGCAAAACAAGTCAAGGGACTTGTGTATTAATGTACAATAGTAAGAAGGTTATGAACAATGTATTCATATAGTCATTAAGAGTCATTATGGCACAGAAGGAGGCCATTCGGTCTGTTGAGTCCATGCCTGCATATATATCAGCAGCCTAACTTCAGTCATGTACACCAGCAATCATATTTTTATATATTTTTTTAAATCCCAGAAATGTAGCCATATTATTTCATATTTGTAAAACCGGTTGGTTACGAGACCAACTTTTGCATTTAGGCAGTGGATTTGGCCTCAGTTAGGACTGCCACAGTTTTGGACAATCGAAATGTTGACTCAAGTTGCTCGACTGAGGAACTCCATTCTACTCATGGTATGTTTAGGTGGTCAATGGACCCTCACAGATGTCCTCTGGCAACTTAACCCTTCCCAATTAAAACAAACACAGTAACTTTGGTCGTACAAACACATCGATTTTTAAATGGAAAGAGCATATATTAATTTGAAAGCAAAAATCCGAGAATTCAGAAACCAGCACACAGTAAAGCAAGTAATTTGACATTTAGAAATTACAGCTGTCAGAGCTTGCATGAACAAAAATAAACTTTCAATTAAATTGAAGGATAAGATAGGGCCATCACTATGTTTAATTCTACTAGTTTAACACTAGCAACTGCTTTTTAGGGCAGTGCAACAAACAGTGCTGTTATCTCTGTCCACCTAAACTGCTCTGTGCTTATGGGAAGAGTAAACCTGAATCTGTGCACATAGATGCAGGCACATAGCTCTGCTTGTAAGCATCCAAATTGTGAAATTTAAAAAAATATAATTACACTGTCGGCTGCTTGCTGTGATTAAAAGTTCAAAGGTGATTTATCTGGGAGCTTGGTGAACTCTAATGTTCATGTTTTGAGAAATGTTAAGAAACTGCATCTTCTACAGTTAAAGTGCAGTTGGTGTTAGGATTGTCAACTCTGATTGGTCATATTCCTGAAGGTGCCATCATATGGCCTCCTGCCTCCCATGACCCCATCCCCACAATCCTGCCACTGGTCATCCAACATGCCAATACCTGCCGTGCACCACCTTCCCACACCAATTGGAAGACATATAGACAGCTCGTTACCCAATTAGGTGATTCTTGACTGTCAGTCAAACACCATCTTTCCCCATGTCTAATCATTTTATAACATAAACAAAAGTGTTTAAAAAAGCAAATGTTAATGCCCCTATGATTTTTCTTTTGGGTTATTCACAGATTAACCTTTTATTCTGGGTGCCACAGGGATCAGTACTTGGGCCCCAGCTGTTGTGGGGACCAAATGTAGTATTTCCAAGTTGGCGGATGATACAAAACTAAGTGGGAATGTGTGTTGTGAGGAAGATGCTTCAAGGGGATTTGGACAGACTTAGTGAGTGGGCAAGAACATGGCAGATGGACTATAATGTGGTAAAATGTGAGGTTATCCATTTTGGTAGGAGGAATAGATGTGCAGAGTATTTCTTGAACGGTAAGAGATTGGAAAGTGTAGGTGTACAGAGGGAATTGGGTGTCCTCCTCAATAAGTCACTGAATGCTAACATGCAGGTGCAGCAAGCAATTAAGAAGGCTAATGGTATGTTAGCCTTTATCACAAGAGGATTTGAGTACAGGAGTAATGAAGTCTTGTTTCAATTGTATAGAACCTTGGTTAAACCGCACCTGGAGTACTGTGTGCAGTTTTCGTCCTCATCCTTAGGAAGGATATTATTGCCATAGAGGGAGTGCAACAAAGGTTCATCAGGCTTGTTCCCAGGATGGCAGGACGGTCATATGAAGAGAGATTTGGGAAGGTGGGCTTGTATTCTCTAGAGTTTCGAAGAATGAGAGGTGATCTCATTGAAACCTACAAAATGCTTAAAGGGATAGACAGGGTAGATGCAGCTAAGATGTTTTCCTTGGTTGGGGAGTCTAGAACCAGGGGACACCATTTCAAAATAAGGAGGAAGCCATTTAGGACAGAGATGAGGAGAAATTTCTTTACTCAGAGGGTTGTGAATCTTTGGAATTCTCTGCCCCAGCGGGCTGTGGAAGCTCAGTCATTGAGTATGTTTAAAGCAGAGATTCACAGATTTCTTAATACAAAGGATATAAGGGGATATATGAGGATGGTGTGGGAAAAAGGCATTGAAGTGGAAGATCAGCCATGATCATATTGATTGACGGGGCAGGCTCGATGGGCTGAATGGCCTACACCTGCTCCTGTGTTCCTATATAATCCACCAGGGTTGGCAACCCTAACTGACATGGAACCAAAGAGAGGCAAGACTACCCGAGGTGATGTCACACCATTTCTGATACATCAATTTGAATGCAGATTGGTTGCAGTGGTGCTACAGTCTCACTGAATCATCCAAGTCGCAATATGACCGGTTCCTTAGTGTTACTTATTAAAAACAGCATCTCACAGCATTACATTCCTCAGATTTCAGCCTGCTTTACAAAATAAAACTATTTTGTTCCAATAATATGAAGTAGCTCTATTGAATTCAAAAATCCTGATCATCTGTCTTACCAAGTCCTCTGGACTAATCCCACCCTAACTGTGCACCTTCTATTACAGCCCAAGCCATCCTGTCCTCCAACTCTGGCATATTGTGCATCCACCAACACTACCGTGCCCCACCTCTGCACCTGTCGTAAAGTCTTCACCTGTTTCAAACTCACTCTCTGAACTTCCTCCTTAAACATCTCCTCCCCTCACGCTTAAAAACCTCTCTTTGGTCCAGGTTTCAATCCTGCCAACTTTTCTATTACTGTTTGCCATCAGTTTCTCCTCAGTAAACTACTTAGGACCGTTTACTACACTGAAGATGCAGTACAAATACAAGTTGTTGCTGTTTAAATGGGAAAATATGTTTGTAAAATGGTTCATAATGAGTAGAAAACATTACAAATGTAACGATAAAAGGTCATTGTTAAGTTCAAAGCCTTATTTCTAGTCTTTGAACACAAGTATACATGACCACTGGAAAAGTATATATTTATTAAGATTTCACTCATTCAAGTCAAATAAGTAGTATATAGAAACAATATATATATATTCCACCTTTAACGTAACAAAACGTCCCAAGCATCAAACCACATAAGGAGATATTAGGTCAGATGACCAAAAGCTTGGTCAAACAGGGAGGTTTTAAGGAGTCTCTTAAAAGGAAGAAAGCGAGATAGTGAGGCAGAGGGGTTTAGGGAGGGAATTCCAGAGCTTAGGGCCTAGGCAACTGAAGGCACAGCCACCAATGGTGGGCGATTAAAATTGGGGATGCTCAAGAGGACAGCATTAGATGAGCACCAATAACTAAGAGTTGTGGGGCTTGAGAAGATTACAGAAATAAAGAGGGGTGAGGCCATGGAGGGATTATAAAGAAACAAATATAAATAAAGAAATTAAGAAGAAATATAAATAAGAGCTAAAATATTATAACTTCTCTGCATATGGATTGTAGCAATGTCTCATATCTCTACTGATATCCAGCTTAGATGTGACTTGATGACTAATTTTGCATGACAAATTCCCACTCCCCCCCACAGTGTGATAGCCATGACTGTTTCCTATACTGTTCATCATTATCTATGTGAACAACTGCATTTGCCATAGCAATAATGCTAAAAAGAACATTTGATCACAGGGGCTATACAGTCTAAAGGTCCAGAGACATTATAATGAACACAAAACGTATTTTAAGTCTTACTATTCAGAACTATGCATTTCCTCAAATTAATTCTCTTTTTTTTTTAAAAAGTGCCTTGCATCCATTGTATTCTCTTTCATCTCCCCACAATTTATAATTGGCCAAATATTAAGGTATTATTTGGCAAGGCAGGCTGGGTAATCCACCTATCCAGTGGCTCTCGAAATTGGATAATGCAGCTAACCAAGTTCTCTGGGGAATTCCATTTCAAATGATAGTTGAGGCTGGCATTTGTTGAATACATGTTGAGACATGTCCAAACAGCCGCATCACCATCATTAAGTCTATTTCTATCAATTTATCTTGTTATACAATCCCATAATTAGTTTAAATATTACATTGGATCTATGAAATGTCCCAATTAATTTACCCCACAATTAAGCACAATATTTTCTAATGAAATTACGAGCAGTTTACACTGAAGATGCTAGTGATAACTTTCCACTATTTAGCCCATAAGGACCTGATTAATGCAAACTACAGCCTCCAGTCATAAAATGCCTTGTCTCTGTGAGAAGTAAATCTCTCAAGAATCGCTCACATTTTCTCGTCTTTCTTAAAAGTATTGTTTCCTTTTTATTTGGAAAACAAAGGGAAAACCAATATCTCTATGTGTGGATCACCAGAGTTGAAAAGAATACAACAGAGTATACACTGGTTGTATGATTCCATGGGTGCCAACCTCCTCTCTGTACTTCATGTAACAATCTTTCATGTGTGAACCTAGACTGAGTGTGGAGGATGAGGAATCACATCTGATGCTGATCCTTTCCTCATCCAATTTTCAAACACATGCACATTCTAACAACATCATTGGATAATGATTCAAAGCATCGATCTTTACTGCTTTTCCCCCGTCCTAGCTCAGGGCCCCTGGGGCAACTGCAGTGCTCCTGCTACTGAGACCAACTAATGCAGCACAAATACGTTCTGACTATAGGGCAGGAGCACACCAGGAAATGCATTTACCAATTCAATATCACTTTTGAAGGCATTAGTTCCAGCTCAGCTGGTAGAAACAGTAAGTAGGAATCATGATTGATTCTGTAAAATGCACATTAAATTTCAAACTAAAACTAGTGAACAAATTCAACTGCTAGTGGCTTCAAATTTGCAACTTTTTTTGCTATCAACAGGCATTAATTATTCTAATTTAAGACTCCTTAAAAACTACTTCTTTGACCAAGCTCTTGGTCACCTAACTTAAGCTCTCCTTATGTGGCTCAGTGTCAAATTTTGTCTGATAACATTCCTTTTGATGTTTTACTATGTTACAGGTGCTATATAAATGCAGGTTGTTGTTGTGAATCTGATATCTTCCATACGTAGACCGAATTCTGCCTTCTACATCTGACTTTCTAAATTGGTGTCTATCCAATACTTTTAGTTTAGTTTAGTGATACAGCACTGAAACAGGCCCTTCGGCCCACCGAGTCTGTGCCGACCATCAACCACCCATTTATACTAATCCTACACTAATCCCATATTCCTACCACATCCCCACCTGTCCCTATATTTCCCTACCACCTACCTATACTAGGGGCAATTTATAATGGCTAATTTACCTACCAACCTGCAAGTCTTTTGGCTTGTGGGAGGAAACCGGAGCACCCGGAGAAAACCCACGCAGACACAGGGAGATCTTGCAAACTCCACACAGGCAGTACCTAGAATTGAACCTGGGTCGCTGGAGCTGTGAGGCTGTGGTGCTAACCACTGCACCACTGTGCATAATACAATGTGTATAATGTGTATAATACAAATCAATGGATTCCTGATAACCAAGCCGTTGCCATATTAAACAGTTGTATTCCATCAATATATCTAAAGATGGAAAGAAATTCTGAAATGTCAAGTATATTTTTGTAGAGGATCATATTTGAAAAAGGTCAACAGTGGAGGTCACACTGCAGCCCTTAAAATATCAGCTTTAACATGCATTGGTTACTACCATATTGTTCCTTTTCTCTATGTAACCTTTGTACACTACAACGATTGGGCCCATAGTACCAACCAGTAATCATTCCCAAGATTGCTGAACAAACATGCTCAGGGTCACAACAGCATCAGAACATTTGGCCCAACTCCCACTTGACTGAAATGCATGTTTTCCTTTTAGTTTTCCTTGTTTTTGTAGCCCAGGGTTCGCTCTGCACAAACAAGCCAAAATCAATAGCTATTGCCTACCAATAAGTACAATTCCACTTTAATATTGCACAAAATTTCTTTGAAGTTACTGAGGACACATTTCAGATGTCCATTCGGACCACCACTTTAATTGTAGCTGATCGATTATTATCCACAATAGCCATTGTTAAACTGAGTGACAAGATATAAAAATTTACCAGTGCTCATAACAATAACTTGATAACAAACACAATTTGTAAGCATTTGCACAGCTGTTTTTCTAAGGCAGATTGACTAAAAATAAATTTTTTTCTTCCTTGATCCAATTTTCTCTCCCCCTCTGTCAAAGGTACTGAGCTAATAATAACATACATTTATAGAATGCATTTAATATAGTAAAGCATCCCAAGGCACTTAACAAGAGAAATATCAATAAAAACATTTTTGACACCGAACCACAGAAGGAGAAATCAGATGACAAAAAGATGACACTATGGTCAGTTTTAAGGAGCATCTTAAAAGGAGAGGAAGAGGTAGAGAGAGATGGAGAGTTTGAGAGGGAATTCCAGAGCTAGGGCCAAAGTAGCTGAAGACACATAATCCAATGGCAGAGTGATTAAAATCAGGGCGTCTCAAGAGGCCAGAACTGGAGGAATGCAGAGATCTCAAAGGCTTGTGTGGCTGCAAGAGGCTACAGAGATAGTGAGAAGTGGGGCCGAAGAGGGAACTGAAAACAAGAATGAAGATCTTAAAATTAAATTTAAAGTTAATAATAATACCTGCAAGTGTGTGGCACATCATATCAAAGCACTTCACACAAGTCTTTTTGAACTGTAGTAACTATTTATACAGGCAAACCTTGCAGTCACTGATGCTGAAGAAACAGCAAAGCCATGTGATCAATTAATATGTTTTTACTATTAATTAACAGAAAGCATTAAGAAAATATTCTGTTCTTGTTTGAATAGCGTGATGCTATCCTGAACATTCACTATGCTGTCAGGCAAATTGGATCTCGCTTGAATATCTCTTCTGAAGGATGGTACCTCAGATACTACAGGACTCTCTCAGTAGCGTACTGAAGTTCCAGCCTATATGAATGCGCACTTTAGTAGGTCCTCACATTCACAACTTTTGGACCTGGAAGCAGGAGAGGTACTGAGTGAGGCAAGCTCATACATTGGATTCCAAGCCAGTTGGACAGAAGCCAGGCCCTCAAGCACCTTACCCTAGTAGCCACTCTTTAATAGCCTGATACTTTATTATATATGATAATGTATCAGGCTACATATAAAATACTAAGTAGGTCAGTGAAACAAGTGGCAGGAATACAGAAAAAAATGTGAGTAGGAACGTAAAGCAAATTGAAGTAAGGAGGTGGACAATAGGAGCCAACATGAAGCAAAGGAGATTACAAATAATAAACACAAAAATTGCTGGAAATACTCAGCAGGTCTGGCAGCATCTGTGGAGAGGGAAGCAGAGTTAACATTTCAGGTCAGTGATCTTTCATCAGAACTGATCAGAACAGATGCTGCCAGATCTGCTGCGCATTTCCAGCATTTTTTGTTTTTATTTCAGATTTCCAGCATCTGCAGTATTTTGCTTTTATTATTACAAATAATAAATGTTGTCTAGCAACTGAACACAAAAGGCAAGACTTGGGAAAGGAATGAAGTATGGAAGGTATTTAGGGGTGTGATATGAAGAGAAATGCAAGTCAAAGAAATTACTCACAGGTTAGTCATAACTGTAACTGGGTGTACATTTCAAGTTTAGTGAAGATCTGGAACAAGAACCATGACTAAACAGTTTGGAATGGCTGTAGTTAACAATGAAATGATGATGCAAAAGGGTATGATAGATACCACCAAGTTCAGTCCAACCTTTAGTTTGAAACTGTGCTGCTTTATTTCTTACATAAGCTGTTTTATACTGTAGGAAGAGAGAGAGCGATCAAAGCCTAAAAGACTTCTTGTGTGTACATATTTCTTCAAAATCATCATGTATTGTACAATGAGTTGGTGCACTCAAGTGCACTGTCCTTTCACCCCGGGACTTGGGTTCAAATCCCATTCAGTCTGATAGGACAAAACTATCCTTTCTGCCAGCTGACGAGTGTGTGTAGTCTCAACACAGTTCCGAATAAGTGTAGAGCCACAGCTCAAACCCACACACAGTTCAACATTCAGGTAAAACATAATGATGACTGGTGCATAAAATGTTTATGAGATAGTGCTTTACTCAATTTAGGAATAAGGCACATTGGTGGGTATGGTAAAGGGAGTGGTCAATGCTGTCACGGAGTGTCCAAAGTGAAAATTTCCCAGCACTGGTATCATTCATTTTGATGAGTACAAAAACTCAAAAGCAATAAAAATCTGATTTGCAGATATTCTATACTACATCCTAGATGTCAATACACAAGGTTCCAAATGGAACTTTTGTGAATTGCTGCTGAACATTACAACTACTTTGTTTTGAAGATAGAGTCTTATTGTTTTCCTGCACTCAGACATAATTGGAATTCTTCTCGTTTATAAAATTGAGCAATGTATCTTTAAGAAGAATTTAAAAGAATTTGCTAAATGTTCATGTAACATTCAGCATATTTTCCAGGCTATATATCACCTTTCATGTCTTCATAATCTGGCACAGCCTTTCACAGTCAATGGACTACTTTTGAAGTGCAATCGTTTTAGGCACAGCAAGGTCCTACAAACAGCAATAAAATGAATTAATAGGTGATCCATTGTTTGAGGGATGACTACAGTCTTACTTTTACAATGGTAAAATAGTTTAAAAAGTTTGAAGTGTGCTGTTGGATCTAGTTGTGATCACTAATAACAGAAAGAATTCAAAAGACAGTTTGAGTTTTCAATTATTGATAGATGAAAAAAAGTTAGGGAATTTATTCTATTCTCATTGCAAAGAATTAAGTGGGGCGAAATGTGATCCAAAATGTTCAAATAACAAAGGCAAAATTGGATGGAACAAGCCTGGAGAACTAAGGGACATAAACTTAAAGAAGTCACCAAGCTGAATAGCACTTTAATACAATTACTTCCTCCTTAAAAGTTGTTCGCTTTTCTAACATGGACTGCCTCAGTATGGAAAAGTTCTGAGAGTTTAACTGAATCATATCATCTAGGTGTGCAGGAAACACAATACCAGCACAGTTCTGATTCAATCCCAACAAGCCAGGACAACTGATCAAATGAGACATATAATAGCCAAAAATATGCATCTGTCAGCACATAACTTACCACATTTCTGGAAAGAAGTGTAACTGACATCAGCTATACCATGTCAAAGGCAGGTTATAATTGGGCAACTTACAAGAAGTATATTGCAAGTGTCTTCTGAAAAATAGCATATGATTGGATATGCTGCCCATGTTTAAATGGCCAATATTTACCACCATTTGTGAAAGTAACAATCAAGTCCCTCATCCTCTGGGTTTTGACGTTCAGCTTCAACAGATTAGCACCTTGGTTTCATTCATCAATAATGCTTTGAACAAAGACTTATGAAGACATCCTCTAAAATCATACAGTTTTGTCTGCAATACATCTCCTGAAAAATGAGGACACATTCCAACAGGATAATAACCTGAGATACAAAGTTTATAAAGGCTTTACCTAACCAGTATCTATACCACTATCACAAATAATAGAGCCTAGTATTGCTCCAATATTGAAGAGTTGAGGTGCATTGTGCAACAGTCTTTGGTCTATTCCATTTCCAGACAATTGCAGTTCATGACCAAGCTCTCAGTGAAAGCATCTACAGACAATACTGGTCTATGAGATTGGGAACACACTGAACTCCCCTTGAAAATGCATTTTAAAAGTTAATTAAATTTGATTGTTTATATTATGATAGGCTGAACAAATGTTTAAACTAAGCAAGATGCAGCATGTCGGCATTAGCACATTGAGCTAAATTACTGCCCAATATCTAACATTGTAAGCTGTAAATACTCTGTCTAGCCACCAGCATGGATTTTTGTTTTCCAATATGCACATTGAAGAAAACAGCGCTATACAAAAACATAATGTACTCAATTAGACTACAGAAACAAGAGTTTTTGAAAAATGATTTTGATAAATGATAAAACTCTATATTTTCTTAAGCAATGTACAGCATTAACTGGAGATTACTGATTATTTAAGGAAACCAATAGAAAGAAACCTCTTTCATTAGGGAAATCAAAGTAGCATTAATTAACATAAAAAGTGAGTTTCTGAATTAGGGTGCTGCCCCCCACCCCCACTCCTTCTAAATTACAAATATTGAACAATACCCTTCCAGTTCTTTTGGGTTAAACTGACAGCATCTCCCTCCCCTGTGGCCTGTACCACCGAAATAGAGAAGAGCAGCAATGTTATTCTGGGACACCATCACCTTCAAGTCGCACACCATTCAAACTTTGAGTATATGTCACTGTTCCTTCACTGTCACTAGGTCAGTATCCTCGAATTCCATCATGAGAGCACCATTACCACAAGTGCTGCTGCAGTTCAAGGAGAAGATACACCACCACCTGCTCAGGCAACTAGGGATGGGCGATAAATGTCAGCCCTTCAGCATTGTGCATGCCTTGCAAGCAAGCAATAAAACATTTGAAAGTTCAGGAACATCTCTGCAAACAACTTTAAATAACCGATGTCCAAATCTCTAATATGCAATTCCTTCAACTGATGTTCCATATGAACAGTGCAATGTCAGAAAACTACACCTTCACTATTGTGGAAGTACTTTGGATATTTGGTTTGCTGCTGGATTGTTAAAACAAATTATCATGGAGCACAGATGCACTTTCTCCAGTTTCAAGAGCATCTTCTTGATGGTCTTTCTCCATTTCCAACCACACAGACAGGCCGAACTAATGTCTCATATAATGCAAGATGACATTTTGGGAAGGCACTCTGCTCATAGCCTTGAATTGTCAATGCAAAACTATATTATAAAACAACTGAACAGAACAATAAGTCCTCCAATTTATGTTGTAGGAAAGAAATAGCCAAATAACAGCACAGTGTCAAGTATTGTTCAATATTAAAACTCCTCTCAGGATCATCTTATAACAACAGCCTCCTTGCCCATTTCAATGTTACTGTTTACAACGAACCAGTATCTGTTTATTGTTTCCAGAAATACCACGTCAATACATAAAGGTTACAGTTAATAAGACTGTCAAATCTACCCATCTGACAAACAGATAATACAGCTGTCCAGTGGTAATTATGAAAATGTACAGTTTAACATAACATTAAAACAAAAAGAACAAAAAATTGCTATAAATCTCAAATAAAGACAGAAAATGTGAGAAAAACAAAGCAGGTCAGTCAGCATTTGTAAAGAGAAAAGATCATATGCTGTCTTTTCATTTGAAGAATGCTGACTGATCTGTTTTGTATTTGTAGCATTTTCTGTCCTTAATCCTGAACATAACAAAACACTAATTTTGCTTGGATCCCAGAAATAAATGGTTTAACTGCTTTAAAGAAAGATCCTGCAGTTTACTATTTCAAGCTTTCACACAGTAAAGTAGAAGCACATCAATCATGCTAAACAGAGCATTTTGCACCTCACTAAGTCTGCTGTTCAGAGCTCATTCATCCATTGCAATTGATGCTATTCAACATTATTCATATGCAATAGATTCCAAATCAGTAAGTACTATTCACTGACCTATCACTGCACTCAATAGTAGTGAATATCAGACCCTAGTCACTACTATTCAACAGTTTTGCAATTCTATTCTGCACTTTGGCAGCTTTTTTTTGTCATTTTATATTTTGCGACAGCCTCGTCCAACTTCACAACAATATTTCATAGACTTAAAGGTTAAGATACTGTCATTCCACTACTAAGAACAATGGCTATATAATCCAATACAAAAGGAAAAACTGCAAGTGCAGATGATCAGAAATATATCCAGCAGTTCAGTTAGTATCTGTAAAGAGAAAGAACAGGTTATTGATATTTCATATATAATAAAAACAAAAAAATTGCTGGAAATACTCAGCAGGTCTGGTAGCATCTGTGGAGAGAGAAGCAGAGTTAACGTTTCAGGTCAGTAACCTTTCATCAGATGACTTTCATCACTGATCTGAAACGTTAACTCTGCTTCTCTCTCCACAGATGCTGCTAGACCTGAGTATTTCCAACATTTTTTTGTTTTTATTTCAGATTTCCAGCATCTGCAGTCTTTTGCTTTTATTATATTGATATTTCAGCCCTGTAGCCTTCAGCAGAATGTTTTCAATAGACTATTGAAATCATACCATCAATACTCAAAACAACCCAACTTTGTACTAGGGAAACATTTGGGAAGACATTGGAGGTCCAGGTACATTGATCATTAAAATGTCATGAACAGGAACAGAAAATAATTAAAGGCTAATAGAATGCTGGCCTTGATAATTGGAGGACTAGAATACAAGGGGGTAGGAGTTATGCTAAGCTATACAAAGCCCCGATTAGACCACACCTGGAGTATTGTGAGCAATTCTGAGCACCACACAACAGGAACTATTACCACTAGTTGGGGAGTCTAGAACTAGGCGACATAGACTAAAAATTAGAGCCACACCTTTCAGGAATGAAATTAGGAAACGCTTCTATACAGAAAGGGTGCTAGAAGTTTGGAACTCTCTTCTGCAAATGGCAGTTGATGCTCAATTGTTGATTTTAAATCGGAGATTGATAAGATTTTTGTTAACCAAAGGTATTAAGGGATATGGGGCAAAGGTGGATATATGGAGTTAGGTCACAGATCAGCCATGATCTCACTGAATGATGGAACAGGTTCAAGGGGTTAAATGGCCTATTCCAGTTCCTAGAATACCACTTTACTACAACTCAGTTCTGAGCTGAAGCTGAATGACAACAAAAATTAAGTCAGCTTCAGCAGGGAATAAATACAGAGTTTATAATCTTTATAATATCTTTATAGTATTTTAATTCTTAGTTACAAATGATAGACAAATGAAATTATTTCTAGCCTTCTGTATGAAGCACATCCACTTCTACCCTCATTTCAAGGCTGTTTTATTTTGCCTCTCGGGAATAGGTTTGTATTGAGAGACAGCTGTCTAAGTGCAATTCTTTACTCTAAAATACAACTTATTAATAATGAGGAAGTACTTTCCAAATATCCTTGATGTGTAGATGGAACTCAATTAGCTTTTCAGAGCATTAAAAGTATATTTATCAGTGTAATTTCAGAATTGAACAATGCTATTGCAATGCATCAAACTAGCAATCAGGGTTAGCATAATGGAAGGATTATTACTAATACATAAAGCTGAATTAAGAATTTTTGGAGTCCTCTGCATCCACCCTTTCCCCCAGGGGATTGGGATCCATTGAAGCACAAACAGGTAGTAAAATGCATGAAAATCTAGGGCCACAGAATATTTACAGACAGCATTAATAACAAAGCAAACAATATCACAATATACTACACTGAAAAGAAACATATTTACATGCAGCCCCTGCAGGGACATCATATTTGGCTGGAGCCCCTGGCCACAGCGTCTCAGGCCCATATGTTCTTTGCCCCTGCTCATGCCTGGGTCATTTCAAAATATTACGCCCTTTTAAGTAATATGCTCGTGAACATTTTGAAAAATATTTTAGGAGGTAAAAAGTTAAATGGGAATACTGCACAAAAGAAGAATTCTATTGTTACGACCAGGTGAGCAATGTCTAGGGGTCTTTGTCTGTCTTTACCTGGTCCTATTGTAACAGGGTTTAATGTTAAACACACTATGTTTTGAGCTCCCGTTCGTGTGAATTATTGTTCACAGTTTCCAATTATAAGGCAAAGAACTGAGCACAAACAGGCTTTCTTTGGTTTAAAGCATAGAGTCATAGAGCACTGAAACAGGCCCTTCGGCCCACTGAGTCTGTGCTGACCAACAACCACCCATTTATACTAATCCTACATTAATCCCATTTTCCCTACCATATCCCCACCATTGTCCTACCACCTACCTACATTAGGGGCAATTTACAATGGCCAATTTACTTATCAACCTGCAAGTCTTTGGCTGTGGGAGGAAACCGGAGCACCCGGCAGAAACCCATGCAGTCACAGGGAGAACTTGCAACCTCCGCATAGGCAGTACCCAGAACTGAACCCAGGTCACTAGAGCTGTGAGGCTGCGGTGCTAACCACTGCACCACTGTGCCGCCCACAGAAAGAGGAAATTTATTAAAACCTTAAACTTAAACTCTAATACGGTCCACGCCTACAGATATATGATGCACTCACGCTAGCATGCATACACGATAAACATGCAGATAGGAATAGAAAAGAGAACAGTTTGAAGCAATATCTTGTTACTGTTTCTCCAGCTCGCTGTAGTCCTTGATTGAAGATATGGTCTTCTAATTCATTTGGGCCCAGTAATCTTAAAACTTTGTTCATGTGACAAACCCTTCTGTCTTTGAGTTTGACATGTTTTCACAGGATTCAGTTCCGTGGGAAGAGATGAAGGCAGGCAGACAGGAGAGGCTGAATTCTTGCTTCAGTTCCAGGAGAGGTGTTTACTCCATGAGCAGACGGCTTTGTCTCAGTTCAAATTTCTTTGATGGGAATTCAAATTCAAAAAAAAGACTCCCAGGTTGCCCTGCAGGTTAGTCATGTGACTAGCTCCTTATATGGAACAGTCTTTTCACATCCTTTGGTGGAGGTTCAAATTTCTCTGCCACAGTCAGTTAGCCATGTGACTAAAACTGGTCTGACCACTTCTGTGTATTGGAGAAGCAACTGCTGGATCCCCATTGTTTCAACATTGTCTGTTACCATGGAAATGTCTTTACGGTCAGGGCTTGCAATTTTAAGTTTTAATGTTCATGTGGTGAAATAATGTGTGCCTCATTCTTCGCAGGTGGGGTTTTGTCTTGACACTATTTTCAAAGTCCTCATGTTGGTGCTAATTATGACAAGTATCTCAGCATGTTAAGAACAGGCCATAAGAAACACTTCAAGTCTTCAAAATGCTTTTTAAGTCATATGTTGAGCCTAACTATTGGGATGGGAGAGGAGAACAGGTCTATTTGCTCAATCCCATGGCGATTCTTAGCCATCTTAGGGGGTCGAGGGGAAGAAGTAATTTTTAAAAAATCTAAGTCCAAAATCACAATGCTTTCCTATGATCAGTAGGAACACATATGCAGTCCCTGCATCCACTTACATAATTACCATGTTTTAGGTAACTATGTTTTCAAACCATCAACTGTACATCTGCAGCACAAGCATGCTTACAATAAAAAGCTTTATAAGTATAAGTTTATCTTGCGATACATTTTTTGTCTAAGTGGTGCAGTGAGATGTGGGGGATGGGGAAGCATTTGGTAGTGATTCACATTTGATTATGGTGACCATAACGCATACTAATAAAACCAATCAGAAGGAATTTTTTTTGCACACAAAGACAGCAATGTATTATCTCAAGGCTCATTACAGCTCAGTGTAGTATAGGTCCCAGGAAAGTAATTCCAAAACAACTTTTCTGCATTGCTTTCCCATATTTATTTAAGTGCTCTTCCAGTCTCCCATACTTACCATTGGAAGACAACTGGGTGCATTAAGACTAGATCCGATCTGTACGCATTGAGTGTCCTGTTGCCATGACTCAATCTCAGATAATGATATACACATTGAGGCAGTTAAATTTTCCCAATGTAATGACAAGATCCCAACCCAAGCTGGCATTTCAGTATATTATTGAGAGTGCTGCATTGTGAGAAAGCTGTATTTTGGGAGGCACATTAAACTGAGGCCCCATTGACCCATGCAGAATGATGTAAAAAAATCCCATCGCACTTTTTCAATAGAGAAGCAGGGATCTGCCCTGCTGTGCTCGCCAATATTAGTTCCCCAACCAACGTCACCAAATGGTCATTTGACTCATTGATGTTCTGCTTGCAAATTGCTGCCTACAAAAAAAAGTGACTTATACTTCAAAAGTAATTCATTGGCTGTGGAGTGTTTTGGGATGGCTGATGCCTCTACCACCGAGGTGGAGCAGAGGGAGAAAGAAACACTGATCCAATGGCAGCATTTTTTATTGGATTCATTGGGCTGAATTTTAAAATTCTGCGGGGAGAGGCCCGCCTCAAGCCACGACGTCGAGACAGGCCCACCACATTTTACCGGCGGCGGAGGGGGCACCACGATCAACATATGGTAATGATTACTTACCTATGCTGATTAAGCAGCCCACCGCTGCTCCACCGACACTGCTGGATTTTCCGTTGAACGGGCAGCTGTCACGTGCCGTCCCATTCACGATGTGAAAAGCCGACGGGTCCTCACTCTGCATTACGGAAGGGAAGGAGGAAGGAAGGGGGATACACAGGGGTCTAACTCTGCATTCTTAAAAAGAGGAGGGGGGGATACACAGGGGTCTAACTCTGCATTCTTAAAGGGGGTGGCCATGCAGGGGTCTAACTGCATTCTTAAAGGGAGGAGGGAGGGGGGATATGCAGGGGTCGCACTCTGCATTCTGAAAGGGAGAGGGTCTGGGATTACTGGAGGGAAAGCTGTGCTGGAATGAAGGGAGGTACCGTGTACCATCCCTCCGTTAACAGTGTACGCTCTGTGTTTGTGAGGGGGCAATGGCACACTAGCACCCTGTGTGTGGGGAGGGTGCCAGAAAGGGCAGCATTAAGGTTTTATGGATGATGGGAGCGATCGATTCAGCTGGTAGGATCTTAATGTGGTCATGTTGTGGCACTCTGGATGTTGGCCAAGATGGGCAATGCCATGGCACACCACATAGTTGATCCAGGAAAGCAGCTGATGTACCCGTCAACACCAATCCATGCCCTGTTAGGAACCTTCCAATACATGCAGGGTTTAATTTTATTTATCACATGGAAATAGGTATGGATCATCTTACATTGTGTGATCCTCTGCACATGAGGATCCATATGCGCCAGGGGCAATACCAACAGGCAGGTGTGATCCATGCAGAGGCCCCCGGTCGTGAGCAGCAGCCCCCAAGGGGAGCCCGCCATTACAGTTGCCGTGCATCTACAGGCCCCACATGTCATGCCATCGGATGTCAGAGCACCAGTGTCAGAGGAGATTGTGCATATAGAAAGGGTGGTGACACATCTCTGTGCCCTGCTCAAGGATGACCTGCAGCCCATGGGCTCCAGAGGACATCCCATGTCTTTGTTCTTCATAGTGGCAGCAGTTCTCAAGCCTGATGCCTCTGCAGCCTTTTAGGGGCCCACCAGTGACCTTAGTGGGGTCACACAGTCAGCAATGCACCGCTGCATCAGGGAGGTCACTAATGCCCCGCACAGGAGGGCCAGTGAGTATGTCCGCTTCAGGACGGTCTCTCACAGCCAGCCCCAGAGGGCCATTGGTTCTGGCTAATGTTCATAGACTGCGCTCATGTGGCCATCAGGCCTACTGCCAGGCTACCACCTGCAGACGTCATCATTAAAGGAGTCCCTCTCAATCTAGGTGAAGTTGGTATATGAACACTGCAGATGCTTGCAGCGAATCTGTGACCGTTTCTCAGGCAGCTGCTATGACACCTGGGTCTTGTGCCAGTCCCGGCTGCCACCGCTGTTCACTGAACTGGCTCAGATGGAAGGGTGGCCTCTTGGAGATAAGGACTATCCTTTGCAGACATGGCTTCCGACACCAGTGAGAGACTCCACCACTGCTGCAGAAGAGAGATACAACACCAGCCACTTAGGTACATGAGCCACCATTGAGCAGGAGATTGGCATGCTGAAAGAGTACATCCAATGCCTGTATGGATAGGGTGATGCCCTGTACTACGGGCCAAAAAGGCCAGCTCCTTTTCTGCACTGCACAACTATGCATCCAATAGGCCTGGCATGATGAGGAGAGACGTCAACAGGATACCTCCTCGGACTAAGTGGCTTATCAGACAAAGGCTGTCTGTTCCATGAGAACCAACATGAGCTCTGCAAGCAACACATCACCCTCGCTCACCTGCTGTGCACAGTCCACATCTGCAGCATCCCTGTGTAAACCATTAGGGGCAGCAGCTGACTGAGCCAATGTCCATGTCACTGCATCCGTGGAGACACCCATGGGTAAAGGTGGCATGGCAATGATGTTATTGCATACATTGGTTCTTCTGAAGGGCCAGTGGTGCAAAGGGATGTGACATTGGCGCTACATGCTGGCAACATCATTCGCAAAGAGAAAAGGACACACATGTTGGTGAGGAACATTTAGTGAAAGATGTATTTACATTGCTGTGACACCCGTGCATGCCCATTTGTGTCAGTGTTCTCTGTAAACCTCTGTAATACCTTTTATGGTCTATTTAATTCTCACGTCCTGGAATGTGCAAATTTAAGATTATTCACCCAGATGCAGCATGCCTATAAGAGGGAATGTTACCTTTGAGTGGGAGAAGAGGATCGCAACTTCACAGGACACTAGGACACAGCAGGGTAAGTAAGACCAAGTTCACAGACCTGAAAGTTAATTCTGCTTCTCTCTCCACAGATGCTGCCTGACCTGCTGGATTTCTGCAGGACTTTCTGCCTTGCTGCCAGATTGACAGCAGCCCCACTCTTCAGCAGTCAGGTAAGTATTTCTTTGACAGCTGTCAGGAAGCAGGTGCTGGGGAGCTTAAAATAGGGCCCCAGCACCTGATGCACAACTGTCAAAGGGTTCCTCACTGCGCCGAATATCCCGCCTCTCCCCACGTAATATCGGGGGAGAAGGCTCGGCGCAGTGATGCTAATGAGCCCCATGTGTAATATCATAGGGGTTAAATGCGGGCACCATGGCGAGTTCAAAGGGCACCGCCGCAAATAGCAGCCCCCCAATAAAACTCAACCCATTAAGTAACGTCAGTTACTTTGTGAAGTGCCCTCAATGGCAGGAGAACTATGAGTTGGCACTCAGAAGAGTCCAATAATAACCTCTGCCTTTTACTGTTCAGGGTAACTGAAAACAACCAGATCCTCCTACCTACCTACAATTTCTTGATGTGATACACAAAGGAAGTTCTTATCTTGTAATTCATATTAAGCGACAGAAGGGTTGGTGTCATTCTTCTGCTAGTTGGGATGATCCACAAAGTGCCTCTTTTAGGATCATGGAAAACTATTAAGCAATCAAGGAATCCTACGACTTAGCTGCCTGCTATCAGCTAAGTTGTACGTGCGTACACCTCTATACCTCATTTACCATTTCTAATGCTAAACAATGTTATGCTGAGTCACAACCCAAAGAGATAAATATAAATATTCTGTGAAATAGAAATTTTCCAGTGCAGCCCAAGACTTCAACTTTCATTGGGCAAGTTTAGCAAACACACATTATCTTGAAATCTGTAAGAAACAGATGGATATTTTATGTTGAATATATTTTAATAACACTTACATATATTTCACTGTGGTCAAAGCGATTTTTGAGATTTTCTAAAAATGTGTCTTCGGTAAGAGGTTCTAAAAGCACACTGTCCCCCACTCCTATCATGTTGTCCAGAAGGGACGTTTTCACCTCCGATTTCGGCATTTTCCCCCTGAAATAAAATAGGAAACAAATTAGAACTTGGAAGTTTACTCTTGCATCCACAAAACAGCTGTTTTCTAATAACCTACATTCCACTGGCTTTGGGAGGTCTGCCACCATTAAAGACAATAATTTTCAAACAAACAGAAATCAAGGGATATGGGGATAGGGCACAAAAGTGGAGTTGGGTTAGAAGATCAGCAACGATCTTATTGAATGGCGGTGCAGGCTCGAGGAGCTGTATGGTCTACTCCTGTGCCAATGTTCTCATGACCACACTGGCCCATAACCCAGAGAGCCCAGCGGGAGATAATAACCAAATTGAGGACTGTCTTGCAAGTCAGAAATTTTCCTTACCCAAGGTAAAACAAAACAACTAGTGTCTTTATAGAATTCATCCTTCTATTCTTAATTTATAAATCTATGTAAATGAGATTTTATATTGCAATTTGAATAGCTAATTTTTGGAAAAGTAATGATGCATTGCTAGTTGTAGTGCAACTGTAAAGATTTTGCCATCTCCACAGGTACAACAGACAATGAATGAAGTTGTACTATACATAAATAAAGCTGACAACATAAAATGTATGGATGCTGACATCACTCATTTCTAGTCAATTATCCTAAGTATTCCACAGCAGTGCCAAAATGAAGATTTTATACTCAAACTAGTTAGCAGATTATAATGGTAAATCATAAGCTACTCAGGTTCTGAAAATTTGATTCAGGCATGTCTTGAACCATCATTGTCACATTTTTAAAGGTCATATTGGGCATGGTTAAGATATTACATTGTTACAGCCTTTACAGTAATTACGGGCAACATGGATATTTTAGTGTGACACAATTGCTCTGTAGTTGCTCTACAACTAGAAACCATGCATCCATAGCAATACACCTCAAAAGCATACTTCAAAAAGGCATCATATGGAAAAAGAGTTACAATTGGCTCAAAGAGCTAGATTCTGTTAAGTTAACCCTGCTGATTGTCTAAATATGAAGTAATTGCAATCAATGGGATATTTCGACCATTCACCATCCAAGTAGTAAAGCTTCCAATTAGCAACCAAATAACTCTTTTTTTTTAAACCCAATAATCTGGAAATAGAACTATCACAAAGCAAACCGCTTGTATTTCTGAATAATTTGTTTCACACCATTTTGAGCTACAATTTTCCCGCCACTGCTGTAACTTTGCTGAAAGTGTAGCAGAAATCCAATTTGCCTGCAAACGTGGCTTCTACCACAAATCTGGCAATGTTACAGTGATGGGGCAGGAGCAGCTGAGAGAAAATTTCTGGCCATTGAAAAGTTACACAATTCTGAAAAACAAAATCAAACATATTCATAAAGTTAGTTAAGTAATGTTAGTAATTCCTTTTGCACATGTCTGCCCTTATCAGGACCTTGAACTCTGCTTCAATTTCAGCTTCAATGCTGGAATTTCCCAGCACCTATAGGTAAATTTGGTGCATGTGGGAGAGATGGATCATAGGACCTGTAGATTGTACTGTGCTCCTCTGGAAACTACTGTACCCAGAGTACACAGCCACAGCTCATCACATAATGAGGCAGAAATGGAACTTGGGAAGTATAACCCCTCTTGACATATTCTGTGCATTTGACAGAGATACACGAAGAGAATTATCGATTTTACCCTCCCCCTGCAGAAACACAATGCTCATGATAACCAAGCAGAAAATTTATAGTTAATAGCTTCAAGGTGCAACCGATAGAAGAAAGTATTTAAAATGTTCATTTTGCAATGTTTTATACCATTTAAGTAAATAAAATTCTGAAATAATGGTGTTTGCGTCTTTTCCTATTGCTGAGGGGGATTGATGTTTTCACGATGGTTTGAGTTTCCGTTTTTTTTTAATGTGCTATGTTCAGACACTGTGGCCTGACCCAAGGCAGATAACCACCTGTTAAAATGCTGGCCATTGCAGACTTGACAGTGAGCAAAAAGCAAATACATTGGTGCAGTGCTATCCCAGTGATGCCTTCACCGAAGAACAAGAACAACAAACCCACTGTGGAAATCAAGCAAGAACACAAATATTTTATGTTCAAGTAAATAACTGGGAAGAAAGATTTTGCAGAGGAAACATAGAAGAATTGGCACAAAGTACTTGTCCCATGGTAAATGGAGCAAAAAAATACACAAATAATTGAAAGTAAAAGGGAAATACAAGATCACCCGATCTATTGTACATGGGGGTAAATAGTACCACAAGTTACATCTAAGAGGATCTGTAGCTTTCTGTTTCAATAGTATAATATATTTATCTCATTAGTCATGTGATATACATTTTCAGTAAAGTTGCTGTATTAAAGGACAGGCATTACAGGATTGTTTAGGCGACAGCAGAAACCTCACTCCAGGTCCTGGTCTACACATGCATAACACGACAGGAGATCTGCTGGTGCTCCTTAAATTCCACACAGCCTATCCCTAAGGCTGTTCCAAATTATGTGAATGACATTGCTTGATTAGTGAAACAATTAAAAAAGGACTAGTACAAAATTTGGGTGTACTCTCCATGCCTTGCACAGTTAAGTACAAAACATACCTCTAATTTGTTCATATTACAATTGCCAAGTGTGAATTATCAGGTAATAAATTAATGCCATAAATACATTTCAGCATTTCATTCGCTCTCACAACAGTAGCAGGTATTCTGTAGTAGAGGGTTGAAAGGGTGAGAAAACAGTAGCTGTACTGCCATAATTGTGCACTGGCTAGTTCAGTGACAAGTCATTTTATTGTCACAGGCCTATTCATTTAATTTCCAACCACATATAAAAATATAATTCTTCAAACATTAAGATGAAACATGCATTTCAATCTTTTAAATAAAAATGTAATTCAGAAGTACTGACACCTCTTAGTTTCATTTTATGTCATGTAATTCTGACACATTTCCACATTTTTGCAAAAACACTCCACACCCAGCTATGGGGAATGTGCTGAGCTCTGACAATTAAATGCAAAATTCATTGCATTCCACAGCAGTAATGTGCCCAGTTAGTATGAAAACACCAATAATGGACTGAGTTGCTCACACACTTATTTCTGAGAGCTCTAGTGAGCAGCCTCCACCCTATACCGGCGGACTTCTGATATTAGATGGAGAGCAATCTCAACCCCTTTGCTGAATACCTACTTTCTGTCTGCAAGTGCAATCTTAACCTTCCCGTGGATTTCCATTTTTAGCTTTCAGTTTGTGGACAGACCATTTTATGCCATTGTCACTTTCAGCGGGTAACATCAAAAGTGGCAAGCCAAGCAGAGAACTGGCAGTGCGATTCCAAAAGAGTTTCCCACCAAATTCCACCTAAGAGTCAATACAAATGAAACAGAAAGTCTCTCAACTATCCTAAGCATCCTGCAACTCTCTGATCTGAACACTGACTTTAGGATCTCAGACTGTAGCTATATCTTCCTACAGGTAATGGAGTTCCACCAATGTTGGAAGGCTGGCCTGGAAACTAGTTGGCATTGAGGGTGCAGACTCTTGGTTAGAACACAATCTGTCCGTAGGGGTGGGGCGGCATTTCGGATGTTGGTCTGTCTTTCCTCTTTTTTGGCTTCTGACAAGTCTGCTTTGTTTATAGTATTTTCTATTTTACTTCAGATTGCTTGCATTGCAGTTTTTTCTTTCATTTCAGCAATTTTCACTTCCATGGCTTTTCATCATCTTATTTACTTATTTCATACTCATATGTTCTTTTAATGCCTTTCAATTATCCACTGAAGTAATTTCAGAGTTTATTCACCAGTTTTCACCCCTTTACAGTTTTTCAGAACAGCCTGTTTAGAAAGGCAACCCATTTTCTCTCTTCCTCCTCCCACCACCACCCCCCCCACCCCTCCACCTGCCACCCACCCCCTACTCATCTTATTTTGTTCGATTCCATTGAAGAACTCACTTTCTCAGTTTCTAGGTCTGCAGAAAGGGTCCACATCCAAAACATTAATTTATAGATGCCAACGGAACTGCTCCATATTTCCAGCATTTCATTTTAACCCTTCTTCACTATTATGTAACATTTGCTTTCTGTTTTTAAGCTCTCCTTTCCTGTATGCACATCATCACCCAGGTTGAAAGAATACAAGATCTTTCTCTCAACCTCGTCAACACCACTCACAACCCAGCTGTTAAAAAGTGATAGCCAGCAACCATAAAATAAGATTTCACTTGTGGTGGCAGACTATCAAGCTGCTCATGGTGGAAAGACTGAGATTAGGAGCTCGCCACATAGGAAACAGCAGGCAAAACCTTGCTCTACTATTCAATAGCTCAGATGTTGAATGGCTCAAACACTGCAGCGCTTACTATCTGCCTCTCTGTAGAAACAAATTAACTAACCTATTGGAGTTAAAGTGGAATGTAACAAAAAGTTTAGAATGCACGAAAAGATCAATCAAGCCAGATCATGTACAATCTAGATCTTAAGTTCCACCAATTTAACGTTCTAAGGAAAGTCCTACATAACTATTCTCTCATTCCCAAAAGTAATTAAGCAAAACTGCAAAACATTCATACAGCTCCACTATTCAACCCTAGCTGGCTACCCTCCAAAGACAACATTTTGCACCATGAACCAAGTATCACAGGAGTGTTTTACAATATAATAACTAAACATTTCAACCTATACTTAAATGATCTCTAATCATGTCCTCAACCAGATGCTTATTCCACATTTGTAGACGTGAACTAACACAACTTGGAACTAAAGAGTGTCCTCTGGAGACATTGCAATTTGGAATGATTACTTGCACAGGTCGACTCTTGTCCTGTTGGTCATTATGTTCCACGAATTATTGTTCAACAATCTGTAGAGCCTTTGTTATCTTTACACACAGTATGATCTTGTTATAAGCCACTGGTTACACGGACAAATGAACAGTACATATAAGTGGACCTGTGTGCAACAATACAGGATATACAAACTATGCAAGTACACTGGCTCAGTAACATTTTACATGCATCATTAGATCATTTAAACCATACAGAACTTAACATTAACACTCACCCATTAAACTGCAACAAATATTTTTAGCACTTTTCAGTCACTGATATGATGGAACAGTGAATTTATTTCATTTACTACACCATGCTCCCACTCATCAGAAGCAGCCCATAACAAAAACATTTCCAATATAAACTGGTTTATGGATACAAGTTACAGTAAGACTACCTGAACTCCATTCCACTGGATGCCTAATCATTGTACAATGAACTAAAAATGTACTTTTTCCTTCTTTGCAGTGGTGTAACTTGAACTTTGCTTTAGTACAACTGCCTATCCACGAACTGTGAATGTATATTTAAGTTTCACTTAGAAAACCACATTACCGTTGTACAAAAGACTAAGCACATGCACTATTTGATTTATAATTTTATTTTGGACTCGCCATAAGGAAATCCAACCTTATGCTTAACTGTTTCCAAACAAAACTACTGAAAAAGTCCACAAAAAAGAGCTTCAATTTTCTGGTTATGTAATGCATGCTGTCCCTCGAGGGACACAATTAACTGCTGCTGGAGTTTAACCAGTTAACATTATACAGTCCATTTGCTGTCATAGTTATATGTTGTCAAGCAGGAATAACCCAAACAGCAACAGGTCTATCCCTCATGGTACCATCAATGAGCTAAACTCATATACTTACATATTTGATCAATCAACCTGCAACAAGCATCAACTTAGTTCCAACCTCCCATTGCCAGGACTCACCTTGGAGCCAATTTGATTGTAAAGAAAAGCAACAGACCTCCCCCATACCCCAGATGACCTCCCCCATACCTCAGGAGGATAGATGCTAGTTTAAAAAAAAAATTACAAATTCTACAGCAGATGTTACTTAGTGAGATTGCAACTATATCAGGTGATCATCCCTACTCAGCAGTAAATATATGCAAGTTCCACTGAGAAAATAGTAAACAGAATTAATGTGCTACAACTATACAGGAAATAAATTAGGCACTGATCAATGCTGATAAAATACTTGTAACACATGTTGATAACAAATAAACATAGAAGAACAAGATTAACTACATGACTCTTAAAATGGAAGATAAGGTTTTGGCATTTTCTTATCAATAGCTTTTCAAAGACATGTTAGATCAAGTAAGCTTCAATATCTTAATGTAAAAAACAATAATGCAGAAGGATGATGCATCTCATTAATGCTCCAATGTGCTATGTCACTAAGTGGTAAGATGTAGGTTTGTGTTCTAATTTCCCATATAATGAGCTCTGAATCTCAGAAATGACTTCAGGGAGAAGTGACAAATGGACACCAGCTGTTTCTCCAGAGCCAAGAAAAGGCACAAGGGTGAGTCACCCAGGCTACTGTTGCGTACCTACCAACATTTAACAGCAAACTTGTGGCGGATGTCTGGGAATAAGTTGCCTGAATCATTAGTCATTGCCTGGAAATGACTTATGGGAAAGAGCAAGAAATTTATCCATTAAACAAGAAGAGATGAAAGCGAGAATAAATATTTAAAAATTCAATTTATTTAACAGTTGAAAAGATTTTCAAGTGTCGAGGACTGAAAGGCAATCCTGTAAAGTAGAAGTGCCTCTGTCATGGCACGGGGTGCAGATAACTGTTGGACCAAGTTACTGTGCCATAGAGGCGGTATGCAGGGTCACACATCTTCCACAGGCTGAGTTCCTAATTTCAACTATCCCTTGTAGGTGGTGAAGGGTTGAGCCCAGGTACTCTTCCAATGAGGAAGGAGGGAAACCTTAAACAGAGCTACTCACACTTCATGGCCAGCTTCAAAGTGACACTGATGCAGGCCAGGTTGGAAATTGCTTCTTTATCCTATCCACAGCTGAGAATAGTGTTTGGAGATTCAAAAAAAGTCCTTTAAAAAGTCACAGATAGGGAGGCAAAAAACTAGATATCTTGTGTGTCACTATATATACATTCCAGCTCACCCAGAAACCACATGATTGCCTGACATAGACAAAAGAGAGAACACCAGTGCTATTCATGACCCCAGGATGTCCCAAAATGCTTTGCAGCCAATGAAATACATTTGAAGTATGGTCACTATTATAATGTAGTAAACACAGCAACAAATTTGCTGCTTGTTGGAGCTTGCTGTACACAATGTGATAATCAACCAATCTATTTTAGTGAAGTTGATTGAGGGGAGAGCAATGTAATTTTTACAGATTTTTATGAATAAAGTATATTTTGCAAATAAAAAAAAAAGATTGAGGGGAGAATGCCATGTCCCCATGTTATTTTCATCAAGATGGCTTCATTTGCAAGAAATGCCACTTTGGGTTGTTACATGATTCATATCCTTTGTTTTTCAAACCAAAAATAAATTAACACTTTTTCTAGTGACTGCTATGCTAATTGTATATTAGTTGCGTTTATTTGTATGCAGGTGGTGGTCATTAACTGGGGATTCACTTGTTCCCCTATAAACAGACGCAGACTGAAAGTGTGATTGTTAGGCTAGGGGGTGCTTCGCTGTAATTTGTATCTCTGTAAATAAATTCTTATAAGAGTGTGTAAATATTGATTCTAGTTCTATCTTCACCGACTGGCTTTCTGGAATATAACAACTATGTCTCTTTAAATGGATTTGGCGTAACATTTCGCTGATTCAACACAAACAAGGAGTGGCAAGATACACGGACCTCACACTGTGTCATTAAACACATAACTTTTCAAAAACTTGTGAGGAAGCTTTCGAGCATCGCTGGCCTAAACTGCTCACCAGGTAACAGTACGCGGTCTGCAGGAACTAAACAGGCGTTTCTCTCTGACCTTTACCTGCTGCCCTGGACTTTAAAGTGCACTGTACTTCCGTGTCACCCGCGCAGAGAGCACGTTTTGTCTTTAGGGGTTACGTCCTTTTTAAGCTGTTGCTCTTTAATCTTATTATTGTAGGTTCTTAAAAACATCGATTCCAGTGAAATTTCAAGCCTGATCGTGCACTGATGAGGCATGGGAGGGGTAGAATGGAAGTTTCTTAAACCACGCTGTCTGCACTGTTCAGAGTAAAGCGCTGGGAAACAAGGTGAAATGATTCCTTCTGGCGCCGATTCATATGGCCACACATCTTCCAATGTCTGAGTACTATTCATACATACAAGATAAGTCAACATGACTATTGGGTCAGGGTGGCACACAAATGACTCAAAGCTCAGGACAGTCCTATACCACCAAGTCAGTGGTGAGATCGGCAGGAATGGACAAGAATGAGCAAGGTTGGGGACCGGTTACAAACCACGAATCAGCAGAACACAATCGCGTGGAAAAAAAATGTGAAGGCTAGACGGGGTGAGCAGCAAAAACATGGCAGTTTCCGTTCATCAGATTACCCAACACTATAAACATCAGAAAGATTAAAGGGGGGGAGGGGTGGGCGAACCAGAAGAAATCTGGTTTCAATCACATCTGAATCACATCATTGTGGCGGCGCGGACGCAGTTTACCCGTTTCACTGAGAAACTATCGCAGATTTCACCCAACAGTCGGGGTTTAAAAGAACGTGTTATGAGAGGGTTTAAAGCTAAAAACCCTTACTCTCCTTTGAGTGAGCAATATTACAGTTGTGGTGATAACGATCACACACACTGTCCATCTGCTCGCCTGAAGACAGCATGAAGCAGCAACAGAAAAATGCTTCCCCATCTCCTGTAACACGAACAAACTCTTCAACAATACAACAGCGCAGAGAGAGGAGAAAGAAACCGCAAACTAATTATAATACAAACTTGAGATAAATCAGATGGCTATTCTTTTCCTCTTTGTTTCAAGGGGATCGTTTTGTTCAATGAACATCCAAACAAGTGGACGCTCACGAACTAACCAGCTCATTTATCCCTGCGAACCCATTAACAGTACTTTGGGTTGAAACTAGCGACTTTTCTCCGCTGAAATTTTGATTTTCAAAACACAGAAATTTTTTTAAATGTGGTCTCGCCATCCCATTCAATTTTATATCCGTCAAGTGAATCCAAAGAGCTCGCTACATTTTGAAGTTTGAAAAGGTTTCCCTCACCTAACAGATGCCAAGCCTCACTGACGCCAGCAGTTACTTTTAGTGAGAGAAAGAGAAAAAGCACAGTACCTTCTCTGCGAGGCTGTTGTGTGTAAATCCGTGCACTTTTCTCCCTTTGCGGACACAGCGCTGCTCCAGTGAGCAAAGGACAATGGCTGAGGAGCGGGCTCTGGTGTGACAGTCGCCTCCTGCTGCTACTCTCCTCCCTGTCTGGCTAATCCCAAACCCAGTCAAGCCAGCCTCTCTCTCCCAGTCCCAGCCTCGGGCGGGGTGTGTCTCACTCGGCTCTCAGGCTCCATGTTAATCACCTTCTGCTGCTGTTGCTTTCCCCGCCTCCCCCAGCAGCACCAGTATCGCTCCAGGTGAGGACGGCTACCCAGTCTGTTGGAGCCGGGGGTGGGCAGAGAGAAGGGACAAAGGATAAAGGGGTAGAGACACAAGGCGGGCAGAAGGGAGACAAAAAAAACAGCAAAAGGTCAAGAGACAGAGCAGGACATCAGTCTTGGGAGAGCCACAATTCCAGCCTGAAGTCCGGCAACTTAATTGGAAGAAATCCCTTTGGATTTATAGCGGAATTTATGCTTTTGCAAATGCCAACGTAAACGGGAACAAAAGGCGAAATTTCAAAGCTTGCATTTCCCCCCCCCCCCCCCCTCCCAAAAAAAGTTAATTGGACGAATTCGCTAAGCTCTTGTCAGCAGTGGCTCACTTGGTACCACCCTCACTTTCTGATTTAGAAGGTTATGGGATTAAATCCCCTTCCAGAGACTTGAACACAAAAAGTTAGACTGACGGAGTGCTGTACTGTCAGAGGTGCTGGCTTTTGGATGAGATGTTAAACCAAGGCCCTGTCTGCTCTCAGGTGGACCCAAAAGATCCTAATGGCACTATATTTATGATGAGTGGGAGAGTTATCCCTGGTGTCCTGGCCAACATTCATACCTCAATGCCATAAAACAGATTATCTGGTAATCATGACATTGCTGTTTGTGGGAGTTTGCTGTGCAGAAATTGCCTGCCCTGTTTTCTATATTAAACAGTGGCTACATTTCAGAAGTACTTAATTGGCTGTAAAGCACTTTGGGGCATCCTGAGGTCATGAAAGGTGCTATATAAATGCAAATCTTTTTTTTCTTAACTTTAATTTAGATATGCTCCTTTGCTTCCTCTGATGATTCCTTGCTAAGATAAGACTGCAGAAGGATCAGGTGCTTTCCAATAGTTGTTCCATTTCTGAGACTTCACAGTAAATGTCATGCTTGTTCATGAAGGGCATTACAGCCGCATTTGATCTTGTCCATACACATCAGGACTCCAATAGGGGAGCTGGAACCCACTCCAGTTTTCTCATTTCCCACCCCCAACTGGAGCAAGACCAGTTGTAACATCAGTGTCACCAACCTGGCTGAGATCAGCTAGCATAAATCAAAGGGAAAGAAACCCAGTGGTTCACTGGGCCAAAGGAGCATTAGGAAGCTGCAAAGCCACATGGTGAACTCAGGCAACATCATTGAAAACTCTCTTGGTTTCCAATTAATATGCCTGATTTCACCATGAATTGAGCCTGGGACCTCCTTAGGTTTGTATCATTCTACTGGTCACTGTGCAAACTCACTGAGCCATTATATATAAAGGAAATATATATGTAATATATATAGCATATGTATGTAGATAGATAGATAGATAACATCCTGAGATATGTTAGTTGTTTTGCAGAATATAACAATTTTATATACATGTGTACTGCAATTTTCAATTAACATATTGAACATTTTGAAACTAGTATGCAGGAAATTTTGAACACCTTTACAAACAGATACAGAAAGATTGACAACACAAAAGGAAGCCATTCAGTTCATCATGTCTATGCCTGCCAAGAAAGATCTATCTAGTCTAATCCCACCTTCTGGCTCTTGGTCTGTAGCCCTGTTCATTAAGGCACCTCGAGTGCATATTCAAGTACTTTTTAAATGTGATGAGGGTTTCTCCCTCTTCTAGCTTTCAGACAGTGAGTTCCAGAGTGCCACCACCTTCCAGGTGAGAAAATTACTCAACTCCCATCTAATCCTTCTACCAATTACTTTGAATCTATATCCCCTGGTTATTGACCTCTCTGCAAACAAAATTGATCCTTCCTATCCTTTCCCTCATAATTTTATACACCTCAATTAAATCTCCCCTTAGCTTCCTCTACTCCAAAGAAAACAAGCCCAACCTATCCTATCCTTCTTCAGAGCTAAAATTCTTCATTTCTGGCAACATCCTGTGAATCTCTTCCATACCCTTTCTAGTGTGATCACATCCTTCCTGTACTGCAATGACCAGAACTGTATGCAGTACTCTAACTGTAGTCTAACTAGCGTTTTATACCTCTCCCTTTGAGGCCTAAGGATGGGGGAAAGCTTATCAAGGAAAGGGAAGCTGACAATGCCCATTGGAGGCATTGAAGACCTTTTCAATCAGGAATCCATTGTTGACGAGAGTGTTTTTAACTCCATCCCACAACATCCAGTTAGAGACGAGCTCGGAACTCTGCCAACGCCTATGGAGGTGATGAAAGCCATCACACAAATGAAGAAAAACAAAGCGGGAGGAGGTGATGGAATCACCGCTGAAATCTTAAAACACAGAGGAGAGGGACTAACATTACAGCTCCATACCCTCATCCTATAGATCTGGAATGAAGAGGAAGTCCCGAATGACTTCAAGGATGCTATAATTGTGACAAGAAAGGGGACAAATCCAATTGTGGAAATTACAGCGGCATCTCCCTGCTCTCCATTGCAGGGAAGTTCATTACAAGAACACTTCTGAAATGACTCATTACACTTGTTGAAGAGCTACTCCCCGAATCTCATTGTGATTTTAGGCCATCAAGAGGCATTGCTGACATGATTTTCACAGCTCACCAACTACAAGAAAAATGTCGCAAACAACATCAACTTCTCTACATAGCATCTTTTGACTTGACAAAGGCCTTCGACTCCATAAATCATGAGGCACTCTGGAAGATTCTGTGAATATGGATGTCCTCTAAAATTTGTCACCATCCTTCACCTGATGACATGCGAGCAGTGATCCTTAGCAATGGATCCATTACCGATCCCTTTGAGGTTAAGACAGAAGTTAAACAAGGTTGTGTCACCACCCCAACTCTTTTTTCGATCTTCCTAGCAGCCATGCTCTTGTCTGTCTAGAGCCAAGCTCCCTGCTGAAGTGTAGGTTATTTATCGAATGGATGGTAAATTATTTAATCTCAGACAACTCCAATCAAAACTAAGACCACCCCAAATTCAATCACTGAGCTCCAATACACTGATGACACTACAGCAAATGCTGTGTTGGAAACAATTCTTCAGAAAATCGTCAACATATTTACTGAGGCATATGAGAAGATGGGACTTACACTCAACATTCAGAAGACCAAAGTCCTCCATCAGCAAGCTCCAAATGCAGACGCCCAGCCCCATTGATTAGGATTCATGACAAATGCCTGGAAAATTTGGAACATTTCCTGTACCTTGCAAATTATCTTTCACAGAAGGCTGACATTCACGAAGAAATCTAGCATCGCCTGAAATCTGCTGGTGCAGCCTTTGCCACCTGGGGAAGCAAGTGCTTGAAGATCGTGACATCAAAACTGAAATCAAGCTCATGGTCTACTACTTGGTTGTGACCCCTACCTTGCAGTACAGGGCTGAAACATGACACCTCAAAGCACTGGAGTCATTTCATCAATGCTGCCTGTGGAAGATCCTACATATCAAGTGGGAGGACAGGCGCACCAACATCGGTTTCCTCTCACAAGCAGGCACCACAAGCATCAAGGCTATGATTATCCGCCATCAGCTTCATTGGGTTAGTCATATAGTTCAGATTTCCGATACCAGGCTCCCAAGGCAGGTCTTATCCCAGCTCAGTCGGGGCAGACACACCAGAGGAGGACAGAAGAAGCGCTTCAAGGATGTGCTGAAAGCCAACATGAAGAAATGCAACATCGACATCAACTCCTGGGAGACCATCGCCCTGGACCGAACTAGATGGAGGCAGAGTCTGTGGGAAGGATCCCAGCATTTTGAGACCCAATGGCGACAAAATGAAGAGAAAAAGCGAGAGTGGCAAAAAGAGCAAGCCATGACCCAAGCTAATAATACACAACCAGACATCATACATGACAACAAATGCCCTACATGTCATAAAGTCTGTAGATCCTGAATCAGCCCCACCCATCTTCGGACACAGAAGACAAGCATCCTCGTCTGCGAGGGATAGCCAATAATAATACAGTTCTAGCATAACCTCTCTGCTCTCATACTCTAGGCAACAGCAAATCAAGGAAAATATCCCGTATGGTTTCTTAACCACCTTATCTCCCTGTCCTGCTATCTTCAGGGATCTGTAGACATACATTCCAAGGTCCCTCAGTTCCTCTATATTTCTCAGTATCCTGTCATTTGCTGTGTATTCCTTTGCCTTGTTTCTCCTCTCCAAATGCATTATTTCACACCTCTCTGGATTGAATTCCATTTGCTACTTTTCTGTCCACCTAATCAGTTCTTTCCTGCTGTCTACAGCTTTCTTCCTCATTATCAACCAGATGGCCAAATTTCATATCAACTGCAAACTTCTTAATCATACTCCCCTACAGTAAGTCTAAATCATTGATATATACCACAAGCAGCAAGGGACCCAGCACTGAGGCCTGTAGAACCCCACTGGAAACAGCCTTCCAGTCCCAAAAACACCCGTTAACTTTGCTTTCAGCCACTGAGCCAATTTTGGATCCAACTTTCCTTTGGATCCTATGAGCTTTTAATTTAATAATCAGTAAAACCCTTGTTAAAATCCATGTAGACTACATCAAATGTGCTACCCTCATTAACCCTCCTTGTTACCTCTTCAAAAAGCTCAATCAAGTTAGTCAGAAGTGACCTTGCCTTAACAAATCCATGCTGACTGTCCTTGATTAATCCTTGCCTCTCTGAGTGATGATTTACATCATCTCTCAGAATTTTTTCCAATAACTTTCCCACCACCAAGGTTAGGCTTACCGGCCTGCAATTACCCGGGCTACCCCTTCTCCTTTTTTAAACAACAGTACAATGTTAGCAGTCCTCCAGAATCACACCTTTGCCAGAAAGGACAGAGCCTCCATCATTTCTTCCCTTACTTCCCTTAACAGCTTGGGATACATCAACAACTTAATATTTCCTCCCTCACTATGGTTAACACATCCAATCTTTCACATTCCTCCTCCTCAACTACAAAGCCTGCTTCGTCCCTCTCTTTTCTGAAAACAGACGCAAAGTATTCATTAAGAACCATGCCCACATCTTGCACCTCCACACATAAGTTGCTTTTTAGGTCTGTAATTGGCCCTATTCTTTCTTTAGTTATCCTCTTGCTCTTTATGTATTTATAAAATATCTTTGGGTTTTCCTTGATTTTACTTACCAATATTTTGTCATGCCCTCTTTTTGCTTTCCTAATTTCCTTTTTAATGTCGCCCCTGCACTTTCTACCGTGATACTAAGTAATACGGTGCAGATAATGTTCAGTGTTTTGTGGAATTTTGAGTTATCATGTTTACAAACCACACCACTTGTTCAGTAAATATGCAGGTCAGCAGCATCCATCCCACCAACTGTGGTGGCCTCAAGTTTTGAATTGAGCCTTTGTTATCAGTACGCTGCTTGTTAAAATTGAAATTGGCCCACTGTGATGAAAATGCTAAAGGTTTACCAAATTTGACCTTGGTTAGCAGTGTGACTCAGCAGCGCCACATGCACAGGGAGAGTTTATCAGCCCCTTTCACCTCTGAACAGTGCAAGTAAACACAGACAAAGTGCGTTCACTCTTGGACGTTACTGAAAAAAATCAATCTAACACTTTCCTAGAGTTGGAGATTTTAGACAGCAGCATTGAGTCATCCAGAGGTCACCAAATTAACATTTATAACAGGAGGCTGCATTTGCAAATACTCATCAACATCCCCATCTCCTTAGCAGAAGGTTTAATGTAAATGTATATGATACATTCCAAAGTGTATCAATATAGGTGATGTAATTGTGGTCGGAATAACTACACCACAAACTGTTCGGGTACTTGGAATGTAATATGGATCTTTCAAGTGAGGTGAATATTAGATCGAGTATGATTGTGGCTGGGACCGTTGCACTAGTTATGGGACTCTCTGTTATATCTGTGTTTTCTGACATAATTGAAGATATCCTAAACCCAAATACAATGCTAGAAGGGTCTTCCCAGTAGATGGGGGAACTAATTGAAGGAGATAAAATGTACTTTTAATGTTATTGATATTGACTGAACACCCTTTCAAGAGATATGAAGATTTTATTTTCAAAATAAAATAGTAAATGCCACCAGATATTGGGTTCTTTGTAGACAAGCTCGTCGTAATCTGACCATGGAGCATATGCCAGCTACCTCCTATATTCGCTGGTAGTTTCATTGGCATATTTAAAACATCCTGTTACTAATTCTAAAGGTTACCAATGGACTCTGCAATGCATTGATTGCAATTTTGGAAAATGGTATTTTCAATATCATTAGATGGATTTTTGATCATATGTGTGGCTCTTTTTTGGGACATGAGTGCATCTTTTGCATCTTTTTTCACCGTTAAGGAGCTAACAACCTCATCCCATTGGGGCACACAGGAGAGAGGATATAGAATTTAAATAAAAGCAGGAAATACTGAAAATACATGACAAATCAGCCAGTAGCTGAAAAGTGGGCAGGTTAAGAAGTCCTTCATCAGAAAATCAGCTTACATTATGTGAACATAAGAGAGACAAGATTAGGCTCAGTTTTAATGCTCTCTCATGTCTGAATTGCTTGTCAGCATTCATACATAATTTCTGACCACTAGGGCAAGACACCAGAGGGTGAGCATATTTTAAGAAGAAGGCAAGGCCTTCTAGAGAGGATGGGCACTCAGCATAGAAAACTGTCAAAACATTTATTTAACATTCATAAATGTAGTATTGCCCATCAATTAAACTAAATAGTCAGGTTAGGTTATATATGGTGCTGTGCTAAACCGTACATACATTAAAGATAATGGAACAATTCCACAGTGTTCAAATGGAAGTACCATCAGATTATTATCTGAATGTTTGGATTTTTTGATTCGTCAAGACATAAGATTGCATTCCAAGTATGAATAACATACCAGAGTTTATAACTTAAAATGGAAATAAAGTGCAAATACAATAAGATAGGATGTGAGGTTGAGTAGCACAAACTACTGCTATACTGCTGTTGCTTTAAAGTGATTAGTTTGCTATACAAATTGAAAGTAGTGTAATATTAGTTTAAAGAAAGTTATGGCACAGTCCAGTATCATCAGAGTTCACACTGTATGAATCCCAATTACTTTATTCATTACTCTGTTGGCAAAAAACACACACTTTCATTTTAAGCACATTTCCAAAAAATATTTACTGTGATAGCTTGAATCTTACAAAAAAGTTAATTCAGGTAAACTAAGCATTCCGAAGCCTCATTGCCTCACTCAGGTACTACAATTTGTTAGGAAAGTAGATGCTATGATACAAGATGAAGTATTGTGGCAGAACAAACGGAAAATATTATACATAGAGCAATTTGTTTTTGATTTTTCTTCCTAATTTTAATCTTTTAATATGTGAAATTAGATCATCTCTCGCATGCTGCAATATAAGGGTCCTTTGTATGCAGTGAGATAATAAGGAACTTTTACTCTAGTGGAATATTATAAAGTATGGTTGGTTTAAATTATGAACAATGGAGGAAGATAAAAATTTGGTGTAGTCTTATTCTGGAGTCAAAGCGCCACCCACTGTAAACTACTGGAACTGCTCAGGTCCTGTAACAGTATCAAAAATATTTTCTTTGTTTTTTTATTTATGATCAAAAATTAAGTTTTAAAAAAATTAGCATGCAGAATCTGAATGTATAGGCATTTGTGTAACCAATAAATTATTCTAGAAATTTTCAATTTCAACCTGGGCGGCACAGTGGCACAGTGGTTAGCACTGCAGCCTCACAGCTCCAGCGACCTGGGTTTGGTTCTGGATACTGCCTGTGCAGAGTTTGCAAGTTCTCCCTGTAACTGCATGAGTTTCTGCCAGGTGCTCTGGCTTCCTCCCACTGCCAAAGACATGCAGGTTGACAGGTAAAATGGCCATTGTAAATTGTCCCTAGTAGAGGTAGATGGTAGGGAATATGGGATCAATGTAGGATTAGTATAAATGGGTGGCTGATGGTCAGCACAGACTCGGTGGGCCAAAGGGCCTGTTTCACTGCTGTATCACTCTATTAAAAAAAACTACTATCTGCAAGGCTTAGGATAAAGAGTGAACTGCCTTTTTATTCACCATTTATGCCTTTGAGCTGCCACAGACTGGCGAGCATGGAGAAAATAAATGGCATATTGACACAATGATGAATAGTGCATTTAGAGGTCAAGTTAGCATTAAAGTGTATTGTTCCTGCATATAGTTAAGAAATATTCCATTTGTTAGCACAATCATCCTTCTCAGGAGCACAAAAATATTCCAGAAAGATTTGAATTCTTCAATTTCTCTAGCAAATCTAAATGTGTACACTTTAAAAAGAGAACTGCCATTGAACCACATGGAACACATAAAGTTGCAGTACTTACCCACTAGATGCCCCCTAACCTACCAGAAGTAAACAAGGCTTGTCCAGTCTTGTGTAACTGGATTTGTAACAGGGCAATAAGTCTTAATTTATGCCAAAGAACATCTCTGGCACTGAAAATTTTGCAAGACCAGAATCTCATTCCTTCAGATTTTAAGTATTGTTAGAGATTTTTTTTAATTATCAAAATCAAATAACTTTTTTCTTTCTGTCTCTTATTTCTTTCACTTTTTCTATTTTGCTTTCTGTGCATAATTTAGCATTGTATTTAGTATTCAAATTTACACTTCCTGATTTAGATTCTGCATGTCTCGTCGATTCTCCAGCCTAATTGGTTGAGGAGACAGACCTGTTCACATAGATCTCAGATCACCTGTTGAAGGCGCCGCACTGAATTTGATTTCTAATCACTGCAAGTTCTGGTGCAAATCTTTGTAATGCAGAGGATATAGGGCAGGAAGGTCATCTTAGGGCCAAATAAAGCAAAAAGGTTGTGAACAGTCTGAAATAAAAACAGAAAATGCTGGAAATATTCAGCAGGTCTGGCAGCATCTGTGGAGAGAAAAACAGAGTTAACATTTCAGGTCGATAACTTTTCCATAATTGTCTCAAGTTTCAAAAGTCTACCAGGAATGGTGTGGCAGGTGCTGAAGGATTTTTTGTTGACTTCAAGACTTCTTTACAAACATGTTGTTCCCAGATATGGGTAAACTAGTAGGCATTCCCTTTGGAATGCAGCTTGACTTGGTGAATTAACAGAGGTCACGCAGCACAGGATAAGCTGCTGGAAGAGGGAGGTGGAGGAGGGGGAGAAGGGCACTCAGCAGGAGGCTATATCTGCCCAGGGTGTTAAGGGAACAATTCTCCTACATGAACCTCAGCAAGGAACAATGTGTGAGATGTCTGTATTTCACTAAGAAGGCCCTCACTCTAATCTGCCTACTACTGCAACCACAACTGCAACCTCGGAGCAGGGTAAGGACCACATTACCAGTGACTGTGAAGGCAACCAGAAGGATGAACTTTTATGCATCTGGGTCCTTCCAGGCTGGAGCAGGCAATATTTGCAACATCTCGTAATTTGCCGTCCACTGTTTCAAAAGGAAAGTCACTGAGGCTTTCTGTTCAAAGGCTGCTAACTTCATTTCACTCTCTCTTGCCAGAAACAAGCAGGCAGAGTGAGCACAAAGATTTTCTTGGATTGCAGGCTTCCCATGGTGCAGGGTGCCATTGACTGTGCGCAAACTGCTTTCATTTGCTGCCATGTACCAGAACCAAAAGGGATTACATTCCCTGAGCATCCAGCTGGTGTGTGATCATAGACTGCAAATCATGCCAGTTAATGCCCAGTACCCTGGCAGCAGTCATGATTCCATCAGTCTGATGTGCTGGCTGTATTTCATCCACCACAGCAAACCAAAGGTGGCTACTGAACAACAAGGGCTGGTAACATGGCTCCCGACTGGTTTGCAACACTCGCACACGTATGCAGCATGCATACAATGAGAGCCATGCTGCTACTGGAAATGTGATAAAGCAGAACACTGGCATGCTGAAGCAATGATTCTACTGCCTGAGCCACTCTGAAGGAGATCTGCAGTGCTTGGCTGAGTGGGTTTCAAGATTTGTGATTCTATGCTGAATGCTGCACAACCTTGCCATCATAAGAGGACAGCTTTTGCCACCAGTTACCAGATGAAAAGCTGAGGAGTAGGAACATGAGAAGGAAGATGGGAGTGTGGAATTTGAGACATAAACAGATCAGCCATGATCTTATTGAATAGCAGAGCAGGCTAGAGGGAGCAAATGGCCTACTTCTGCTCCGAATTTGTAGTTTGTAAGAAGAGGAGGATGTGGAAGAGCAGGAGGGGGAATAGGTGGAAGAGGAAGAGAGACAGGAATCTAGAGAGCCCCTTTCTGACCAGGCTACATGAAGAACTAATTCACTTGCAATACCAGTAAATGCAACCCCAAATCCCCATTCACCAAAAATCCCACAATCCTTACCTTCCCTTTCACTGACCATCACTGACCATCACAGCGTCCTCTTGGCAACAAACACAAAATAAATGTTCCAAACCAAATCTAGAAAGAAAGAAAGACTTGCATTTATATAGCACCTTTTATGTCCCAAAGTGCTTTGCAGCCAATGAATTACTTTTGAATTGTAGTCACTGTCATAACGCAAGAAACACAACAGCAATTTGCGCACAGCAAGCTCCCACAAACAGCAATGTGATAATGTCCATGTGATGTTGATTGAGGGATAAATATTGACCAGGACACCAGGATAACTTCTCTGCTCTTCTTCGAAATAGTGTCATGGGATCAAAGACAGAGCCTTAGTTTAATATCTCTTCCAAAAGACAGCACCTCCAACAATGCAGCACTCCCTCACTGCTACACTGGAGCATCAGCCTAAATTTTTGTGCTCAAGTCCTGGAATGGGACTTGAACCCATAACCGTTTGCCTAAACTGTGAAAGTGATACTAACTGAGCCACCGCTGATGCCTTTCTGACATACTTTCTTTCAAACCATATTTATAAATAATACCATAAGATAATGTACAAACATAAGCTAATCAACTTTGTCCATTTCCTTATTGCCTGTTTCCCATGTGCCTCTGCCTGTTCTAGTGCTTTTGCATAGTGCTACCCTACTGGCTGCAGCATGGCTGGTGGAAGGCTACTGACTTTCAGTGGAAGAGACTGTGGATGATCTTGGAGGATGACCTCGAGTAGCTCTGGGCTAGAAGGCTCAGCTTCAGACTGAACCACCTCAGCATGGGTGGCAGCAATCTAGATTGGCTGACTGACAGGTAATAGCAAGGACACTAGTGGAGTGGCTGGGTTGGAAGGATGAATGCTGTCATCCTGAGAGAGGACAACAGGCTCGTGCTCCATGGAGCCACCGCCACTTCCCCAGGGCAGCATCTCAGCAATTCTAACAATGTGTTGGAGGGCAGACTGCTGCTCTGCTGTGACACCATGCAAGCCCCTTAGAACAGTGATATCCACAGCTATGAAGGTAGCAGTCTGAACATGCATGGCAACAAGTTGCATGACGTCAGTCTGAGTTTCCACTGCAGCACTCAGACTTTTTGTGGATGTTGCTTGTGCTGCAATGGAAGCTGGAACATCGGCCATCAGACACTGCATCATGGTTGGGTTCATAAGTGTGCTAATAGAGTTGGCCACCACCTCCAAACTGGAAAAGGTCATCTCAAAGCTCTGTACTAGCCCTGTGCCTAGTTGGTGCTGGACTCCTCCTTGCTGCTTGACATTGAATGCAGGCTTTCTTGCAGGCTTCACAGTGCAGTATGTATTTTGTTGTGTACATCCATCAGCCTACTTCTGTAGCCTGGCCCATCAAAGTCCTCATCTTAGTCTTCTGCAACAGACTCCATGTGTGATCTCACCCTCCAGCGAGCTGGCACCAACATTAACCTTGCTCCCTGTACAGGCTGCAGTGCACTTGTGCCTGGTGTTTCACCACATGCAGATCCCACATCTATGCTACCCTCTAAAATACACATAGTGTCAGTATCTAAGCTAGTGGCTGTGAGTGACAGTGTGCTTTCATAATCACTCTCCTCTTGGCCTTACACCACTCCCTGACAAGATTGCAGTTCTTGGATATCTGAAAGAATAAAGGCACGAGGGTAAGGTTATATTACAGGGAGGAGGGGAAAGTAAGAGGTGCAAGTTTACACCATCTGCAGCTTGTAAATCAGAAGAGATTGCGGGATGAGGAAGAAGTGGGATGTGAGAAGGAGCAGTAGGTATGAGGGTACAGTCATCTTAGATGGTTTCAGCCCCACCACTGACCACAGCTCAGCAATGGCATATCTGATAATGGCCTGCACTGTCTCCTCCATGGGGCAAGGACGACATGCAGGCGTGCTTCTCCCCCTCTGGTAAATTCCTGCTGCCTTCAGTTGTCTGCCACCTTCTCCTACAAGAGGGTGGGAAGTGTATCAGTGAGCATTGTGCAATCAGTTTGGGTGACGTGACTATCATGGTTGAATAATTGGCAGTGTGAGTCAGTTGTGAGATTCGAAGCAAGGCTTGCCACAGTGCTGAGTGTGTGAGGGTGATATGAGCATATACATGTTGAGTTATGAGTCCTAATTGATAGAGATTGTTGTTAGGTGTATGATGGGGGTATGGTGATTTGAGCAGTGACTGAGGCTAGTGGTGCAGTTGGTAAGCTATGATATTTGAAGATGCAGTCACTGACCTTGACCACTTGTGTGAGGTCATTAAACTCCTTGTGGCACAGCATCCAAATCCTCAAGGCTTTACCCCTGGCATTGACCTCCATGGCTTTCTGGTCTCACTGCCTTTTTACCATGAGTCTCCTGGCTCCCTATGGATACAGGACAGCTCTCCTTGTTTCCACCTCCTCCACCAAGTGCAGTGTCAGAAAACCTGGGTGCCTGTTTGCTTTCATGTTCAGCCATTCTTCTGTCTTTCCCAGGTTAGATTCAGCTCACACAGGATTCCTGGCAACTACTCCAGCCACAATGCACCTCCCTTTAGAGGTATGCAAAGGAAACCTGATGCGAGCCCGAATTCCGGACCCGGACCTTTACATTTGTACATGGGTAACGGCCTGCTACTCAAACTGACCCCCGACAGGATCTGACGGCATGTGTCGGGTTCAGATCGGGCTTCCGGGTCCAGCATTCGGAGCTGGGTCTGGTTTCCTTTGCACACCTCTACCTCCCTTTAAGCAGTGCAGGCTAGTTTTATGTAGTGCTAGCAAGTATTAGTTTTGGGCCCCTGTTGATGCGTGCAGCCAGTCAACAGCACAGCTGCTGTTGGTTGTCTGCAGAAATCATGTAAGTGAGCAGGCAGCACGAAGATGACATTCTGTGTATATTATATCGAATGGGCGCAGGTTAACAGCATGTCACGATTCCTCTCCCTGTTTTTGGGGGCTGTCAAATTTAGCCCCAGCGCATCTTTCAATTACCAGTTCTTTTAAGGTAATGATCTATATAGCTGTTGAAGCCAAACTTTGCTCATGTGAATATTTCATTATGTATTGTGTAGCAGTGGATAGTTTAGATAAATACCTTTTTCTGGGCAATCTTTTCTTTTCAGGGGATTTCATGATGCATTTTGTGGTGACATCTTATTCTTTGTAAAATAATTACTTTAATAATCAGTGGAAAACAGCAACAGATCCCACAGGATTTAATGCTATTATATGCTTTATGTTAATATCATTTGTCTGTCCTTTGACTGTCTTCTTTGAGTGTTGGGAGCATAATTAATGGTAATTCTTACAATTAGCTCTCACTGAGACAAAAGATAAGATTTAATGATCCTTTACAGTAAACACACTGCTGTTATTCATACAAGGGGTTCGTCCACAGTTTGTCCAAGGCACAAAGGCAGTGAAGAAAACCTCAAACTCCCATCCTTCAAAAACCTCTTTCAGCTCAATTTAAAATCTTAATAAAGGATTTGATCAGGATTATGCTTAGACTGAAATATTCATTCAGTTCTCAAAGCCTGTACTTTCTTCACAGATCATCTCAAAAATGTACTTTATGAATATTTTGATAACATTATAGAAAATAGATTTGAAAAAAAAAATTGCAGAAACTGGTATTCTTTTGGTCATTTTCCCATCCCATACTGAAGGCATTGACTCCTTGCTGGAGTACTGTTCTATGGGCACTTTCACTCTTCAGTCTCTTGCCCATGTAGATATTATTTATGTGCGAGCCCAACAATGAGTGTTGGCAAGTTATTCAATCCTATATCTATCCCGACTAAGTCCCCAAGGTCCACACAGACACAAATTTTCAATAAGGATCACTGGATAATAATTAAGAGTAGGAATCTTGGTTGATTGTCCCTCTTATAACCTAGGGATGTTGAAGCTAAGGCTAATGCCCTAGCTGAGTTCAGCTAACACTGACCAGGGATTGAACTTGCAGCTTTCAAGATGTGTATAGTTCAGCAGCTCCTTAGTTCAACTCAATGAGTCAAACTTAACTTCTTTATAGCTTGTACAATTGGGTCAGCACTGCGCTCCAGAAATTGCGCCTAAAGTCACGCCACTATTCAGCCCTTCTGCAAGCCTATGCATGAATGAGTTGATTTCATCCAATACTGTGAGGTCGGCTTATTAGAATATTTTTCCATCATTCTTTTTCCGGGAGTTGCAATGCAAGTTTTTGTTGAATGTTTACTCTCCTCTGTTGCTACCTTTCATTATTATACTTCAGATACACCCTTTTATACACGTTTTACTCTTCCTTTAAACTCTTTTTCTGATTCACACTTTCACATTTCTCACGTACACATGCATGTTTCCATTTTGTTTCACTTTCTCTTGCACTCTGTGTTACACACAGACACTTACATATATTCTTTCTCACATTCATCCTGTTAACTTGCCTCAGAACCACACTAATATATTTGCACTTGTAGCAGAATAGAAATACAATTGATTTGGGCTATTAAATCCCTACACCTGACCCTTTTTTCACAATAATGCCTAACATCACAGCCAACATGGCTGATGTTTACACTCATCACAACTACAATAGCAATAACTTGCATTTATATAATGCATTTAATGTAGGAAAACCTGCCAAAGTGCTTCACAAGAGACAAAAGTTATCAAACCAAGGAAGGAAATATTAGTAGAGGTGACTAAAAGAAAAAGAAATATAAGTAATGGGCTTTGTTCTGGAGTGACAGCCAAAATGTGCAAAAACTTTCTGCTGTCTTTAGTTAAACATTAAATTTTAGTTCTTGTAACAGGAAATAAGGACTAAACCCTACTTCTGAGATTGTTATTTTCCTAAGAAGCTTGAAATTATGCCCTGGGAAATATGTTACTGAAACAAATGTAAGATTGTTACAGCCACAATTAAAGTATATCTGTTTTTTCTTCATTCGATCTCCTCCATTCACAGTGGATTTCCTCCAATTTTTTAAGTCCCATGTGGAATTAAAAAAAATACTAGGCACAATATCAGGGTCACGTGCCTTCTCCTTCCCATGCCCTGTGTAGCAGCCTCTGCACAGTCTCACCTCAGTTTTATTTTCTCCTATCTATTTTCTCCTGGGAGACTATACTGGTCTCAGATTATGAGAACACCATCTCCAGGAATACCATGCAAATTTAGGCCTGAAGGTCAGAGTTATTTGGAGGTTTTGCAATTTTGTTGAAATCTTTAGATTTTACTTATGCCAAGTTCCAAATTAAAGATTTGTGGAACCTGCAGGCTGTCTTTTCAAATCATTCACAGCTATGTTCGTGGTAGTTGTGCATTAACATTGTCAGTTCCAATGTAACAAGAGTCAACCTCTAATGTCAGTGGTGGAAAAACTACTCGAGGCCATTGTCAAAGACTATGTCAATTCTCATTTGGAGAAGCATGGGTTAATAAAGGATAGCCAGCACAGATTGGTTGAAGGCAAATCATGCCTGACTAACCTGATTCAGATACTTCATCAAAGAACTCATAGCAATGTTGAAGGTGGTGCACTGGATGTTGTATATATGGTCTTTCAAAAGGCATTTGATATAGTGCCTCATAACAAACTTATTCAGAAAATAGAAGCACATGGTATTAAAAGGATAGTGGTAACCTGGGTATAAAATTGGCTAAAGGGTAGGAGACAGAGAATAGTGGTGAATAGATGTTTTCAAACTGGAGAGAAGTATGCAATGGGGTCTCTCCGGGATTGGTATTAGGACCATTGCTTTCCTTGTTAAATATAAATTACCTGGACTTGGGTATAGGGAGTACAGTTTTGAAGTTTGAGAACAATACAAAACTTGGGAATGTAGTAAATTGTGAGCATGATAGTAGCAAATTTCATGAGGATATGAACAGACTGGTAACATGGCAGATGCAATTTAATGTGTATAAGTATAAAGTGATGTACTTTGGGAGAAACAATATGGAGAGGCAGTATAATCTAAATAGCACAATTTTGAGGCAGGAGGATGCAAAATGAGGTGACCAGAAAAGGTTTACAAGTAAGATACCATGGATGAGGGAGTTTAGTTATGTGGAAAGATTGGAGAAGCTGGGTATTATATTGTTGTATTATCTGTTACGAGTGCTTCTATATTTTAAAGATTTTTTTGGGGACTCATGTATTTTAGAGCTGGGCATTGGTTTATTTTGGGAAAACTGAAAAGACTCCATGAATGGGTTTTTACCAGGGTCACTGAGAGGTCTGGCTTTGAAAACAGTTTCTGGAAGGCACCTGTTTTCAAATAATTACCCAGCAGGGTTTGTTTTTGACTTGGGGAAGATGTTTACAGAGAAGTGACAGGTCAAGATTTATAGGGTTCAGAAGGCTTGTCTCTTGTAACATTGTTTATGGTTTCTCTTCGGACAGTGAGTTGGGATATGGGCAATGGTTTGAAAAGACAGCTGGAGAAAACTTGCTAAGAACAAACCACCCCAACTCAGGCTGTTCCAGCAGTTTGGAAAAAGCCTGCCAGTTTTCCATCTCGCAAGGAACTGAAAAGCATGTGTGAGAAATAGACTTAAACTGTGGCTGCATTCCGCCTTTAAGGCCTATGTCTGAAATCTCTGTTGCTGCATTTCCTGAAAGCCTACCCAAACTGGTCTTCAACTTTGTCTGAAAAGAACTGTTCTAGGAAGATCCCAGATAAAGCCATTTATACACATTTGGGACGCCAAACCATAACAAAGGACATCTTTCCATATCTTCTTTGTTCTTCAAGAATTAGCAAGTATTTAACCCAAGTGTGTTTTTTTTTTGTTTGCTTGTTTTTGTAATAGAGCTCTAAATGAAAATCCCTTTACTTTTCTGGTTAACCAGTTTATGTGTGTGTGTGTGTGTGGTTAAGGTAAAAAGGGAACTTTAATATTTCAATCTATGTGCTTATGCTTTACTTCATTACTGGTTAAGACTTGTTTTATAATAAATTGATAATTTTGTTGTTTATTAAAGAAACATGTTTGATGTGTTTTATTCTGGGATAAAAAATAGAGCCTATGATTGACTGTATCATTAAGTGGGGGAAAAATTAAATATATGTTGTGACCTGTGGAGAAGTGGAACTGGAATAAACAGTGCACTCCTCCCACACCAGTGGTAACATATCCAAAATGACTTAGGAACCACATTGTTTAAGCATATGTATATATATCTCTACAATGCCACGTCACTCACTACTGCTCTACAACCTGTGCACCATACACACATTGTATCATTCTGTCACAAATGGAGAGATGTGAGAAACTATGATACAAGCTCCAGTATCTGTGTCTAAAGTGTGATTATTTAAAGGAGCTCTGGGAACAAGAAGACATAATATGGTGGCAAGGTGTTTGTGAGTGGAATTCAAACCTTATGAGTGATGTTAATGCTGAATTTGATTGTGAAAAACAACCTGAATTAGCGCCAGAGAAAAAAACTGTATAAATCGTACAAAAAACAGGATGGCTGCCGCTGAAGCAATGAACGTGCAAATCCAGCCCATGATGAATTGGGAGGCTGATGATGTCCTGGAGGCATTTGAAAAGCTTAAGGAAAAGTGCAAATTGAGATTCAATAGTTTTCTGAAAGGCACCAGTGAAGAGGAAAAGGTCAGCTACATCCTTTTGTGGACAGGAGAGAAAGGATGAGATCTTTTCAAAAGCTGGGAAATGAGTGAGGATAGTAATAAAAGAAAGACATGATTTTTGAGAAATTCAGCACATGTCTTAAGCCAAAGTCAAACCATTGGATCCACTGTTATGAATTTCAGAGCCTGAGACAGGAACTAGGTGAGCCTGTTGACAATTTCTTGACGAGATTGAGAAACGTAGCCAGTAAGTGTAAATTCAAGGACACGGATGAAAGCCTGATCGATCAGCTCATTTGGGGCTCTGCACATCCTCATGCACAAAAAGCTTTAAATGGAAAGGGCAAACTTACAATTTCGCAGGCAGTTGTGCTATGAAATTGCTTCTTTTTTTAAAAAAAATTTTGAGGACTCGTGGTTGAAGATTTTAAAGATGGATTCATTTGGAGGATTGAAGTGATTCCATAGATGCTGGACTTGTTTTTTTTTAAAAAAAAGGTCACTGGAAGGACTTTGGAACTTGAACTTTGTTTAAAAGACAAACCCTTACTGGATGTCACAAGCCTTAAGCTAAATAAACAACATGAGGCTTGGTGACTAGGGGAGTTGTTTACAGAGAAGTGACATATCAATATTTATGGTGGTCAAGAGTTGATTTTGTTTTGAATATTGTTTTGAGTCAGTTTGAGGGGTTAGCCTGCTAAGAGAGAAGACATCAGTTCATCTTTTCACCACCTCTCTGACAAACCCTGTGAACCCAGTGTGAGCTGACACCCCTGATGCCACATTTCCCCTGGAAAGCCGGCCAGACTAATCCTTGATGTCGCCTGAAGAGAACTGCTCCAAAAAGATCCAGTGACAGCCATCTACCCGTATTTGGGACGCCAGAAAACAGGGACAACTTATATCATTCCATATCTTCTCCTTTTCCTTCAAGAATTAACAAGTATTTGCCCAAAGTATTTTATTGGTCTTTTTGAAAAAAGATCTCTGCAGAGAAAACTTCTTTCCTTTTTCTTTAACCGGGGTGTTTGTGTGTGCGTGCGTGCGTGCATGCCTGTGTTTGTGTGTGTTGGGCTCAGGTAGAAGGGACCTTGTATACCTCAATCAATGTGTTAATGCTTTGCATCTTTACAGAATACGTCTTGTTTTAGAATAAATTGATAATTTTGTTGTTTATTAAAGAAATTTGGTTGGAGATTTTACTTTGAAATAAAAATACAGTATATAATTGGTCGTGTCATGCTAGGCCCCCACCTGCCAAGAATGAGGCACATTAACTTTGTCATGAACATTGATTTTAAACTGTTGCTGGAATGAAGAAAGGACTTGTGAAACAGATCAGCCGTGGCTGGAAAAGATATTTGCATATTAACAGATGGTGATTGGAAGAACAAAGGACCATTCCCTGACACATTCAACCCACAATGGACCTTGATCACCAGGTATTGTATGTACAAGGAGCATTCCAGAGACTGCGAAGGTGATACAATCTAGGACTGGTTAGACCAACTGGTCACATGACTAACTGGCTGCTCCAGGGTCTTTTGAACTAACCACAGAGAGTTTGAACTGAGACAGTCTGTTTGCTCCTGGACTGAGAAGATCTCTCCTGTCTGCTCCCATCTCTTTCTCACAAGCCTCTGAATCCACTGAAGACACATGAACCCCAAGATAGAAAAGTCTTCCACAGAGAACAAGGTTTAAGAAGAATACTGGGCCCCAACAAAAAGCAGAACCGACCTACAATCAAGGACTCTACAGTGAGCTCGAAGAGCCGTAACAAAATCTCTTCAGATATTGCCTCAAACTTTTCCACTTTATTTTTCTTCTGCTCTTTTCTGTCTTTATTTGAATGTGTGTATTGCATATGCATGCTAGCGTGGGAGCATCATGTATCCGTAGGTGTTAACCGAATTAGAGTTTAAGTTTAATAAATGTCAACCTTCTTTTCTTTAAACCTAAGAAAACCTGTTTGTGCTGGTTTCTTTGCCTTATAATTGGAAAGCAGTGAACAAGGATTCACCAAGGGGGAGCTAAAAACACATGTGTTTAAAATTAAACCCTGTTACGGTAAGACCAGGTGAAGGCTGAGAGGGATCCCTAGACATCTTTCTCACCTGGTCGTAACAGCTGTATTGGTAACTGGGTAAACATTTAAATATATGTTGTGACCTATGGAGGCGGGGAACTAGAAAAAGACAGTGCACTCCTCCTGCCTCGGTTGTAACAGTAGACAAAGCCAGAGCACATGAAACCATGAGTAGATGGATGAAGACACTGACTACCCAAACGACTAGCCTTCAGTTAAGTCAAGGCAAAGGATACAGGGTTGATAGAGTGAAACAGCAACAAAGGAATGCACACCAGAGAGAGAGAGAAAGATGTGCAAGAGATGTGAACAACTACATGAGTTCACAGACGGAAAGAAATGTCCCGCATATGGATCAAACTCCTGAGCTTGTGGAAAGTCCAGTCACTGGGAAAAGATGTTCAAGCCAAAGAAAGTAGATGGTCAAGGAATTACTAGAGGCAGAGCAACAGAGCCAATGAGAAATAAAAGAAACTAAAACATTCATACCCTGGAAGATGTTGGGGAGTTTGAGGACACGATAGACAGAGGAACCATAAACCTACATGAACGTCAGCATGCAAAAGTTCACAGAGAAAAGCAAATCACACAACCACACAGATCATGAAGAAGGTGAGGGGTAAGCCCATAACAATACATCTGAAGCTGAAGTTTGATACTGAAGCAGAGAGTAACATCATCCTGCTCAGACTATACCATAAGATCTTTCCTGAAAATTTGAAAGTAAATGGTTACCCAAAGAAAGATGCACTGAAACCAAGTAACATCCTGCTGATGGCATTTAGGGGAATGACCCAAATCAGAGAGATGCACAAAGGAATTGTATGCTCTTAGTCACTAAAACAGATGGTCCAGCTATCATGGAATTGAGCAGTTGTGAAGAGCTGCAGCTGGTTTTGGTGAACCATGAGATGAAGGAAGCATCAATGAAGGTTGAAGGTAGCACACCCATTGAAAAGCACCCTCCAATCAAAAGCAAGGGAGATCTGGTCCAAAAGTATCCAGAGTGTTTGTGGAGACAGTTGGATGCTTTGAAGATTTTGAGTATTACATCACCATTGACCCAGAGAAGAAACCAGTGATTCGTGCCCCACTTAAAGTAGCAATAGAGCTAAGAAGAAAGCTTGAAAGAGAACTCAAAGAGTTAGAAGAAAATAAAGTGATTGCCAGAGTGACAGAGCCTACAGATTGGGTAACTTCTGTCATAGTGAGAGAGAAGCCAAATGGACAGCTACAAATTTGCCTGGGCCCCAAAGATCCTAATCAAGCAATAAAGAGGAATCACTACCCGACTCCAACACTGGAAGAGATCACTCCAGCACTAGCAGGGACAAAAGTTTTCAGCAAGCTTGATGCCAGAAACAGTGACTGGAACATGCAGCTTGACGAGGAATCTTCGCTGCCGACAACATTCAACACACCGTATGGACGGTACAAATTCCAGCGTCTACCTTTTGGCCTTAAAGTGAGCCAGGATGTGTTCCACAAAAAATAAAGGAGATATACAGGGGATGCAAAGGAGCAATCATCATAGCTGATTATATCCAGATCTATGGTGTTGATTCCTGATTCCTGGGACCGGGTCTGGGGAAGGTGGGACCAGTACAAACTGGACGGGTTACACCTGGGCAGGACTGGGACTGATGTCCTAGGGGGAGTATTTGCTAGAGTGGTTGGGGAGGGTTTAAACTAGAATTGCAGGGGGATGGGAACCTTTGCAAGGAGTCAGAGGAGGGGGGATCAAAGACAAGAACAAAAGACAGTAAGGGGAATAAGAAAAGTGATTAGGCATAGAAATCAAGGGCCAGAATCAAACAGGACCACAGTGAAAAATAGTGGGAAGGGGACAAGTAATGTTAAAAAGACAAGCCTTAAGACTTTGTGTCTTAATGCACGGAGCATTCGCAATAAAGTGGATGAATTAATTGCGCAAATAGATGTAAACGGATATGATATAGTCGGGATTACTGAGACATGGCTGCAAGGTGACCAGGGATGGAAAGTGAACATCCAGGGGTATTCAGTATTTAGGAAGGACAGACAAAAAGCAAAAGGCGGTGGAGTTGCATTGCTGGTTAAAGAGGAAATTAACGCAATAGTGAGGGAAGATATTAGCTCTGACGATGTGGAACCTGTATGGATAGAGCTGAGAAATACTAAGGGGCAAAAAACATTAGCAGGGGTTCTATTTAGACCCCCAAACTGTAGTGGTGATGTTGGGAATGGCATTAAACAGGAAATTAGAGACGCGTGCGATAAAGGAACATCTGTAATTATGGGTGACTTTAATCTGCATATAGATTGGACAAATCAAATTAGTCACAATACCATGGAGGAGGAATTCTTGGAGTGTATACGGGATGGTTTTCTGGATCAATACATTGAGGAATCAACTAGAGAACTAGACTGGGTATTGTGTAATGAGAGAGGAATAATTGACAATCTAGTGTGCGAGACCCCTTGGGGATTAGCGACCATAATATAATAGAATTCTTTATCAAGATGGGGAGTGACTTAGTTGATTCTGAAATTCGGGTCCTGAATCTTAGTAAAGGAAACTACGAAAGTATGAGGCGCGAGTTGGCTATGACGGATTGGGAAACATTACTGAAAGGGATGACAGTGGCTAGGCAATGGCAAACATTTAAAGAGCGCATGGATGAACTGCAACAATTGTTTATCCCTGTCTGATGCAAAAGTAAAACAGGAAAGGTAGCCAAACCATGGCTTACAAGGGAAATTAGAGGTAGCATTAGATCCAAGGAAGAGGCATATAAATTTGCCAGAAAAAAAACAACAGACCTGAGGATTGGGAGCAGTTTAGAATTCAGCAAAGGAGGACCAAGAGATTGATTAAGAAGGGGAAAATAGAGTACGAGAACAAGCTTGTGGGGAACATAAAAACTGACTGTAAAAGTTTCTCTAGGTATGTAAAGAGAAAAAGATTGGTGAAGACAAATGTAGGTTCTTTACAGTCAGAAACTGGGCAATTTATTATGGGGAACAAAGAAATGGCTGACCAACTAAATGCATACTTTGGTTCTGTCTTCACAAAGGAGGACACAAATATCATACCAGAAATGTTGACGAACACAGGGTTTAGTGAGAGAGAAGAACTGAAGGAAATCAGTATTAGCAGAGAAATGATGTTGGTGAAATTGATGGGATTGAAGGCTGATAAATCCCCAGGGCCTGATGGTATGCATCCCAGAGTACTTAAGGAAGTGGCCTGAGAAATAGTGGATGCATTGGTGGTCATTTTCCAAGATTCTATAGACTCTGGAACAGTTCCTACAAATTGGAGGGTAGCTAATGTAACTCCACTATTTAAAAAGGGAGGCAGGGAGAAAGCAGGGAATTATAGACCAGTCAGCCTGACGTTGGTAGTGAGGAAAATTCCAGAGTCCATTATCAAATATTTTATAGCAGAGCATTTAGAGAACAGTGGTAGAATCAGGCAGAGTCAGCATGGATTTACAAAAGGGAAATCATGCTTGACAAATCTACTAGAATTCTTTGAGGATGTAACTAGTAGAGTTGATGAGGGGGAGCTAGTGGATGTGGTTTATTTGAACTTTCAGAAGGCTTTCGACAAAGTCCCACATAAGAGATTAGCGTTTAAAATTAAAGCACATGAGATTGGGGGTAGTGTATTGCAATGGATAGAAAATTGGTTGGCAGACAGGAAGCAAAGAGTAGGGATAAATGGGTCTTTTTCTGAATGGCAGGCAGTGACTAGTGGGGTACCACAGGATCGGTGCTAGGACCCCAGCTATTCACAATATATATTAATGATTTAGATGAGGGAACTAAATGTAATATCTCCAAATTTGCAGGCGACACAAAACTGGGTGGGAGGGTGAGTTGTGAGGAGGATGCAGAGAGGCTTCAGGGTGATTTGGACAAGTTGAGTAAGTGGGCTAATGCATGGCAGATGCAGTATAATGTGGATAAATGTGAGGCTATCCACTTAGCAAAAACAGGAAGGCAGATTATTATCTGAATGGCTATAAACTGAGAGAGGGGAATATGCAGCGAGACCTGGGTGTTCTCGTACACCAGTCGCTGAAGGTAAGCATGCAGGTGCAACAGCAGTAAAAAAGGCTAATGGTATGTTGGCCTTCATAGCGAGAGGATTCGAGTACAGGAGCAGGGATGTCTTGCTTCAATTACACAGGGCCTTGGTGAGGCCACACCTGGAATATCGTGTGCAGTTTTGGTCTCCTTATCTGAGGAAGGATGTTCTTGCTGTAGGGGGAGTGCAGCGAAGGATTACCAGACTGATTCCTGGGATGGCGGGACTGACGTATGAGGAGAGATTGAGTCGCTTAGGATTATATTCGCTGGAGTTCAGAAGAGTGAGGGGGGACCGCATAGAAACCTATAAAATTCTAACAGGACTTGTCCGGATAGATGCAGGAAGGATGTTCCCGATGGTGGGAGAGTCCAGAACCAGGGGTCATAGTCTCAGGATACGGGGTAAACCTTTCAGGACTGAGATGTGGAGAAATTTCTTCACCCTTTCACTACCACAAAAAGAAGTTGAGGCCAAAACATTGTATGTTTTCAAGAAGGAGTTAGATATAGCTCTTGGGTTTAAAGGGATCAAAGGGTATGGAGCAAAAGCGGGAACAGGTTACTGAGTTGGATGATCAGCCATGATCGTAATGAATGGCGGAGCAGGCTCGAAGGGCCGAATGGCCTATTCCTGCTCCTATTTTTTATGTTTCTATGTAAAAGACCATGACTACCACCTACATGAAGCCATGGAGTGAATCAGAAAAGCTGTGACAACGCTAAACACAGACAAATGCATTGTAAAGGGGACAGAATGTATGTTCTTCAGAATGGTGTGCACACCTGATGGAGTCAAGCCAAGTCCTGAAAAAGTCTGAAGAAGGGTCACTGACCTGAAACATTAACTCTGCTTCTTTCTTCATAGATGCTGCCAGACCTGCTGAGTATTTCCAGAATTTCTTGTTTTTATTCTTGAAAATGTCTCAGCTATCTCTGAGATGGAAGCTGCAAGAGACAAGAAAGAGCTGAGAAGTTTTCTTGACTTGATCCAGTACAAGAGCTCTTTCATACCTCACATGTCAGAACACATAGCAGCTGATGGCAGCTGATGAGAGAAGATCTTGAGTACCAGTGGTCAGAGTCACATGAGGGGAGTTTCAGAGAAGAACAAAGTAATAATGCAAGGAGACAAGTCTGTCATTATACAACAGAGTGAAATCTGTCACTGCAAGTAAGTGCTTCTACGAAAGGACTGAGAGCGTCCCAGGTAAAAGAAGGAAAGTCAATAGCATGCGTACCTAAAGCTTTAACATCAGCTGAGACCAGATGTGCCAATATAGAAAGAGAGCTTTTGGCAGTGTTATATGGATGCGAGAAATTTCATGCATATCTCTACGGGAGAAGCTTCATAGTGAACAGTGATCATCATCCACTAGAACAGATCTACAGGAAAAATCTGTGTAGAGCAACAGCAAGACTACAATGGTTATTCTTGATGCTTCAGAGTTACGATCTCACTGTGAAATTCAAGCCAGGAAGAGAAATTGTGCTTATCCTATCTCACCTATCACGACGTGAGAAACACGAGATAAAAGATCCAGATGTAAAGACACATCACCTAGTGAATGTCACACCACTGAAATTGCATCAAATCAGAGTTGAGACCAGTAAAGACAAAGAGTTACAGATGCTCTCTCAGCAAGTGATTCAGGGATGGGCTGGAAAAGATGCAACAAACACAACCAGTAATGCAGTAGTTTCCGTCAATCAGAGATGACCTCTCAATAGAAGACATTGTTCTGCTGGCCGGATCTAGAAGCATTGTACCCAAAATTATGCAGAGAGACTTCTCCAGAAGAGACATGAAAGCCACATGGGAATGGAGAAGTGTAAGCTGAGAGCCAGATCAGCTGTGTACTGGATAAGCATCTACAATGAGATTGAAAGAAATGGTATAGTGAATGCCAGAAGTATAGAAATACACAGCCAAAAGAGATGAAGGTTATTGAAGTACCACCCAGACCATGGCATACTGTGGGAGCCAACTTATTCATGCACAACCAAGAATGTTATTTTATAGTCGCAAACTATTACTCAAAGTTCCCATTCATCAAAAAGGTAAAAGATTTGACAGCTACATCAATCAGCATAGCCGTACGAGTCCTAATTTCTGAGCAAGGGATTCGGAAAGAGTAAAATGTGATAATGAAGCCCAATTCACCTCCAGAGAGTTTAAAGAGTTTGCTGAACAGTATGGATTCATATCATAACCTCATCACCACATTACCCAAGGGGACACAGTTTTATAGAAAGACACATCCAGAGGGTCAAGAGGATCCTCATAAAATGCCACGAGACAAAGGAAGACCCAAACCTTGACTTATTGTCACTTCAAGCTACACCTCTCAAGGCCGATATGAAATTACCTGCAGAGCTATTGAATGGCAGAAAATACAATACAAATCTACTAAGCAAGATACATCCTCCAAATGACCATGAGGAACTAAGATGACAAATCACTGATGCACAGATAGAAGGAAGTCAGCACTATGGGTGGCACAGTGGCGCAATGGGCAGCACAGTGGCGCAGTGGTAAGCACCGCAGCCTCACAGCTCCAGTGACCCGGGTTCAATTCTGGGTACTGCCTGTGTGGAGTTTGCAAGTTCTCCCTGTGTTTGCGTGGGTTTCCTCCGGGTGCTCCGGTTTCCTCCCACATGCCAAAGACTTGTATATAGATCTCCACAATGCCACATCACTCACTACTGCACTGGAATCTGTGAACCAAACACGCACTGCATCATGTGAGAAAAACTGATGCAAGCTCCAGTATCTGTGTCTAAAGTGTGATTATTTAAGCAGTTCTGGGAACCATAAGACATAATACAGGGATTGTTCTCCTTAGAGCAGAAAAGATTACGGGGATACTAATAGAGGTATTCAAAATGATGAGGGAATTTAACAGCACAAGTAGGGAAAAGGTATTTCCTCTGGCAAGTAGGTTGGTAACAAGAGGTCATACATTCTTGATAAGCAAGGGGGTGGAAGGTTTTCAGGGGTAAGTGGAAATATGGAGTAATCAGTTCAGCCATGAACTTATTGAATGGCGGAGCAGGCTCGAAGGGCCGAGTGGCCTACTCCTGCTCCTAATTCGTATGTTCGTATATGTGCTTGAAGAAGATTAATTTGCAGGGTTCGGGGGCAAAAAGCTGAGGCATGGGACTAAATTGGACAGCTCTTTCAAAGAGCCATCATAGGCACAATGGACCAAATGGCCTTTTTCTGTGCTGTAAGATTCTTTGATTGTATGAATATCTATTGGATTTTAGACCTTGTGGAAACATTGGGAGAGGCCAAAGGACTTCTTCCCATTACACCTCAACAGTAGTGCTGCTGCTGATGGTGAGTAGAGAATATTTGGTGGACCTAAGACAGGCTTTATTTGAAACGTCTTGTGCTATCAGCCAAGAAGTGAAACAGTGTTTTTATTTATTTTGTAAAAGTTAACTACCAGACATTCATAAAGTAAGTATTTGCATATTTTGTGCAAGTTTTTAGTGAAAGCTGAAGTAAAACTTGCCTCATAAATGAGAAGGAATAATCCAAGCACAATTGGCTGAAGTAGCAACACTGTGCTAGCATCACTTACACATAACTTATTTGACACATTTTACTGTCACGATCTTACATAGTGAGTAAGCTTCTTCAGAATATATGCCCTGTATTGGCCTGCCATGTCTGGATCAGGCAAGCAGAAAGGTAAGACAAAGTTAACCATGTTAACCATGGTTCAGTGGTAGCACTCTGATCTCTAAGTCAGAAGGGCATGGGTTTGTCCTACTCCAGAGACTTGAGAACAAAGTCTAGGCTGACATTCCAGTGCAGTACTAGGGAGTGCTGCACGATCAGAGATGCTATTTTTCAATTGAGATGTTCAACTGAGGCCCTGTCACCCCTCTCAGGTGGGGGTAAAAGATCCCATGGAATTATTTTAAAGAAGAGCAGGGAGTTCCCTGGCCAATATTTCTTCTTCAACCAATATCAGTAAAACAGAGGATTTGGCCAATATCACATTGCTGTTATTGGGACCTTGCTATCCGCATATTGGCCAGCAAGTTTCCTACATTACAATTGTGACTAAACTTCAAATACAAGTTGATGTTGTCAAAGATACAGTTGTAGGATAATAATTCCTAATCTGTGAGAGAGGGCAAACTAAATTTCCCAACTTCCACTACAACAGATCTGAAGTCTGGTTTTTATCTGGAGTTTTCAGGACACATGTAATTGAGACTGACACTCTACGTCTCTGTGTATGCACATATGTGGGGTCTGGGTTTTCTGTTCCTTTGGATTGGATGCCTGCCTTCTTAGCAGACTGAAAGTAAACTGAGTAGATGTTGCATCCTGTGCTGTATGCTTAAGACATGCAAAAAAGTAAAGTTAATCTGTTGCTTGAAAGAAGCAGGCTCTTGATAGTAAATAATTGGAAAGAAAAATTTGTCAAGTAGAATTTATAGTACGAAGTTTAAATCTTCTCCATTGGTATGTGGTGATCACGCACACATCTGTGTAGTGTGAGCAATGAGATGGAGGTAGGTAATGGGGAATGTGGAGGGGAGGAGCAGGATATAAAAATGTCCTGAGTGAAACCTCGGTGCCTACTATACATTGGATTGCTATGCCTGTTTTTCCTGTCTCTCAGTACCCCAGAAGGCTTCTGCTACTGGCCTGTGTCTGCGTCAGTAACAGCTTAAAAATCACACACATGAGGGCAGGCTTTTCTATCTCCGCATTTTTCAGAGAAATGCAACAGCTGAAAGCCTGTATAAATAAGGACATTTTCAAATTCGTTTCCTGGCTTTTGAGAATTACTTTCTTAAAGATTTATTTTGCTGGTTTCTGAGTGTGAAATGCTCCTGTTTTTGTTATTTTTGGAATGCTTTTGTTGCATTTATTTTGGTGTGTTGCTAGTATTTTTTTCCATTTAGAATTTAAACTTTGCAATTTTGTCTTTTTTTCTTGCTTTTTTTCCACCTCCTACCATTGAAAGGAGTTTGTCTCAATTTAAAGGACGATCCTCTGTAAATTCTCTTTCCCTATGCAAAGCTCACGAACAATGGCATATTTCCACAGGAATGTGCAAAGGCACATTGATCATGGGGCCAGCCTGCCCAGATTTGTTCACCTCCAAGGAGATGGGACAATTGACCTCTCCAGTGTTACAAGGATATCAGAGCGGCAGTCTCAGAACTTTGCCATCTCTTGCAGTCTTATCTGCAAATCTTGTGAAGAATAGGGATATTCTGCCCTTGGTGGTGAAAACTATTACTACAAATTGCCTCAGATGGCATGTCAGATCAACCAGTCCACACTGATACCTTGTAATAATAATCAACTTTCCAAAGGAAAGCAACCAGCAGCAGAATAGACAGCAAAGTGGCCAAATTCCCTAAAGTGCAAGACCACATCAATTGAACCAATGAGATCATATGGCTCCTTTTGACAATGCTATGGCATTCATGAATAGGAAGTGGTTGTATTTAATAAATGTACAGATTGTATGTGACTATTAAAACCATTTCTTGAAGGTTGATGCCAGGTACCCAGGAAACTGTGACAATACATTTATCCTATGTCAGTCTACAGTGCCTCCATTAAATGAAGTGCTTTTCACTTTACCAAGAATTACAGACATCAGTAATCCCATTAGTTAAGTTAGACCAAACTTGTATATTCAGATACCTGAAGCAGTGATGTGGGATATGGGAAGAGACCCTGTTCCTTGTATTGTCTGATGTTCTAAAGTACTTTTTTTTTCTGCACATTAGTCTTTTGAAGTGACAGTATAACTTTGCACTACAATGCCTCCATTATTTAATGAAATATCTATTCTCAACAGATGGATCTTATGAGGCTTTGGATAATCTCTTTAGCCATGGTCCATGATGCCAGTCTGTGATTCACATACTATATCATAAAGAAAACATGAGATTATGCCTCTACAAGGGTACATATTGAAAATACAAAATCCATACTGAAAGTAAAGATTCCACTGCTTCAACGATTTGCTATTGTACACCCCTGAAAAAGTGTACAAACTGCCATTTGATTATGCTTACAGAAGAGGAGACACCATGCTGCAAGAGAGTCCAATAGGTCCTGAAGTGGATACTGATAACGTCCCTAAGGCTGAAGTTTGCTAACTGCTGGAAAGACAAATCCAAAAAATTCAAAGATTTAATTAAAAATCAGAGTCACCCCAGAAGTCCTGAATTCTGACGAAAGATCATCGACCCAAAACGTTAACTCTGTTTCTGCCTCCACAGATACTGCCTGACATGTTGAGTGTTTCCAGCATTTTCTGTTTTTATTCTTGAGTATTCATGTTGCCAATGAGTTGATGCCCCAAACTTCATGCATATCATTTATCCTCTAATTGACCACAGCAACCATGCATGTCTATCCATTCATTTATTTCCACTGGTGCTTCCCCCTGTGACTGTGCACAGTGAGTGTTCCCTACTGCATAAATTAGTGTTAGTTCTAGGTGCTGCCCCTTGGTAGAAAAAGTGAGGTCACTCTAAAGTTTCTTCTGTAAAAGTCACAGTCCCTACTCTCCCCTGGTTCCTCCATTACCTAACCTCATAATCCTTTGAATGGAATTTATCCAGCAAGATTCCTCTCTTGAACTCCGTAGATGCCCCTTTAAGGGACAACAGCAGCTTTTTAAATCTGCTACTGCACTGGCTATCTCTCCACCACAATCTGCACACTCCCAGTACATGGCCAAATCCACAATGGGATTGCTTATTTTTGATTAAAATAGGTGGATCACTATGTTCACACTATGTGAAGCTGGCAATCAGAGATACTTGCACACTTTTGAATGCACCACTATTGTGCATTGGTCAGAAAATCAGCCCTTTGCAAAATACCAATGATAGTGTCCGGAATGGATACTACAACAGTTATGATGAGTAAGCTCCTTTATTTCATCATTTTCCTTTTTTTTCATTAAATTTACAAAACCGAGTTTGCAACTGAGTGTTTGATGTACCATAATCCTTTCACCTCCTCAACCTAGGTTTAAAACCAGCTCAGGCAGATGGCATCCTGTGTTTTATACTATATTTTCCCAAGTGCAATGAGATTGGCAGCGTAAAAGGCAACTGCAGTCTATGTGAGAGAATGGATACATCACAAGATTCACGAAATATCAACGATTGAAAGATTTGGGGTTTTTTCCGTGCAAAGCAAGTTTTCTGCTGCCAGTGGCTGTCATTAATGCATTGATGAGACTATCTGGCAAAAATCCAGAAGAATTGAGGAAACAGTTTCAGTTCTTATAATTTGCAAATTTTACAAGAAACACAAAAGATTATTTAAATATGTCTCTAAGTATATCCCAAGAAACATCGATCTTTCATTTTTCACTGTAACTGATTACACTGTTCATTTTCTGACATTAGATTAACACATCCATCGCTACCTGTTTTATCCTTCATTCCCTTCTTGAACAAAGGTGCTACATTGACTACTCACTGGTTCCACAGCAGAATTTGTGGCTTTAAGGAGGATTGAAAAATTATAGTCGGAACCTCTGTTAGCTCCTTCCTGACTCCTTTCAACTGCCCAGAGTAATGTGATCAGGGCTTGAGTTCTGCTAATTTTGTTAGAACCAATTCCTTTCTGCAGTTATCGCTAATCATTGTTCCATATCCTCCTCTATTACACCTACATCCTCACATCCACTATCATTTGTAAAAATAAAAGCCAAATATTTATTTAATATTTTCACCTTCATCCTCCACAATTAGACTTCCACCATCATCCCAGAGCTGTTCTTTAACACATCTTTTACTTTTTATACACTCACAAAACCCTTTGCTATTTTCTTCTGTATTATCTGCTTTCTTTCATATTCCCTTCTAGCCCTTCAAATCTCCAGTTTCACCTCCCCACTATACTTCCATTATTTCCTGTGGTTTTCTTTAGTTTTGTTGGTCCTACTTCAATCATAAGTCTTCCTTTTAACTTTTACTGTAGTTTTAGTTTTTCTATTTATCAATGGAAACCTAATTTTTTGATTCACCCCCCTTTGGCCTGAGGGATATATTTATTTTGTACTTTGTCCATGTCATATTTGAAGATTTCCAACTGCTGATCTGTTTGCAGACTTTACTGCCTTATTAATTTGGGTCAGATCTTTTATCTTACTGAACATTGCCCGTTTCCAGTCCAGCATCCTTATCTTTGTGTTTTCATTATCCTTTTGTCCTAATTAACCTAATTATATTCTGATCACTACTTCCTAATTGTTCTCCTGCTGAGGTTGTCATTCAAATCTACAACCTTCGAGAAGTCTGTGTACCTCCAACTCTGGCCTCATGTCCATCCCCCACTTCCTTCACCCCACCTTTGGTAGGCATGTCTTTAGCTGTCTAGGCCCCAACCTCTCCACCTCTCTATCTCTCTGTTCTTCTTCAGGCCCTTCTTAAAACCTTCCGTCATCTGTCTCCTTCTTTGGCTCAGTGCCAATTTTTGTCTGATAAGGTTCCTGTGAAGGACCTTGGGGAGTTTTACTATGTTAAAGGCTCAAGTTGTTGTTGAGGTTACAGTCTACCAACTTCTGGCTTTTCACACGCCACAAGCCTCTCAAAGGTCAAGACTGCTCTCTCACTATTCAGTTCAAATTCATCCTGTCTTAACTTGCACAATAGCACAAGTGCCTCAGGGAAAAAACAGTCAATTAGAGGAACAGTTAATCAATACACTTCTGCAATTATTTACCGATTACCAGCTCAAACAAAACCGCAGTTAAGGCAGTAACTGGAAAGGTAAATAAAGTAAGTTAAAACAAATGAATCTCTATAGAATCATATAACACAGAAGGAGACCATTTGGCCCATCATGTCTGTACTGGCTTTTTGAAAGAACTATCCAATTAGTTCCACTCCCCTTCTCTTTTCCCATTGATCTACAACTTTTGCCTTTTCAAATATATATCCAAATCCCTTTTGAAAATTACTATTGAATCTGCTTCCACCACCCTATTAGGCAGTGCATTCCAGATCATAACAATCCACTGTGTCAAAAAAAACTCTCCTCATTTCTCCACTGATTTTTTTTTGCCAATTACTTTAAATTTGTTTCCTGTGTCTACTGATCTTCTTGCCAGTGTAAGCACTTTCTCCTTACTTACACTATCAAAAAGCTACCATAATTTTGAACACCTATATTAAATTTCCCCTTAACCTTCTCTGTTCTAAGAAGAATAACTCCAGTTTCTCTAATCTCTCCACATAATTAGTCCATCATCCCTGTAATGATCACATGCTTTTTTCAAAGCTTACCCTTTTGCTTCCCTATCTTCTCTGAAGACATATCTAAAAACATGGTACAAGTTTTTAAGAAACAGTGTTAAATAATGACAGTATTTCCTAAGCATCAGAAATGAAAAGGTTAATGTCTGCTTCGTGCAAAAGCAAGAATTAACTGATGTGTCATTCACACTTAAGATTTTCCCAGTAAGGTGTCAAAACGTCAGATATCAAAGTGTGGTTTAGTTTTCAAACAATATAACATTATTTGTGGATCCGTTTACATCAAGCCAATTGGACAAAGGATAATTTAATGTTTTCAATCAGACATAATTACCTATCCTATATTCACATAATCAACTCAAACATTCAGAAATTTAAATGCTGAAACATAGACAGATTGTTTAAGACAGTTCTGAACAATGGTAAAGGGATGAAAGCAGAATTTCTACTGCTGGCTCAGTGAATAATGTGTGCTGTGGTATTGAGCTATAAAGAACGCTAAAGACCGAGGTTCGTTCCTGTTACGAGTTAACTGATCTCAAGCGAGAGTGATGGTGGAAGTTCTAAAATAGGCCTCAGTAATCAAGAGGAGAAATTCTGACCGTGCCTGTTGGTGCTGATCACGGCATAGTGATCCTTGCCGAAATGCATGTGTTTAGATGCTGGTCAAAATCAGTTAAAGCTAACATCATCGCCCTTTCCTCAAATAAATCTGCCTTTGACACCCCCCCCGCCACCCGTCCTGCAAACTACCATCACATCTTCAACCTCCTTTTGCTCTCCAAAGTTCTTTAACATGTTGTCACCATTGAAAGAACCATAGAAAAATTACTACACAGAAGGAGGCCATTCAGCCCGTTGTGTCCACGCCGGCCGAAAAAACTAGCCACCCAACCTAGAGTCATAGAGTTATACAGCACAGAAACAGGCCCTTCAGCCCATCTAATTAATTTATTATAATTAATTTATCTAATCCCACTTTCCGGCAGCTGGTCCTTAGCCTTGCCAATATAGCACTTCAGATGCATGTCCAGGTACCTTTTAAAAGAATTGAGGGTTTCTGCCTCCACCACAGTTCCTGACAGTGAATTCCAGACACCCACCACCCTCTGGGTGAAAATGTTTTTCCTCATGGCCCCTCTAATCCTTCTATCAGTCACCTTAAATCTGTGCCCCGTGGTAACTGACTTCTCCTCTAGGGGAAACAGGTCCTTCCTGTCTACTTTATCTAGGCCCCTCATAATTTTGTACACCTCTATTAAGTCATCCCTCAGCCTCTTCTGTTCTAAGAAAAACAACTCTAGCCTATCCAATCGTTCCTCATAGCTGCAACCTTCGAGTCCTGGCAACATTCTTGTAAATCTCCTCTGTACTCTCTCCAGAGCAATTATATCCTTTCTGTAATATGGTGACCAGAACTGTATGCAATACTCCAACTGTGGCCTAACCAGTGTTTTATACAGTTCCAGCATTACATCCCTACTTTTGAATTCTATAACTCAGCCAATAAAGGAAAGCATTCCATCTGCCTTCTTCACCACTCTGTCTACTTGTCCTGTCTCCTTCAGGGACCTGTGGACATGCACTCCAAGGTCTCTCACTTCTTCTACCCCTCTCAATATCCTCCCGTTTATTGTGTATTCCCTCGCTTTATTTGCCCTTCCCAACTGCATTACCTCACACTTGTCTGGATTGAATTCCATTTGCCACTTTTCTGCCCACTCAACCAAACCATTGCTATCATTCTGGAGTCTACAGCTATCCTCTTCACTATCAACTACACGGCCAATTTTTGTGTCATCAGCAAATTTCCCAATCATGCCTCCCACATTTAATTCCAAATCATTAATATAAACCACAAACAGCAAGGGGCCCAACACTGAGTCCTGTGGAATGCCACTGGTAACAGCTTTCCATTCACAAAAACATCCGTCGACTACTATCCTTTGTTTCCTGGTGCTGAGTCAATTCTGGATCCAACCTGCCCGATTCCCATGTATCCCATGGGCTTTCATTTTACTGAGCAGTCTGCCATGTGGTACCTTGTGGTACCTTACTAAAATCCATGTAGTCCATATCCACTGCACTTCCCTCATCAATCCTTCTTGTTACTTCCTCAAAAAACTCAATTAAGTTAGTAAGACATGACCTTCCCTTAACAAATCCATGCTGACTATCCCTGATTAATCCCTGCCTTTCTAAGTGGCAGTTTATCCTGTCCCTCAGAGTAGATTCTAACAATTTACCCACCACCGAGGTCAGACTGACTGGCCTATAATTATTTGGTCTATCCCTCACACCCTTTTTAAACAATGGTACAACGTTCGCAGACCTCCAATCTTCTGGTACCTCTCCTGTATCTAGTGAGGATTTGAAGATGATCATGAGCGCATCTATTTCCTCCCTGGCTTCCTTTAACAACCTGGGATGCAATCCATCTGGTCCAGGTGATTTATCCACTTTCAAGGAGTCAGACTCTCTAGTACCTCCTCTATCATCATGCTTATGGTATCCAATATTTCACACTCCTCCTCTTTAACTACAATGTCCACATCAACCCTCTCCTTTGTGAAGACAGAGACAAAAATCTCATTAAGGACCCTGCCCACATCTTCTGCATCCAAGCTTAAGTTCCCTTGTACATCTCTGATAGGCCCTACCCTTTCCTTAGTTATCCTCTTGCTCTTAATGTACTGATAAAACATCTTCTGATTTTCCTTGATTTTACCTGCCAATAATTTTTCACATCCTCTCTTTGCTTTTCTAATTTCCTTTTTTACTTCACCCCTTTCTATATAGGCTTTCTTAAATATTAAGATTTTTATGATCATCATAAGCTTTCTTTTTCTGCTTTAACTTACCCTGTAAGCTTCTAGATAACCAAGGGGCTCTAGATTTGGAAGTACCACCCTTTATCTTTGTGGGGACATGCTTACACTGTGCCTGTAGAATCTCGCTTTTGAATGCCTCCCACTGGTTTGCCACTGATTTTCCTTCAAGTAGCTGTATCCTGTTCACTTTCGCCAGGTCACCTCTCATCTTGTTAAAATTTGCCGTCCCCCAATTTAGAACTCTTACTCCTGTTTTATCTTTGTCCTTTTCCATGATTATGCTAAAACTTACTGTATTATGGTCACTATCTACAAAATGGTCACCCATTGTTACTTTCTCCACTTGCCCAGCTTCATTACTGCAGACTACGTCTAGAATTGCACCCCCTCTCATTGGGCTTGTTATGTGCTGGCTACAAAAGTTCTCTTGAATGCAGTTCAAGAATTTTGTCCCCCCTGTGCCCTTCACACTGTTTGTATCCCAGTAGATATTGGGGTATATGGGTCACTTCCCAAATCCATACCCATCTTCCTTATAACTCTCTGTTTGAATCGCTCCAATAAAGTTTCCATCTCTGTCGCAATGCAGAAATGACCCCAACCTAAGTTAAAAATGATATCCTAGTGACAGTGGCCTTGGTACATTATCCCTCCTAATCCTCACAAGCTTCCTGCAGTCTTTGACCTGATCAACCATGTCATCCTCCTCCAATGCCTATCCTCCATTGCCCAATTCAATGGGATTGTCCTTGCTTTGTTCCATTCTTACCTATCCAATATTAGGCAAACCATCTCTGGAAATGGCTTCTAGCGTTCCCAATAACATGATCTGCAGAGCAACAACAACAATTTGTATTTATATAGCACCTTTAACATAGTAAAACAGCACAAAGTGCTTCACAAGAGCGTTATCAGACAAAATTTGACACCAAGCCTTATATGAAGATATTAGGGCAGATGACCAAAAGCATAGTTAAAGAGTGATGTTTTAAGGAAAGGCTTAAAGGAGGAAAGAGAGGAAGGGAAGCAAAAAGGTTTAGGGAGAGAATTCCAGAGCTTAGGGCCTTGACAGCTGAAGGTATAGCTGTCAATGGTGGAGTGATTAAAATAGGGGATGCTCAAGCGGCCAGAACTGAAGGATTGTAAATAACTCGGAGGACTGTAGGGCTGGAGGAGATTCAAGAGATAAGGCAGGGGGTGATGCATGGAGGGATTTGAAATCAAGGTTGAAAATTTTAAAATTGAGGTGTTGCTTAACCGGGAGCCAATGTAGGTCAGTGATACAGGGGTGATGGGTGAATTGGATTTAGAGCGAGTTGGGACATGGACAGCAAAGTTTTGGATGACCTCATGTTTATAGAGGGTAGAACATGGGAGGCCGGCCAGGAGTGCATTGGAATAGTCAAATCTAGAGGTGAGGAAGGCAGAATCCCCTAAGGATCTATCCTTGGCCATCTCTTCTTCCTCATCTACTTGCTGAGACTGGTCAGCATCATCCATAGACGGGGTTAGCTTTCTCATGTGTGCTGATGACACCAAGGTCTGCCTCTCCACTACTACTCTCAACCCCTCTACTGCCTCTTTGTAGTCAAACTGCTTATATAATATCCATTCTAAAATGAACTACAATTTCCTCTGGTTGGGCAGATCAACGGCCTCATCTTCAGCACCCACCATCAATTCCATCCTTCTCCCCAGCCATTGCTTCAAGGCTGAAATAATCTTAGCATCCTATTCAACTCTGAGCTGAGTTTCCAATCCCATATACTCTCCATAAAAAGACCGTCTACTTTCACCTCTGTAACATTAGCCACCTCTGCTCCTGCCCCAGCCCAACTGTCGCTGAAACCCTCATCCATGCATTTGTTGTATTCAGACTCGACCATTGCAATGCTCTCCCAGATGTCCTCCCAACTTCCACCCACCCATTAAAAAATCAGCTAGGGTTCCCATTGCTAATCTATATCCAGTGATCTGTGCTGTGAAGTATGAATGTGTGGATATTGGGCGTGGAAAAGGTTAGGGTCAGGTATGAGACCCCCACTGTTGGATAGTTTGTAATGACTTACGTATGAAGAACAGTCACTTGCACAAGGCACTAGAGATACACCAGAACCAGTGGAACTAAGCCTGGGCATGAGTCAGTACCTTTAAAAAAGGAGCGGGGAAATTTGGAAGGGAAAGAAAGCCAACAAAAGCATATATTTCCTTGGATTCTACTTGCTCCCAATAGGACAAAAATAGATCAGAGTGATAGAATATAAATAAAAGCATCATTCCCTGTGCTTATTTTCCCTTTTTCCTACAGACAGCACAAGGAAGAACAAAAAAAGAAAATGGAGGTGAAACACAAAGTGAAAACATAGAAACAATAAAAGTAAGTCAAAAGATATTAGAATAAGGGAAAAAGCAAACATCAATAAATAAGATTGTCATAATGAATGTAAAAGAAAACATGAGAAAATGTTGGTGACATTAGAGAGGAGATAACTTTGGATGCTGCATAACAAGTTGCGCAGGTCTGTGCACTATAATATATTCTCAGTGGGTGAGGCAATGCAAACTAAGGGGAAATTCCACACCTGAAAAAATGTAGTCACTCAGCACTCCAGGCTAGGTCTGCCAGATGAATCTGAGATATAAGCCTGTGGCTGAAATACACCATCCCCAAAAGAGAAACTCTAGGATATTTGGAAGAATTAAGGACACTGTGCAGATGGTTGGCAGAAACCAGAAACAGCATAAACTACAGTTTATACCATTTCTTCAGGGTTTCTAGAAACATAGAAACATATAAAATAGGAGCAGGGGTAGGCCATTCGGCCCTTCGAGCCTGCTCCGCCATTCATTATGATCATGGCTGATCATCCAACTCAATAACCTGTTCCCGCTTTCTGCCTGCATTAAGGCAACAAATCAGGAAAACATGTGAGAAAATTACTGATGACTGTCTTTATTCTTGGTGCGAATTGTGGTCAGGCATTGGGAGCATTGAAGCAATCAGGATTATACTGTCAATTGCCTTTTTCCTATAAAAAGAATGATGGATGTGCATTTACATAGAAGCAAAATACTGCCGACGCTGGAAATCTGAAATAAAAACAGAAAATGTTGGAAATGCGCAGCAGATCTGGCAACATCTGTGGATGCGGAAAAAAAGACTTAACGCTTCAGGTTGATAACCTTTCATCAGCACCTTTCATAATCTCAGGACATTCCCAGAGCCAATGAAATACTTTTGAAGGGTGGTCATTGTTATGATGTAGGAAATGTGGTAGACAAATCACATACAGCAAGGTCCCACAAACAACAATATGATAATACCCAGCTAATCTGTTTTACTGATGTCCGTGGAGGGATAAATATTGATCAGGACAAAGGGATGACGTCCCTGCTCTTCTTCGAAATAGTGCGATAGGATCTTTTACATCCACCTGAGAGAGGAGACAGGGCTTCAGTTTAGCATCTCATCCCAAAAACTGCTTATGGTGAATTTGCTAGCATAATTAGGAGTTCTCCCAATCAACTGCCATAGCTTCAATTGCAGGGCCATAGAAATCCTAAAGAAAGGTGTAAACTGCATTTGTTTTTGGAGGAGATGAATAAACTTGAGTTACTAGAAACATTTGACCCTGGAAGTGTGGTAATGAAGCAAAAAGTTTTTGCAACACATATTAACATTTTTCATCTTTTTGCTTGGTAGAGACCTCTTTTAACTTAGTCACAACACCTATTAAAACGCTAGCCACGGTTAAAACCCATTCCCCCAAATTTCCTGAGGGAAACCTTAAAAAGCAAATGGGTCGGGTAGTGCTGGGGCTGGGGAATCACTATGCTGGTGTATCCTGCTTTCCCATTTCAGTTAGAACCTTAGAATAAACACCAATATACCAAGTGAGATGTGATGTATCGCTCGCCAAATGGGCAGAAGTTGACCTCACTGGGGTATCCAGACTAGAGGAGTAGCCTGGTCCTGAAAACTGGCCATTTTCTTTTACACATTCAAGATTGACCTCCTTACACAGGTCTTGAGGGAACACCCAATGGGGTTGGAAGGAAGCCCTGACACCCACCCTCAATCCCCAAAATGTGCCCAGGTGCCAGTGTTTCCAGATGCGTGAAACAGGTGGACACTGGAGACAATTTGGTCTGGCTTCCTAACTGAAGAATTGGAAGAAGACAAACCATATTCCTACAACCCCATACTTTATAATTTGCTGAGTTATGTATATGAGAACCAGTTATTTTTGAACGTAGTTGAAATCTATTGAAATCTAGGAAGCCCCTGCAACTATTTGCAGTGATATTTCATGAGCAGAGGCTACTAAACAAGCTGAAGTGAACTAAGTGGAGTAGAATGAATTGAATGATTGGAACTTTCAAAGCAAGAGAGGTTCTCCAGCTAGTTCCCACAGCTGGAAAAAAGAAACTAACACTGATAGGGACCTTGAAATTTAAACTGTTGTGATAAAAGCACACTGTAAAATGCGTCGCCTAGTAAAGTGGCATCAGTTAACTCTGATCATAGTTTGGTTCATTTGAATCAGCTGCTGAAAGAGATTTCTAGAAATATTGTCCAAATAAACTTAGAATGGTTTAATGACTCTTAATTCCTATTCTCCCACGGTAGATCTAGCTGGTTGAATATTAACATGGAACCATTAAAATTTTCTAAATACCTACTACTTTATGATACAGTGGTACCTGGAACGAAAAGGACTCACACTTATTATACTGAACTTGCAACACGGAAACAGGCAGTTCAGCCCAAAAGGTCTACTTTGGCACTTATCCTTCACACAATAGCACATGCCAGCTCTGTTCCCATATCCCTTTAGTCCAAGCGATAGCCTGCCAGACTGAACATTGAGTTCAATAATTTCAGAGCACAATGGGCCCCCCTTTTATTTTTAGTTATTTTTTCTTTGTTTATTTTATTTTAGTTTGTTTAGTTTGTTTCTGCTGTGCCTAACCACTGTTTTTTTCATGTTTGTGCTTTGGGCCAGGGCTGTTCATTTTTCTGTCAATTAACACCCTCTCTGCACTTTGTCTTTCACCATTAACATACCGTTTGCCTTTGCTCCACGACCTTCTGGTCAGTTATTCTCTGTGACCTTGTCCTATCAACACCTCTTTTGTTATCTCTTGCCCCACCCCCGCTTTATTTGCTTAAAACTTATTACATTTCTCATATTTGCCAGTTCTGATGAAGGGTCACTGACCTGAAACACTAACTCTGCTTCTCTCTCCACAGATGCTGCCAGACCTGCTGAGTTTTTCCAGCATTTCTTGTTTTTATTTCAGATTTCCAGCATCTGCAGTATTTTGCTTTTATTATCCCTTTATTCCTATTTTTAAATGTTGGCTACAGTCTCTGCTTCAATCAGTAACTCTGATAATGAATTCCACAATTTCATAACCCTCTGTGGTTCTCCTGCTTTCTGTCCTATGTCTCATACATATAATCTGTTTCTGTGTGTGCTATATCCCAACCAATGGAATGAGTCTATTTCTATTTTGTTTGTGCCACCCCTACATAATTATGAACATCTCTATCAAGTCACCCTGTAATCTTCTCTGTATTAATGAACACAGCCCCAATTTTTCAAATTTTTCTTCATATTTGTATTTCTTCCTACCATCCTGGTGATCCTAGCATCTGAGTGATTCTGTGCTGCACCCTTGTTATTACCATAACATACACCTTGTAGTGTGGAGCCCAAAACTGCACACAATACTTCAACTGTAGTCTTACTTCAATTCACCATTACATCTCGATTTATACATTCGATACCATAAAACCCATTTTTCTATTAGCTTTTTTAAATGGCCTAATCCATTAAGATGCTGCTATTAATGTCTTGTGAACCATAACTGTCAAATATCTCTGCTGTTTTACATCATCTGACTTTCTCCCATTCAAAGTATAATTATTTATTTTTACCAAAAAATGCCTCCCTAGACTTACTAACATTAGATTGCATCTGCCATTTTTATGCCTATTCGAACATCTTATCAAAATATACATGCAGCTTTCTTTAATTCTGTTATCTACAACGCCTCCTATGTAGTATCATTTCCTAATTTTGGAAAGTACACTGCCTAGTCCTATATCCAAATCATTAAACCGTGAAGAGTTACAGGCCTAGTACAGATCTCTGTGGAACACTGCTTCCAATTGCTCTGGGAAACTTCCATACCCCTCTTTCCTCCCTTCTAACCAGTTTTTAATCCAATTTGCTACCCTCCAGCGAATTCCATTTCCTTAATCTTCTCCAATGGGCTCCTATATGGTACCATTTCAAGGGCTTTCTGAAAGTCTGTGTATATGACACTCCACTTCCCCCAAAAGATCATGTCTGCTGCCTTCTGAAATCCATTTTGGCTGCTTCTAATTATTTTCTCTTTATCTACATATTCAATTAAAGATTCCAAAATTTTCTTGATCACAGATGTTAAACTATAGCTTGTGATTAACCGGGTTGGAGGGTGGGATGGAGGATATGGGGGGGGGGGGGGGGGGGAATTGAGGGGATGGAAGGGAAATCGAAGTTTTGGAGAGGGAATCGAGGGATAGGGGAGGGCGAGGAGGGGTAGGAGGATAGAGAGATCAAGGCTAGGGGAGGGTGATTGAGGGAGGATAGAGTGGAGAGGTTTAGATGCGGGACGGATATGGGGGTGAAGGGGTAGGGGAAGGAATGGAGGGAAAGGGAAGGGAACAGAGGCGGGCGAGGGGAGGGGTTTAGAGGGGTTATAGAAAGGGAGGTGAGATGGCGGTTCTTTTTGCAACTGCTGCAGTGTCGCAATAACTGTGTGCACATAGCTGCAGTGTGACAAGCGAAGGGGTTTCCGCTGCTGCGAGTACTGGGGGCCGTGCACGAGCTCTGTCCTGAGACAGCGCGCGCCACTGCACTGAATAGAAGCAGAGGCAACGCAGCGCGTGCCGGAAATGCTGAGCGTCACCGATTGAGACAATGTCACAAACAGGTTACATTTGAGTGATCGAGAAAGCCGGAGCCACATGTACACGGTGAGAGAGCAGGGAAATAGCGAGCTCCCTGAATCCAGTTCTAACAAACATACACACTGGCACTGACTGACAAGAAGCTGCAAGGTAAGTAGACTGTGCAGTAGACAAGGGTGGCAACATGATGATTTAATTTGATAAGTTATCTTTTAGTCTTTTTACGATTTGGGCGTTTATTAGCTCTGCTCTTCTTACAAAAGGAACACTTTGCGATATTTATTTTATTTGGATTAATGACACTATGGGCACCCCACCCCCTCCCGTGTCGTAAAAGAGTAGAAAGTAAGTAGAAACTTCACTTTTATTCCTTCCGATTTCACTCCGCCACCTGATGGAGATAAATTAGCTTCGTTCCCTTGCTCCATAAGGCAGAAATAGGTATTTTGAAACAATTGAATGAATACCCGTGCTAACTTATGGTAAAACATTTCAAAGCAGAGGAGCAGACGCTTGTTGCAATCATGATTTAATAACCGAATTTCAGAAATTGGTAAATTGTTTAGAATATAAATGGGGCTTGAATTGTGATTTAGCTGGCAGAAATAACAAACCTATGGGATTTTTTGTGTGCGCACATATCTATGTTGAGAAACTTTTTTGCCTTATATCCATATGCCGTGTCTGCTTGTTCCATATCAACCGTGGCGCTGCTACAGACTCCCTTTCTCTAATGTTGTGTTCCACTTGTCGGACGTCTTGAACAGTTCTACTTGTTTGTATTTTTCATCAACACGTTACATTTTAAACCGCCAATAAGGAAAGGCAGTGTGGCCCACTCTTGCCATCAAGAAGTAATTTCAGGACAGATGAGATTTATTCGGAATATTTGCTGTATGCAGTGTGTGACGTTCTTTTGCAAGAGCCCTAGTGATTGTCACAGGGAAATCCCTTGAGTGGTTACATTCAAACCGTGTGGTAGCAATGACTCAATTGGGTCAACTTTTTGTTTAACGATATAGAATGTGGAAACACGTGGTAATGCAAAATACAATCAGAAAATGATGGAAATACACGGCAGATCTGTCAGCATTCAGAAAGAGAAAAGACAAGTCACTTTCAAGTGTTGCGCAGACCTTTCATCAGAAATGGAAACTTAACGATATGGGTGCCCTTTGGTATAACTGAGGAAATAAACACAAAAAGAAATCTCTTTTCCCTCATCATTTTTGTTCTTCTAAAGGATTTGTTAAACTTCCAGACTCTGATAGACCCTTTATCACTGACGTGCAAACTTTCCACTTTATGGATGCTGATGGGTTTGCTATCCACTTCTAATATTTTTTGTTTACTTTATGCAAGGGGCACTAAATTAATTCATAAATAACAAAGTAACTTGTCATTGTGCAGTTTATTCCCTGCCCAAAACATAAACATGGGTTAGTGTGGTGGCTTAGACAACACGGTGAGTATAGTGTTAATCCAAACCACAGGTGTCAACATTTAAAATGCTTTTATCTTTGCACCACTGTACTCAGAATTATGGCCTTAATAGTCGAAGGTGTATAATTCATAGAGCAGTTAGGTTTCTATTCATATTTTCAATGCTACATTAGGATGCACATCATTGAATTATTATTTCCATCCAAATCCCTTGAACTAAGATATATATACTGATCATATTCAGATTATGGCTCATGTCAGGCAACAGACATAGAAGGACTAACTGGAATCTGGCTGAGTTAGCAAGAAATGGAGAAGGAAAATAACACTGGAGAAAATTGTGAAAAATATTCCCAAGTATGTATGTGTGGAATGACTGCTGAAGGACGTATCAAAGAGGATGAGGGGATGAAGAAGCTTCACTGTGTCATCAGTGCAACATCAAGAAATGAGAAAGTACCTCGGGTTTGAAAGGGTCAATAATAATTCAGCTGCACAGCTAGAAGTTCAGAAAATAATGTAAGGATACCCAGAGGCATTACTCTGCTTAGTTTGCCAGACCAAAAAAGTCTGCTGTAGTACTCTGAAGATATTGGGATGGAAGGCTGCAGCTTCACAAAAGGATGTTGGTGTGCTGATGAGATCTTTATGCTGAGAAAGAAAAATGCCAAGAGCATGAAAAAGATCTGTGGATATCTTGGGGCTTGATTTTTCTCTGCTATACCCCTTCAGCCATTCTCCAAGCTTATCTTGTCCATGAGACTCACCTCCCACTCTCTTGACCGTATTCCCATTAAACTTCTGACCACCCAATTTCCAACAACAACAATCTGTATTTACATAGCACCTTTAACAAAGTAAACTATCCCAATGTGCTTTACAGGAGTGTTATAAAACAAAGGACATTGAGCCACATAAGATGGCCAAAAACCTGGTCAAATAAGTAGGTTTTACAGAGAACGTAAAGATGGAAAGAGGGGTTGAGAGGTGGAGAGGTTTAGAGAGAGAATTCCAGAGTTTAGGACTCTGGAAGCTGAAGGCTCGGCCATCAATGGAAGGGTGATTAAAATTGGGAATGCTTGAGGCCAGAATTGGAGGAGTGCAGGGAATCTCAGAGGGTTACAGGTCTGGAGAAGATAAGAGATAGGAAAGGGTGAGGGCATGGAGGGATTTAGAATCAAGGATAAGAATTTTAAAATTGAGGCATTGCTTAACAAGAATCCATAGAAGCCTTTATAGGTCAGCAAGCATAGGGGAGATAGGTGAATGGGACTTAATGAAGTTAGGACACAGCAGCATTTTGGATGACCTCAAGTTTACAGAGGGTAGAACATGAGATGCTGGCCTGCAGTGCATTGCAATAATCATGTCTAGAGGTAGCAAAGGCATAGATGAGGATTTCAGCAGGAGATGATCTGAGTAAGGGGCAAAGATGGGCGATGTTATGGAAGTGGAAATAGGAAATCTTAGTGATGGTGCAGATATGTGCTCGGAAGCTCATCTCGGGCTCACCGATGATGCCAAAGTTGCAAATAGTCTGGTTCAGATCTGGACAGTTGCCAGTGAGAGGGATGGAGTCCATAGCTAGAGAACAGAATTTGTGTTGTGGACCGAAGACTGTGGCTGGAATTTTACACCCCTGGCATGAATGGGCTGGGGGTGGAGGGGTGGGGGGGGGCGGGGTTTGCAAGATTGAGTGGGAGGCCAGGGGTGCAATTCCCATTGCCTTCCCAGCCCTGCTGCAATCTTACTAGCCCACGTGCCCTAGGCCAATTAAGGCCCTTAAATGGCCAATTAATTGCCACTGAAGGGCTTCTTCCCGCAGCTTCTGGAATATTACTAGCAGCAGGCGAGTGGTTCAGTAGCTTAGATTGCCGTCCAGTAAAACCTGGTGGCCTCCTTGTGGGCTGTGGGGCGAGCCCTCCTGATCGGACACCCTGTGCCCGACAGAGGGTTCTCTGCCCTTCCCCCACAGCACTAGTCATCTCCACTGGAGAACCTCCCACCTCCCTCTTGAGCAACTCCCCCTGCCTCGCCTGGTAAAGCCTGGCTACCCAACCTGAACCCGACCAAACCTGACCACATGTGTTGGGTTCGGGTCGCGTCGGGTCTATATTCGGTATCCAGCATTCGGGCTCGGGTCGGGTTTTAATTTTATACCCGTGCCAGGCTTTATCGCCGGGGCCCAGCTACACACTTACCTGCGTGTTTCCAGTCCTGGCTGAGTGCAGTCCCAGCAGTGGTCACCACTCCCAGTGGTGCTACTGGGACTGAAGAGCTGCGGGCCCGCTGATTGGCCAGCAGCTCTTGTAGGCGGGACCTCCTGCCTCAGAGGGGTGGACGTCCTGCCCGAGGCCAATTAAGGGCCTGGGCCACGTAAAATTACAATGTGGCTTCCAGGCCCGGCAGAGGCATGCTCGCCACCAATGTTTTTTTCTTTGCTAGTGGGCGGGGCCTCTGGCTCCAACGTAAAATTCCAGCCTATGACTTTGCTCTTCCCAATATTTAGTTGAAGGAAATTTCTGCTCATCTGCTACTAGGTATCAGACAAGCAGTCTGACAATTCAGAGACGGTGTAAGTGTTGAGAGAGCTGGTGGTGAGGTAGAGCTGGGTGTCATCAGTATACATGTGGAAATTAACACAAGTAACAGTGCAGGAACAAGAATAGCCATTGCATGTGATTCTTTGGCTATGACTAGATAGATAAGAATGGAACAGAGAGTAGGGATATTGGGCAGGTAGTCTAATTGCCAAAATGTGACTAGTGGTGTCTCATAAGGATCTGTGATGGGGCCTCAACTATTCACCTCCATATTTCTTAATGACGTAGATGATGGGATAAAAAAACAAATTTGCCAATGACACAAAAGATAGGCAGCACTGTAAGCGGTGTAGATGAAAGCATAACATTGCAAAGTGATATTGATAGATTAAGTGAATAGGCAAAACTGTGGTAAATAGATTTCATTGTCAGCAAATGTGAGGTTATCTACTTTGAACCTAAAAAGGATAGATCAGAGTACTTTCTAAATGGTGAAAAGCTAGAAACAGTGGAGGTCCAAAGAGACTTAGGGGTCCAGGTACATAGATCATTAAATTGTCATGAACAGGTCAGAAAATAATCAAAATGACTAACTGTATGTTGGCCTGAATATCTAGAGAACTAGAATACAAGGGAGTAAAAGTAATGCTACAGCTAAGCAAAGCCCTGGTTAAATCATACCTGGAATATTGTGAGCATTTCTGGGCACTGTGCCATAGGAAGGCTATATATTGGCCTTGGAGGGAGTACAGTGCAGATTTACCAGAATGATACCTCAACTCCAAGGTTTAAATTGAGAAGAGATTAAACAAACTAGGGTTGTATTCCCTGGAATCTATAATAAGAGCACTAAGTTTTTCTCTGTCTGGACTGTTTTGATTGGGCAGTTTAAGGGGAGTGTCTGTTGGGTTTATTTGGTGGTTGGCTCACACAGAGGCACATCGGTCACACAGAGGACAGGAGCACATGACACACGTGCAGCTGCCAACGTGGAGGCGCTGGGGTAAGAGAATGGGTGGAGAGCTAAAACAGCAGAAGGGGAACCCAACAAGGTTTCCCTGGCTGGAGAGATTTTTTCCATGAGAGTTTGGATGGGATTGATGGGAGGGATAGGGATGAATGGCAAGAGTGAGATGGAGATGGCATGGGAGGGATGGAAGGAATGATATGGGGATGGAATGAAAGGGAGGGGATGGCATGGGAGAGGTGAATAAGATGATGGAATAGGTTAAGTGTGGCAAAATGGCAGAGACAATTATTTGATACAACTTATTCGAAAGTTATTCTTTCTGCTAAAAATGAAGATTCACTAGATTGGAATGAAAAAGGTTTAGAAAAGCTATCAGGTGAATTAAAAGAATACATTAGTGTTGATTCTATAGACAAAGAAGATGATAGCAGTCTATACCCTCCAAAGTTTCTATACAGTCTAACACCAATGGGCATGCCACTGCACAAACTTAGACTCAGGGAAGAAGCAGTTATAATGTTGCTACAAAACCTGAATCCTAAACAAGGACTTTGTCATGGAACAAGATTGGTAGTTAGGAAGCTGTTTTCTTCAATGATTGATGCTGAAATTATAATAGACAGATTTCAAGGAACTAGAGTGTTTATTCCTAGAATAATAGAGCCCATCAGATGTAAACCTGTCTTTTCAACTCTGGAGAAAACAGTTTCCAATTAGACTTTCATGTTCTGTGACTATAAACAAGTCACAATGACAGACTCTTGACAAAACTTGTATTTATATTGCTCACCCTGTTTTTACATGTGGACAGTTTTATGTAGCTTTTTTCCAGAGTGAAAAGTTTTGATTCTGTTAAAGTTTTTGGTGAAAGAATAACTAGAAATTCTGTATTACATATGAACATACGAATTAGGAGCAGGAGTAGGCCAGGCCACTCGGCCCCTCGAGTCTGCTCCGCCATTCAATACGTTCATGACTGAACTGATTACTCCACATTTCCGCCTACCCCCGATAACCTTCACCTCCTTGCTTATCAAGAATCTATCTACCTCTGCCTTAAAAATATTCAAAGACTCTGCTTCCACAGCCTTTTGAGAAAGAGAACTCCAAAGACTGACGACCCTCTGAGAGAAAAAATGTCTCCTCATCTCTGTCTTAAATGGGCAACCGCTTATTTTTAAAAAGTGACCCCTGGTTCTAGATTCTCCCACAAAGGGGAAATATCCTTTCCACATCCACTCTGTCAAGACCCCTCAGGATCTTATATGTTTCAATGAAGTTGCCTCTTACTCTTCTAAATTCCAGCAGATACAAGCCTAGCATGCCCAATCTTTTCTCATAAGATAGCCTGCACATCCCAGGTGTTAGTCTAGTAAACCTTCTCTGTACTGCCTCCAATGCATTTACGTCCTTCCTTAAATAAGGAGACCAGTACTGTACACAGTACTCCAGATGTGGTCTCACCAATGCCCTGTACAGCTGAAGCATAACCTCCCCACTTTTGTATTCAATTCCCCTCGTGATAAACAATAACATTCTGTTAGCTTTCCTAATTACATGCTGTACCTGCATACTAACCTTTTGTGATTCATGCGGTAGGACAGCCAGATCCCTCTGCATCTCAGAGCTCTGCAATCTTTCACCATTTAGATAATATGCTTCTTATTTATTCTTCCTGCCAAAGTGGACAATTTCACATTTTCCCACATTATACTCCATTTGCCAGGTTTTTGCCCACTTACTTAACTTATCCATATCCCTTTTTAGCCTCCTTATGTCCTCTTCACAAGTTACATTCTTAACTATCTTTGTGTCATCAGCAAATTTAGCAACCATACCTTAGGTCCCTTTATCTAAGTCATTTATATAAATTGTAAAAAATTGAGGCCCCAGCACAGATCCCTGTGGCACACCACTCGTTGCATCTTGGCAACCAGAAAATGACCCATTTATGTATACTCTCTGTTTCCTGTTAGCTAGCCAATCTTCTATCCATGCTAATATGTAACCCCCTACACCATGAGCTTTTATTTTTTGCAATAACCTTTGATGTGGCACCTTATCAAATGACTTCTAGAAATCTAAGTGCAATACGTTCACCAGTTCCCCTTTATCCACAGCACATGTAATTTCCTCAAAGAACTCCAAGAAATTGGTTAAACATGATTTCCCTTTAACAAAACCATGTTAACTCTGCCTGATTACCTTCAATCTTTCTAAGTGCCCTGCTATAACATCTTTAATAATAGCTTCTAACATTTTCCCCAAGACAAATGTTAAGCTAACTGGCCTGTAGTTTCCTGCTTTCTGTCCCCCTCCCTTTTTGAATAAAGGAGTTACATTCGTTATTTTCCAATCTAATGGAACCTTCCCCGAATCTAGGGAATTTTGGAAAATTAAAACTAACGCATCAACTATCTCACTAGTCACTTCTTTTAACACCCTAGGATGAAGTCCTAAAGATTGTTAGATGTTCTGCCTTGTTTTGTTTGACCTTCCCTTTGCTAAGGTGTGCAGTGTCTAGTAATTCTTTAGTCCATGAGTACTGTAACTGGCATTGCAACAAATAATAAGCTTTCTCATATAATTTTATACAACTAACTACGCTATCTAGTAGAAACAAGAGCTCCTGATTGTAAATTCCTTCACTGAGAAAATATTCTTAACCACAGCTTTACAACTAATAATAATTCAGCCGGAGGCATAGGGTGCATGTGGGTGTATTTATGTGTGTGGGTCACCATGCATGAGAAGCAGTAGGAAACAGGAAAAAGGAAAGGTACATTCTGACTTCTTCAAATTGTTTTGGCAGCAAATCAAAATCTCTTTGAAATTATTATTCATGGTTTTCTATAAAATGTAATCAATTGTGCTATGCTGATAGTTTTAGTTTTCCAAACTTTTTGACAGAATGTCCCAATGGCATCAGCTCCATCAGTTGGACACACAGCTCCTGGAAAAAGTGGACCAGTTGTATGATGATACCTTTCCCATGGAGGTCCGTCAGTTCCTAGCACATTGGCTAGAACACCAAGACTGGTGAGATCCGAGATAAATTCAACTGTATTTGTTACATATTTTATTTTGGGATATTGATATATACATAAATGCTAACTTTTCTTACAAAGCTTTGTTATTCATCCTTACTTAGCTTATTTTTTGTAGCTGCAATAAAGTCAGAAACACAGCAGCTAATGGTTAATGAAAAGCAAAAAAGTTCAAATGCTGTAAACCTGAAACAATAACAGAAACTGGTGTTCAGAAGCTTAAACAACATCTACAGAGATAACAAATAGTTGGCATTTTGGGCTGGCCCCTACTTCAGAACTGAAAAATGAAAGTTGAACAAGCACTTCAATAGAATCATCTAAAAAAGAGAAAGGACAGAGGAACAACACAGAGAAAGAAGTGGTGCAATCACCTTTTACTTGCTTAAAAGAAAAACAGGGCCGCTTTAGAGAGGATGTATCCTCTTGTGGGGCAATCTAGAACTAGAGGTCATAGTTTTAGGAGAAGGGGTGGAAGATTTAAAACAGAGATGAGGAGAAATTACCTCTCTCAAAGGTTCGTGAGTGTGTGGAATTCACTATCCCAGAGTGCGTTGGATGCCGGGACATTGAGTAAATTTAAGGAGGAGATAGACAAATTTTTAATTAGTAATGGGTTGAAGGGTTATGGAGAACGGGCAGGAAAGTGGAGTTGAGGCCGAGATGAGATCAGCCATGATCGTACTGAATGGCGGAGCAGGCTCGAGGGGCTGAATTGCCTACTCCTGCTCCTTGTTCTTATGTTCTTTAGTTTCAGCAAGGGTCCATGTAGGATCTCTTTAGTTCTGAGTAAGTGGAGTGGCCAGCTGCTCATTTGAATCTGACTGGCAAGCTCTGGACTCTCAATAGGTGTCACACTGGCTTTGGGCTACAGGAAAGTCCCGCCAGCACCAGTGGGCAGTGTTGAAATCAATCCTTTAGTCATTGTTGTAATGTAAGGAAACACAGCAGCTAATTTGTGTACCGTAAGGTCCTGCAGAAAACAATGAGTTAAATGACCTGATAATCTGTTTTAATCACTTGGGTTGCGGGTGACTGTCTTATACTATGGTCAGGCGCATCATCAATGGATTGCCCAGAGATACTTCCACACATTCCCACACTCCCCCCAACAATTTACCTTCCCTTTCCCAAACACACAGGAACGTCATACAGAACTAAATATTTTGTGAATACTAACTTAAAAGACATGCACTTATATAGTGCCATTCTCAACCTCAGGATGTCTCAAAGTGCTGCACAGCCAATGAAGCACTCCTAAATGTAGTTACTGTTGCAGTATTGGCCAGCATACCACAACTCCCATGCTCTTCTGAATAGTGCCACTGGACCGTTTATGTCCACCTGTGAGGGTAAATAAGGCTTCAATTTATTTGTCTTTTCTGAAAGATGGCACCTGCAGCAGTGCAGCACTCCCTCAGTACTGCACTGAAGTGCTAGCCTAGATTATGTACTTGAGTCTCTGAAGTGAGGCTTGAACTCATAACCTTCTGACTGAGGCAAGAGTCCTATCATTGAGCCAAAGCTGGAAAAAACATTGAAGTTGAAGACTTTAGAGAGACAAAGAAGGTATGAATAACCAAGACAATGAGAGGTGCCAGTGACCAAGCACAAGTTAGATGACTACTTTGCCAAACATCTCTGTTCTGTTCAGAGTTGTGACCCTGAGCTCTTTGTGGGTTGTCACTTTAATTTCCTGTTCTTTTCCCAATTCTCTGCCTTTGCCTTCTTGTACTGTTGCAATGAAGCTCAACATCAATTCCAGCAACATTATCTTCTCTTTCTTGAACAATCTGCAGCCCTCTGGCCTGAACACTGACAATATTAACTTCAGACCTTAGCTATATACTCCATTTTGTTTGTGCCAGGGGTGCTGGTGATGTAGAATGGGTCTGTCAGTGTCTGGAGGGAATCACAGCATAACATTGGCAGGGAAATCTGTTCCCCCTAGTGTTGGCCAGTTTTTTCTCTTTTCAGTGCTGATGGACTCATTAGGGTAGTTTTTCAACTTTCAGCCCAGGTGCAATGCAGTTATAGCTGTCCATTAAGGAAACTGTTCAATTTTTCTTTCTATTGCAATCAATGGAAATGAAAATTGAGTGGTTTCAATAATGACTGGCGGATCCATAATATTAGTTTTACACCCTGGGGAAAGGTGAAATCTATTCCATTATGATTTTCTGGCTTTCTTTGGCTTTAAATTTCAGAACTGTTCTGTAGGCTTTCTGTACTTGCAAGGTCTCCTATCTTTTCACTGGCACCATTCATTGTCTTGGTTATTCATACCTTCTTTGTTTCTCTAAAGTCTTCAACCTCAATGTTTCTTTCAGCTTTGGCTCTATGATAGGACTCTCGCCTGAGTCAAAAGGTTATGGGTACAAGCCTTACTTCAGAGATTCAAGTACATAATCTAGGAGGAGACTGCACATGAGCAGCGAACACAGTATACTAGACTACAGGACCTAAATGCAAATTGCTGTCTCACAGAAGGAATGCCTGGACAGTGGTATGGGAGGAGATAAATGGATAGATATTGCATCTTCCATAATTGTATATAAAAATGGCAAGGCAGGGCAATGAAAGGTGGAATGAGCCATGAGAGAGCAATCACTCTGGAAAGCGGGGAGGAGATTTGGTGATTGATGCAGAATAATGTTGTAGGTGGTGGAAATGACAGTAGGTGATCTGATGAATATGGCGACTGTAAAGTAAGAACAAGGGGGATTCTGCCACAGTTGCAAGAGCAGAGTGACGGAAAGAGAACAGTTACACAGGAAATAGATCATTCAATCATCAGAAAGTTTAAAGCTTGTTTCATTTTTGTTTTAAGAAAACATTCAATGCATAACTTAAAAGTTTTCTACTGATAGTAAGCTAACATTCATCGAGTTTGCTTGCATTTTTAAATAGCTACCAGTTAAGTTGCTCGTAACTTTAAAAAAAAGTTAAAGGAATTATAAAACATAAAGTTAATCTTTTTTAAGATATTGACTAGATATGATGGCACCTCCAATGTTAGAGTTGACCTTTGGTCGTAACAAAATTGAAGTGGAGGCAAACAGTCTTTTTTGATCTGGAGCTAAGAGCACAGATTATTAAGTAATGAAACAGTTGAACAGCGATACTCATTTATCACCTAATTTCAGTGATCCCTTTTTTTGCTGCTGTTTCTGCTATTGATGGTGCAGGTAAGAGCAATTAAAGGTGCCTTAACTATGATATGGGAGGTAAGCTTTACTCCCTGGACTTCTGGTATTCTGGCAATAGGTTGGGACTACAGCTATTAATGAATAATGTCAAACACATTTCAAGGAAAGCTGAAAAAAGCCAAAATCCACTGAATACAGAAACTGGACAGGTTACCTACTGAGCACCACTAGCAGCTGGAAAATAAAGCAACTGGAATGCATAAGGTCTTAGTAGAAAGCTGCCATGTGTGCAGGTAAACTGTGATTCGTTGCAGCTTTCAAAAATTCAGTTGTGAATGTCAGTAATGAAGAATTCAAACTAATGAAATAATCATAACCAATTTCAGTTAAAAATACAAATCAAATAGTTTAATTTTGTTCACCCTGTCATCCCTTTTCCTGTATTGTCTCTTCTTTCCCAGGGTCTATCGTTGTCTTATATATTATTGGCTTTTTCGACCTAATCTAACTTTTTCTTCCAACTTTCTTTTTCTAATTTTAAAACTAAATTAGTGGGAGGAAGTTTCAAAATACTGGGTTTGCATTGTCTGAAAACTGTTCTTAATTACCATTTTTCCAGCCAATCAAATGCTACAAATGTAAAGATTGGTATTGCATCATATATGCAAAGAGATCAATAATACAAGTTTGCTCATTAATGAACCATAGGGCCCAACATCATGTTGAATAGTTAACTTTATTTTTCCACATTTGAGTCTTTTTAACCTTAATTCTTTTCTTAAAAATTCCATTTATTTTAGTTTTGAGATGTACATATATAGCTTTTAATTGAGGCTGAAAAAGAACTTCCCAAATCATTCTGTTTGCTTATCTATCACCATGCATGCAAGTTAAAAATAAACTTGAAATCTTAATTCAGTGTAAATAATGTAAATTAATGTGAGAAATGTTGGCATTCATTATGACTACTCACTGCTTTCTTTGGTGTTTGCTATAGTTCGGGACTTGCTTTTTTATTATTTAGTTTCCCTTACAATTTGGTAGTGCTATTGCACATTGTCTTTACAACTATAATTCCCCACTTGTTGACACGTTCCTTGTTCTAGCTCTGTGCCATCATTAAAACAGTAACCGAGCACCAGAAGCTCCACTATCGACAAAAACAACGTAACCTGTTTTAGGCGTTAAGGGAAAACAGGCTAGTGAGATAACCCAGGCCCATCAGGGGCAGTGATTGATGAGAGACAGATTATAGGATTTCACAGAGGTTTGGAACTGATCACTTACCAACCCTCTTAACTGGGAATTGGTACATGGAATTGAATGGGATTAAAGGATAGGACAAAATCAAACTACTTTTAACAGCAAAATTCAGTTGCTGTGAAGTGTGCGTATTTAACTCTGTTTATATTCGAGTTCACGTTTAGTGAAGACAATTTCACTTTCAATAAAAGAAACTAGTTTTGTTAATCAATTGCAAACTCACTGCCTATCTGGTATTTTTAATGTAAACATTTTGAGTTTGCTGTCTGAAGATTCTGGTATTTGTTCTAGCAGCTCTAAATTTTAATATAATTCCTGAAACTAAATCAGGATTGCTAAAAATAAAAACAATATCTGTGACAACAACAACTTCTATTTATATAGTGCCTTTTAACATCATAAAACATCCCAAGGCTCTTCAAAGGAGCGGTAGAAAGCAAAATTTGCCAACACACCAGACAATGATATTCTAGGGCAGATGACCAAAAGCTTGGTCAAAGAGGTGAGTTTTAAGGATCATGTTAAAGGAAGAAAGTGAGGTAGAGAGACTGAAAGGTTTACTGATGGAGTTCCAGAGTTTAAGGCCTTAGCAGCTGAAGGCACAGCCTCCAGTGGAAATCGGGGATACTCAAGACCAAAATTGGACAAGTGTAGATATCTTGGAGGGTTGTGTGGCTAGAGGAGATTCGAGGTAAGGAGAGACAAGGCCTTGGAGGATTTGAAAATGAGGATGAGAATTTTAAAATCGAGGCATTGCTTAATCAAAAGCCAAAGTAGGTCAGCAATGATGAACAGGATTTGGTGCAAGTTGAGACACTGGCAACAGAGTTTTGGAAGACCAAGTTTATGAAGGGTAGAACGTAGGAGACAAAGAGTGTATTGGAATAGTCAAGTCTAGAGGTAACAAAGGCAGCGATGAAGGTTTCATCAGCAGATGAGCTGAGACAGAATGGAGTTGAGTGATATTACAGAAGTGGAAATAGGCTGTCTTAGTGGTGGTGCGGATGTGTGGTTGGAAGTTATCCATATGATACCAAGGTGCAAACTATATGGTTCAGCCTCTCAGTTGCCAGGGAGAGGGATGAGTCGATGATTAGGGAAGAGAGATTGTGGCAGGGACCAAAGGCAGTGGCTTCAGTCTTCTCAATATTTAATTAGAGGAAATTGCTGCTCATCCTGTACTGGATGGTGGACCAGCAGTCTGACAATATAGAGGTCGAGAGATGTGATGATGAGGTAAGCTGGGTACTGTCAGTGTACATTTTTTTAAAATTTATTCTTTCATGGATGTGGGCGTCACTGGCAAGGCCAGCATTTGTTGCCCATCCCTAATTGCCCTTGACAACTGAGTGTCTTGCACGGCCATTTCAGAGGGCAGTTAAGAGTCAACCACATTGCTGTGGGTTTGGAGTCACTTGTAGGCCAGACCAGGTAAGGATGGCAGATTTCTTTCCCTAAAGGACATTAGTGAACCAGATCGTTTTTTACGACAATTGATTGTTTCATAGCACCATTACTGAGACTAGTTTTCAATTCAGATTTTTTATTTATTAATTGTATTTATTAATTGAATTTAACTTCCACCAGCTGCCGTGGTGGGATTTGAACCCATGTCCACAGGGTATTAGCCTGTGCCTCTGTGTATTTCTCGTCCAGTGACATTGCCATTAAACCACCCTCTCCCTACATGTGGAAACAGATGCTTTGTGTTCAGATGATGTCGCTGAGGGGCAGCATGTAGATTAAAAAATAGGAGGGGTCAAGGTGATCTTTAGGAGACACCAGAGGTAGCGGTGCAGGAGTGGGAAGAGAAGCCATTGCAGGTGAATCTCTGGCTACCATTAGGAAAGAATGGAACCAAGTGATTGAGGTCGCACCTAGCTGGGCGATGGTGGAAAGCCATTGGAGGAGGGTGGTATGATCAACTGTGTCAAAGGCTGCAAACAGGTCGAGAAGGACGAGGAGGGATAGTTTACATTTGTCACTGTCTCATTGGACGCCCTTCGTGATTTTGATAAGGACTGTCTCGGCACTGTGGCGGGGACGAAACCTGATTGGAGGGATCCAAACGTGGAGTTCTGGGAAAGATGAGCATGGAATACTCACACTAATGTTACGAGTTATGGACCAAAAATAAAAAGCAAATGAGATCCTAGGAGAAATAGATGACTTGCAACTGATTATTAATGATAACTATGGAGTAGAGGCAGTTTGTCTTTGTATCTTACCATCCTATACCAAACCAGAGAACACTTGCTACTGCCACTGAGTGGAAAAAGTGCTCTATTCTCAAGCACAGGCACGCTTTACCTTGACAAACATCACTATTTGTGAAAGGCAAGATATGTTGCTATGCAACTAGAGACCTAAACCGAAGAAAAAGGGAAAAAAACAATGAAAAGAAAGATAGGCCCACTCTATTTTCCCCTTATTTCCATCTCTTATCCCTCATTTAGTGAAGGCTTGTCTTATGTTGGGTTATAGTTCCATGGGAGCTGGCATACATTGCTTCACCTAAGTAGTTACTTGTCATATGTGATCGTGACACTTTGGGGGCCGTTAAAATAAGAGCAATAACTTGAACTCTGCAATTCATGAAGTCATAGAGAGATACTGCACCGAAACAGGCCCTTCGGCCCACTGAGTCCACGCCGACCATCAACCACCCATTTATACTAATCCTACATTAACCCCATTTTCCCTCTCACATCCCCACCTTTCCTCAATTCTCCTACCAACTATCTGCAGTAGGGGCAATTTTTTTCCAATGGCTAATTTACCGATCAACACGCAAGTCTTTGGCATGTGACAGGAAACCGGAGCACCCGGAAGAAACCCACGCGGTCACAGGGAGAACTTGCAAACTCCGCACAGGCAGTACCCAGAACCGAACCTGGGTCGCTGGAGCTGTGAGGCTGCGGTGCTAACCACAGACCCCTTCTCATGAGAAATAGGAGCAGGAGTAGACCATATGGTCCGTCGAGCCTGCTCCACCATTCATTCTTGCCGCCTCCGCCCTATCCTGCTTTAAATATGCAGATCAGGTCTCAGTGATGTTATCAAGACCCTCTGCAATTTTGTCCCTGGGATGAGCAGGGGAACTTTAGTGTCAGCAGGGTGTTTTACTGTGGGAGCTTGTTCCTGTTACCACTCAACATTCACATTTTCCAGTATATTTAAAGAAAAATATGTGTAAACTTTCCAGGCACTTGATTCTGGAGACCAGATACACCTACAGATAGACTACATGATTAGATTAGACTACATGATTAGATTTGTTCATATCTTAGTTTTCTTAATCATTGTGGATTTTCCATTGTGGAACAAAATCATAGTGTTCTTCATTAACAATGCATAATATGACATTTTTGAAAACCCTTTTAGATAAATATAATGTATTCAGACTTGCATTTAATGGTTTGGTCATTGTTTTTAACAGGGATCTTGCCTCGAATAATGATTCTCTGGCCACCCTTCTGTTCCATAATTTATTAAAACAGATAGATGACCAGTATAGTCGTTTCTTCCTAGAAAAAAACTTTCTACTTCAGCACAATCTGAAAAGAATTAAACAAAACCTTCAGGTAAGATTTGAACACTGCTTCTTGACGAGTCAAAATTCTTGCTTCCATTCTGAAACTTAATGCATGTTCCTAAGGGTAATTTGGACTAATGGTCCATTCTCAGTTGGAAATTGATATGTTTCTCATTTTAACAGTGGTTGACATTCCACATAATCAGGTAAATATTGATGTTAAATTTGCGGGAAATGCATATGTTACCTAAAGGTAGTGCCTCTGCCAGTTTAATTTTGGAGAACATGTGAGAACTTAAGTGATAAAGAAAATATAAATTGGCTGTGACAGATTTATAGACAGTTGCTTAAAAAAAAGCCCTAAAAGAACTTGTGGGTTAGGGATTTTATTGTACAAAATATTAACCCAGAAAAGAAGCTCTTTTTATGCTCTCCAGTTTGGGATGTAACTTGGAGACTTATGAGGGGAGAGACTTACGTTGATTCTCCAGGGGCAGACAGTGCCACAGGTTGTGCAGGTAGCTACGCGAATGAATTTCTCCCCCACCTCGTGCAGTCACCATCATTGGTGCATGCTCACTGTTATTTACATAAGGATGCCAATGTTTATTATTTTACATTGTTGCTTCATAAAGAGGGAGAAAATTGATTATGAAAGTAAATTGGCAAGAAATATAAAAACAAACAGCAAAAGCTTCTGTGGGTATATAAAAAGAGAGTAGCTATAGTGAGCGTGGGACCCTTGGAGGATGCGAGTGGAGTGGGGAACAGGGAAATGGCAGATAATTTAAACCAATATTTTGCATCAGTCTTCACGGTGGAGGACACTATAAACATCCCACAGATATCAGATAAGCAAGGAGCTAATGGGAGGAAAGATCTTGTAACAGTCTCTATCACGAGGGACAAAGTCTTTGACAAACTAATGGGGCTAAGGGCAGACAAGTCGCCAGGACCTGATCTAAGGGTTTTAAAGGAAGTGGCTGCAGAGATAGTGGAGGCATTGGTTGAAATATTCCAGAACTCACTGGATTCCGGGAAGGTCCTAGCGGATTGGAAAACTGTTAATGTGATGCCCAGGTTCAAGAAAGGAGGGAGACAAAAAACAGGAAACTATAGACCAGTCAGCCTCACATCGGTCGTTGGGAAAATGTTAGAGACCATTATTAAGGTAGAAATAGCAGGGCATTTAGAAAAGCTTAACGCAATCAAACAGAGTCAACATGGTTTTGTGAAAGGGAAATCATCTTTGACAAATATGCCACGGTTTTTCGAGGATATAACAAAGCAGAGTTGATAAAGGGGAACCGGTAGATGTAGTGTATTTGGATTTCCAGAAGGCACTCGATAAGGTGCCACATAAAAGATTATTGCACAAGATAGGAGCTCACGGTATTGGGGGTAATGTATTAGCATGGATTGAGGATTGGTTAACACACAGAAGACAGAGAGTCAGGATTAATGAGTCTTTTTCAGGTTGGAAAGACATAACGAGTGGAGTGCCACAAAGATCAGTCCTAGGGCCTCAATTATTTAATATCTATATTAATGACTTGGAGGAGAGGGCAGAATGTAATATATCCAAATTTGCTGACAATACAAAAATAGGTAGGAGGGCATGTTGTGATGAGGACATAAGGAATCTGCAAGGGGATATAGATAAAAGCAAAATACTGCGGATGCTGGAAATCTGAAACAAAAACAAGAAATGCTGGATTCACTCAGCAGGTCTGGCAGCATCTGTGGAAAGAGAAGCAGAGTTAACGTTTCGGGTCAGTGACCCTTCTTCAGAACTGACAAATATTAGAAAAGTTACAGATTATAAACAAGTGAGGTGGGGATTGGGCAAGAGATAACAAAGGAGAAGGTGCAGATTGGACCAGGCCACATAGCTGACCAAAAGGTCACGGAGCAAAGGCAAACGATATGTTAATGGTGTGTTGAAAGACAAAGCATTAGTACAGATTAGGTGTGAATATACTGAATATTGAACAGCAGCAAGTGCAAACCTGAAGAAAAACAACCTGAAAAAAACAGTGGGTAAGCAAACTGAACAAACTAAGATGAAATGAAATAAATGCAAAAAAAGCTTGTAAAAAATGTAAAAAGGAATGTAAAAAAAAAAGAAGGAAGAAAAAATAACTAAAAATGACTAAAAATGAAAGTAAAGTGGGGGGCTGTCATGCTCTGAAATTATTGTTCAGTGTATGTTCAGTCCGGCAGGCTGTAGTGTGCCTAATCGGTAGATGAGATGCTGTTCCTCGAGCTTGCGTTGATGTTCACTGGAACACTGCAGCAATCCCAGGACAGAGATGTGAGCATGAGAGCAGGGGGGAGTGTTGAAATGGCAAGCAACCGGAAGCTCAGGGTCCTGCTTGCGGACTGAGCGGAGATGTTCCGCAAAGCGGATATAGATAGGTTGAGTGAGTGGGCAAAAACTTGGCAGATGTAGTTTAATGTAGGAAAGTGTGAGGGCACGTACTATGGAAGGAAGAATCAAATGGCGAGAGATTCCAAAAAAGAACAGTACAGAGAGATCTGGGTGTTCTTGTGCATGAAACCCAAAATGTTAACATGCAGATGCAGCAAGCAAGTAAGAAGGCAAACGGAATTTTGGCCTTTATTTCTAGGGGGTTGGAGTTTAAAAATAGGGAAGTCTTGTTACAACTGTACAGGGTGTTGGTGAGACCGCACCTGGAGCTACTGTGTACAGTTTTGGTCCCCGTATTTAAGAAAGGATATACTGGCATTGGAGGCAGTTCAGAAGAGATTCACTAGGCTGATTCCTGGGATAAAGGGGTTGACTTATCAAGAATGGCTAAACAGATTAGGTCTTTATTCGTTAGAGTTTAGAAGAATGAGGGGTGATCTTATTGAGACTTACAAGATTCTGAGGGGCTTGACACGGTAGATGTTGAGAAGATGTTTCCACTAGTGGGGGAATCTCAAACTAGGGGACAGTTACAGAATAAGGGGATACTCATTCAAAACTGAGATGCGATGGCGTTTCTCCTCTCAGAGGGTAGTGAATGTCTGGAATTCTCTACCCCAGAGAGTTGTGGAGGCTAGATCACTGAAAGTATTTAAAGAGGAGGTAGATAGATTTTTGAAATATTGGGGAGTTGAGGGCTATGAGGAGCTGGCACGAAAGAGGTGTTGAGGTCTGGGGCAGATCTTATTAAATGGCGGGGCAGACTTGAGGGGCCGAATGGCCCATGCCTGCTGCTATTTCTTGTGATCTTATTTAATTATTAAATTTAACCTGCTTGTAGATGAAACATTGATTGCTAGTAATATTGCTAGTTTTATTGTCTTATCACAGTATGCTACCTAAATTTAAACTATCAGAATTCTGACATTTTTCAATATTAGTATGTAAGGTTGGGGTCCTTTGTTTCCCAGTTTGGTGCTAACCATGCTCTTGCCACTGCAATTGCAACCTTATTTTGTCTCAATCTCAACCTGCAGGTCTGTCCTTTTTTTTATTCGTTCATGGGATGTGGGCATCGCTGGCTAGGCCAGTATTTGTTGCCCATTCCTAATTGCCCTTGAACTGAGTGCCTTGCCAGGCCTTTTCAAAGGGCAAAGAGTCAACCACATTGCTGTGGGTCTGGAGTCACATGTAGGCCAGACCAGGTAAGGATGGCAGATTTCTTTCCCTAACGGACATTAGTGAACCAGATGGGTTTTTGCAACAATAGACAACGGTTTTATGGTCACCGTTAGACTGATTTAAAAAAAAATGTATTTATTAATTGAATTCAAATTTCATCATCAGCTGTGGTGAGATTTGAGCCCATACCCCCAGAGCACAAGCCTATTGACTAAAACTTCGTCTGTTGTGTCCCAGTCAGTTCCAACCACACTCACTAGCCATTTTAATCCTCACTCCACTGAGTTCCACTTGATATGTACTAAATTCTAAAGTCCCTGAGGAGGTCATTTTCTGCCTATCAGCAATTTTGACCATGGTTTGCATTGTAAAGGTTATTTTGGGCAACAGTAACATTCCTTTTCCTCTCTGACAAGTTTAAAACAGTAGTAAAATGTTTGTCAGGAAATCAAAATGGCAATTAAGACAGTCGTTGGCTGAAAGGATCCAAATGATCAGTGGACTGATAAATGGGAGGATTTGGGATACAAGCAGTGGATAATTAAGGGGAAAACATATCCAAGGAATGAGGGGAGCACAGAATGACCTATCTAGAGTTAATAGGAAAGCAGTGTATAAAGAATTGAAGCTCTCTAGGTAGATGGTGATAGCAGGATATACATTAAGACAAAGACACTAGGAGCCATTAGGTGTCCTTAAACAGTAATTTCAATATTATTTAATCTAAATTCCTGCTTAGAGGATATTTATATGGCATCATCTCCTGTGGGTAAAAATAAGGAGAGGGAGGCCATTGAAGGTGAGTCCAATAAGGATTCCTCTGGCTCTATGTTAACAAGATCACAAATGTGTTTGTAATGTTTTCCTTCTCACTAGTTCTAGAAAATTATGCTTGCACTTTCACTAGCAATATTGAACAGAAAAAATTTCACAGATAGATTTATGATGTTGCTAACAGAGCAACTAGAGAAATTCTTTCCCCAATGTTGTTCTTTGGCTGGCCATACCACAATAGTTTGATAGTGCACTGGGTTAAAAACCACATGACTGGTGTAACAGTTTTTCACTTTAAAACCATACTGGTTCTGGCACAGTTCCAGAAGTAGCAATGCCTGTTTGTAAATGTTTCAGTTGCATAAACGTGCAACACTTCTGCAAACTGACTGAATATTGACATTGTGTAGTGACATTTAATTTGTGCTGCACGGTAACATTATTCTGGGTAGGTACTTTGGTAATTCAGCACTTTGTATGAATGTATGAGAATGGCAGGACCTAGGTTCATATTATGCAGACTCCTATGTGGTTTAGTTTTCCATCGAAGTCAAGTCATCGGAAGGCGCTGAGCCACTGCGAGGCATTTTGCTGCTACAGGAGGGGAGAAATTAGAAGGGGAGTAAACCACAACTGCTATCATGCCCTCCTTAATGGTTGATTGAAGAGTAGCTCTGATTAAAAGCTAAGAAGCATGCTACCTGATAATACCCGCACAGGGCATCGTAAGCATCTAAAGGGGAAAAGTATTGATTAAACAAATGAAAGATTAAAAAATAAAATTGTTAGGATTACCTCCAAAAGTAAGTTTACCTTTAGACTATCTATATCTATTTAATTTACTTTTGAAACATATGTTGAATGTTTTACCAATGGTTCAACAGATTTACACCATTGTGTAAGTACAACTTGCAGTTAATGTAGTGAAACACACTTAGCCATGCCACAGGAGTGTAATCAGACAAAAATGCCCTAGTCTTGATTCCCCAGCCGTTAACTGATCTCAACTGCATTGGTTGTCGGGGTACTACTGTTTACTTTAATGCCCCAAAATTAGGAAAAATAATTGTCGGACTTTCATCTCCTGATTATTGCATGTATGCACATGAATGAGATCAATTTTGGACTCAGCTGTGACGTCTTTGTGATCTTCAAAACCCCAATGAAATGCACTATCTAGATTCTCAAATGAAGAATGCCCACTTGAGTGAGTTCCTAGAGGCCAACCATTTCTGTGAATCTACACCAGCAAGGAGTCAGTGCCTCTTGAAGAGGAGAAAGGAAGAAAAGTTCCAGAAAAAGGAGTAAAAAATAAGCAGAATGAAGTAAAAGTACCACCATGTGAAAACAGGATGAAAAAGTTAATCATCTAGCACTGGATTATCATATAAATCCGACTTAATAGTTACACCTAACTGTGGGGTGTGCTGAACTCGCTCACCAGAAGAAAGAGGCATAGGGACCATTAGAAATTCATCTTCAAGCCTCTTTTGAATAAATCCAGTAAGCTTCGGGCCCCCAATGCCGCTCAACAGTCGAGCCCTTCAAAGTTCAGTCAGCTTGGACGCCGAGCTACCTGGTAGGTAAATCTGGGAAGGAGAGACAAATGGAAGGAGGGCAGGCCTGGTGGCAAGCTTAGGTTGATAGCAGCTCGCTGGATTACTGTGGAGGCAGGAGGAACATGTAGCTGCTGGTGTCTTTGGCTGCCTCCAAAGGTCTCTGCAAAGCCTCAAAAAAAACTAGTCAGAGCTTATGCAGTGCAATCGTCGACTAGTCCTGAAAATGGGTGCAGGATCCTCATTTCAATATTGAAATGAAGCTACACTCATTCCAGGTGGGTGTCTTAAAAAAAAGGGTCCTGATTAATTTAGTGGTGGCCCAAACACATGCAAATTGTGTGCTAAATTTGTCATTGATACACCTGTAAACCAGAGACACTGATGTTGAATTTAGGCCCCAATTTTTTTACCAAGATGATCTGACTTTCATAACAGTTGTGATCAAAAATGTAGACCAAGCAAACAAATGTTTCTTTGAAAATAAGGTTATGCATACTTAAGGATCAGGCATCTTCAGGACTGTTTATCAGATCAAAAATGATAAACTCTTTGGGAATGGAAAATATTTGCATGCTGAATGGTTAACAACATCCTGTTAAGTTTTATTATGTAAAGTAAGAATAGGGGGCAGAGGAAAATGTATTGCTCAACACATGACATTTATCAGCCATTATTATATTAAAGATTTCAATTACTTTGTTGTCTGCTGTTTCCTAACGCAAGGTACAGGAAATGATGGTTAGCATTGAATGTGCTCTTATTTTTAAGTACTCTAAATGTGATAGACACGTGTTAAAAGAGGCAAAGCTACTTATTTATATGGTCATATTTTTCATATAGTCAGAATTGGGATCATAAAATAATTCTTCAGTATGTTTTCTTGTTGAAGCATTTACTAGGCCTTTCAATTATAGTTGATGATTTTAATTTGCCCAATCTGCAATTATCAACTGTAGCTGCTTGATCTTCTTTAAACACTTTGGTTTTGCGTCTGAAAAACAGGCCATTTTTTAAGCATCCAATATGGCAGGGGGAAGTGCATGTTATGCACCTGGAGGCCTTCACCTCACCCATATATTCTGTTGGTGTTCAGGAAGACACCAAAATCATTTAAATTTCTGATTAAAATATTTCAACAATTGTCGTAGGTGCCTTTTGTGATCTTAAGCTGCCATAGTGCTGACTCACCACGTGATAAACTTGTTCAGTAATTCTTGGTGCTAACAGGCAGGAATGATGCCTCAGCAGTGTTATTTAACCATCCACTACATACAGGTTAGTTGCTGGTTTGTCATTCGAGGCTGTTGGTTAACTTCTGTACAGTTATTGGCCTGTTTTCTGGCCAACTTGATTCTGACTGTTGTGAAGATGATTTTGCTGATGCTAACCTGTTTGTTTTTGACTGCTTCAAAAAGAGCTTGACTGCCGTCATGAGTGGTCTGGTAGGGCTCCCATTGTTGCAGGAGGAGTTGGGAAAGCAGCAGGGAAAACAGGAGAAACTGGAGCAGCTGGGACAAGGTGGGCATGCGCAGGGGGCTTTACCCATAGTGAGTCATCAGGGAGCATTTCTCCTGCATGGCCTTCCTGGAGATGTAATCTCTTGGGTCCCTCAGTGTTACATTAAGTGTGACTGTTAGATGCCAGCATTTTCTTCTTTCACCTTTATTAAGCTCGGCATGAGGAGAAGTTGCACAAGCAGAAAACAATCAAGTGTAGTCGCGTGCTCTTAAGATTCAGATACCCTTCTGGTATTACACCAGACACTTCTTCGGGTATTGTACTACTTAACACTAAACATCACAGCATATTTGTACATTTACCGATTCTGCAGAAATCCCTTGTTCTCCCTTATTGGCTTCCTTTTGCCTTATGACCTCATATAGTGCTTTTCCTTCAGTAATTGTCCTTCATGTCCAGATGTGCCTTCCATCATGAGCTGCTCGTCAATAACTCATGACTTCCTGACCTTTGCACTGTCATCAATTTAATCTACTGTTGCTAGGCTAGGAACACGTATTTTAATTTCTTTTTGCTGGGATAATTCTTCCTGTCTTAAATGCTTCAATGCTCCGCTTCAGAAAGGAGACTGCCACCAAACTATGTCACCTGCTCCTGCTGCAACTACAACTTGAGCCTCGTACCCAGGGCATAAACAGCATGGCCTGCGGTTGCATCTTCTGGAATGCTGGCCTCCTGTTCCTGAAGTGGCAGAGGTGTGTCCACATTTTCTGCACCTGAAATGAAAGAGAGAGATAAATGTTAACTTGTGGTGTGAAAGGAAAGCAAATGAATAGCTGGTGAAAGTACTTTGTTATGTAGAATGTGTAGGGTGAGGTAGAAGACCCTGTCCCCTCCCATGATGGCCAGAGGTAGAGATGGGCTCTGCCTCCTCCAATCGTAGCCTCTTGTCTTGGGTTGTGAGAGACCTGCTGCTGCAAGAAAGAAGAGATTGTTAGGTGTTTAGAGAATGTGCCTATCATGGTAGAGTAGCTCATCTGCAGTGCACCAGATGTATGGTGCAGAGAAGTAAGGGTTAGAATGGTGGTGAGTGTAGGAGGTGCAAAATGTGTGAGTAGGAGGTGGAGTGAAGTATTGTACAGAGATTGTAGGAGGGTGAAGGGGAGACAATTCTTACCTGGAAAACTCTGCTGAGGTCATTATACCTCTTTTTCATTGTTTGTTCTTGGGATGTGAGCGTTACTTGCAAGGCCAGCATTTATTGCTCTCGAGAAGGTGATAGTGAGATGCCTTCTTAGACTGCTGCAGCCCATGTGGTGTAGGTACACCTACAGTGCTTTAGTCTTCTGTGTTTTGATGCAACTGAATGGCTTGCTGGGCCAGTTAAGAGTCCTCCAAAATGTTGTGGATGTGAAGTCACATGTATGGCAGACCGGGTAACGATGGCATATTTCTTCTTCTGAAGGCCATTAGTGAATCAAATGGGTTTTTACAACAATCTGGTGGCTTCATGGTCATTATTAATGAGACTAGCATTTTATTCCACATTTATTAATTGAATTTAAAACCCCCAGCTGCCGTGCTGGGATTTGAACTCATGTTTCCGGTGCATTAGTCTGGCCCTCTGGATTACTAGTCCAGTAACATTACTACTATGCTACCATCCCCTGCAATGTCAAATGTATTACAGTTACAATGTCAATTGTATTCCAGTTATGTCCTGGGAGATAAGCTCCTGGCATTCACTGGATCAGCTACCTCTTGGCTTTATGCCCCCTGTTGGGGAAGAGGATCTTACTCCTGATCTCCACTGCTGGTACAAGGGTTTCACGGAATCTAGGTGCCATGCCAGTGGATTGACTGTCAGCCAACTTGACCGGATGTCTCTTGAAATGTCTAACACAGGAGAACCTGGTAGGAGCAGGCAAAGAACCAGCAGAGCCTAACCGAAAGGGAAGGCAGAAGATGACAATTTCACCCTCCTACAATCTCTGTACAATTTCACTGAAACACTCCTCAATAAAATGGAACAGTCGAGAAACGCGGGTAACTTTCAACTTTGACAGGAGCTGAAAACTGGTCATAACTGATCGGCCACCGTGCCTAATCTGATGACTGATCCATTACCATCAGCTTTATTCCTCCACTGAAGTTGAAAATTGCTCACAGGATGGTGGGTATTTATGATAGGAAACCTGCCAAAAAGGTCACACATGCCATGTGGAGCGAAGTAGTACTTTAAACTTCACCTCCATGACTCCAGACCACAGCTGCAAGAAGTTCAATGACTTGATCAGGGCAGGCAACGTAACACACTGGCCACGCTGCCTTTCCCCCCCCCCCCCCCTTGAATTCCTGCACTCTTCACCCTCTGAAAGTAACGGTGAGGAGGCATGATCTCAGGATCTTGTAGCATATGGCTACCCATCTCCCTAGCAGCAATTAGTTGATGACCAATCCGAAGGCTGAGAGGGAACCCCTATACCCCATTTCCCACCTGGTCGTAACAACAGTTAACACAGAAAAGCTGTTTATTGTATCTCTTGGTGCCCTATTTGAGTAATCAACAGAGAAAGTAAATTAAATGAAGCAAAGATGAATGAGGTTAGAGTGATTAATGAAATACAGTAACTACTAGTGCGAGAAATAAAAAAAAAAGTAATGAAATATAAACAGTTTCTCCTCATTTTAAAAACCCACATAATTCTCAACATTTCTGTTAAATCTTTGCTTAACCTTCTGTGCTCAAGGTATAACACCTAAGCTTCTCCAATCTCTCGTTGTAACGGAAGTCACTCATCTTATTTCTAGTTGAGTGGGATGTATCCTAGCTTCAGTAGTTCTACTCCTCTAGCTCTCAAAAAAAGGAACATAATTTAGGTCGTTGGGCAGCAGCAGTGCTGTGGAGTACTGCCGACCTGCCTGGTCCAGGGAGGATGAACTTTAATTATCTGGAGAAAGTGTCACCCTTCTACTAATATTGAACCACTGAAAAACCAATTTCTAAATTGTTCCACCACTTTCTACTCGCATATGCATTTTTGTTAAAATTAGTGAAGATGGGAATTTTACCCCCACAGTTTGTAAAGTATGTATGAAAGTTGGGGAAATTTCAGCATCCTCTCCACTTACTCATCCATTTAGCTGTTCACAAATTCACTTTTAACTTGCGTTTTGTATTTCTGTTGGGGATCCTCAATTTTATTTGAAAATATATTGCAGTGAATGACATCATAAGTAGCTTCTTGCTTTTTTACCAAATTTGGTTTTTCTATTTATAATTTCAGAGCAAAACACATTTATGTGGGAGTCTATTTTGCTTGTAAGTAAGCGCTTGCCAATTAAACTCCTCCCACTCGTGTACCACATGCAGTATGGAAGTCTGATTTAGAAATTTCCACTGACGGCAGAAATTTTTTGAGTTAAATTCCATTACTTCACCTCCAGATTTGAATATGTTGTTTACCACTCACTGTTAACAGTGGGACATTAGGGTGGGGGTGGTGGGGGGGGGGGGGAGGGAGTGGGGGGAACAGAAGCACTGAAGGCTGTGTTGTAGACGATATGGTTGCAGATAATGATGTTGTGATGGATGTGACAGCAGCAGTTTGCAGCACCATTTATCATGTGATAAAATATGGGCACCTGAAAAAAGGATCCATTTACAATGTCATCTACGAGCAGGGCCAGGAAAGAAAGTTGAGCGTTTAGTCAGAAAGAGGTCATGGGAGCAGAATGTGGGTCTCCCAGACAAGATGAGATTGAAGAGGGCTTGAGGGGAGATGGGGGAGAAATCAAAAAAAAAGCTGTGTATTTGGAGGGAACCAGGAGGGGAGTTTTGATGAGGAAAGGGAAAGGGCAAGGAAGTGGGCAGCAGAACCAGCTGAATAGATGATCTCAGTCTTAGTGATGAATTCCATGAGCTCCTTGCACTTATTGGAAGTGAGCGTGGAGGGAGAAGGGGAGAGGAAGGCAGTTGATCGGGGAGAAAAGAAGCAGGGGGTTATCTTATGCTTTCCAGGATGATCTTTGGAGTCGTGGGTGGTTTTGACAGAGGAGGGTGAAGCCCAGTCCATTCAGACCTATTGACCATTGACTAAACCAGTTGTGTGCCTGGTATACTCAGGTCTGTACCCCTTGCAGTCGAGGGTATGAAGGTGGGAGCCATACCTGGGGATCAACCAGGATGAGAGAGACAAAAGATTTTGATGAGGACAAGGGAAGCAAAGGTGGAGGCGGGAGAGTGGTTGAACAGATTGACCATTGCAGAAGTAGCAAGGTGAATGGCGGGCTAAGAGCTAGGCAGTTGGGAGTTTTAAAGTACAGTTGTAAGTGACTTAAAGCAGAATATTCTCCAGGTGTGGACTCAGAAGAAAGTAGGGTTGGAAAGTGGGCGGGAGATATAGTAATAAGGGATACAAGGAAGTGTTTGGAGATAACCTAGTTAGTGATCAAGACGGGGGAAGTGGAGAGGCCACAGGAGATGGCAGGGTCGAAGGGGGTGGTGGTGAATGTGGGTAGGAGAGTTTATATGGAAGGAGCAGTTTAATCAGGATTGTGAACTTGGGAGAGACAGAAAGAGGAGTTGAAATGGAGACTAAAATTGACAAGGATGCAGAATCATTAAATTCAGAGGCTGAGGGAGGAAGTGTCAATAAGGAACTCAGTGGACTTGAGGCATGGGAGGGAACAAAGATTTTAAAGGAGAGGAGTGTAACAAGGTGAGGTGCTCGAGGTACCAGAGGAGGAGAAGATATAAGAGGAGTAAACTGAGAGTCCAAGGTATGTTTTGGTGATAAGGGCCACACTGTCACTGCCGTGGTTTTAGTGGGGCAGGTGGTGGAGAGTATGCCCAGGTGGAGAGGCTTCAAATGTTAAACATTTTTGAGAAAAAGGGTGATGTAAAAATAAATGACTGAAATTCAGCGCCATAGCATGCAGTTCATTGGTGCTATGAGTGCCATTTTGCCTCAGTGGAATCTGCAGTGGGTCTGGTAGTCTGGTACTAGCTGTGCTGGTGCCATTTTGGTAAGGGAGCTAATGCACATGAAGGGAGTGTCCGCTGGAAGGTATGCAGAGTAGGCAGATCGTGACATTGATCAATGTGTAATGCTGATTTAACGCCAGTGCTGCCATTTTGGAATCCATGCTGTAGCTGACACCGCCTCTTAAACATATGCAGCTGAACACATGTTAACCAATGGGAAGGACCAGCCACCAGCACTATTTTAAAGGATTATTGACTGCTTTCAGGGTAGTTACAGATTGATTTCCATTGGCTTTTGCTATGATTGTAGACATGTCTGGTGGTTTTCATGTTCTTTAAAGTTGCTAAAGTCGACAGAGAGAGCTATGGCTCATGCTGAAGGATTTTGCCCTGACTTTAAGGCTTCTGCACAAACCACTTGCTCCCAGACATGAATCCCCCCTTGGGGGGAGTGGTGGGGTGGAGAGAGTGGGCTTGGGGGGGGGGGAGAGACAGAGTGGACTGGGGTGGGGGGGGAGAGAGAGAGTGGAGTGGGGGCAGAGAGAGAGAGTGGACTGGGGGGGGAGAGAGAGTGGAGCGGGGGAGAGAGAGAGTAGAGTAGATTGGGGGGAAAGAGAGAGTAGAGTGTGGGGGAGAGATAGAGTAGAGTGGACTGAAGGAGTAGAGAGAGTGGAGTGGGGGGAGAGAGAGAGTTGAGGGGAGAGGGAGAGAGAAAGTGTGGGGGAGAGAGGGGGAGAGTAGGGGGGTGAGAGAGAGAGTGGGGGGCAGCGGGAAGAGAGAGGGAGAGAGTGGGGGCAGCGAGAGAGAGAGAGAGAAAGGGAGTGGGGGGCAGCGGGAGAGAGAGAGAATGGGGATTGGAGGGAGAGAGGGAGAGTGGGGGGTGGGAGAGAGAGAGAGTGGGTGGGGGGGGGCGGGAGAGAGAGAGAGTGGGGGGGGGAGAGAGAGAGCGAGAGAGAGAGAATGGGGGGTGGGAGAGAGAGGGAGAGTGGGGGGAGAGAGAGAGAGAGAGTGGGGGGGGGCGGGAGAGAGAGGGAGAGTGGGGGGAGAGAGAGAGAGGGAGAGTGGGGGGCGGGAGAGAGAGAGAGCGGGTGGGGGGGGCGGGAGAGAGAGGGAGAGTGGGGGGAGAGAGAGAGAGGGAGAGTGGGGGGCGGGAGATAGAGTGGAGTGGTGGGGGAGAGAGAGTCAAGTGGTGGGGGAGAGAGAGTGGAGTGGGGGGGCAGAGAGAGAGTGGAGTGGGGGGTGAGAGGGAGAGTGGAGTGGGGGGGGAGAGGGAGAGTGGAGTGGGGGGGAGAAAGCGAGAGTGGTGGGGGGAGAGAGAGAGTGGTGGGCGGGAGAGGGAGAGAGTAGTTGGGGGGGAGCGAGATAGAGTGGTTGGGTGGGGAGCGAGAGAGAGTGGTTGGGCAGGAGAGGGAGAGAGTAGTTGGGGGGGGTTGCAAGAGAGAGAGATTGGTTGAGGGGGAGAGAGAGAGAGTGGTTGGGGGGGAGAGAAAGAGAATGGGGGGGGGAGAGAAATAGTGTGGGGGGAGAGAGAGTGGGAGCTGAGGGGTGAGAGCAGAGAGAGTGAGGGTTTGGGGGGTGAAAGAGAGAGAGTGGGGGGGTGAGAGAGAGAGAGTTGGGGAGAGAGAGAGAGAGAATGGGGGAGAGAGTGGGGAGGGGGTGAGCGAGACAGTGGGGGGCAAGAGAGAGAGAGTGGGTGCCGTGAGAGAGAGAGAGAGAGAGAGAGTGGGGTGCGAGAGTGTGGGGTGGGGGGTGAGAGAGAGAGGTGGGGGTTAGAGAGAGAGAGGTGAGGGTGAGAGAGAGATGTGGGGGAGAGAGAGAGAGAGAGAGGTGGGGGGAGAGAGAGAGAGAGGTGCGGGAGAGAGAGAAAGAGAGTGGGGGGAGGGTGAGAGAGACAGTGATGGGGAAGGGTGAGAGAGAGGATGGTGGGGGAGGGTGAGAGAGAGAGTGGTGGGGGTTGGTGGTGGTGATAGCAATCAAGAACACCCCTGACAATGGACATCTATCCAGAATACTCTGCGGGCAGACTTTGACTACTTGTGCCAACAAAAAAATTCAGGTATCTCACTATAATCAGTGTCCAACATAGTGACGAGAAAGTAACTCAATATTTAAAGCTTCTTCATAAAAATGCACGTTTGTTGATGTTTTGATTAATAGCAAGATAAATTTTTAATGCTTTTATCTTTCCAAAATTGTCTCACTGGTCCCCTATGTAAGACAAAAACTGTAATGTAACTCCCCATGGATAAAGGTTGGACACCCCTACTCTGAGCCTTGAATCTTATGTTTTAAAATGACTTAGCAGCTAGATTATTTTAAAACACAAGTTGAAAGGCTTGTTTTATGTAAACTCAATTTAAAATGGAATAAGTCACATAGGGAATGTCTCTATTTTTATGCTCTAGTATGCATTACTTTCACTTGGGGCACAAGCTCAGTGACATGTTGAAAGTTACTGGACTTTTATTTCTATATAAATGTCAAAATTCCGCTGCTCTCCATTTGGAATCACATTGTTCCAGAACTTGTATAAAGTGGAAAATGGGCAAGAAAATCCAAATAATCTTCAGAAGTCAGCACTGTAAGTTCCTCATGAATACAAGAGTATGATATATTGGGGCTGAATGATATTGGTAAAAACAGGATGCTGCTGAGCCAGTACAATAGTTAGTAAATACAATGTAATGGATAGCTTTAATAAACCTTAATCTATGTTGAACTGTCTACAATTCCTTAACAAAATCCATGCTGCATTTCAGTTTTAAAAACTGTCAGGGAAGACATAGTAAAAATTTATTATGTTTCAGTGACCATGTTAGAAACAGTCATTAACTTATTATTTTGTTGCGAATTGGATTAAAGAACAAGCTTTACAAATATGCCAAAGATCAGTAACTGCAATATGCATCATGTACTATCCAGTTTGAGAGCGGATAACATGAGTGGCCAATGTCATTTCAAAGCTGTCTGTATTATATAATTACATAATGTTAGAAGTGTACCTTTGCAAACAGGTAAGAGCTTAGGCTTGGACATAAATTGGTTAGTCTGGAGTGCAATCTTACTGATAGTGACTAAACATTTTGTAATTGAATAATACATGCAGTAACAACCACTCAACATTTTGCAGAAAAGCTTTTTATTAATAATTATCTTGTCAGAGCTGAATTGGAATCACAGTGATCGACTGAGATATAGACATAAGTGAATTTAAGAGAGTCGCTTTATTGGAGGAACTGAAGGGTGCTCTTTATTTGTAATTGTGTTTATCTAATTTTGTCACCAGCTTTGGTGAGAAAATGACATATTTTCCATGAGAGATGCTGTTGTTTATGTGTTTTAGAATCCAGGATCTAGTTTGACAGCCTGTCAAGATGAATAAACAAGTCTTGACTACCTACCATTAATCGCTCTGTCCCTTCCTGTCCCATTCTGCTTTTCGGTTTTACATGACTCTTCTGAAGTATAATCTGCTCCATCCTATAAAATTCTCCTAATTTGGAGATCACTGCCCTTTTGTTGGCTGCCCTGTCTTCAGACACATATTACTAGCAGGTGGAGAAGTTGCATAAGCATTGATCACGGGTTAAATTGTCTTGTGACAACAGCAGTGTGAGGAATGGTCCCTCTTCCTATTGCTGACCACAATAACAATTCTCTCCTTGAGTTTTATGGTTTATTGGATGAATTTGCACTCCGACAAGATTTATCTACCACCCCATGACATGGTGTCAACAAAAGTAATTTGCATTGGCATTGCATACTATTTTGCTTGCTAGTTAGTTAATACAGTTGTGCTGCTCTCCATTGATGTTTGTATGCTTAGCTTAGAAATATGTTTTAAATTGGACTGTGTTTTGATGGCATTAGATTGGCTATACATTTTATATTCAGATTAATTGCCCCCATGTCTGTGGCTGAGTCAATAATTTTGTCAAATGTCCATGGTGCAACATGTCAGTCGGTGCCTATCCCTGCTCTGATATACCTCAACCAAAAGGGATTCCACTCCCTCAATGTCTAGCTGTTATGTGACCATATGCAGCATATCGCGCAGTTCAGTGCCTGATATCCTGACCACAATTCTGATGTCTTCAATCTACGGCAGTCCACTGTGCCATCTGCATTTGAGCCATCATGATAAACGAAAGGGTGACTCCTGGGTGACAAGAGATATCCTTTAACGATATGGCACCTGACTCTGGTGCACAACCCACGTGCATGTGAATAGCATACATATGACAAATGCCATGCTGCCATATGAAATGTGCTGGAGTAGACCATCGGGATGCTTAAACAATGCTTCTGCTGCCAGACTGCCCTGGAGGAGCCCTGCAGGACTCCTCAGAGCAGGTGTCAAGATATGTGGTGGTCTGCTGCATGCTGCACAACCTCGCCATCATAGCCTTTATCTCCAGCTATGTGGCAACCAGCTGAAGAGAAGGAAAGGAGGAAGCAGATGACATAGCCAGTGGTCAACTCATCTTAAGCTGGTACCAATAAATACAACCCCATATCCTGATTTACCAACAATCCTACACCTTGCTTTCCTTCTTTTACTGATCATCAAAGCATTCACTTGGCCACAATACAAAAATAAAAGCCACTACAAAAGAAAACTTTCTAACCAAATTTATAACTCAAATCATACAAGCGTCGACTAAATATCCTTGTGCATTCCCTTAGTGCCTGCCCTGCTGCTCCTAAGCAGTTCTATATCTGTGACTAAAGCATGGCTGTTGGAAGGTTGCTAACTTTCAGTCAAGGAGACTGCAGATGACCTTGCAGAATGACCCCTTTGAACACTGGTATTGGCAGGTATGATGGCAGCTACCTAAGCCTGCATGGCAGCAAGCTGAATTTTCCTACATACGAACATATGAATTAGGAGCAGGAGTAGGCCACTCGGCCCTTCCTGGAACTCCCTTCCTAATAGCACTGTGGGTATACCTACCCCAAATGGACTGCAGCGGTTCAAGAAGGCAGCTCACCACCACCTTCTCAAGGGCAATTAGGGATGGGCAATAATTGCTGGCCTGGCCAGCGTCGCCCACATCCCATGAATGAATAAAAAAAAGGAATCCCCTGTGGGATAGGAAAAAATAATTAACATATTTACATGGAACTTTCAACTGTGACACAAACGCTTAGAATGCTACTCCTCAAGGTCTTGTCTGCACCTGGAAACGTACTGGTCATCTGCTGACTCAACCAGATCTTGTAACAACTACTTGGTGTGATTTTGATTGGTCTGTTCTTTCATCCTGAAGATTGTGTTTGGACTGACTGTCCTCAATTCTCGGTGTGCTCGGTGCATTGCTTGTTGCCTCTTCATCAGAAAAATGAACACACGTGCACGTACATGATGCTAATTGGCCGCCCTGTTCATGGCTGGTCGAGAGTGCCCTGAGGTGAGATTGATGCCTTCTGAGTATTGCACCATTTGGTATCATCACCTCATAAGATCGTGATACTTTAAATACCTTTGACATTTCTGGTGGAATCCACGTTTGTCCTTGCCCCTCACCTGGCAAAAGTAAAGTGGTGGTAATTCAGCACTTGCACGTACATCATGCATGTCTTTCATCCTATCTTGTCTCGGACGTAGCTGCTGTGTGATTGTGGATGACCTAGTGAGATGATAACTTGGTGGAGTCGTTCTCACTCGTCGACTGAACAGAATCTCTGCTGGTAATGGCAATCCAGTGTCTAATGGAGTTGTGCAAAGCTGTAGCAAACGCAACCTGGATGTCTTGTCCAGTTTCCGTACACTTGATCAGCAACTTGACTGTCCTGACCATGCATTCAGCCATTCCATGAGAATGAGGATACTGAGATGATGACATTGTATGGTTGATAGACCATTTTTCACATATATCTTGAAATGGTTTGCCACTGTATTGTGGTTCGTTCTCAGATATCCCTTCCATCGGGGCACCAAAGTTACAGAAGATGGCACTAACAGTGTTGGCCACTGCTGCACTCGATGTGTCCCAAAGTTTTTGAAAAATTGGGAACTTGGAGTAATATTTGGTCACTTGTAGATGGTCTTCCTTGCCCATGGTGAATTAGTCTTTTGCTGTCTTGGTTCGTGGCGAGCACTCCATTTGAAATACCCATCTCGTCCCGATATGGCCAATATGTTCTCAGATCCATGGGGATCTCCTCGATGGTTTCAGGCCACTCATCTACAATGATCTGTCACAGAGTTCTGAGTACAGGGTCTTGAGAAGTTGTTCTCTGGAACTTCTCTTGCTTGTGATGACCAAAGCACATTAGATGGATGTTGTAGATATCCTCTAGGCTTGCACACATTTTGTCAACCTGGAAGTCAAGTGGTATGTCTCGTGCCTTTCCGGTGTTAGTCTGCTTAGAGTGTCCGATAGGACCATCTGACTACCAGATTTGTATCTGATATCACAGTTATAACCTTGAATTTTAATGAATAATCTCTGGAGTCGAGGTGGTGCACTAGTAAGCGTTTTTTTTTCCAGATCATTTTCAAGGGTTTGTGGTCTGTTTCAACCCTGAGCACCTTCCTAAATAAGTATGTGTGGAACCTGGTGATCCCCAAGACAAGCACGAGGGTTTTCCTTTCCATGTTGGAGCAATTCACCTATGAGGACAATAGGCTTTTGATCCAAACACAACAGATTTGCCATCTTGAAGAAGGCATGCACCAAGACATTTCTATGATGCATCTACTTCCAGTGTTGTTGTTTTCCATGGATCATAATACTGAAGACATGACTTAGCTGACAGCACTTGTTTCAATGTATTGAATGCATATTGGTGCTCATCGTGCCATAGGAACAGTACGTCTTCAGCAATTCTCTTAATGGAGATGCCTTCTCCACGTAACTCAAAATGTTCGGCGCTAGGAAATTGAACAAACTTTAGCATCTTTGTAGGTCAGTCCTTGTCTTGCAGTGTTGACATTGAATAGATGGCTTCATCTTTCCAGGATCCAGGTGGATACCCATGCTAGAGTAAATGTAACTGTGGTGGTCATGGAGTTGCACCAGTCTGTGTGGTGGTGCACTCAGCGGATGATGCCTTGTCTCTCCATGCCATCCAGTTCGATCCTCAACTTCTCCCAAATGTGCACACTGCATTTCCGTGGCAGGTCGATAGATGACACTGTGCCTTCTCTGAGGTGAAGGACTGTGTCACCATGGAAGTTACCAACCATGTTAAAACAGTCTGGGTACAACTTCTGGAGGTCTTGAATTGATTCTATAGGTGTGTACACACTTTGAATGCTGCTGTCATTTGACTGGGTCAGCCCATGAATGGTGACCATGTTGAGCTGCCACCATATTGTATTATCTGGGCCTTTAGACTATTATAAACACAGTTGAAAGGCTGGCATAATGATTGAATACAGAACATTATTGGGAGGCTTCTTGCTTCTACTTACATGTGCTACTGCCTGAGCAATATGGCTGCAATACATGATATTCCATCACCTCCTGTGTTGTATCAATTTGCTTAAACATATATTCAAATGATTGCACTTATTCTATCAAACATAGTACATTGGTTAATATGTTAAGATAATATCACAAAAGCAGTGTGTCAGTAAATGTGGTGTAATCTGTTTGGATGATGTGGCTGTCATGGTTGAATAGCTGGCACTGTGTGCAAGTAGTGAGATGTGGGTGTGGGGCGTGCAGCTGTGCTAAGTGTGTGAAGGTGAGATGCAGCTATGGATGCTTGGTCTATGTCATGATTGATTGAGATTGTTGTTAGGTGTGTGATGGGGGTGTGGTGCATTGAGCAGTCTGCGAGGGTCATGGTGGAGTTGGTGAGATATGGCATTTGACGATGCATTCATTGACCTTGATCACTCATGTGTGGTCATTGAACCTCTGGTGGCACTACATCCGTGTCATCAAGGCTAGACTCGTGGCATTAACCACCATAGCTATCTGGTCTCACTTCCTTCGCTAAGTTTGTTTGCAGGGCTTCCTGGCTCCCTGTGAATAGATGATATCTCTCCTCTTCAACTCCTGCACCAAGGCCTCCAGTGCAGGGTTGGAAATTCTTGGAGCCCGCGCTGTGCGCAATTTTTCTTTCTTTCCCAGGTCAAACTCATCTTTACAGTAACTTCCAACACCTGTTCCAGTCAAAATCACAGAATGGTTACAGTGCAGAAGGGGGTCATTCGGCCCATTGAGTCTGCACCGGCTCTCTGAAAGAGTAATTCACTCAGTTCCATTCTCTTGCCTTCTCCCCATAACCCTACGCATTCTTCCTTCTCATATAACTGTCTAATTCCCTTTTGAATGCTTCAATTGAACCTTAAGGCAGTGCATTCCAGACCTTAACCACTCGCTGCGTGTAAAAGTTTTTCCTCATGTCACTTTTGCTTCTCTTACCAAATACTTTAAATCTGTGCCCTCTCATTCTCGATCCTTTCACAAGTGGGAACAGTTTCTCTCTATCTATTCTGTTCAGACCCCTCATGATTTTGAATACCTCTATCAAATCATCTCTTAGCCTTCTCTTCCCCAAGGAAAACAGTCTTAACTTTTCCAATCTATCTTCATAACTGAAGTTCCTCAACCCTGGGACCATTCTCATGAATCTTTTCTGTGCTCTCTCCAATGCCCTCATATCGTTCCTAAAGTGCGGCACCCAGAATTGGACGCAGTACTCCAGCTGAGGCCGACTAGTGTCTTATACAAGTTCAACATAACCTTCTTGCTTTTGTACTCTATGTTGCTATTAATAAAGCCCAAGATACTGTATGCTTTATTAACTGCTCTCTCAACCTGTCCCACCATCTTCAATGAATTATGCAAATACACCCAGGTCCTGCACCCCTTTAGAATTGTACCCTTTATTTTATATTGTCTCTGCATGTTCTTCCTACCAAAATGAATCACTTCACATTTATCTGCATTGAACCTCTTCTGCCACCTGTCTGCCCATTCCACCAACTTGTCTATGTCCTTTTGAAGTTCTACAGTATCCTCCTCACAGTTCACAATGCTTCCAAGTTTCGTATCATTCGCAAACTTTGGCATTGTGCCCTGTACGCCAAGGTCTAGGTCATTAACATATATCAGGAAAAGCAAGGGTCCCAACATTGATCCCCGGGGAACTCCACTACAAACCTTCCTCCAGCCCAAAAAACATCCATTAACCACTACTCTTTGTTTCCTGTCACTCAACCTGTTCCGTATCCATGTTGCTACTGTCCCTCTCCTTAAGAGGTGCAGGCTGCTTTTATACAGTGCAGGATAGCTAGAACTCATGCTAGCCTCTCATGATTTTGGACCTTTGCTCAGGCATGCAGCTACTTAACAGCATGCTTAGCGCTGGCTGCATGCTACAATCATTTAAATCCATCAGCAGCACAATGACCTAGACCTTAGCGTACAGCAATTCAGTGCTGTATCTCTAATCTAATTTTGCTTTCTACCTGCACCCGTGCTTGGGGATTATCTAATAAGCGACCAGTAAACAGTGAGATATTTTTGTAGCTTAAAATGAATAGTATATCTTTATTTTCACACTGGCTAACTTTACTACAGAATTGAATAGTGTTGGAGGCTGTCCTTGATTTTTCCCTTTCAGCATAGTGACAGTCATATTAGGGTAAATTCTGAATGTTAATAATAACCAAGTTCATTGATGTGTCAGTGAAGTGGAAAAACCTTTCCATTTGACATTTAAATAGTTACTTTTTCAGCCTATTTTGTAGGCATCATGTATCTGATTGGAAAAGTCAAGTATTATTGACCACATTAGCCAGTAATGAGCTGAAAGCCCAAAATAATCCTTGTTGGTCAGTAAACAAGGTTTCACTGCAGCTACGTTGTGTTCTTCTGAAATGTTTAAAAACAAGTCTGTTCTTTCCCTCAATTCATAAGCCAAGATCATTTATGTGTATAGAAAATTGAACATTCCACCCAAATCCCTGTGAAATAGCACTCAACATCTTTCCAGTCTGTGAATCTTATTTTTTCCTTACACTTTGCTTTCTACCTTCAGCATCTCTCAATCCATAGGGCTACATTCCACTTAATTCTATGTGCCATTATCTTTTCTTTAAATCGCTTCTGTGATATTTTATCAAGTGTGAAGCTGTTATCAACACAATTAATCAAGTACCAGATGAATCTGAATGGCAAAATAAATTCCTTTAAGTTGTATAATTGTTCTGTACAGCCGTGTTTAATGGTAGATTCCTGAATGCACGCTCTGGCAGGAGACCTCATCTGCTAAAAGCACAGATTGGGAAGTCAAGGATGCAATTCCCATTATTTTCTATCCATTCAAATTTAGGGTTTCTCTCACTCACGTTTACGATATCAGTATCTCCAGGGAAGCCATTCTCAAGTCCCAGTCTAATCTACTCACCATTTTGTGCGTTGAGTCCAATTCATTTCAAACCAAATTGTCTTAACTGCATAACAATATCAAAGCAGTCTTAGTACTATTACATAGAATTTACAACACAGAAACAGGCCATTCAGCCCATTTGGTCTATGCTGGTGTTTATGTAAGCCTCCTCTCACCCTACTTCATCTAATTGTATCAGCATATCCTTCTACTGCTTTCTTCCTTAGAGTCAGAGAATCATTTTGGCACAGAAGGAGGCCATTCATCCCAGCAAGTCCATATTGGCTCTCTGTAGAGTAATCCAGTCATCCCAATTCCCTATTCTAGATTTTTTTTAGATTTAGAGATACAGCACTGAAACAGGCCCTTCGGCCCACCGAGTCTGTGCCAACCATGAACCACCCATTTATACTAATCCTAGACTAATCCCATATTCCTACCACATCCACGCCTGTCCCTATATTCCCCTACCGCCTACCTATACTAGGGGCAATTTATAATGGCCAATTTACCTATCAACCTGCAAGTCTTTTGGCTGTGGGAGGAAACCGGAGCACCCGGAGGAAACCCACGCAGACACAGGGAGAACTTGCAAACTCCACACAGGCAGTACCCAGAATTGAACCCGGGTCGCTGCCCTATAGTTCTGCAAGTTTATTTCCCTCCAGTGCCCTTATGTATACTTATCTACCCTCTCCTTAAATGCATCTATCCTATTCATCTCAACTGCTGGTGATAGCACAGTTCAATATTCTAACCATTTTCTACATGCCCAAGTTCCCACATTTCAGCAGACGTCAATGGATGGTGGTCAGGGACAACAACTTTGGCTGGGTTTTCTCCACCCTAATCCAAGGCTGCTGAAACCAGCTGTTCCCTATCAGCATTCCATGGCAGCAATGAACTGACTCAGTTGTGCTCTTCTTACTCCTTAAGATCACATGCTGTATTTGTATGTTTCTATTTAAAACATTTGATCATCACATAATAGGACACAATGGCTAGTAATGAGGTTAATGTCATGTATGGCCTGCTAAAAATAACCTTAGTCAATCATTTCATTTTTTGTTATTCGTTTCATGGGATGTGGACGTCGCTGGCGAGGCCAGCATTTATTGCGCGTCTCTAATTGCCCATGAGAAGGTAGTGGTGAGCTGCCTTTTTGAACCGCTACAGACCATGTGGGGTAGGTACACCCACCCTAAATTTGAATGGATAGAAAATAATGGGAATTGCATCCTTGACTTCCCAATCTGTGCTTTTAGCAGATGAGGTCTCCTGCCAGAGCGTGCATTCAGGAATCTACCATTAAACACGGCTGTACAGAACAATACAGAACAATACTCCCAATACAGAAGGGAGTTTCAGGATTATGACCCAGCGACAGTGAAGGAATGGCGATATAGTTCCAAGTCAGGATGGCGTGTGGCTTGGAGGGGAACTTACAGGTAGTGGTGTTCCCACGCATCTGCTGCCCTGTCCTTCCAGGTGGTAGAGGAAGGTTTGGAGGGGGTGCCTGAGTAGCCTTGGTGCTTTGCTGCAGTGCCTCTTGTAGATGTTACACACTGCTGCCACTATGCGTCAGTGGTGGAGGGAGTGAATGTTCGTGGATGGTATGCCAATTAAGTGGGGTGCTTTGTCCTGCATGGTGTCGCGCTTCTTGAGTGTTGTTGGAGCTGCACCATTCCAGGCAAGTGGAGAGTATCCCATCACACTCCTGACTCGTGCCTTGTAGATGGTGGACAGGCTTTGGGGAGTCAGGAGGTGAGTTACTTGCCACAGGATTTCTAGCCTCTGACCTAGCATGGTATTTAAATGGCTACTCCAGTTCAATTTTTGGTCAATGGTAACCCCCAGGATATTGATAGTGGGGGATTCAGCAATGGTAATGCCGTTGAATGTCAAGGGGAGATGGTTAGATTCTCTCTTGTTGGAGATGGTCATTGGCTGGCACTTGTGTGGCGCGATTGTTATTTGTCACTTATTAGCCCAAGCCTGGATATTGTTCAGGTCTTGCTGCATTTCTACACGGACTGCTTCAGTATCTGAGGAGTCCTGAATGGTGCTGAACATTGTGCAATCATCAGTGAACATCACTACTTCTGATCTTATGATTGAAGGAAGGTAATTGATGAAGCAGCTGAAGGTGGTTGGGCCTAGGACACTACCCTGAGGAACTCCTGCGGTGGTGGCCTGGAGCTGAGATGATTGACCTCCAACAATCATAGCCATCTTCCTTTGTGCTGATTCCAACCAGCGGAGAGTTTTCCCCCTGATTCCAATTGACTCCAGTTTTGCTAGGGCTCCTTGATGCCATTCTCGGTCAAATGCTGCCTTGTTATCAAGGGCAGTCACTCCCACCTCACCTCTTGAGTTTAGCTCTTTTATCCATGTTTAACCAAGGCTGTAATGAGGTCAGGATCTGAGTGGCCCTGGCGGAACCCAAACTTATCATCACCGAGCACGTTATTGCTAAGCAAGTGCTGCTTGATAGCACTGTCAGTGACACCTTCCATCACTTTACTGATGATCGAGAGTAGACTGATTGGGCAGTAATTGGCCGGGTTGGACTTGACCTTTTTGTGTACAGGACATAACTGGGCAATTTTCCACATTTACAGATTTTGATTTGATTTAGATTTAGAGATACAGCACTGAAACAGGCCCTTCGGCCCACCGAGTCTGTGCCGACCATTAACCACCCATTTATACTAATCCTACACTAATCCCATATTCCTACCACATCCTCACCTGTCCCTATATTCTCCTACCATCTACCTATACTAGGGGCAATTTATAATGGCCAATTTACCTATCAACCTGCAAGTCTTTTGGCTGTGGGAGGAAACCGGAGCACCCGGAGGAAACCCAGATATGTTGCTTGATCCAAACTTGTGTAAAAACAGGAAGGCCAATTCTCTGATGTGCCTATTTCCAGAATCCATTTATAATCCCGGTTGAGAGAGCAGAGGTTAAGTGATCCTCTCCTAGTATGTGCTTTTGTGAATGTTGTGGGTAGCCTTCTACAAATACAATATGAACAAATGATCTTAGCATTAAATTGTAAGGTAAGAACTTAAACTGGGGTAAACACAAGAAATGCTGGAAATACTCAACAAGTCTGGCAGCATCTGTGGAGAGAGAAGCAGAGTTAACGTTTTGGGTCAGTGACCCTTCTTCGGAACTGACAAATATTAAAAATGTTACAGGTTATCAGCAAGTGAGGTGGGGGTGGGGCAAGAGATAACAAAGGAGAAGGTGCAGATTGGACAAGGCCACATAGCTGACCAAAAGGTCATGGAGCAAAGGCAAACGATATGTTAATGGTGTGTTGAAAGACAAAGCATTAGTACAGAATAGGTGTTAACGGACTGAATATTGAACAGCAGCAAGTGCAAACATGAGAAAAAAACAGTGGCTGCACTCACTTTGTTCATTGCCTCTTGCCGTAATTGCACATTTGCTCTATTAGGAGGGTTTTCCTTAGTTCCACATAGGGCCATTTTCCCATTAAGGCTCTTCTGTGAAGGGGTCGTTCTTGGAAGTCCTACAGCCACGTTCCTAAGCAGTAGGCAACCTCTCATCATCAGCATCGCCGGTATATGTCCGATTTCATTACAGCAATTATGAAAACGTATGTGGCCCAGACTGATCTTTCTTCCTGTCCTAAGTTGGATAGTGTTAAATAATGTGAAAAATGAAGAAATCTACATGGGGAATAATAGTCGACTTTGTTGGATCACTCCTTCCCAATTCCAATACTATGGAGGTGCAAGTCATATAAAAAAAATCTGCCTGTTGTGCTAGCCGTGAGTTTGAATATTTTGTCTCTACGTTAGCATTTCCTTTATGCTACAGGTGCAGTATCTGGGAAACCCTTTGCATATGGCATCTGTTATTGCAAATTGTCTCCGGGAGGAGCGGAGGATTCTAACAACAGTAAACACACCCGAACAGGTATGCAATTTTTCTTTAGAAACGAATGTATCTCATGAAGCATTCCATTGTCATCTGATAGTTTCTTCATTAGTGCCTTATTCTATAAAACCACTGATCAGTCATGTGACAATTAAGACTGAAGATTATGGAGGTGAAAATGACTCGGGCAATAGTACAAAATGGGCAATAGCGAAACGGCAGCTCGTTTTACACCCGACCTAATTCTCTTTTCCATTAAGTCATCAAGTATAGATCAGAATGTAACTCTAAATACCCAATTTTGATGCAGGTATTTTCAGAGGAGGAAAAAAAATTAGGCTGTGAAATCCCTTCTCCCCTTCATTTACTGAGAATAGGAAGATTTTCCAGCAATCGATGCTAAACCTGTAAAGTAGACAACTGGCACTAAGGCAGCCACTACAAAGAATTGGACTGCTTTGCTTAGTGTTTTATTTTATTAAATAGCTTGAAATCCATTAATTTCCATCCAGATATTTTTTTCAGTATCTCGAGCAGTAAGGCAAAAAGATATGATCGATTTATTAAGGCAGAGAAAAATATAGTTCATCATCAAATTCCATACCAATATTATATTGGTGGTTCCGTATAAGATTGGGAATTAATTTTAACTTTTTTAAATGAAGTGCAACTACCTTCTAAAATAGTTATTTTCATGTAATTCAAATTATAATTGTCATAATTATTATTGACAACATTCCACCATAAATATCAGGTGATTATTAAATCTGAAAACCTAATGACATCATATATTAACATTTTTATTTAACAATAACGATGTCTGAAAAGTCAATTGACAATACAGTAAAATGCCATTGAATGTAGATCCAAAGTCAATACATTATAAGCCATTTTAATGAGCTGGTCTGCACATGGAGATTCTGACAATTGAGTGCTGCCCAATAGACCTCATCAATGATGTATTTGCTTGATGTTCCAGGCACACACACAAGTATTTCTGGACTTGCGCATCAGGATGAACCATGTTTCGCATTAGCTGCAGTTTTACTTGTATCACATATCAGTTCAGCTGTTCTGTATATCATCTGTAGGATCAGCTACTGTGTGTTTCAGCTGCACCATATTTCAGCCCCAGAATCCATTGTTGTGCATGTCAGCTGTGGAGTGAGCTGCAGGATACATCAGCTGTAGGTTCAACTTTCCTGCGTATCAACTGCAGAATATTTCAGTTGTAGAATCAGCTGTTGGACAGGATCAGGAGGAGCATTTATCTACTGCATGTAGCGTGTCTCAGCTACGATATTGGCTGCAGCATGTATCAATTGCAAGATCACATGCCTCTAGCTGATTCTACAGCCAATCCCAGAGCATAAGCATTGGTTACATGAAATTCCAAAGTGGAGCTCCATGATAAATCAATTGCTTGCAATGCCTTACTAAAGCAGTATTAACTCTTTTGCTGGAGTTGGGGTCTTGTCCAAAGTAACTACTCGTCCATAAACCCATGCCTGGCATAACCTTATCGAAAACAAAATTATAATAACAACTTGAGCTGAGGTAAACTCATGCTGTTTTTATTCATTGCTGTATTTTGTTCCTGAAATTTTAATCTCTGTCATGTACGTTAGGGGCTTGAGGAAAAATTACTGCAGAACTCCATGATTTCAGAAAGACAAAGAGGTCTGGAACACCTAATGACTGCCATAAAGACCAATACACAGGTATGGTAGTTAATTGTGAAGCTGTCAATGTAACATAGGAGTCTATTTGGGCCATTTTATCAAAACAATGAATGTGTGTGAACATGATGCATCACTAGAAAATGCTAATAGACTACTGGGGTAATTTTCTCAGGATCTGCTGGCTGAGGGTGATCTCATACACCAACAGCCCATGTTGAAAAAATTGTGGCTACACTGATGTCAGGTTTGTGAGATGTGCCATTAGCAGGTGAGATTTGCCAAGACTTGTGCAGGCTCAAAGATTAACGCCCCCCCCCCCCCCCACCCCCCACCATTTTCCCATGTTTGTACTACACTAAGAATTACTCCTATCAAGAAAATTAATGAAACCTGAAGGAAAAGCAAATGTTTTGTTGTTAAGGCCTTATTGAAGGATAAGCATGTTCATCAATGGTAGCTGAGCTATACAGACTAGAAAGATTGCATATTCGAACCTTAGCCTGTTCTGAAATAACAGATCTCAATGAGAATGGGGATGGCCATGGTGACCTTACAGTTGGTCCAAGGGCATATATATGGACATCAGTAGGGGGCAGAATTGAGCTCAGCTGTGATATCCCCTTGGTTAAATAACTTGTCAGCATTCCATATTTAGGAAATACTTGAGTATGGTATCAAAGGGTGTGTGGTGCCTATACAAATGCACCCCATTGAGGGAGCCAACATTTTCAGGAGAACAAGGGCAGAGAAAATAGGAGTGAAAAGGGTGGCTATGTGGCTGTTGAATAAGTATTTGTGGGACCTGCAAAGCCAATTTGCAAGTTGCAGGGGATGCAGAATGTCCACAACTTGTACCTGAGACTAACTTTGATGTATCTGAATGAGCATCTGAGGTCTCCTTTGCTGGAGTCATAGGGAGGTCTTTGAATTTAGAGGTGGCATCTCCTATCACTAGTGCAAAGCTATTGGATGCTACAGAGCTAGCACCAGCCAACTGTTTTGTGCCACTCCATGCTTGCCAAAGCTGGAGGGTATCTCCTCTTGATCCTACTCGGATTACAGAACACTGGACGTTTATGACTTCATTGAATCCTTACTTTAGGTTGCATGTAATAGTTTTCCAATGAAAATAGTTTTGACTGCTTCTTGGAATTTTGGCCTCAAAGCCTCCATAGCAGCAGTGGGAACATTTAAGACCTGCATTTATTTAGCACCTTTCAAGACTTCAGGATATCACAGATTGCTTTACAGCCAATGAAGTATTTTGAAGTGTAATCACCGTTATAATGTAGGAATGCTCTTATTACTTCTGTGACACGTGTATTCACCACCGAGTAAGTCAAACATGAGGTCTTACTGTAAGCAGCCATTGTTGAACTTTTATTTATACCTCCCCAACAGAGAGGGCAGTATAACAAACTGCTCAGCTATTACACTATACCAGACTGCTTCCCCACTTGAACAAACATATACATTTTAATGTACACTGGTACAGGTACATAATTTCCTAGAACACAATAAAGTACCTGAAAATTTAACAGGTTGGGTTGCATGCTTGCTGTTACTGTAATCACAACTAAAACATATATGACCAGTATTTCCAAAGTAATTTACTTGAAGAAAAATGTTTTCCTTAACACTAGTATGTCTTTAACAAAAATATCATTTGACAAGAAGTAACGAAAAGAATAACTTATTTCTTCTTCTGTTCTACATATTTCAATTAACCTGTCTGGTTATCTTCCTTCATTTCCATTAACTTGACTCTGCTCTCCTAACATCTCAGACTGTGTCAAGCCTGAACTTTGACTTTGACTACCAACTCCACTTAATGGTTAGAACTGTGAAATTGATTGATTATCTGAATCAAAGACCCTGACTCACTTTGCTGTACCAGTAGATTCTGTGATTTCGGCAAACTTTCTGTTTCTTTGTGACTTGCACTTTCTTTCCAACTTTAGCTTGGGACTGTAGGAATTGGACAATAGGAGATTCTCACGCTCTCCCTTTGTCAGATTTCCTCTTTCAAGCAAATAATCTACATGACACTGATGGAGTTTCTCTCCAATCTTCACTAGATTTGTGAATGCACCTAGTCTTTTTACAACGACTCCAAACACATATATCTCCTTATCACCTCAGTGGTTTTTCACCATGACCTTCTGACGACCACTGAACTTTCATGTCGCATGTGTCATGACTTATCTTCGCTCTGTCTTGCTTTTCTCTTACTTTGCTTTTGACATCAGGCTTAAGCAAACTAAACCTTGTCCTGGGAGTGTGTTTAAACACTAACGCATAAGGTGAGCAACCTGTTGTAGACTTTGGGGTTATTCTGTAAGAGAACAGAAAATTGTCTCGCCTGTGTCAAAGAGAAACATGGAAATTACTGCCTAGCTTGTTACCGAGCAAACGCTTCTGCAAAGACCTCTTCACAATTTGTACATTTTGCCTGTAGCACCATTTGATGCTGGGTCACTGGGTGGTGTTAGAGTGTGTTTGACTCCATTCTTACTCAGAAATATTTCAAATTCTTCAGAGATAAACTGTGGACCATTATCTGACACGAACGTCTGTGGCAACTTCTCAAAACCTCAGTAGTTTTAGCACTTGTGGTATACTGCATTGACTCAACATTTATCCACTTGCTAGAGCTATGGACCAAAACAAAATGCTCTTTACCTTCCACTTCAAAGAAATTGACATGTACTCATTCCCACAGTTTCCTTGTGTTTGACCATGGAATGAAATGAACCTTGCTTGGATCATTTCTCATTCTGAGACACACTTCACCAACTCTTCAATATCTCTGTTTACCTTTGGATACCAAAAATAGCTTCTTGCTACTGCTTTCATATGGACTTATCCCAGTGTGTTCTTAACGAAGTTCTTCTAACAATCTCCCTAAACCTTGGTGGAATAATGACTCTTAAACCCCATGGGAAACAGGCTTGATTTACACTCAGTTCATTTCTACATGTGAAATACTCCTGCAGTTTCTCATCATCACACTCTTTAGGCCAGCCATTCATGACATAATTGAATACTTTACTGAGCACCACATCTTTGTGAGTTTCTTCACAAATTTCTCTGGCAGACACTGGCATGTCATTTGTATATATAAAGTAATTTACAGGTAACTCATTTGCTAAAAATGTATCAGTCTTCACTTCCTCAATGTCAGACGTACTCTTACTGATTCCTACTGTAAATAAATCTGCTCAGTTTAAACGTATTTTCTGAAGCCAATTTCATCCCATCAGGCAGATTTTGTTCCCACCTGCTACTACCACTGGCAAGTAATAGGATGTATCATCAAATTCCACCCAAACACTAACTTCACCTAACACTGGAATATTGTTATTGGAATAACTAGTCAGTTTCACACCAGTTTTGTGTAAGGGAATGTGACTTAGGGATTTCTTGCACTTCCCTGAGATAACAGACACTGCTGTAGCTGTATCAATGATGAAAGTAAGATGTGAATCTCCAACTTTCATTTTTATGTGGGTGCTGGGATTATATCTTCATTCCTTTTCCTCTCATCTTCCATGTGCTCTTTTTCTTGCTCTCTGACTGAGTACAACTCTTGATCTTCCTGCTCGTTAACATCAACTTCTGTTTCTATATTTCTCCTTTGCACATTCAAGGACTTCCAGGCTCCTGAACTAGCTTCAGGTCTACCACAATCTCGACCTGGTGCATTGCTGCAACCTGGAGTTTTACCTCGACCTGGAGCATTACTGCTTCCTCTACTCCTGCATGCCTTTTGGATTTATTCATATGTTCATGCAATGTGAGCGTCGCTGGCTAGGCCAGTATTTATTTCCAATCCCTAATGGTCCTTGAGAAGGTGGTGGTGAGCTGCATTCTTGAACTGTTGCAGTCCTTGGGGTGTAGGTACACCAACAGTGCTGTTAGGAAGGGAGTTCCAGGATTTTGGCCCAATGACAGTGAAGGAACAGTGATATAATTCCAAGTCAGGATGGCGTGTGGCTTGGAGGGGAACCTGCAGGTGGTGGTGCTGCCCTTGTCCTTGTAGGTGGTAGAGGTCTGGGTTTGGAAGGTGCTGTCGAGGGAGTCTTGGTGAGTTTCTGCAGTGCATCTTGTAGATGGTACACTGCTGCCACGGTGCATTAATAGTGGAGAAAGTGAATGTTGAAGGTGGTGGATGGGATGCCAATCAAGCGGGCTGCTTTGTCCTGGATGGTGTTGAGCTTCTTGAGTGTTGTTGGAGCTGCACTCATCCAGGCAAGTGGAGAGTATTCCGTCACACTCCTGACTTGTGCCTTGTGTTTGGTGGACAGGCACTTGGGAGACAGGAGGTGAGTTCTTGCCACAGAATTCCTAGCCTTTGACCTGCTTTTGTAGCCACAGTAATTATGAGGCTGGTCCAGTTCAGTGTCTGGTCAATGGTAGCCCACAGGATGTTGATAGTGGGGGATTCAACGATGGTAATGCCATTGAACATCAAGGGGAGATGGTTAGATTCTTTCTTGTTTGAAATGGTCATTGCCTGGCACTTGTATGGCACGAATGTTACTTGCCGCTTAGCCCAAGCCTGCATGTAATCCAGGTTTTGCTGCATATGAATATGAGCTGCTTCAGTATCTGAGACGTTGCAAATGGTGCTGAAAATTGTGCAATCATCAGCAAACATCCCCACTTCTGACCTTATGATGGAGGGAAGGTCACTGATGAAGCAGCTGAAGATGGTTTGGCCAAGGACACTATTCTGAGGAACTCCTGCAGTGATGTCCTGGGACTGGGATGATTGACTTCCAACAACCACAGCCATCTTCCTTTGTGCTAGGTATGACTCCAACCAGTGTAGAACTTTCTCCCTGATTCCCATTGACTCCAGTTTTGCTAATGCTCCTTGATGCCATATTCGGTCAAATACTGCCTTGATGTCAAGAGCAGTCACTCTGATCTCACCTCTGGAGCTCTTTTATTCATGTTTGAGCAAAGGCTGTAATGAAGTCAGGAGCTGAGTGATCCTGAGGCGGAATCTAAACTGAGTGTCAGTGAGCAGGTTATTGCTGAGCAAATGCCACTTGATAGCACTGTCAATGACCCACTCCATCACTTTGCTGATGATCGAGAATAAACTGATAGGGTGGTAATTGGCCAGGTTGGACTTGTCCTGCTTTTTGTGCACAGGACGTACCTCGGCAATTTTCCACATTGCTGGGTAGATGCCAGTGTTTACCCAGTACTACCTCGTGAAGCCCTCTAACCTCATCCTTCAGCATGTGTAGCTGGACCGATGCTTGCAAGCACTGATGAATGTGTTAGAATCATAGAAAGTTTAAGGCACAAACAAGGTTACCAGGTCATGTGTGGTGCTGTCAAGTGCAAACTGTTCCTCCAGGCCTGTAATGTCAGAAACGAAAGAAAATAGAATTCTAGCTGCAAGATTTAACTTCAAACAGTATGTAGGTTGAATTATACTGTGTGCGATGTTTGTGTGGTTGTGTGAATATCTATGTGGCAGTGAGTATGAAGTGCGATTGTCCTACCCATAAAGTATGGGGAGGCCTTTGGTTTCCCCTACTCCCTCCATGTTCTTGTAACTAAGGATGGCTCCTACAAAAACATCAAGAGCTCTAATTTTTGTGGTCATCTGTTCCATTGTATACTGTGTTATCTAGTGCAAGTAGGAATGTATTCTCGTAACATTGTAACTTAAAGGCACCCACACACAGTGACAGACATGGACTAACCTGCAGCCAAGGTTGCCAGTAGGTGCAGTGATTTGTTGAGCAAAGCCCTAAAGTTTCAACTTTAATGGATACCTTTCTGAATTATTTGTGTATGTGGGGTACTGTAAAGAGCTAATGGATTGTGTCACTGTAAGGTGTGGGCAAGAAATAAAAGGAAAACAGGTTGATGGGCAAAATACTGTGATATGCATACTTTGGCACTAACCTCAGGATTGATCCTGAGCTGAGCATCTGATCCCATATTTGCTCCTTCACCGCCCACTTCCACCTCCATTATATCACTCATTGCCATCCATGCCTTAGCCCCATCTGCTGTTGTAAACCTCATCTATGAATTTGTTACCTCCAGACTTGACTATTAATAAACTTTGCTGCCCAACATTCCATCCTCCGCTGTCCATCAACCTTTTATCTCAAACTCTGCTCTCTGTATCATTAACAACACCAAATCCGGCTCGGTGACCTTCCCACCATCATAAGGTCAGATATAGGGATGTTCACTGGTGATTGCACTGTGTTTAGTTCCATTTGCAAGTCCTTGAATAATGAGGCAGTCCATGCCCACATGCAGCAAGACCTGAACAACATTCAGTCAGGGGCTCTGTTGCAAGTAACATTCATGCCACACCAGTGCCAGGCAATGACTATCTCCAACTGGAGAATCTATAACCACCTTTGACTTTGACTCCCTTTGACTACATATGTTGGGTTCAGGTTGGGTCGGGTCTATATTCCTTGTCCAGCTTTCAGGCTTGGGTCGGGTTTGGGTTGACTGTGGTTGGGTTTTGTTTTGTTTTCTTTTTAATCGATCTTTTGACGTGATTTTCTTTCTGTACTAATAACATTTTTGATATTTTTGGGTCGGGTCGGGCATGAAAAAAATTGGAAGACTCGAGCCCAGGTTGGGTTCAGGTTGGCTGTGGTTGGGTCGGGGCCGGGTTGGGTTTAATTTTATACCCAAGCCAGGCTTTGTCCTGAGAATCAGTAATGATCCGAAACTTAACTGGACCAGCCACATAAATACTGTGGCTACAAGAGCAGATCAGAGGCTGAGTATTCTGTGGCAAGTGACTCACCTCCTGACTCACAGAGCCTTTCTACCATCTACAACGTACAGGTCAGGAGTGTGATGGAATACTCTCCACTTGCCTGGATGAGTGCAGCTCCTAAAACACTCAAGAAATTCAACACCATCCAGGATAAGACAGCCCGCTTGAATGGCAGCCCATCCACCATCTGAAACATTCACTTCTTCCACCACTGGTGTGGTGTGTACCATCTATAAGATGCACTAAAGCAACCTGCCAATGTTTCTTTGACAGCACATGCCAAACCCAAAACCTCTACTACCTGGAAGGACAAGGGCAGCAGGCACATGGGGGCACCACCACCTCCAGGTTTTCTCCAAGTCATGCACCATCCTGACTTGGAAATATACTGCAGTTCCTTCATCATTACTAGGCCAAGATCCTGGAACTCCCTATCTAACAGCACCGTGGAAGGAATAGACCACGTTGACTGCAGCAGTTGAAGAAGAGGGCTCTTCTCAACACCTTCACAAGGGCTGTTAGGGATGAGCAATAAATGCTCATGGATTTCAGCTGTGGCTCAGTTGGTAACATTCATCTCTGAGTCAGAAGGTCATGGGTTCAAGATCCACTCCAGAGACTTGAGCACAAAAATCTAAGCTGGCACTCCAGTGCAGTACCAAAGGAGTACTCCACTGATGAAGGTGCTGTCTTTCAGATGAAATGTTAAACCGAAGCCTCGTCTGCATACTCAGGTGGATGCAAATGATATTATGGCATGATTTTCAAGAAGAGAAGGGGAGTGATCCCTGGTGCCCTGGCCAACATTTATTCATCAATCAACATCACTAAAGCTGATTATCTGATCATTACCACATTGCTGTTTGCGGGAATTTGTGTGCAATTTGGTTGCTGTGTTTCTTGCATTCCAACAGTAACTACACTTCAAAAAGTACTTGCCCAGCCGTAAAATGTACTATTTAAATGCAAGTTTTTTTAAAAAAGAAATACGGATGAACTAAACTTTACAAATCTTTATAACCAAGGTTACTTGCTTTTTTTCATAAACAGCTGGTAGAACAAGATGTCAAATATCTTGAGGACCTGCAGGATGAGTTTGATTTCAGATACAAGACACTACAGACACAAGGTAATTTTCACAGCAAACTGTTGTTTTCACTAGTGCAGCCAAGTACCAGCATCTGTGATTTTTTTTTATTCATTTCATGGGATGTGGGCATCGTTGGCTAGGCCAGCATTTATTTCCCATCCCTAATTGCCTTTGAGAAGGTTGTGGTGAGCTGCCTTCTTGAACTGTTGCAGTCCTTGGGGTGTAGGTACACCAACAGTGCTGTTAAGAAGGGAGTTCCAGGATTTTGACCCAGCGACAGTGAGGGAATATTTATATAGTTCCAAGTCAGGATGGTGTGTGGCTTGAAGGAAATTTGTAGGTGGTAGTGCTCCCATGCATCTGCTGCCCTTGTCTTTCTAGGTGGCAGAGGTCCAGGTTTGGGAGGGGCTGCCGAAGAAACCCTGGTGAGTTCCTGCAGTGTATCTTGTATATGGCACACACTGCTGCTACTGTGCATCGGTGGTGAAGGGAGTGAATATTGAGGCGGTGGATAGGGTGCTAATCAAGCGGACTGCTTTGCCCTGGATGGTATTGAGCTTCTTAAGTGTTGCTGGAGCTGCACCCATCTAGGCAAGTGGTCAAGTAGTCACACTCCTGACTTGTGCCTTGTAAATGGTGGGCAGACATTGGGGAGTCAGGAAGTGAGTTACTCGCTGCAGAATTCCTAGCCTCTGACCTGCTCTTGTAGCCACAGCATTAATGTGGCTGGTCTAGTTCAGTTTCTGGTCATTGGTGACCCCAGGATGTTGATATTGGAGGATTCAGCGATGGTAATATCATTGAACATCAAGGGGAGATGGTTGGATTACCTCTCTTGTTTGAGATGGTCATTGCCTGGCAATGTCTGGCGTGAGTGTTACTTGTCACTTATCAGCCCAAGCCTGGATGTTGTCCGGGTCTTGCTTCAGTATCTGAGGAGTCGCAAATGGTGCTGAACATTGTGCAATCATCAGTGAGCATCCCCACTTCTGACCTTATGATGGAGGGAAGGTCATTGATGAAGTAGCTGAAGATGGTTGAGCCTAAGACACTACCCTGAGGAATTTCTGCCGTGATGTCCTGGGACTGAGTTGATTGACTTCCAACAACTACAACTATCATCCTTTGTGCTAGGCAGCTCTTTTGTCCATGTTTAGACCGCACCTGTTGTTAGGTCACGAGCTGAGTGGCCCTGGTGGAACCCAAACTGTGTAATTGAGCAGGTTATTGCTGAGCAAGTGCCGCTTGATAGCACTGTCAACCCCTTCCATCACTTTGCTGATGATCGAGAGTAGACTGATAGGGTGGTAATTGGCTGGTTTGGATTTGTCCTGCTTTTTGTGGACAGGACATACCTGGGCTATTTCCACATTACCGGGTCGATTCCAGGGTTGTAGGTGTACTGGAACAGATTAGCTAGGGGTGCGGCTAGTTCTGGAGCCCAAGTCTTCAGTACAATTGCCGGAATATTGTTAGGGCCCATAGACTTTGCAGTATCCATTGCCTTCAGCTGTTTCATGATATCACGTGGAGTGAATCGGATTGGCTGAAGACGACACCTGTGATGCTGGGAACCTCAGGAAGAGGCCGAGATGGATCATCCACTCGGCACTTCTGGCTGGTGGTATCTTGCCGGGTATGGATGATCAGGCTTTGTTAGCTGCTTCTGGCATGCCTTCTATCATCATGCATTACCATTCAAAGCAAGATGCACTGGAATAAATTTCCCCCTTCACTGTCTGGGCTGCAGTCTGGTGGAGTAAATCGCCCACATCAGAACACATCTGATTTTCATTCAGAACGTCTCAACTAAGTCTAGCCTGAATGTCAACTCGCTTTTGATCTGTTTTTCCCTCCAAAAATGGATCTCCTTGAATGGGGTAATGGTTCAAGTGGGAAACAAGGAACTGCTGAACAATTGGCACAAAATCTGATGCAAATACTGTCCATTTAAATTAAATGCCATGTGATGTTCCTCTCTGGCAATCCTGGATTGACTGATGGTTATTTACAGTATGCGTCTCACAGACATGAATGTAAAGAAATTGTGTGTCGTATGCATCATCCACATGCACTATTACAAGCAGGATCTACCTATATGCACTGTTGTACCTCCACTCCCCAAAATATCCGCTGAAGCGCATTTTGGATATCTGCCCATTCCTAGTCAATATGCCCCACTAATTGGTATACACTAGCTGTAATAGACACAAAAATTAATGCCAATATCTACCATGTATTTTTTATTAGAAGTTAACTTTATTTTCTAATTGCTGTCAGAACACAGTGATAGAAACAGTGTTCACGTGACGGAAGAAGTTTTTCGATTACAAGGAATGCTCAATCAACTGGATCAGAAGCGAAAGGTAGAGTGCTATTATACAACATGAATAGAATTACAGAAAGTTATAACACAAAAGGAGGCTAGTCAGCCCAAAGTGACTGTGCCATCTGAAAAAAAGTCATCCTGCCTAATCCCACCTTCCAGCTATTAGACCGTAACCTTAGAGGTTATGGCACTCCAAGTTCCTTATCAAATACTTTTTAAATGAGTTGTGGGTTTCTGCTTCTATCACCCTTTATTCAATATTTCACACCCCTCCTCCTTAACCACATTGTTTGCATCATCCCCCTCTTTTGTGAAGACAGTCGCAAAGTATTTGTTAAGAACAATGCTCTTGTCTTTCGCGTCCACACGCAGGTTACTTTTTTTGGTCTGTAATCAGGCTAACTCCTTACTTATCCACTTGCTCTTTATGTATTTATAAAACATCTTTGACTTTTCCTTGATTTTACTTGCCTATGTTTTTCATGGTCTCCCTTTGCTTTCCGAATTTCCTTTTTAACTTCACCCCTGTAGTTTCTAGACTCCACTTGGCTTTCTGCAGCATTGGGCTCTCGGCGTCTGACATATGTTTCCCTCTTTTGCCTTATCCTACCCTGTATACGCCTTGACATCCAAGGGACTCCAAATTTGGGAGCGTACCCTTTTTCTTTGGGAATGTATTTGCTCTGAATCCTCACTATCTCCTTCTTGAATACTTCCCACTGCTCTGACACTGATTCATCTTCAAGTGGCTTTTTCCAGTTCACTTCTGCTAAATCACGTCTCAGCTTAGTAAAATTGGCCTTTCCCCAATTGAGAACCTTTACTCCTGATCTGTCTTTGTCCTTTTAAATAACTATGCTAAATCTAACTGAATTATGACCTGAAACATAACTCTATTTTGCTGCCTGACCTGCTGAGTATTTCCAGCATTTTCTGTTTTTATTTCAGATTTCCATCATCTGCAGGGTTTTGCTTTTATATTAACTCTATCTGGATTAATTCTAATTTCATCTGTGTACTTTAGATTGTGCTGGGGATTTTGACTTCTCATCATCAGTTGACCTATAAATAAACCTGACTAAGTAATTTAACCTGTTGATGTTGGTCTGATGGTGTATTATTTTCTGCCTTTCATAAGGGATGGGAGAATGTGGTGGGTATATATTTAATTGAGCAGTACATCACAACTGAGTTTTAACTGTTAAACCTGCGCATCCTGTCCCATACGTAGTGCAAATACAGATGTAAATTTTAGCTCATAGAAGATTTGAACTACTTAGTTAACCATGAATACAAGAGCAAGTGCTAGGAAAAAAACTTTAACGGTAGTGTTCTTGTGTAAATTTTACAAGCTCAATTGATGATATGGTGGTGGATGTGGGCTGGAAAATCAGGTGCCCAAATTTCGATATCTGAATTCGTGCACACTACATTTTGCAACACATTCTTTTTGGATTTAGAAGGATGGTGTACTTAAGGTCCAACAAGAATATAGGCAGCAAGTTCATTGGAGTCAATATTTAAGGACATATTTCTTATAAATGTATTAAAATCATTTAGGTAAGTATTTGGCCTGGATTTTGCAGTTGTAATAATGGTGAAAATGTCAGCATTTATCATCATTACCCTGTGAAACTGACAGCAACTAATAGCATCCACACATTCGATCAGGGAAATCCAGGGTCAGTGTCAGTGATTTGCTACTCTTTCACAGTGTACTGTTGAAGTCCCCGTGGATGACACTTTTTAGAAATGACTGAGCTGCAGCAAACTTCTTCTTTTACACTGGTAGTGTTGCTTTTAAAACCCCTGAAAAAGTTATGCCTTCGTAGTGAGGTGTAATTGCATTTTTAGCAATGTACTAAGTCATAACTACAGGTGAACAACCTCTCAAACCTTTGAAAACTGTGTCAAATTTTTCCATTGATAAAAATTTCATAGTTTAATCATTTACATTTTTTTAAAGCCTTTTAATATTTCAGCTTCTGATGTGTTTGTCCCAATCAATGTTCTCTCTAATTTCTCTTTGTGTGGCCTACTTGTTGCACTTTGTGGTCCCTTCAAATTTTTCATATGGCCACCCATGCGCACATCTTTAAAGAGACGTTGGTTGTGTGCGGCCAGTTCATTCCCTGTGCATACATTCTGGATTACCTTGGGCTTAAAGGGAACATTATTTCACGCTCTGTAAAATTTCTGAAAAGTGAAGTACAATCAGTGCTTTTTACTTCCTGGTTTGCTGTCTGTGAAAATTCTTTAACACGATTGGCTGCTTATCCCTTACATCACTGCTGCAGGACACCTGGAGATCACTTTGGCACCAGCTTCAAATTAAGGTCCGGAAAGGTGAAATCCACGCCACAGAGATCGCTAGATCTTTGTGCGCAACTTTCTTCGAGGTCAGTGGCAAGCACTTTCACTTTGCTGCTGACCACAAAATCTGGGTCATTTACACGCATTGCTTCATGGCTGAAATGTTTGCATGAGGTTTTGTTAAAGTAAAGCTGCATCATTCTGGGAATTGTGTTGGTCAGTGTTTTGCATCTAAGGATATTGTTATGAGATATATGTTAGGAATCTACTCACTTTTGAATCTTTGTATGACCTAGGAGGTACTCCATAAAATTACAGAATTGTTAAACCAAATGGATTTTCTAATGAATAGACAACTGTTTGAAGAGCTAACAGAATGGAAACGACGACAGCAAATTGCCTGCATTGGAGGTCCGCACAACACCTGCCTTGATCAACTGCAGAACTGGTAGAGTACAAAGTATCAGAATTATTTTCAATTTTCAGAATTATGAATGGTTAATATGATGTACTTTGAATGATGTAAATTCTTTTGAACTAGGTTTACATTGTTCGCAGAGAGCTTATTTCAGGTCAGAAGGCAGCTGAAAAAACTAGAAGAGCTGCTGCAGAAGGTGACTTATGAAGGAGATCCAATGCCTCTGCAAAGACCTCATTTGGAGGAAAGAGTGAACGTTTTGATTTACAGTTTCATCAAAAGGTACAAACCTTGATTAAAATGAAAAGGCAGCTTTTTAAAATATTGTAGCCCAGAAATTCTGGTCCAGGAGACAACTGACCATGTTTTTCCTGTAGTTGCATGCGCAGGAGAACTGCAGGTGCAGGAGAGGCCTCTTGGCTGAGCCTTTGCACCTACAAATCAGGCAGGAAATTTGAACTGCCAGAAGTAGTGCTCTGCCCTCTGAGATTGCGCCCTTCTGGAACCCAACATCTAGATGGCCCTGAGTGCTTATGTTATGGGATAAAAGTAAGTTGGCTGTATGGTCTTGGGCCTGCTCCTAGATCGCATAGTCACTCAAGTCAGCAACATCTAGGAACAAGCCATAGCAACAGCTTTTCATGGGTGCTCCTGCATTGTGTCACCCAATGAGCGGGATCAGTGGATTATCAGAAAGAGGACCAGACCCCTTCTGCATCATTAAAATAACAAATGCAGGCATAGTGACCCTTCATAGGGAAGCCGCACTGATTACTGGGACAGCACAGTGGAGGTGGACACCTGACTAAATTTGTTTCTGTGCCTTTTTCCTCTGTTCTGGAGAATGCAGACAGAGGAAACTTCCCCTAGTATTTTCATTCATCTAAAACATGCTACCCAGTAGATTAACCAAAAAGCAGCACTGACCGTGCATGAGTCTGTACCTTTACACTTTCCCAGGGATAAAGATGCAAAATTTTTAACTTGGGTCAGGAGAAAATGTGAAACTGGGGAAATGAAAATCATGTGGGTCATTGTATATAAGTAAATAATAGCTCAGCTGGATGCTGTTGAAAAATATCACACCTATGCTTAGTGAAACAGCCTTATCACTATACTCAAATCGACAGTGAATTTAGCTAATAATTGCTAGATGTATATGTTAATTTTTAAAAAATTAATATTGTTCCATTTCCTCTGAAGGCAGTGACTTCTGCTGTGGCATGGTTTCATTAGTACCAGCAGCAATCCTACCTCATTGAAATGCCAATTCTTCATGTATGAACCTAGACAGTGAGCGTCAGCTGGTTATTTAATAATGGAGGATTGGGACCAATCCTGTCTCTATCTAATATCCAGAGATATGCATTCTCCAGGAGTTGTACCTGAACAGTGTTCAGGAGTGGGAGCAGGGCTGATTATTTTGTCCTTGATGCCATCTCAACTGTCATCAACTAACTCAGCACTGACCATTGGCCAAACTTGGTCTGAATAGTTCAGCACTATGCCGGGTAGTAAATCTTCATATTAAGTCATGGAGGAGTAAATTTGAGGCATTAATTTAATAATCATTTTGCACAATCTAATTTTTAACATAAATAGATTATCAGGTCATAAGTTGATCTTCATTTCTTCATATCAAGAGTGTAAATGATGATTAACTTTATTTTCTGTCCAATATATTCAGTTCCTTTGTGGTGGAGAGACAGCCTTGTATGCCAACCCATCCACAGAGACCAATGGTCTTAAAAACAGGAGTACAGTTCACTGTCAAAATAAGGTGAGCATACTTTTTTGTGGTTGATAAAAGAATGCTGTGGTGAACTTTTTCTTTCAGTAAACATATGAGGTCTGAATGTTCTCGGGCTGAGATTGCAGTGGTAACACCAGGATTGAGCCCACCACTGCCCTCTAGCACTGTCCCCATCCGAGTATTTGGAGTCAGTGGGTGGGCACCAGCGGGCAGCTATGTCATGCTGCGTGAAGACGCACACTGCCAGAAACAGCCCGACTGCCATCCGTGGGGGTGGGGGGGGGGGCGGAGGGGGTGTGGCGGTGACACTTGATACAAAATATTTTGTTTAAACTACCATGTTATTTGGAGTTCAGGTCTGGAAGCCACGCCTGCCACCCATGGAAGGATTCACTTAGATCCTTCTGTCAGCTGGCATTCCTAAAATCACCAGACACACTGACCTATAATCTTACACTGGTCCTACTGAAGTTGGGACAGTAGGAACTCCAAGCGTAAGGAATCCTAACCCTGGACCTGTCTCCACCTACTTTGGAAAACTGACCTTGTATTCTGGGCTGTTCTGAGAAACACCGACCAGAGTTACAGTGAGAGCCTGCTGTAACAACTGAGTAAAATTGGATCAATAAACTGTCTGTCTTGTTCCTGCACATGGACAAGTTTTAAACATAATAAAAGTCCTTCTGTGACATTACTAGCAATTCTGTTGCGATGTCGTAGTTGAATTTGTGTTAGTAAGCCTGAAAGGCTTATACTGATATACAATGAGAGCAAAAAGACCTAACAGTAGGGCAGTAAGAGAGTGGAGATCGACTCAGTGATCTTTGTCTAGATAGACACAGGGAAAGCTGCCTATAGCACAGGGAGAAAGTATCTTAGCTTCAGATCTGTGAGCAACACTGCAGGAGATGCCTTGGTGTTGATGTAAATATTAATATAAAAATGAAAATTGCCATTTGTAAACATTTCCTTTGTTTTATAGGTTTTTAGTAAAATTACCTGAACTGAACTATCAGCTAAAGGTGAAAGCTACAATTGACAAGTAAGTCAAAGCAACGTTTTATTTTCAACCAAATAAATAGTACTTTAATTCTATAGTAATTTTTTTGATTTGCCTTTCCCTTCTCATTTGCTTTCCTTTTTGTTTTCAGGGAAAGTTCAACAGCAAGAGGGTAGGGGAAAGAAAACGAAGAATCATTCAACATTTAAAAACGTTTAAAATTGTAGACATTGTAATGATGTGCTCTCCATTCACAGATATCGCAAATTTAATATATTAGGCACTAACAGCAAAGTCATGAACATGGAAGAGTCAGTTAATGGGAGTCTTTCTGTGGAATTCAGACACCTGGTAAAAAATCTTTGTTTATCCATTTCATAATGAACAGTTGATGCCAACATTAGAATGAATCTGAAATAAAAACAAGAAATGCTGGAACCACTCAGCAGGTCTGGCAGCATCTGTGGAAAGAGAAGCAGAGTTAACGTTTCGGGTCAGTGACCCTTCTTCGGAACTGCTTTTATATTAGAATGAATCTACCTGAGTAAAAATAATAATTCAGGTTCTCCTGATTGCCTGGTGAATTAAAGCACTATCTGGTATAGCACTAACTGTAAAGTAGGTCGCAGTTTCATTCTTGATTTTTACTGAGTTGGATTGATTGGGCAGGATGTCTGGGCAAGAAAGGAGAAAAATCCATAAAGGTTTCAACCTCTAATTGCTATCCAGTGACCCCAATGGAAATTATTGGATTGTAACAAGGTTGGACTTGGCTCCAAAGATAAAACAGCCTGCTGGCACTCATTGGGCTTCTAGGGCCAGGCTGTAAAGGCAGGAAAAAGCCTGCCTCTGTCTTTTCGTGCCTCCCAGAGCGATCCTGTGGTCCTTTTTAAATCTAAGTTTCAGGAGCTGGGAATCTCTGTCCCTTTAAAGACAGGGATCCCATTTCCAAAAGTTGCCAGCCAATCACAGGACCATCAGCTCAGCAGTATCGGCAGCACCACCGGTTCGGTGGCCACTGCTGGTGCTCCAGTTGCCTTGTTCCCAGGCCCAAAGCTGGAACACCATACCTCAGGTAAGTGAGGCGGTGTCGCTGTGGCCAGTCCAGAAGGCCCCGGCCCTGGTGAGTAGGAGGGTTGTCATGCTGTCCGGTGGAGGGCGATCCCGGGGCATAAAGTGGTTCCCGGCGGAGTTCCTCTGTGGGCCACAGATTGCCCATAGAAAAGGCCCCCTCCAAAGCCCGCAGGGAGGACGCCTCGTATTACTCGGCAACCTTCACACGTGGCGGAGGCATCCCAGCGGCAACAGGAAGATGCCCTTAATAGGCCATTTAAGGGCCTCAGTTGGCCTCTGGGCGGGAAGGTCATTGTCGGCCTATCCTGTCCCCGGGAAGGTCACTTGGCAATGGGCCCTCCGCCCTACCACCTGTCACGATACTCTGTACCATCCGCCTCAGGGAGCCACATAAAATCCTGGTCATTGTCTCATCTGATGATTGAAAAATGGATAAGGTGCTACATTTGGTTAACTTGGCTTATTTAGTGACAATCAAGCCTCAAAGGCAGAAGGTTATTGCTTTGAACCTCTGTCAAAGGCATAGTCAAGGCTGACACTCTTGAGGGAATGCGACATTATTGCATAGACTGATAAATCAGGTGGAAATTAAAAATGTGATAATTAATTAAAGAAGAGCAAGGAGTTCTCTTTGTCTCCTGGCTAAAGTTCCTCCTTTAACCAAGGAACCAATTATTCATCTCATGATTGTAGGACTTTGTTCTGCAGGCTAGCATTCTGCAGAATGGTGACGGCACAGTGGTATACAGTCAGGAGGGAGTTGCCCTGGATGTCCTCAGCATTTGACTCCAGACCTCATGAAGTCTCATGGTATCAGGTCAAACATGGGCGAGGAAACCTCTTGCTGATTACTACCTACCCTCCCCCTCAGCTCATGAATCAGTGCTTCTCCATGTTGAACACTAGGTGGAAGAAGCATTGAGTGTAGCAAGGGCACAGAATATACTATGGGTGGGAGACATCGATGTCCACCACCAAGAGTGGTTTGGTAGCACCACTACTGACCGAGCTGGCCGAGTCCGCAAGGACATTGCTGCTAGACTGGGTCTGCGGCAGGTGGTGAGGGAACCAACAAGAGGGAAAAACCTACTTGACCTCGTCTTCACCAATCTACCTGTCGCAGATGCATCTGTCCATGACAGTGTTGGTAGGAGTGACCACCGTACAGTCCTTGTGGAGACGGAGTCCCGTCTTCACATTGAGGATACCCTCCATCGTGTCAATTTATGGATTACAAACTGGACTGAAATAATGACATTTGAGCTGCTGTACATAGTTTTAATATGTTCTTTGCACTTTTTAATTTGCAGTACGGGTAGGTAAAGGTTTTTAATCACCATTCTCACTAATGATGTGTTGTGTGGTACTACCACCCTGCTTAATGGGATAGATTTTGAACAGAGCCAGCAATGCAAAACTGGGCATCCATGAAGTGCTGTGGGTGATCAGCAGCAGCAGAATTGTATTCAACCAGAATCTGTAACCTCATGGCCCGGCATGTCCCCCACTCTATGCTTACTATCAAGCCAGGAGACCAACCCTGGTTCAATGAAGATTGCAGGAGGGCATGCCAGGAGCAGCACCAGGCATGCATAAAAATGAGGTGTCAACCTGGTGAAGCTACAACACAGGACTACTTGCATGCCAAACAGCGGAAGCAGCATGCGATACATGGGGCTAAGCGATCCTGCAACCAACAGATCAGATCTAAGCTCTGCAGTCCTGTCATATCCAGTCATAAATGGTGGTGGACAATTAAGTAACTAACTGGAGGAGGAAGCTTCACAAATATCCCTATCCTCAATGATGGGGGAAGCCCAGCACATCAGTGCAAAAGACAAGGCTGAAGCATTTGTGTCAGTGGATGATCCATCTTGGCCACCTCCTGAGATCTCCAGCATCACAGATGTCAGTCTTCAGCCAATCGGATTCACTCCACATGATATCAAGAAACGATTCCTGGATACTGCAATGGTTCGGGGCCCTGACAACATTCCGGCAATAGTACGGAAGACTTGTGCTCCAGAACTAGCCGTACCCCTAGCCAAGCTGTTCCAGTACAGCTACAACACTGGCATCTACCTGGCAATGTGGAAAGTTGCCCAGGTATGTCCTGTGCACAAACAGCAGGACAAATTTAATCCGGCCAATTACCACCCTATCAGTCTACTCTCGATCATCAGTTTAGTGAGGGAAGAGGACGTTGACAGTGCTATCAAGTGGCACTTGCTCAGCACTAACCTGCTCACTGATGCTCAGTTTGGATTCCACCAGGGCCACTCAGCTCCTGACCTCATTACAGTTTTTCTCCAAACATGGTAAACTCCAGAGGTAACGTCAGAGTGACTGCCCTTGACATCAAGGCAGCATTTGACCAAGTATGGCATCAAGGAGCCCTAGAAAAACTGGGGTCAACGGGGATCAGGGGGAAAACTCTCTGCTGGTTGGAATCATACCTAGCACAAAGAAAGATGGTTGTGGTTGTTGGAGGTCAGTCATCTCAGTCCCTTCGCTGCAGGAGTTCCTCAGGGTAATGTCCTAGGCCCAACCATCTTCAGCTGCTTCGTCGATGACCTTCCCTCCATCATAAGGTCAGAAGTGGGGATGTTTGTTGATTTTTGCACAATGTTCAGCACCATTCACAACTCCTCAGATACTGAAGCAGCACATGTCCACATGCAGCAAGACCTGGACAATGTCCAGCCTTGGGCTGATAAGTGGCAAGTAACATTTGCACCACACAAGTGCCAGGCAATGATCATCTCAAACAGGAGAGAATCTAATCATCTCCCCTTGATGTTCAATGACATTACCATCGCTGAATCCCTCACTATCAACATCCTGGGTGTTACCATTGATCAGAAACTGAACTGGACCAGCCACATAAATGCTGTGGATATTAGAGCAGGTCAGAGGCTGGGAATTCTGCAACGAATAACTCACCTCCTGACTCTCCAATGCCTGTCCGCCATCTACAAGGCACAAGTTAGGCGTGTGATGGAATACTCTCCACTTGCCTGGATGAGTGCAGCTCCAACAACACACAAGAAGCTCGACACCATCCAGAACAAAGCAGCCCATTTGATTGGCACCCCATCCACCACCTTCAATATTCATTCCCTTCACCGCCGACACACAGTGGCAGCAGTGTGTGTTCCATCTACAAGATGCACTGCAGCAACCCATCAAGGCTCCTTAGAGAGCACCTTCCGAACGCGCGACCTCTACCACCTAGAAGGACAAGGGCAGCAGATGCATGGGAACATCACCACCTGCAAGTTCCCCTCCAAGTGACACACCATCTTGACTTGGAACTATATCACCATTCCCTCACTGTCGTTGGTTCAAAATCCTGGAACTCCCTTCCTAATAGCGCTGTTGGTGTACCTACACCCCAAGAACTGCAGCAGTTCAAGAAGGCAGCTCACCAGCACCTTCTCATGGGCAATTAGGGATGGGCAGTAAATGCTCGCCTAGTCAGCGATGCTCACATCCCATGCACATTTTTTTTTTCAATCTGTGTTTGCAGTCATTCCACTCATTACCCTTCAAAAATCATTCACTGTATGAAATGCTTTGATACAAGGTACTATTTGCGTATGTACCAATACCCATGGAAGAGCCATTGCCTTTAGAAGAAAATGAGAAAAAAATTAATTCATTATTTACATGTTTAACAGCAACTCAAAGAACAGAAATCCTCTGCAGGAACTAAAGGAAATGAGGTAAGATTTTCTAATCCTCTATTAATTTAAATGTCTTGTACTCAAATATTGAGATCAATAGAATAATATTTTCCTGCTACTCCTAAAACAATAACATGACACAGTGCAAATACTTAAAGCTTTTGAATGCATGACATTTGCAGACTTTCTAAAATATGTTGAAAATGGAATAGAAAGCATAAATGCATTAGGATGACAGGGTGGGAATCTATAATTGTGAAGAGGCTTGGCTACTTTCACTGGAGCAGAGAAGATCAAGAAGAGATTCAGTTGATTTTCTTTTATATTTATGAATAGTTTTGATATGGTGAACAGGAAAAGATTATTTCCACTGATTGGAAAGTCAGTAACAAGGAATCATCAATTTAAAATTATAATTGACTGAGGGGAAAGATTAAGATTTATGCAGAGAGTTGTTGGAGCATGGAATGCTTTGTCACAGAGTAGTAGAGGCAAAGAACATTATATCTTTTTAAGGACACGCATTTAAATATTTGAAGTGGAGGAATCCTCAGGACTTTGAGGAGGAAGAAGGGCAGTGGGATTAATTTTGGATTGCTCTAGCAAAGAGTTGGCACAGGCACGATAACTGAATCACCACATTCTCTGCTGTAAACTTCTGTGGTTCTCCGATTAGTTTCATTTGCATTTTATTGCATTTAATTACTATTGTATAATATTGTCTGTATTTTCTTTCTAAACACCATATCAGCTTGATTCAAATTAATTCTCAATATATTTTTTAAAAATTCAAATCCACAAACTGAAATGAAAACTGGTTATGGTGCTTATTTCTGAGGTAACAACTGCTTCTTTCCAACATAAATACCTCAGACTACTTAAATAGTAGTCCCTTCTCGAACCTTGTACTAAATTCTACTAATCCAAGTGTCCTTTTAAGTAGTACTTAGCTCTTTTTATCAAACACTCCATTTTGTTTGTCCTCTTTCTAAATGTTATTCTCTCAATTCCACAGGGTCCTCTGATTGTCACAGAGGAGCTCCATTCGATCAATTTTGAGACACAGTTTTGTCATCAAGATTTAGTCATAGATTTAGAGGTGAGTTGATTCAAGCACATTTCAGCAGACTACATCAGTATTATAACATCAAAACTAAGACCAAGAAACTGATAAAGAAGGGGAGAATAGAATATGAATGTAAACTAGCAAACAACAAAAACGGACTGTATCAGCTTCTACAGGTACATAAAAAGGAAACATTTGGCTAAGACAAATGTGGGTCCATTACAGGCAGAGTCTGGAGAATTTATAATGGGGAATAGAGAAATGGCAGCGAAGCTAAATGATTACTTTGTGTCTGTCTTCGCTGAGGAAGATACAAGAAATCTCCCAGAATTAGAGATCCAAAGGACTAGGGAGAATGAGGAATTGAAAGAAATCAGTATTAGTAAGAAGGTTGAATTGGAGAAATTAATGGGGCTGAAGGTTGATAAGTCGCCAGGACCTGATATTCTACATCCCAGGGTGTTGAAAGAGGTAGCTATGGAGATAATGGATGCCTTGGTGATCATCTTCCAAAATTCTATCGATTTTGGAACAGTTCCTGCAGATTGGAAGGTAGCAAATTACACCCCACTATTTAAGAAGGGAGGGAGAGAGAAAACAGGGAACTACAGACCTGTTAACCTTACATCAGTAGTAGGGAAAATGTTAGAATGTATTCTAAAGGATGTGATAAATAGACACTTGAATAATAATGATCTGAATGGGCATAGTCAACATGGATTTATTAATGGGAAATCATGTTTGACGAACCTGTTGGAGTTTTTCGAGGATGTTATTAACAGAATTGATAAAGGGGAGTTGATGGACGTAGTATACTTGGATTTTCAGAAGGCTTTTGATAAAGTCACCCACAGGAAATTTGTTAGCAAAATTAAAGCACATGGGGTAGGAGATAATGTACTGGCATGGTTTAAGGATTGGATAACAGGCAAAAAACAGAGAATAGGAATAAACAAGTCATTCTCACTTTGGCATGTCATGACTAGTGGGGTACCGCAAGGATCAGTACTTGGGTCTCTAGTGTGGGGTACCACAAGGATCAGTACTTGGGCCACAACTGTTCACAATATATATCAATGATTTGGATGTGGGGACCAAATGTAATATTTCCAAGTTCGCGGATGACACAAAACTAGGTGGGAATGTGTGTTGTGAGGAAGATGCAAAGCGGCTTCAAGGGGATTTGGACAGACTTAGTGAGTGGGCAAGAATATGGCAGATGGAATATAATGTGGAAAAATGTGAGGTTATCCATTTTGGTAGGAGGAATAGATGTGCAGAGTATTTCTTAAATGGTAAGAGATTAGGAAGTGTAGATGTATAAAGAGACCTGCGTGTCCTTGTCAATAAGTCACTGAAAGCTAACATACAGGTGCAGCAAGCAATTAGGAAGGCTAATATAATGTTAGCCTTAATCACAAGAGGATTTGCCTACAGGAGTAGTGAAGTCTTGCTTCAATTGTATAGAACCTTGGTTAGACAGCACCTGGAGTACTGAGTGCAGTTTTGGTCCCCTTACCTTAGGAAGGATATTACTGCCATAGAGGGAGTGCAACAAAGGTTCACCAGACTTGTTCCCGGGATGGCAGGACTGTTCTATGATGAGAGATTGGGGAAACTGGGCTTGTATTCTCTCGAGTTTCAAAGAATGAGAGGTGATCTCTTTGAAACCTACAAAATACTTAAAGGGATATACAGGGTACATGCAGGTAAGATGTTTCCCCTGGTTGTGGAGTCTAGAACTAAGGGGCACAATTTCAAAATAAGGGGGAAGTCACTTAGGACAGAGATGAGGAGAAATTTCTTTACTCAGAGGTTATGTGAATCTTTGGAATTCACTACCCCAAATGGCTGTGGAAGCTCAGTCATTGAGTATGTTTAAAACCGAGATTGACAGATTTCTAAATACAAATGACATAAAGGGATATGAGGATAGTGGGGGAAAAAGACATTGAAGTGGATGATCAGCCATGATCATATTGAATGGCGGGAAAGGCTCAATGGCCTACTCCTGCTCCTATGTTCCTACGTGTAAAGGCTCACAAATCTTTTAATGGAAAATTTTTGCTCATCCACAAATCTGTTCAGCAGGTACTCATGGAAGAGGATATAACGTTTATTTTTACCTTGAAAAAATTGCTGATTATGTGTACATGAGCACAATGTTCCAAATTAACATACAATAATAGTACTTATCAGTTGGGAATCTTTAATCTCTTTTCTTCCCCTCTACAGTGCTGATTGTGTTTCCCTCTGAATTGTTTGTTACTTTTCTTATTGTTTCCTCTACACATTATAGCAACACTCACTCTCTCTCTGTAAATCCCGTTTTTCTCCAAATAGTACCTAATTTGCTAAATAGTATGTCTCTATTGCCCTAAAGGTGATAAAGCCATAAAAAGGCAAGTAGTATTCTGAATTTTATAAATGAAAGCATTGGAGCAGAAATAGGTGATTTGGCCCCTTGAGCTTTCTCCGCCATTCAATCAGATCGTGGCTGATCTGTTTGTGTCTCGAATTCCACACTCCCATCTACTTCCGATAACCTTTGATTCCCTTGCCTCCGACTTAAAAATATTCAATGACCGCACCGCCACCACCTTCTGAGGCAGAAAGTTCCAAAGTCGCTCAACCCTCAGCGAAAAAAATTCTCCTCAACTCTGTCCTAAAAGGTCTTCCCCTAATTTTAAAACAGTGCCCCCTAGCTCTGGACTCACCCACAAGAGGCAATATCCTTTCCACGTCTACCTTGTCAAGACGGTTCAGGATCTTATATACTTCAATCAAGTCTCCCCTCACTCTTCTAAACTCCAGTGAAAACAAGCCCAGTCTGTCCAACCTTTCCTCATAAGACAACCCACTCATACCTGGTATCAATCTAGTAAACCTCCTCTGAACCACCTCCAACGCATTTACATCCTTCCTTACGTAAGGAGACCAAAACTGCGCACAGTATTCGAGATGTGGTTTTACCAATGCCCTGTAAACTGAAGCATAACATCCTTACTTTTATTTCCAATTCCTCTCGTAATAAAGGATAGCATTCCATTAGCCTTCTTTATTAACTGCTGTACCTGCATACTAACATTTTGTGACTCATGCACGAGAACACCTAGATTCCTCTGCACCCTGGAATTCTGCAGTCGTTCTCCGTTGAAGTAATATTCTGTCTTTTTATTCTTCCAGCAAAGTGAACAACTTCCCATGTTCCCACATTATACTCCATCTGCCAGATTTTTGCCCATTCACTCAAATTATCTAAATCGGTCTGCAGCCTCCTTATGCCCTCTTCACAACATACTTTCCTACCTATCTTTATGTCATCTGAAAATTTAGCTACCATACCATCTCTCCCCTCATCTAAGTCATTAGTATAAATTGTAAAAAGTTGAGGCCCCAGCACAGACCCCTGCAGGACTCCACTTGTCACATCCTGCCACTCAGAAAAGGACCCATTTATGCATACTCTCTGTTTTCTGCCAGCCAGCCAATCTTCTATTCATGCTAATTTGTAAGCCCCAACACCATGAGCTCCTACTTTGCACAATAACCTTGTCAAATGCCTTTTGGAAATCCAAGTACAGTACATCCACCGGTTCCCCTTTATCCACCGTGCATGTTACTCCTTCAAAGAATTCCAATAAATTGGTTAAACATGATTTCCCTTCCACAAAACCATGATGGCTATTCCTGGTTTTTCGATGTGCCCAGCTGTAACCTCCTTAATGATTGATTCTAACACCTTCCCGATGACAGACATCAAGCTAACTGGCCTATAGTTACCTGTTTTCTGCCTCCCCCCCCCCACCCCCCCCACACTTCTTGAATAGTGGGGTTACATTAGCTACTTTCCAGTCTGATGGAACCTTCCCAGAATGTAGCTGATATTTCAAAATTAAACACCAATGCATCTACTACCTTATTGGCCACCTTTTTTAAGGCCCTTGGATGAAGTCCATCAGGACCTGGGGACTTGTTAGCCCGCAGCTCCATCAGTTTGCTCAGTTTGCTAACAAAAGTAAAGAAAATATAAATTATATATGTAACACTGGTTAGGGTACATTTAGAGTAACGTGTGCAGGTTATGTATTCCATTATAGAAAGAACATTAAAGTCTTTGAAAGTGTTCAGTATGAAGTCATCAGAATGATACCAGGGATTGGAAACTATAGTTATGAGGAGAGATCTCGGATTGCAGAGGGCCGATTTTAATCCGCACCCCCCTCCACTCATGACCAGGAAGAACAGGGGTTAAATTAGAGGCAGCACCTCACAGAATCACAGAATTGTTACAGTGCAGAAGGAGGCCATTCGGCCCATTGTGTCTCCACCGGCTCTCCAAATGAGCAATTCACTTAATGCCATTCCCCCGCCTCCCATTTGGCACTGCACTCTTGCCACCCATAATTTTAACTCGCAGCTTTCAGGAGACATGTGATAATGGCCTCATGAATATTCAAAAGCCATGGTTCAAGTGGACCCCAACTATACTTTAATGCGCAGTTGCGTATTCAGCGCCGGTTTTGGTGGCTAGGCCTTGTTGGAGAGGCCTGATGCCACACTGAACAGGCCTAGAAGATGGCCAATAAGATATTTTAGATTTGTTATGTTTCCTTGGGGCCAGGAGGAGCCAGATGTGCTTCTTTGGGCTCCACAAGTAAACTTTGGGCTTCCCTGCTTGGTCCTTTCTCCCCCAATTGCAAACCTTAGCAGATGAAGGCCATTTTTGTGGGTCTGCTGCAGTGGCCTGCAACTGTGTGATAACCTGCTTCTACCCATCAACCTCCACACCATTCCTGCCAGGTTATAGTGAGAGTCAGTCCAGGAATATTGTAATGAACTCCGGGGTTAAAATCTGAGCTGGCTTGAGCCGCTGCTGGCCCCATGCTCACCTCTTGCCCCAGGATAAAGTCAGGGCTCAGGATCATTTCTGATAGAGCAGAGAAAACTTAGAATTTTTTAAAAATTATGAAGTGTCTCAAGTGGTGAAAAGAGCATTCTGCTTCCTCTGATTAGGAAGTCAGTAATAAGGAGTTATCAACTTAAAATAGTAAGAGAATAGGGACACATTTTCAATGTCTGCAGCTTGTGGCTTTTTTAAAACTTTGTCTTAAAACACAATAGGTGAAACTTAATCCCACAGAAAAAAAAAATCAAGAATGCCAAAATATGGCACAGCATTTAGTTTTTTGCCCTTTTATATCCAAAGCATCACTTAAATTTCTCAGTTTTGATCAGTTGTTTGTGCAGACTTTGGTTTTGTCATTTCAAATTACTGAGACAATTTGATCATTAAACTTTCCATAAAGTGTAATTATTGCTGTAATTTTCCTTCCTGTTCAACCTTCTTAACTAGTTCTTGTCAATTCAGCTTTATGTTTACCACCTGCCACTAATTTAATGTCTGTCTCGTACTTCACAGATTGCTCTAGTAGTTAGTTTGCTGCAGTAACATTTTGGCAGAGCAAACTTTTTTTTTTGAAAAAGTTGCATTCTATAATAGAAACTTCATATTTCTCATAAAACACAAAACATGTGAACACTCAAGAGTTAACTTAATGCTTATGTTTGTCTTTGTTTTTAAATAACAGACCAGTTCTTTGCCTGTAGTGGTCATCTCCAACGTGAGTCAGCTGCCTAGTGGCTGGGCTTCTGTTATATGGTACAATATGTTAATGAATGATCTCAAGGTAAGTTAAGCTTCTTGTTTTTTTTTTCAGCCTAGAAATGAGAATAATGTATACATCAATCACTATCTATCTTAAGCATCTTAAAAACATACATCTTCACACATTTCCCATCAATGTTTTCTGTTATACGTTCATATGCCCACATTTATAATGGACACTGCCTATGTAAACTTATCATGCTGTAATTACATTCTTCAGCCAGTAGTGGCACTGTAGCACATCAGTTTTGCATCTTCCAGTGCCAGTGCACTGCAGAGAAGCTCCAACCAACTCTATTTCTCTGCTTCTCAAATTTTTAGAAGTTTATTATTTACCAGAACAATTAGTATTTCTTTAGTGCAGAAAATTGTATTTCTCAAAGGCTGAATGAAAAATGTCAAAGCCAAACAAGGATGAAGGGTCACTGACCCGAAACGTTAACTCTGCTTCTCTTTCCACAGATGCTGCCAGACCTGCTGAGTGATTACAGCATTTCTTGTTTTTATTTCAAGTTTCCAGCATCCGTAGTATTTTGCTTTTATTTAAGGAAAGACTGGGAGTGATCAAAAGCTCAATCCAAGAGGGAGCTTTAAGGAGGCTCTTAAATAGAGGGAGGCGAAAAGGCAGGCAAATAGCTACAGGGCAGATTAGTTAAAATAATTTCTCCAACAGTGACCTAGAGAAACCTATATTATTTAAAATAAACACTTCAGTGTATTTTAAATATCAGGGTTTCATTTAATTCATTCTCACTATGTGGACAGTTCTTGCAAGGCCCATACATAGTTTTTCCCAAGACATTGCTTGGAAACCTTGAACAAATATCCAGGCTCCCTGCTGTGCTTAGATTCCCTTGTTCTGGCACTCATACAATCCCCTTCTGCTGCTTGTCACTCTTACCCTCACCCAATACCAAGCAGCCATGCCCATCCCACCAAAGCTCAGGTGTCCTCAAGAAAACTTTATCTCCTTACTTTTTTCAGTGGCAGTCCGCAAACACCTCCCACTACTTCCTTATCTAGCAACCTCTGCCTGGTGCTGCCACATCCAAGTTGTTACCCTCCCATCATTGCCACATCCCCACTAACAATGCATTCATAACCTCTCTGCTAAAGGAAATAGGTCCTTCCTATCCACTCTACCACTCTATCTAGGCCCCTCAGAATTTTATACATCTCAATTTGTTCCAAATAAAACAAACCCAGCCTATCCAATCTTTGCTCATAGCTAAAATTCTTCATTCTCATAAATCTCTTCTGAACCTTCTCTGTGTTCACAGCCTTCCTGTAATAAAAATTTTCGCATCAAGATATCTTCACTGCTTTCCTCCGGCAGCCTCTGCACAAAACGACTTCTCATCCTCAGGGAATTCAGCTTGCATCTCAGCTCATCATGCTCTCTCTCCTGTGTTCACGGCCCTCTTATCCTCCCTAAATTTCTCTCTCCATGTAAACTGCCCAACCCATATTCATGGTAACCCCCTTGACCTTGCCATCTCATGTAGTCTTGCTAGTCCCATTGTATCAATCAAAGATAAGGCCATCCCTGATCACTTTCTTCTATCACTCACCATCTGCATTCCCCCTTCCACGCCTCAACCCTACCTCCTTCTGTATCCACCCCTGGAAGAAAGCTATCCTCCAATTCACTTATAGCTGCACTTTCAAAATCTCAATTCTCTAGCCTTTGGCTCTCCATTCACAACAACATTTCTGAACTACTGATTTGTACAACCGCACCCTCACCTCCACCTTTGGTGCCCTATTCCCCAATAAAACCGTGACTGTCTGAAAGGATATGGCAGACAACTGGTTTAGCCATTCACTGACCGATCTAGCTGAACCACATAAAACATATCGAGTCCTGCTCTAGTCTGCTAAAACTGCTGATTATTCCAGGATTGTCCTGGAATGCAAAGATAACCCTCGGCTTCTTTTCACTACAAACCATCTTCTTAAACCTCTGTCCGTTTCTTCCATCTTCATTTCCAATAATAATGAGGAGCTCATGGAGTTCTTTACCTCTAAGATCGAGACCATCCAATCAGCTGCCTCTGCTGCTTCCCTCCCTTCCATTAGCCCACCAGGCCACACTTCCTCTAAAGACCCCTCTACCCTAGTCCTGAACTTGCATCTTTCTCTAGTCTCTCTCCTATCTCCCTTCATGCCCTATCTGAGCTTATCTTGTCCATAAGTCCCAACTCCTGCTCCCTCAACCTTATTCCCATTAAACTGCTGATCACCTAACTTCCCCTCCTGGTCCCCATGTTAGCTAATATTAATGGTTCTCTCTGTCTAGGTGCTGTCCCTCTCTACTTTAAATCTGTCGTCATCACCACCCCCCCCTCCTCAAACAAAAAATCCCTTGATCCCACTGTACTTGCAAACTACCACCCCATTTGCAACCACCCTTTCCTCTCAAATCCTTGAGCATGTTGTCGCCTCCTAAGCCTATGCACATCTTTCCTGGAACTCCATGTTTGAATCCCTCAAATCAGATCTCCACTCCTGCCACAGTACCGAAACTTGAGGCGGTCCAAAACTCTGCTGCCCACGTCCTAACTCACAGCAAGTCCCGTTCACCTATCACCCCTATGCTCACTGAGCTACATTAGCTCTCAGCCTAGCAATGTCTTGATTTTAAAATTCTCATCCTTGTTTTCAAATCCTTCCATGGCCTCACACTCCCTATCTCTCTAATCTACTCCAGCCCTACAACCCTCCGAGATATCTGCGCTCGTCCAATTCTGGCCTCTTTGTGCATCCTCAATTTTAACTGCTCCAAATTGGTGGCAGGGCCTTCGGTTACCTGGGCCCTAAGCCCTGGAATTCCCTCTCTTCACCTCTCCATCTCTCTACCTTGCTTTCCTCCTTTAAGACGCTCTTTAAAACCTACCTCTATGACTAAGCTTTTGGTCATCTGCCCCAGTATCTCCTTATGTGACTGTGTGTGATATGACATTTTATACTGCTCCTGTGATGCACCTTGGGACATTTTATTATGTTAAAGGTGTTCTATAAACATAAGTTGTCATTGTAATGTAGTGACCAGAACTGTACACAGTACTCTTGTTGAGGTCTAACTAATGTTTTACAAATTCTGGCATAACCTCATTGCTGTTAACATTATTGGCCGAGGCCTGGAGTCTAGGTTTTCTGTATGCCTTCTTGACCACCTTATCTATCTGGCCTGCTACCTTCACAGATCTGTAGATGTACACTTCAAGTTCCTCCATTATTCTCTGCTTTTCAGAGTCCTGTCATTTATTGTGTATTCTTTTGCCTAGTTTGTCCTCCCCCATTGCATTACCTCACACTTCTCCAGATTAAATTACATTTGCCACTTCTCTGCCCACCTGACCAGTCCTGTGATATCTTCCTGCAGTCTACAACTTTCTTCTGCATTATCAACCACATCCCAATTTTCATATCATCATCTGCAAACGTCTTATTCACCCCCTTACATTTAAGTCTAATTCATTGATATAGCTCTCAGTTGCCTCATGGAGGTGATATTATCTAACAGTTTTTTAGCTCTTTCAAAGACCTGCTTGCAGGCCATAAGTCCCTTAACTGACTTGCTGTGCCAGGAGTCAGCAACCTGCCTCATTACCCTTAACACTGTTCTCTTACTGTTACTGTTGCCCTTAACACTGTTCTCTTACTCTTACTGTCCTCCTCCATTCATGTTCTTCAGTCCTAAAAAGGGACTTGCCTATCTTCACATTTCCAGTTCTAATCAAGATCTGCAAAGGAATATTGAACTTTTCTTTATCAATGGTAATAATTACTTCGTATTTCCAGCACTTTGGAAATGCTGCAAATCTGAACTAAAAACAGTTTTTATTTTTAATTAATATTAAGCAATTAAATAGAGGACAAATGAAGGTTGCAAGTGGAAAGTGAGGGCTATAAGAAGAATATTAAGGCACTTAATGTTAGTTAGTTGGCAGGCCTGATTTAAGAAAAACAGAATTTTAAGGGGAGCTGCTCTGCCTCATTTGAGAACAATGGCCTCTGTATTAACGCCCCCATGTCAAGTGGGCAACAGTCGGGGATTAATCGTTGTAAAGCGGGGAATGCATCTCCACCCATTTCACACTTTTACAGTAATGTGTCGCATGCCGTCTGAGAGTCCTGGCTTGGAGAGGGGGGACATTTTGGCCAAGAGTACTGTCTTGGAGATATGGGACACCTTCTTAATACATTTAAATCAGTCCACCACAGTGCAGTTGTGAGCCTGATTTAAATTTAACTGCTGCTTGCTGGATATCCCAGGGCCCAGAGGTGGGAGCTGCTGGCTCAAGAGGTAAATCCTTTTACAACACTCTGTGGGCTAGGTGGTGCAGGAGTTCTCCCCACCCCACCACCCTCTACTGGTCTCCCAAGGAAGCCTTCAGCCTTGCCTCTGCCAACCGTGGCCTCTCTCCCCTACTGCAATTTCAGACCTCTCCCCCAACCGCTCCCCCCAACTCCAACCCTGATCTGTAGGTCCCTCGCTCTTGCAATCTTGCCAATTTTGTCGGCTGCCAGGTAGAAAATCTAAGAAAAGAATTATAATGAGGTCCTGCTGTTAAATTGAGCTTGCCGGGTTTCCCCTGGATCCTTGCTGCCTCCCAGAAATATCAGGATAATGAGTTTTGTATTTTCACCACTGAAAATATTTATGTTAATTTGTATGTTCTCTGTGCAAATGCAAAAATATGAAACCCTGGTAAAGCCAATAGAAAAAGCCCAAAAAGAAACACCTTTCATTTGGTAATGATAAACAGCTCTTTTCTCCTAAATGATTTTGTTTCCCACGGTCCCGAGAACAAGGGGGCATGGGATAAAGCTCAGAACAGATATAACTACATAAAGTAGAAGATGGAAAATATTTTTAATGGATGCTCAGAGAGGCAATTTATGCTGATAACATTAGTAATTTTAAGAGGAAGTTGGACAGGCATTGCTGGGAATATAAATTGAGGTAAAAATGTACTGAGCTCTGTGTTCCGTTTTTGAATTCTGAGGCTCGCTAGATGCACTACAATTGTTTTTCATGTACATTCATGCATGTTGCTATGTTTAGTGGTAGTGTTTACATAGAAAAGGAAGGTAACTTCTATTTGTACCTTTATCTAAAAAAGAGCTGAATGTACATGATCTTAAATCTGCATCAAAACAATGTACAAACACTTGTAAACTGGGACCCTATTTAATCACGGGGCAAGGTGAAAGGTTTTACAAAAAGTGACACTTCCCACTCCAGAAAGGAAGACAACAGCCATAAATTTCTTTATACCCCAGTGAAAATTCTAAGTGAACATTTTCACTAATTTGCATTAATATCTTGGCTCCTGTTGGCTGAGAAATGGTTTCTAACATGGTGCCTCCTCCATAATAATTGCACTTTCTTACCTTCAAAATGATGAAATATTGATTTCATTCTAAATATTTCATTCTAAATTTCATTCACTAATATATTAACAAAAATCAGATAGCTTTAATGATGTTTCACATTAAAAATTTGAAATAAGCTTTTAGAAATGCTACTCTAGGTAACAAGATTTACAGTACATGTGCATAAATAATGCAGGAACTTCTAGCAACAGGAAAAGTCCATTAGGCCCAACCAAGCACGTGCCTTTTACAAAGATCAATCTTACCTACTTGTGTTCTCATCATATCCCTCAATGTCATATTGCTCCCCAGCAATGTAATCTTTAAAGTTAGTGCTCGGCCAGTTAGGAATAAAATCAGGAAGTACTTTTTCACAAAGAGGGTTGTGGTAATCTAGAACTCTCTACTCCAAAGGCTGTAGATGCTTGATTAATGAAAATTTTTAAGACTGAGAGTGCTAATTTTTTTGTTGGGTAAATGCATCGTGGGACATGGATCAATGGCAGGTAAATGGAATTGAAGTAAAGATCAGCCGTAGTCTGATGAAATGGTGGAACAGGCTTGATGGGCTGAAAGACATACTCCTGTTCCCATGTTCCGATTAACTCATTGACCTATTTATACTATCTGTAACAGTGGCCTTCCGTCGTAACTTATTCCACAACTCCATAAACTCCTTGGTTTAAAAAGTTCAGCTGACTTCCAATGTTGCTTCTACACTGCGCTGCTGTGTAGCAACCCAAAAGTTTCCGCGCAGGTTAAGCACAAATCAGTCCCTTTAAATTACCACGAATGCACAGCTGCACAAAAAAATTGAAAGGGGCCACGTATGTAAATAGCCCGTGCACTCCAAAACAAAAAAATTAGGGGGTACATTGCTGACTTTCCTTCTAACTCAACTTCTCAATTTGGGCTTGTCCTTGAATGCTTCATAATAGTGAATAATTTGCCTATATCAATTTTGCAAGTTTTCTCCATATTCTTGCTACCTGGAATTTTCTATGCTGCTCTGCACTTTCTCGAGAGTATTAACATCTATTCTCTGATTCGTTGACCAGAACTTCAGACGATACATTGGGGTCTGACCAATAACTTTTACAGCAATGACAGTGCATGCATTTTTACAAGAGACTTCAGTTAGATCAGTTTGATAACAGATAAACGGTATGGGAAAAAAAAAACTGCAAATGCTGGGAATTCCCTGCTAGCATATGTAAAGAAAGTAAGACAGATTAATGTTTTGGTCATAACCCTTCAACAAAAACTCTTTCAGTTCTGACAGAGGGTTACACAGGAAATGCTAACCTATCTTTTCTGTTGACTGATAGAGCTTCTGGGTATTTCCAGCGTATTCTGTCTTTAACCCAGTATATTGAGACAAGAGTTGGTAAGTTTGTTATGTATCTTGCATTTTGCAGAATTTGGCTTTGTTCACCAATCCTCCCACTGCCACTTGGAGTCAGCTTTCAGAAGTGCTGAGTTGGCAGTTCTCCTCTTATGTGGGACGAGGTTTGAATTCTGACCAGCTCAACATGTTAGCAGAGAAGCTGCTAGGTAGGTAAAAAAAAACTAACTGGATTTAGCTGACGCATCCTAATGCACATGAGAATTTCCGTGGTTAGAATCAGAAAAGAGAAACCGATGGGTTGAAACGTCAGGCTTCCCACGAAAATTGTGGGCAATGACTTAGTGCCTCGTTGCTGCTATGGCAATGTTTTCCTGGTCGGCAGGAGCTCCCCCACGCTCAGGCAGTAGGCCCATTTAAAACATTAATTGCAAACCCATGACACACTTAGGACCCCAATTGCTACTGTGGTTTGAACTGGGTGGCCCTTGTGCCTTTTTTCCATTGTAGGTTGGAGCATGCATAGTGCATGATCCACCCAGTGCATGGCTGAAGATCCCAAAATTTAATTTTTATGGGGCTGGGAGCGGCAGAATATCTCCCCACATCTCCAGGAAAGCATGCTGGGCCACTTCTGCTTCCCCCTATGTAATGTAATGTAGTGTAGTGGTGACATCATCTTTAAGAAACTGTACCTTTAAGAGACCCAGACAGTGATGCAACAGATGACATCATCAGACATTTGTAAGGAGAAGATGCCATTTTGAAAGGCACTCTCAACACATGGCTTGCAAAGAGCACACACCAGCGAGGAAAAGACCTGGATCTGAGATCATGCAATGTAGATAAGTAAGACAATAAATAGTGTTTGTTTTGAATCTGCAAATAAAGCCTATGGTTATCATTTATTGAAGACTTGAGAACACTACAATTTCTGGCGACGAGGAGAAAAAGAAATAAAGATGAGGCACAGAAGGATCCGAGGACAGAAAGCAAACATGGACAAAAAAAGTCGAGAGAAAATTGGGACTGGATCAGAGAGAAAACATGGACTGGAGTACAAAGAAAACCTGGGCTGGAACAGAACAAAAACGCTTTGTTTTTGCTTATATCTGGAACAATCACCACAACAACTGCCAGCCTTTACAGAGACAGACAGCAGCCCAGGGTCACACTGGCGCAAATGGCTAGCAAGATTCGAACACCTGATGGTGGCACTCAATATTAATGCAGCCCAAAGAAAGAGAGCGTTACTCCTACACTATGCTTGACCAAAAGTCGATGATATCTTCAATACGCTCACAGACACTGGAACTAATGATCATTATAAAGCAGGAAAGAATGCTCTAACAAGATATTTTCAATTGAAGGAAAATCCTCACTACGAAAGTTTTGTCTTCAGGCAAGCAAAACAAGATAAGTGTGAGACCCTTGACCACTACGTGACAAGACTCAGAAGTCTGAGCCAGAATTGCAACTTCACAGAGGTGGACAAAGAAAGCATCTCCTAGATCTTCATGACTTTCCAATCATCAAGACTAAGAAGGCAAGCTAGCTCTTGGATAGGGTGAATTGTTAAACTTGCAAAGGTTACTCAAGATTGGCAGAACGCTGGAAGCCAGCAAAAGATGAGTGGAAGTCTTAGAAGAGAAAGAGGCAAATTACATAAAATGAGAATCCCCTGAGGCCAGATCAGGATCATCGACAGAATCTGTGAATGCTACAAGAGGAAGGTTTCACCAGAGAAACACACCAAACACAATGGCACAGAGAAAACCCAGAGAGAGGTCCGAAACGCCTCAAGGAATAGTAAAGATAAAAAGCCTTCTGCAAGAGAAGATATGGTTCCCTGGAATTGACAAAATGGTAGGAGAAGCAGTAAGAGAATGAATACCATGCCAAGCAGCCACAAAAGAAGATAGAGAAGCCTGAACCACTGAGGATAACATCCTGGCCCGCGAGGTCCTAGAAGCAAGTGTCAGCTGATTATTTTAGTTCCTTTTCCCTCTGGTGAATACATTTTAGTTATAGTAGATGACTACAGCAGATATCCAGAGGTAGAAATAGTGACATGGACATTTGTAAGAGCAATTCTACCCAAATTTGATGCCGTATTCACATGACAAGGGATATCTGATACAGTAAGAACAGACAATGGCCCGGCACTTAACGATCATGAATTTGCTACCCATTTAGGATTCACCTATTGAAGAATCACACCCTTGTGACCAAGAGCGAATGGAGAGGTAGAACATTTTGATCACACCCTAATGAAAACCATACGAACAGCTCCTGCTGAAGGAAAGAGCTGGAAACAACACTTTAGATTTCTAAGAGCCTACAGGGCAACCCCTCATTTGACCACAAATATATCACCAAGTTTTGCTCTGAATGGAAGACAGATTAAGTGCGAACTGCCACTCACGTCCACTCAACTCGAATGGCCTCCTTCTGTGCCATTAATAACTCTGTGACCTAATGGCGCACGCTCAATGGAAAGCTTGAGGGATAGAGACAAGAGTCAAAAACAGAAGATAAAGATGCATGCAGACTAGCGGATGCACACAAAAGCTAGTGAGAAAAGGAGACAAAGACTTGGTTCGGCAAGAGAAAACATTGAAAATTAGCTCACCATTTGACCCAAGAGTATTTATTTATTTAGAGATACAGCACTGAAACAGGCCCTTCAGCCCACTGAGTCTGTGCCAACCAACAACCACCCATTTATGCTAACCCTACAGTAATCCCATATTCCCTACCACCTACCTACACTAGGGGCAATTTACAATGGCCAATTTACCTATCAACCTGCTCGTCTTTGGCTCTGGGAGAAAACCGGAGCACCCAGCGAAAACCCACGCGGTCACAGGGAGAACTTGCAAACTCTGCACAGGCAGTACCCAGAATCGAACCCAGGTCCCTGGAGCTGTGAGGCTGCGGTGCTAACCACTGCGCCACTGTGCTGCCCTACTTACAGTAGTTCAGAAAAAATGGAACTTGATCATAGCAAAGAGAGGAAACTACATTGTGAAGGGTAATGTAATCTTCCTTAAAAATGTCAATGCTGAAACAATTCCAGAAGAAAGTGATGAAGACAACTTCAATGACTTCACACCACAACTGTTCGAGAAGCAGCTCAGCCTAATCAAGCACAGCTGAGATTGATACTGCACGATCCATAGAAAAGATCATTGCGACCTCATTGATTACCTGTCTGATTTAATGACAATGTCATGCATCGATGATGAATAGAGCCAGATGGGAACAAAGTCTGGTTTCGAGGGTGATGTGCCTGAAACATCTCCCTTCCAAGTTTCAAACTTCAGTCCAGCCGAGTTTTGTTCAATAAGTAGCTAGAGTGTAATTGATAATCTTTGAAGAAAAAGGAGAAACTTTAATTGTAAAAGAAGTGGATAATGTAGTGGTGACTTCACCTTTAAGAAACTGTACCTTTAAGAGCCTAGGCCAGTAATGCAACCGATGACATCATCAGACATGGAGAAGACACCATTTTTAGAGGCACCACATGTACACACTGGACCTCTCTCTCCAGAAGCACCACCTCACCTTCTCTCAATGCTGTTCTACTCCACAGTTTCATTTCATCCTTCGTCTTATCCGACGCATTAACAAAAAACTTTTTTTCTTCCTTTCAGGCGTTAAGAAATGCAAACTCCAGCAACTGATGGGGACTAATGCCCCTCCAGATCCTTCTTCCCCTTCACTTCCCTTTGACCCCATCCCTTCTGATCTGAACCCTTGCCATGTATTCACTATACTCTCTGACCCTCCTCTCTCTGATGCTGAACATTCTGTACTCAGCAAAGGACTCAGTTTCATCTCCTTACGCCTTCACCTCAATGCATTTAGCGCTCGGCATGACATTGAGCTCTTCTTCAGTTGTCTTTACCTCCGGGCTCACTTCTTTGACCAGGAGTCCTCCCCCCAACCAGCAGACCCATTTACCAGCCTCCAGCATTCTCCCTCCACCTGCCCCCCTCCCTCTGGCTGATTACTCACTCTTGATCTTTACATTGAAAACTGTCGGCAAGACGTTGGCCCTCTCAATTTCTCTGCCCCCCTCATTCACTCTAACCTGTCTCCCTCTGAATTTGCTGCACTCCATTCTGTCAGGTCTAACCCCAACATTGTGATCAAACCTGCAGACAAGGGTGGTGCTGTTGTTGTCCGGCATACCAACTTCTACCTTGTAGAGGCTCAGTGCCAACTCTCAGACACTTCTTCTTACCTCCCCATAGACCATGACCCCACCACCAAACATCAGGCTACTGTCCACAGGACTGTCACTGACTTCATCTCCTCTGGAGATCTTCCCTCTACAGCTTCCAACCTCATAGTCCCGCAACCCCGAACAGCCCGCTTCTACCTCCTTCCCAAAATCCACAAACAGGACTGTCCTGACAGACTCATTGTTTCAGCCTGTTCCTGCCTCACTGAACTTATTTCTTCCTATCTTGACTCTATCTTCTCTCCCCTGGTCCAGTCTCTTCTCATCTACATCCGTGACTCTTCTGACATCGTACGTCATTTTGACAATTTCCAGTTTCCTGGCCTCAACCGCCTCCTCTTCACTATGGACATCCAATCTCTCTACACTTCCATCCCCCACCAGGATGGTTTGAGGGCTCTCCGCTTCTTTCTTGAACAGAGGCCCAACCAATCCCTATCCACCACCACTCTCCTCCACTTGGCTGAACTTGTTTTCACATTGAACAACTTCTCCTTCAACTCTACTCACTTCTAAAGTAAAAGGTGTTGCTATTGGTACCCGCATGGGTCCTAGTTATGCATGTCTTTTTGTGGGATATGTCGAACATTCCTTGGTCCAGTTCTACTCAGGCCCCCTCTCCCAACTCTTTTTCCGATTGATGACTGTATCGGTGCCATTTCCTGCTCCCACCCCGAACTGGAAAATTTTATCAACTTTGCTTCCAATTTCCACCCTTCTCTCACCTTTACATGGTCCATCTCCGACACTTCCTTACCTTTCCTCAACTTCTCTGGCTCCATCTCTGGGGATAGGCTGTCTACTAATATTCATTATAAGCCCACCAATTCCCACAGCTACCTTGACCACACCTCTTCACTGCCTGCCTCCTGTAAGGACTCCATTCCATTCTCCAAGTTTCTCCGACTCCAACGTATCTGCTCTGATGATGCACCCTTCCATGACAGCGGTTAACAGGGCCCTCAACCATGTCTGGCCCATTTCCTGCAACTCTATCCTCACCCCACTCCTCCCTCCCAGATCCGCAACAGGGTTCCCCTTGTCCTCACTTTCCAGCCCACTAGCCTGCACATCCAAAGGATCAATCCCCGCCATTTCCGTCACGTCCAGCGTGATGCCACTACCAAACGCATCTTCCCCTCCCTGCTCTGTCAGCATTCCAAAGGGATCGTTCCCTTCATGACACTCTGGTTCACTCCTCCATTACCCTCAACACCTCATCCCTTTCACACAGCACCTTCCCATGCAGTCACAGGAGGTGTAATACCTGCACTTTTACCTCTTCTCTCCTCACTATCCAAGGCTCCAAACATCCCATTCAGGTGAAGCAGCGATTTACTTCTACTACTTTCAATGTAGTATACTGTATTCGCTGCTCACAATGTGGTCTCCTCTACATTGGGGAGACCAAACGCAGATTGGGTGACCGCTTTGCGGAACACCTCTGCTCTGTCCGCAAGCAGGACCCCGAGCTTCCGGTTGCTTGCCATTTCAACACTCCCCCCTGCTCTCATGCCCACATATCTGTCCTGGGCTTGCTGCAGTGTTCCAGTGAACATCAATTCAAGCTCAAGGAACAGCATCTCATTTACCAATTAGGCAACCGGACTAAACATTGAGTTCAATCATTTCAGAGCATGACGGGCCCCCCTGTTTATTTTCAGTTATTTTTTTTCATTTTTCTTTTTATTTTATTTTGTTTTATTTCATCATTCATTTTTCTTACCATGTGCCTGCCCACTGTTTTTTTTCATGTTTGTGCTTTGGGCCAGGGCTCTTCATTTTTCTGTCCATTTTCTGTCCCTCTCTGCACTAACGCTTTATCTTTCAACATACCATTTGCCTTTGCTCCATGACCTTCTGGTCAATTATTCTCTGTGACCTGTCCGATCAACACTTTCACTTTTGTTATCTCTTGCCACACCCCTGCTTTATTTGCTTAAAACCTATTACATTTCTAACCTTTGCCAGTTCTGATGAAGGGTCACTGACCTGAAACGTTAACTCTGCTTCTTTCTCCACAGATGCTGCCAGACCTGCTGAGTATTTCCAGTATTTCTTGTTTTTAATTCAGATTTCCAGCATCTGTAGTATCTTGCTTTTATTTATATTTATTTTGAGATGCATACTCAATGTATGGCTTGTAAAGAACATGCACGCACGCACACATACACACACACCAGTCAGGAAAAGAGCTGGACCTGAGTTCATGCAATGTAGATAGGTAAGGCAATAAATAGTGTTTGTGTTGAATCCAATTTGGGGCAGCACAGTGGCGCAGTGGTTAGCACCGCAGCCTCACAGCTCCAGCGACCCGGGTTCAATTCTGGGTCCTGCCTGTGTGGAGTTTGCAAGTTCTCCCTGTGTTTGCGTGGGTTTCCTCCGGGTGCTCCGGTTTCCTCCCACATGCCAAAGACTTGCAGGTTGATAGGTAAATTGGCCATTAGCAATTGCCTCTAGTGTAGGTAGGTGGTAGGGAAATATAGGGACAGGTGGGGATGTGGTAGGAATATGGGATTAGTGTAGCATTAGTATAAATGGGTGGTTGATGGTCGGCACAGACTCGGTGGGCCGAAGGGCCTGTTTCAGTGCTGTATCTCTAAACTAAACTAAACTAAATTAAATATAAAGCCTGCAGTTATCATTTAGTGAACAGTTAAGAACACAGCACTACACCCTACCTTTTACTTACTTCCTTCCCTGGAGGCCAGGCTTCCGAATATTGCAACCACCTCAAGCAGGCAGGCTGACCCAGGGTCCAGGTTAAAATTGCCCTGAGATTTCTTGGGGAGCACACCTTCAATCATCTACTAATGAAGGCCCATGCGGGAGGGAAAGATGCTGAGGATGTAGCTAGTAATACCCATCCTTTTATTTTAGTGCCATACTTTATAAAGAGAGTTGTAAGCATTTATTCTTTAACTTAAATCTTTTCCTTTCAAAGTTGCTTTGCTGCTTTTAGCTCCAGAATTTTTGATAAAATTTTCTTCATTTTTGACAGCTGATTTCACATTTTTTTTTACTTCAGTTCAGGAAGCAATAAAACCCAAGTGTCCAGTTATAAACTTACATTTGAATGTGCAGCTTCATTGAAAGATTGATGAACAAATACCACCTGCTGTACTGACCAATGTACTACACCCTAAAATGAGTATTAGATCAACTGTCAAAAGTTGGAAATGCAATGCTCACAAAGGAGGCAATGGGAACCAAAAAAATGCCTTCAAGAGAAAAGATAAATCTCCATCTGCAATACAAAGCAGAAACATGTTAATATTCTTTATTTTAAATTAGTCAGAGAGTAAATGATGGGGCATGTAGAATAACAGTGATAGGTGATCTTTTAAATTAATTTCTGAGTATTTATTGTCCAATGAATATATGGCATTCTTCTTCCCCCAAATACTTAACCTTCATAATAAACTAATGGCTACTTCCCATTAATTCTCCCTACCCCTTGCCACAAGATTCCTGGTCTCTGCTCACAGAGGTGGGAGGGGTAGATACTCTAAGGCAACACCATCACCTGTCCCTAAAATTGGTTATATTGGTCTGGCAACAAGTAAAGGACAAATTACATCAGTTGGGGGAGTCAGTGTTCCTCCAATTGCAGCATCTTTGCTGGGTACAGGGCACTGGGTATGTTGATGTAAATAACAGGTAAGAGTACTTCAAGAATATAACACATTGGCCAGAATTTTTCATTGGGCGGAGGGGCCCTGTCCACCACCCGAAAAGTTGGTGGCGAGCCCACCTCTGCTTAGCTTGTGTATCCAGACCGGATTTTATGCTCCCCAGCACTTAATTGGTCTTGGGCGCAACTTCCACCTCATTGAGGCAGGAAGTCCCGCCTAATGGAGCCAGCCAATCAGCAGGCCAGCAGCTCAGTCCCAGCAGCGCCACCGGGAGCAGTGGCCACTGCTGGGACTACACCCAGCTTCAGGAGGAAGATGAAGGACGGCCCCAGAAAAAAGGTAAGTTTTTGGAGTCTTGCTGGGGACAATCGGTCAGGCCCCAGCGAGCTGAGAGGGATGGGTGGTGTGTTGTGCATTGGGGGCGGTTGGGGCTTTGGGGGCGGCCCTCTGTGGGGCACAGGATGCCCACAAGAAGGCGCCTAGTTTCAACAGGCGTGCTTTCTGAGGTCTCAGCCACCCGCCAGCCAAGGGTAAAATGCCCGTGGCGGTGGGCGGAGGCCCTTAAGTGCCAGTTAATTGGCCATTTAAGGGTTGATTGGCCCGGAGCGAGCAGGTGGTTTCTCGCCACAGCCACCCTGCGTAAATTTGCATCAGAGGCAGGAGCGTGTCGGGAAGGGCATCCCAACCTCCCACTCCATTTTCACAGATCTTGATTCTTTACAAATTCCACAGCATTTGTGTAGAACAAACAGATTGCTAAAATGTTCTTTGAGTGCAAGGCGCATGACATTTAATAAAAGGGTTGACTGATATCTGAACTTAAACGCATGGCTATTGATTGCAATATTCCACTTCATAGATGCATGTGTTCCGCTGTTAGGTGGCACATGACTAACCATTTTGTGTACACTAAATCTTTCCACTTATTTATTCACTGATAATCTATAGAACTGAAAATCAAACTTTTTCTATAACAGATGGTCAATCTGCAATGGCAGTTTTGTGGCAAGTTGAAAACCTTCCCCTATGGCTACTTTTACGAAAATCTCTCAGCAATCACATCACAAAGTATGCTCCTTGAATGATGGTTTTTGACAACTAGTGAATTAGTCATGTTTGAATTTGTTGGTTTGACCGTCTAAGCTCTTTATTCTTATATCAAAATGTTCCATATGAGTGCACTTTAAGCTATGCTTGGTTTATTTTGGTTAAAATAGTTCATCTTCCTTGACTTCAGTTATATGTAGGAAAGAAAGATTGTTCACTGAAGGACTTTCCCAACAATATTTCATATTCATACACACATTCTTGGCTGTCGACCAAGTAACATAACAACTCAGGTCTACTGTACTGTCATATATGCTCCTCACCTCTCTCTTGTAAATGTATAGAAATTTGTCATTTCACTTGCATGCATGAAAAGTACTTAATTTTAGCACAACTCCCGACAAGGGAATTGTTGATTACCATCTCGGGGGCTGCCTGAAAAATGATGAAAAATTGTCCAATAAAGAAGGCTGAGTTTGTAGCTGTTCCAAAGTTATTGTTTGACTGATTTTCCATTGCAAAAATGATAAACTCATACTTGTGAACAGCAGCTGAGGAAATTGTCTATGTTTTTACATGAAAGCTAGCTTTCAGTGAATTCAACTATACATATTTTTGGCAGAGATTCTAAAGCAAGTTAATACTTGTTTTGTGGTAAACCTCCATCAACAGGTGGATTGGAAAATAGTCTTTTGAAAGCAACATTTCTTTTTCTGAGCTTGTTTGACTGGTTTGCCTAAAAACATTTATGTGATCTGGCACAGTGAGAATTTTTACACAAAATTAATTTTGCTGGGAGGTATTTGTGCTAAATTGAAGAGATGTGGTAAAATTAAATTATTGAAAACAGTGTAATTTATATGGCAGTGAATTTTTCCTGATTTTAAAACAACTATCAGCACAGTGTCAAAACGTATACATATTCTGCATTTGAAATCTTTGTACCTAAAAACCAAAATGGAAAAAAAAATGACAAAGTGCTATGGAAAATAATATCCTCTTAGTTTGCTGGTTTTGCACTGAACTATCCTCGATAGCCAAGACACATTTCTATGAATTTGGAACCAAAGTGAATTGTTTTTTCTTGAATAGTTGGGACAGTGTTTTCCAACTAAAGTTGGACCATTTATTAGTAAATGGACTTTTTTTGGAGGATGAACTACAGAGGAATTAGGTATGAAATTTTAAACTCATTTATAAAAAAATCATTTATAATTTTACTACGCACTGTACACAGGAAGTTATGTCTAATACAAGTCTAAAGCATGGATTTTGAATGCAGTGCAAGAAGCAGTCTAGTAGAGACTTAAACAATCAGCAACAGGAACGGGTAGTTCTGCAATTTAGAATTGATAATGTTTTCAGAAAATTACACTTCTGCTTTTACATATTCACTTAACATTATGTTATTCATTTCTAGGACAACAGCTGAATTACAATGATTGCCATGTTTCATGGAATAAGTTCTGTAAGGCAAGTAGTGTTTTTAACTTGTATTGACATAATATTAAAGGTCTGATTGGTGCCTTACTTTGTTTTGCTAATGTCATGTGCCATATTAATCCTTAGAACATAAAAATCTCAATAATACCTCCACCCCAAAATTATTGTGTATATTAAGAATTGGAGAGTGCTACTTTCATATTATTGCAGTGCTGTGTACACTATTCTTCTCAACTATACATACAACTTAACATTTTTCACAACTCCTTTCTATTCAAGAGGGCAAGATACTCACAAGTGAAGTACTTTTAATATAAATTACTTTCCTTTTTATCTCACACCCATATAGTTTAGCAAGGATCTTCCTTCAGGAAATTGTGTTATTTGCATTACTGCTTAAGACCTCCCTAAAGCCCAGAAACACATCTCATTTTGGGTGAGAGGTCTAAGATGTTCTGAGTTGACATCTGTCACAGACTGTGCATTGATAGTCCTACCGAATAGAATATCCTTCTTTGATCATGGTGCGTGATTAAAAATTAATAGATGTGTTCAATGTTTCACCTTTTGTGATGAAATAAATATTAAGCACATCCCACATGTTCATTACTCAATGCACTAATGCACCCAGAAACTAAAATGCTGCATTTTCAGATGAGTTGTTCTCTGATTCATATTTTCCTTTGAATCACTTTTGTATTCTATATTTTCTTTAGATAGATCAGCCCGTCCCATTCCTCCTCAGAATCATGTGAATCAGTAGCAGACGGTTGTCCAACTTTTCTGATCCAAGATGTGGACTAAAAATTAAATCCTCTAAAATTTCTAGTAATATGTTTTAGTACTTAAAATCCAAACTCCACAGTTTTCTAGTGTTGGGATTAATGTTTTTTAAACCACGTCTGATAAAAGGATTTTTTCTCTCATACATTACTCAGCACTTTCTGAATTTGTGCACCAAAAAATTGGTTAGAATAATGATTATGATTAGACTAAAACTGAACTTCAAAAAGAGTAAATTATTCAGATGATTAGATCCATATGATTCTGAAATTGTATGTCCAGTAAATTGTACTGAGCTGTTCAGTATGCCTATCATGTGGAACGATAGATTCAAAATCTCACCTAATGAGTTACATCTACCACTAGATTGACCCAAGTTGAAAAGCCAAACTCCAATATTGGCTGAGTAACAGATGTAAATGATTACAATGTTAATTAACAAAATAAATAAACATTATGTTCATAAATGTTCTCACTTAAGTTTAGCTTGGGGGCTTGGGTATTGTCTCTCAACTGGAGTATTCATCCATGGACTCATGAAAAGTTTTGTTCGTAGCATTTTCATTCTACTGCATGTTAGTATGGGGCAGCTAGTGCTGTGGTATAACAGGAAGAACTGTGAACAACTGTGAACAATATATTCATGAGGCATCAGATTAAATATGTCACTGTCAGAATCTGATAACATAAAGCAGAAAAAGCCCAAATATTGTACAAAATGAAAAATGTAAAATTACTGTATTTTGTTCACTTTGATATTATTGTTTGTTAAAGAAAAGAGAGTTAGTATAAATACAGAGGTCTGGGTGCAGCTAGCAAACGGAGTGCAGATTGTATGCAGAATGTGGAGATATGAACTTGTTGACTGGGGAGTTTGGTGATGGGTGGGGGGGAGGAGGTGCTCTTTTTTTCTATTTTTTAACCCTCTAGCATTTGGTTCTTTCTTCGGTGCAGTGGAAGGAGCTGGTTGGTGAGTGACTGGTAAGCTATTCTACTTAGAATAAACAGTCTGTAAATTTAAGGTATAGCAGGGCAGCTCACCCCAGTGGAATATACAGCCTGTGGCATGTGGGAAGTCATGGTTGCACCATGTGTCCTAGACAAACAAATCTGCAGGAAGTGTCAGCGGCTGCACAAGCTTGAGCTCCGGGTTTCCAAACTCGAGCGGTGGCTGGAGTCAATGTGGTGCATCCGCGAGGCAGAGAATTACATGGATAGCACGTTTAGGGAGGTGGTCACACCGCAGGTTAGGAGCATGCAGTCAGATAGAGAATGGGTGACCGCCAGTCAGTCTAAGAGAACGAGGCAGGTAGTACAGGAGTTCCCTGAGACAATCTTGCTCGCTAATCGGTTTTCCATTTTGGATACTGGTGAGGGCTATGGTTCCTCAGAGAAGTGCAGTCAGAGCCAAGATTGTGGCACCATAGGTGGCTCAAGTGCAGAGGAGGGGAGGAAGAAGAGTGGAAGAGCGGTGTGGTAGGGGATTCGTTAGCTAGGGGAACAGAGAGGCGTTTCTGTGGCCATAGATGTGACTCCAGGATGGTATGTTGCCTCCCTGGTGCCAGGGTCAAGGATGTCACCGAGCGGCTACAGGACATTCATCTGGGGGAGGGCAAACAGCCAGAGGTTGTGGTCCACGTTGGTACCAATGGCATAGGTAGAAAGGAGGATGAGATCCTTAAAGCAGATTTTAGGGAGCTAGGAAGGAGATTAAAAAGCAGAACCTCAAAAGCAGTAATCTCAGGATTACTCCCATGTCCAAGTGAGCATAGGAATTGGAGAATTGAGCGATTGAATATGTGGTTGGAGAACTGGTGTAGGAGGAAGGGCATCAGATTTCTGAGGCATTGGGACCGGTTCTGGGATAGGATCAAGATGGATGGGTTGCATCTTAGCAGAATTGTGACTAATATCCTCACAGGGAGATTTGCTCGTGCTATTGGGGAGAGTTTGAACTAGATTGGCAGGGGATGGGAACCTGAGAGAACTCAGATTGGAGGAAAGTAAAACTGGTAACATGTCAGGGGTGTGGGAATGAGGAGGAAATATCAGAGGAATACCAAGGTGCACTGAATACTGAGAGAGATAAATAGCACCAGAGTAGGGAATAGTAAGTTATTAGGTGGGGCTCAGAGTAAGAGAAAGTAATAAAGTCTAATGTGCATGTATGTGAATGCACGGAGTGTGGTTAATAAGATTGGTGAGGTACTGGTGCAGATTGCCATGTGGAAATATGATGTTGTGGCTGTAACAGAGACCTGGCTCAAAGAAGGGCAGAACTGGGTGTTAAATATTCCTGGATACAAGATGTTCAGGAAAGATAGGAAAGGGAAAAAAGGGGAACAGATCATGGTCTTGATTAAGGAGAGCATTGCAGTGCTGGAGAAAAAGGATGTCCCAGAGGGGTCAAGGACAGAATCAATTTGGCTAAGGAACAAAAAAGGTGCAGTTACATTGCTCAGTGTTGTCTATAGGCTACTAGCTAGTGAGAAGGATGTAGAGGAACAAATTTGCAAGGAAATTACAGAGAGCTGAAAAAATTATATGGTCGTTATAATGGGGGACTTTAATTATCCATAGACTGGGATAATAGTAGTGTAAAGGGCAGTGAAGGGCAAGAGTTCCCAGAGTGTGTTCTGGAAAATTTTCTACAGCAGTATGTTGCTAGTCCAATGAGAAAGAAGGCACTGCCAGACCTGGTTCTTGGGAATGAGGTGGGCCCAAGGGGATCAAATATCAGTCGGAGATCATTTAGGGGACAGTGATTATTGTATCATAATGTTTAGGCTGACTATGGAAAAGGACAAAGAATAATCCAGAATAAGAATAATTAACTGGGGGAAAGCCAACTTCAATGGGGTAAGAATGGAGCTGGAGTGAATAAATTGGAACCAAAGATTGGCAGGAAAAGCAATAGCTCAACAATGGGCTACCTTCAAATAAGAAATAGTTTGGGCACAGGCAAGGTATGTTCCCTCTAAAGGGAAAGGTAGGGCAAACAAATCCAGTGCTCCCTGGATGCCAAAAGAGGTAGAAATTAAGATAAAGAAGAAAAAGTGTGCTTATGACAGATGCCAGGTCGAAAATACTATTGAGAAGGAGGCTGAATACAGAAGGTCCAGAGGGGAAGTGAGAAAGCAAATAAGAGAAGTAAGCAGACAATATAAAATAAAGGGTACTATTCTAAAGGGGGTGCAGGAGCAGAGGGACCTGGATGTATACGTGCATAATTCATTGAAGGTGGCAGGACAGGTTGGGAGAGCAATTAATGAAGCATACAGTATCCTCGGCTTTATTAATATACAAGAGCAAAAAGGTTATGTTGAACTTATATAAGACATTAGTTCGACTTCAACTGGAGTACTGCATCCAGCTCTGGGCAAACAGGTAACATGTGCCTTCTAAAACAGATCAGCTGAGGTGGGTGGTGAAGGTAGGTACAGAATGGGGAGCCAGTCAAGCCTCCCTTGGGGCATCACCCTGGCCCCATAAAAGGGGTAGTGACGCAAAGGGAGACTCAGCTCTTAGTCAGGGAATGCCCTTGGCACAGTGTGGGTTGCAGTGAGAGTGAACACAGCGCCTGGGCTTTGAAGAGGGTCAGCAACCCCCTGGCATCGCAGGCGCAAAATAGCAGGGGGAAAAGCTACCAAGGACAATTGGGCAACCACCTGCCCAGAAGGAAGGCTCCAGCTGGTAATGGGGCACGACTGTGATCTTGGTGAAGAGGGGAACACCGTACGCAGGAAGGGCGAAACGGCAGGCATCAGGAGGGCACGGGAGAGGAAAGAGGGGCAGGAAGGTAACAGAGGATCTATCGAAGATGGAGGTACCTGGAGATGACAGAGACCTAATGCCTTGAAGACTCCAAGCAGATGCTCACTGACATCTCTGCCCTAGTCACCGAAGACCTCGCAGATTTCAGGACTGGTTGCCATGCCCTGCCAGTAGCCATCAAAATCAGTGTTGACTTGAACATCTTTGCTTCTGGCTCCTTCCAGGGATCAGCTGCAGACCTTGGTGCCATCTTACAAATGGTTGCACACCATTGCGTCTCGCTGGTTAATGATGCCCTTTGCCAGAGGTGAAACGCACGTTCATAAGCAGTGGACATGACCTCACAGGAACAAAGGGAATTGGGTTTAATCTCCATTGATAGGTGCAGGGCATCATCGATTGATAGCTCTGTGGCCATTATGGCACACAGGGAGCAGCCAGTGAGATTCATGAACAGGAAGGGCTTCCATTTCCTCAACATCCAACTGGTCTGTGACCACAACAAGAGCTTTCTCCATGTGTGTGCTCACTTTCCTGGCAGCTGTAGTGACTCCTTCATCCTCCGCCAGTCCAGGCTGCCTCAGATCTTCACTCCAACTGCCTCTCAAAGTGCATGGATGGATCTAAGGGGACAAGGGAAATCCCTTGAAGACATCGCTACTGACCACTCTACAGGAGCCCCAGACTGAGGCACAGAGGCGATACAACCAATGCCACATGCTGAGCAGGACAACCATTAAGAAGGCCATCGGGCTTCTGTCATTAGAAATATAGAAACGTTGCTGCACTCTCCATAACATGGCCCTCCAGAGAGCGTTGGACTTTGACAACAGTGAGGCCATGGAAGGAGAAAGCTCATCAGGGGAGGAGCAGGAGGTAAGAAAGGGGGAGAAAGAGGGGGCAGAGGGAGATAACACTGAACAGAGAGGTGCCCCTGCTGTATGACAAGGTGGCTTCTTCCTGCCACCCTCCGGGAAGAGGCCCTCCCTCCTTTCCCTCATGGCCTATAGCATTAGATCCAGGTTGGCATTGATGATGCGAGGGGTTGCCCTGCATCGGGTGTCACGCATATGGCTCCTCTGTGACATCTCACTTCCCTCTGGTGTGGTGGAAGGCTTTGGCACAAACTGCAGATCTCTCCCTCAAGACAATCAGTAATGGCTGACATGGGGTGTCCACATGAGCCCCACACTTCATCTGATCCACCTCCATTCCCACCCTCACTGGTTGTAAGTGGACAAGAAACCCATCTCCACATCAATTAACAGTTCCACCCAGTGAAAATCTGAACTTTATCAGTTTTCCACTGGAGGCAGGCTTCTGACCCAAAAACTGACCCAGCTCCTGTTTCCCACCTCCATGGCAAAAATCCAGCCCTCAAGAGTCACAGAATCATTAAGTGCAGAAGGAGGCCATTCAGCCTATCATGTCTGCACTGCTCTCCGAAAGAGCAATTCACTCAGTTCTATTCCCTGCCTTCTCCCCATAACCCTGCACATTCTTCCTTTCCATACAACATTCTAATTCCCTTTCAATTGAACCTACCTCCACCACACTCTCAGGCAGTGCTTTCCAGCCCTGAACACTCGTTGCGTGAAAAGTTTTTCCTCATGTCACTTTTGCTTCTTTTACGAGTGGGAACAGTTTCTGTCTATCTACTTTGTCCAGACCCCTCATGATTTGGAATGCCTCTATCAAATCACCTCCCAGCCTTATCCTCTCCAGGGATACAGTCCTAACTTCTCCAATCTATCTTCATAACTGAAATTCCTCATCCCTGGAACCATTCTTTTGAATCTTTTCTGTACTTGCTCCAATGCCCTCACATATTTTCTAAAGTGCAGCACACAGAACTGGACGCAGTACTCCAGCTGAGGCTGAACTAGTGTCTTGTATAAGTTCAACATAACTTCCTCACTCTTGTACTCTACCCAGGATACTGTATGCTTTATTGGCCACTCTCTCAACCTGTCCTGCCACCTCCAATGACTTATCCATCTCTGCTTCTGTCCCAATCTCATCCATCTAGTGCTCCCCCGGCTGGTGTCTCATCCTCCACATTCTGTGAACTTCAGCTCATCTAAAACTCTACTGCAAGTTTCTTATCTTGTACCAAGTCCTGCTGATCAACCCTGGCCATGCTGGCCTTCATTGGACCTCTGTACTCCAACACCACAATTTTAAAATGTTATCTCATGTTTAAATCTCTGTTCAGTTCTATAATCTCCTCTGGCCCTGCAACATCCCCCATCCCCACCACTAACTCTGTTCTTCTGACTCCAGCCCCTTGTGTATCCCCACTGTCTTTCGCCTCACCATTTGCTGTTGTGCCTTTGGCCTTCTAGGCCCAGTGCTTTGGAATTCCTAAACCGTTCTCTATCTGTACCTCCCATTCTTCTTTTAAGACCCTCAAAGCTACTTCTTTGACCAACTTCTCCTGATATCTGCTTCTTTGGCTCAGTGTTCCTTTTTTCTCTTTACATTTCTGTGACGCACCTTGGGATATTTTTCTGTGTTAAAAGTGCAATATTAATGTAAGTTGTTGTTAGCAATAGAAAGTGAATGGCATCTTTGTGTGTGTGCATTAGTTGCATTCCTAAGTTAGTAACAAACCTTTGCATATGTGTGCACACACACATCAAATCTTCCTATAAAACAGGGGGCACTGTTTCATTTCTTGCTTTGAAGTAGTCATAAACTTCAAGAATTTACAGAACCACTGTGTGCTGCTAATACAAATACTGGTAACTTTCTTTGATTTTTTATTTGCAGGAGAATCTCCCTAATCGATTCAGTTTCTGGTTGTGGTTAGATGGAATCCTGGAACTCATCAAGAAACATCTTTTGGCTTTATGGATAGATGGGTAAACAAAAGCCCAAATAATAATAGAACAACAATGATGGATACTACAGAGATATTTTTTGTGCCGTGCTGGTTTAGCAATAATGCTGAAGTATTGATTTACTAGAGTTAGTAAACTAAACAATGAGACATTGGTTGAATTTGGTATGAGACAGTCTGCATTGTAATAAATAAGATTTCATTTAACACTTTAAAACCACAGGTTTTAATCTGACACTTGAATCTGCTAAGTTCAGTTCTACATTATTCAACCCTCATCAGTTACATTCGACAGATAACATTTCCATGGTACCGATAGTATTCAAATGTACTTGACGAGTATTTAACTATCTGTGCCTGTGATTATTCTTACAATCTTCTTTCCTATTCTTAACCAGATATTCATTCAGCTCATTTTTAAAGAAGTTAATCACTTGTATTAACTTGCACTGAAAATTCTCGCCACATGTCTAATATATTATGAGCAAAAGAAATTTGACCCTGACTTGAAACTTGTACTGTTTTGTGCTATTGTTTTCTCTAGCTCTCTGACAGATTGAGTAAGCTGCTTGCATACAATATTGTAATGCTTGGCTTCTGTGTGCTCTCAGTCCTCTTTTTGCCAGTCACTTTTCAGAGTCTTTTCCAATACATCAATGGCCACTTTTGGTAGAGCGCCAAAAACAGCACATTCTAAATGTGGCCTAACCAATAAGTTATATACTTCTTTTGACTTATTGGTGATTTTCATTTCCGATGCAAACCACTATTTGATTATCCTTGTTGACAACAACCTGTATAATCTCAATTCCATAGCCTGCCCATGTAGTTTTTCCAGATCCCTTTGAATGCTGTCAAATCAACTTCCCACAATATGCATTTTATGACACTGGAAGTATTAATTTTTAATCATTTGAGTAATGTAAGCATTAGAGGGCTCAGAATAACTTCCGAGGAACTCAATTAGTTTCTGTCCACTTAATCGCGCCTTTTTCATTGTGTATCACTTTTTCTATTCTCTTTTACCAAGCCAGTTTTCAATCCAGGTGGGTAATTCCATGTATTTTCAGTCGCAGAACTTTATCAAATATCATCTGCAAATCTATGTGGCTTAAACTACTGAATCGCCTCATCTACTAATTTAGTTACTTCAAAGAATTTCAGTAGATTCGTGAGGTGTACATGATATATTGTTTGAAAGTATGGGATCTATTTAGCTTAGAGAAACAATGATAATATCCGTAGTGGCAAAAATACTCAAGGCTATTCTGTCTGATATTAAGACTATGAGTTCTTGATTTGTGTCTTAAATTTTTTTTGAGTGTGTAAGGAAAATATCAGCAATCATCATCGCTTACAAAAAGATATAAAGTGTCAGCCTTAGCTCAGTGGTAGCACTATTACCTCTAAATCAAGGTACTGAGTTCACTCTCCACTCCAGAAACTTGAACACACAATCTAGACTGATACTTCAGTGCTACAATGTTGAAAGTGAATTTGTTGGAATGAGATGTTAAACTGAGACCCTTTCTGCTTTCTCAGGTAGATGAAAAAGATCCTAGGTTTTCCAGGTGTTCTGGCCAATATTCATCCCTCAATCAATATGACTCAAACAGTTGCTGTTATTTATGTCATTATTGTTTGTGGGAGTTGCCGTGTTTCCATAACTTATAACAGTGAGTACACTTCAAAAGTACTTTATTGGCTGCAAAGTGCTTTGAGACTACCTGAGGTGGTGAAAAGCACTATATAAATGCAAGTTCTATCTTTACTAATTGTGTCATTCCTCCATCAAGTCTGATAAGACGATCTTTGAAAATTCATGCTTACTATCAGGCAATTATAATTTATTCATGGAAACACAAATCGGCAAGTCTATTCGGATCACCAAAATTTTATTTCCAACATGCTGTCCTCTCCTCCCTCCCTCCTTCAACGTGAAAGCTTTAAGTGCGAGGAAATGTAATATGTTTCCACTTTTGGCAGGTAGCATCAGTAGTTGAGCAACGCCAGGACAGGTACAGACAGGCCAAATGCAGAGTTAAGTTTAATTTGGATTGCTCCAGCAATGGGTCCTAATGCTCACCTCAAAAGAAGGCACAGTGGGGATGAAATTCATCTCAGATGGTAGCGGAAAACAAAGCCATTTGTGCAGAGTATGGGTAGTATTGTTCTGCGGACCCATGTGTTATTAAGTAGCTCAAGCCTGCCCAGACATGTCTCTCTTAGGCCATTTCAACCAGCAGAGAGAGGAAGTTTACAACCTGGGTCCCAGTCAAAATGATCGGTTACTCTTGAACTACTATCTTCTTTATGGACCATAATATAAAATATTCTATAAATATTTCGTAATACAGCTAATAGGAAAAATTGAAATAAGATTGGTCTACTGGGTAATGTGAGCCTAGAAATAAGATTGTGTGTGCCCATTTTACAGGCATATGACAGGCACCTATGGGTCCACAATGGGGGTGTGTCAAAGGGTACTGCTTGCCCTATTATCGTAGGATCATAGGAAATAGGAATAGGTCATTTGGCCCGTCGAGCCTGCTCCACCAATCATATTGGTAAAGGCTCCTCCACAGGTGTCCAGGGTGCATGCCTGAAGCAGGTGTCAGGCACTTTGCTTATGCACAGTGGGGCCTAACACTTGCTTCAGGCTTTTTTTGCTAAATTTTATTGTACATGACAGCAGCATGCAGTTTTATCAGTTGCTTAGCAGCCAAACCAGTGGTCCTAAAAGGGACCAATGAAGCCTGAAGCTGGAAAGGTAAGTTTTAAATTTTTTGCTTACTTTATTGCAGAGGAGCAGGATTGATTCCGCCGCCTGTCCCCCAGCTCCACATTAAATCCATAGGGTGCTGTCAACCTACCTCCTGCAACCCCCCCCGCCAACTGATTGCCTCCTACCCCAACCAGCCAATCGTTCTACCCTCTGGGGCATTGACTGCTGTCGCGGCTTGCTGGTAATAAGCAAATGAGGCCAGCAGATCAATTTGACCGGCCCTGCCACTGGCCTCATTTAAGCACGTGCATCATGCACTGCACTAGGCTGACACCCCATTTTTGTATGATTAATTCTCTAGGCCATAGTATCCAAGGCAGTACTAGCACTCTGCCATGCAAGAATGTCACAGCTTTGATTCCCAATCTGTTCTTTTAGATCATCTCAACCATGGCAGCAGTTGAGCGCTAGCAGTGGCCTCAGATTTTCTGTTCTTGGTGGTTGTCCATAAACTCTTGTTGGAAAGTGCATGTAACTCAGCTGTGATGCCCTCTATGTAGAAAGCCTTTTGTTTCTGACTGCCTGGGCTCATACATGAAGAATGGTCAGTTGGGCAAGATAACAGTTGTCTCCCAGCAGCCATGGTGCCATACCTCAACTGGACTTCACACCTTCAGAATAGGAGGGAGAAAAGGGAAGAAAATTGGCACAAAAATGTTTTAATGGAGAGATAACCTTAAACGTTGCATAGTGAAATACCGTTATGTAATCTTGTCCAAATCAACATGTTTGACGCATGTCTCTTCAGGTACATCGTGGGATTTGTGAGTAAGGAGAAGGAACGTGCTTTACTGAAAGATAAACCATCTGGCACATTTTTATTGAGGTTCAGTGAGAGCAGCAGGGATGGTGCCATTACTTTTACCTGGGTGGATCGATCTGAGAATGGTGAGGCAGTAATGGATTCTCTGTTCTGTTCACAGGTCAGCTCTGATCAGAGACAAGAGTTTTGTCATTGTTTTATTTGTTTTAAATCAATTTTGAGTATAACATATTTAAAGATCAGTAACTTTGTAAACTATAAACAGTCAGAATACCATGTCTTTCAGATCTGTCTTTCAGGCCTCTTGAGAATAAAGAGATGGAGGGTAAACAATATGGAACAGTTTATTGCATGAGTGGGCAAAACCTAACTCACAAGTCAAAAGCAAGTTATGTTGGTCATCTTTATTGTGACATTTGGGTACTGCAGTATTCTCTGTCACCACAACTTTCCCACTGCTTCCCACTGTTATTCAGCCTATACAGATTTGGAGTCTGCATTAGTCACTTCAGTTGAGCATCACTGGTTTCTGCTATAAGTGGATCCCATGCCCTTTATGATCAAGAGTTTACCTTTACTACCCAATATCTAGTAACATAATAGCATGACCCAATGACCACAGCTGTGAAACCCCTTATTGTATGAAGTGAATACTGTAATGCTGAACATGTCACAGTGTGCTTCTCTGAGAGGCTGTCTGATGACCACTTCAATGAGACGTGGTCATTGATGAGCTGATTTAGTTTATAAACTAAATCAGTGAATGAGCAGAGTAACATTTTAATAAATCTCACCTTATTTCTGTAATATTCCTCGTAATATAGAAAATAACAAAGTACACCTCACTGTCCCTGTTAACGAGCTAAATACACTCCTCTGACCAGAAGGTTCTTTGAAACTGCTTGGTTCTGAACTTGGAGAGCACCCGCACTGTTTAGGTCTGACTTCCCTGGCTGCTTTAAATAAGGATTGCCCTGACTATGTGCTTCTTTATAATTTTACTTCTTAGCTGGGCAGGAAGCCAGGAGTTTAATCTTCCTCCAGTTCTCTCTGGCTAGGTCTGGTTAGCTAAAGTGCTAATCACACCTGTTAGCACCTTTCGTAGGTGAAAACTCCCTGGCAGCTACCTCACCCACTGCACCCCACTGGGCTTATATGATTGCAACTTCCCCAACATATTGGTGTGAGTGTTTATTGGGATCTCTAGATAAATGTCCATTGTATCAAGTTGAAATGGCAAATGGCAAACACTATCCTAGGTAGATGCTGCAGCTAGGTCTAACTTTTAATACTGTTTTGCATTTTATTTTGTATTCCCAAGCACTGAATGTTATGGATTTAATATTGAAGGGTGTATATTATGAGTGCTCAACCACAATAATAATTATTTTGTATTAAAAGTATTTGAGTTTAATTAATGACTCTTAACAAGTAAAGAAAGAACTTTAATGTTCCCCTTTGACATCAGTCAAGCTGGCTTTCCCCTTTTTCCTAGAAGTAACCAGTCACCATCCTGAAATTCTCCTAAACAGAAATTAAGCAATAATACCTCGAAGGATGATTGAGTTTAATAACATTTACCAACATGGCTTAGATAAAAGTTGTTTAAAAATGTGCCTCTGTTTGCTATCAGGTACTAATGGAAATAAATACCCCCTTTTCACTTCAGTTCTGTACAGCAGACTATGAATATTGACCTGGATTTTGCAATATCAATGCTCGCCGATATTCTGGAGTAAATCACTCAGCAACTTCTATAGCATGCACTTGTGCAGTTAAAGGCAGAAATCCTAAAATTGCTATCCATATAGTCCTGCTCCTCCTCAGGCTGCACTATAATGACCGTCCTGATTAGACTCAGCATGTAAGAGCGTGAAATTTGGCTACTTATCCATGTGTTCCTCAATAAACATGGAAGAAAATGTTAGGGATGGTGCAATCAGGTGTAAGTGTGTTAAGTTATAATTACTGCCAAACAACATCTCTTGCACTGAAAATTTAATTTTATAAGTGTGGAGTCTCATTCCTTTAGAACTTAGTTAGTTGGAAACAATAAAAAACATAAAAATTAAAATAATTTTTATTTGTATTTTCTGGTCTTGTATCTCACTCTCAATCCCATCTTTCCTTCTCTCTGCTTCGCTTTCTGTATGTGAGTTAAATCTAATCTATACTTCTTGACTTATACATCCTGGTTTACACTGTATGGCCCCAATCTTGACAGGGTGTGGGTTATATAGGGTTTATATAAGGTCGAGTTTCTGTCCATAAATCTGGAAATTCAGATTTCCCCACACGCAAAGGAGTTTTGACTCCACAGCATGGGTTTCTTTTTCAGGGATCCTCCTGGCCTACGAGCTATGCTGTAAAAGCACTTACCTTCTCCCTAAAGCTGCCCTCGCCACCCTTCAACTGCAGGGATTCCTGAAGTTTGCGAAACCCAGCCAGGAAGCAAATTAAATTTGAGACTGTTAACCTCATTAGAGTATTTAAGTGATCAACTCTTCTGGGAGCGGGTTGACTGCCTGCCCCTTGTCCCATCTGTATTAACTCGAAATGGGCAGATTTGAGACTTTTTATTAAGTTTTAACATCTTGCCCACCCCCAACCCACCTGTTTTGGGGGGTCGTGTTGCATTCATCTCTGTATGTCTCAGTGAGGATTCTTCAATCTGGTTGAAGAACCTTGCTGTTGCTTTTCTGCCTTACACTTGCTACAGATCCCCTATAGAAGGTGCCACACTAGATCAGATGGCCAATTATTATTGTGCAGTTTTGACTCCAAAGCATGGATTAGAAGCTCAATACAGTCTTAGAGTTAACCTGCTTTGCTGACCAGTTTTCCCAAGCAAGCCTTGCTCAAAAACTGCTCACTGTTCACTATATTGTCAGCTGCCCACATACTTTTCACAGTGGTCCCTTTTTTTCATATCTCTCGTAAGTAAAACCAATAATTATCACTTCTTCTTGCATTTCTTGTCTATTAATATTGTTGGCTGCACCATCTCTTTTGATCTCGCCTCTTGACTCCCCAATGCTTGTCCGCCATCTACAAGGCACAAGTCAGGAGTGTGATGGAATGCTCTCCACTTGCCTGGATGAGTGCAATTCCAACAACACTCAAGAAACTCAACACCATCCAGGATAAAGCAGCCCACTTGATTGGCACCCCATCCAGCATCTTCACCATTCACTCCCTTCACCAGCAACGCACAGTGGCAGCAGTGTGTACCACCTACAAGATGCACTGCAGCAACTCACCAAGGATCGTTCAGCAGCACCTTCCAAACTCATGACATCTACCACCTAGAAGGACAAGGCAGCAGATGCATAGGAACACCACCACCTGCAAGTTCCCCTCCAAACCACACACCATCCTGACTTGAAACTATTTTGCCATTCCTTCACTGTCGCTGGGTCAAAATGCTGGAACTCCCTTCCTAACAGCACTGTTGGTGTACCTACGCCCCAAGGACTGCAGCGGTTCAACAAGGCAGCTCACCACACCTTCTCAAGGGCAATTAGGGATGGGGCAATAAATGTTGGCCTAGCCAGCGACACCCATATTCCACAAACAAATTTTAAAAAATGGAAAATCTATGTCCCTCTATTGCTATATCTGCATCCAAAAAAATTGTTTTCTCCCTTCATTCTAAACAGTTCATTTCCTTCAACATCTCTACTTTCTACAAAATGTCCAAAATATGAATACTATTCCACAGTTGAGGAAGCTCTTCTAATGCCTTTCATATACCCTTGGGTATAATAGGTGATCTGGTTCTTGCCTCCATCTTTCAATTTGGTCCTACTTCACAACCTTTCTTGGTTCTTTTATAGTAGTACTAGTACAGTTACTGCTCTTTTGAACTTTCATTCCTTGTTCATCCTATGTTCCAAAAATGCAATCTTGCATGCTGTTCTTCCTCTCTGAATCCTCACTGTGTTGAAATCAAGATTCATCATACTGCAATAAAAGCAAAAGACTGCGGATGCTGGAAATCTGAAATAAAAACAAGAAATGCTGGAACCACTCAGCAGGTCTGGCAGCATCTGTGGAAAGAGAAGCAGAGTTAACGTTTCGGGTCAGTGACCCTTCATCGGAACTCAGTTAACTCTGCTTCTCTTTCCACAGATGCTGCCAGAGCTGCTGAGTGGTTCCAGCATTTCTTGTTTTTATTTCATCATACTGCATCCTGTTCAAACTCATTAATCCCCGGATCTCAACCCTTTGGCACTCTTTCCCTTTATCAGTCATCCTTCTCCGACAATCTACAGCTTTTACAATATAGGCTTGATATCATCTAACCACAATGTATTTACTTAATGGTCTTCTCTCGCCAATCTTGCCATTGTCCCGCACGTTTGGCTTTGGCCCTTCATGTCAGTTGCCATGTTTTTAAAAAGATTATCAGATTCAGATTATTGTTCAGGTAGCACTTTTTAAATATCCCTAAAACATGGAGGCCACAGCTTTTTCTTTACCATAATAAATGCAAAACATTTTATTACATTTTATTTGCGATAATAGTTTTTTGAGAAAAGTTTAACAAATGAATTTATTGGCTGGATTTCCTGACACCTTTGATATCAAACGTTATGGTCCACTAATACTTTTATTTCATTATACATGGGGCAAGAATCAGTAGCTACTTAAACGTACTTGGATAAGTTAAACTCCCCATGGGGGAAAAATGTTTTTACACTGTTAATGATTAACATAATTCATCTACACATATATAGGAGGTGGCTAAATACCAGTATTATTGTGTACTATACTTAGATAGGAGCTAAATAAATTGTGCCATTTCACAGAGGAAGGAGACTACTTTGTGACCAATAAATGGGCATCAAACTATTTCCATTAGATTCGATAATGCACAATTTAAACACTATAGGGTTTACATTTTTACATATGAACATTTACAATGTGTTTTAAAAATGTACATGAGTTTGATTGGATGGGATTGAAAGTTTGCAGTCAAAGTTATATTCAGTTCTTTAATGTTAAATTCATTTTTTAAATTTCATGTTATGCAGAATGGCCCAAGCATAGTAATTGTCTATTGTTGTTTTAGGAGAAATGAAATTCCATTCAGTGGAACCTTATTCCAAGAGTCAGTTGTTAGCAGTTCCCTTGCCTGACATTATCCGTGATTACAAAGTAATGGTGGCTGAGAATATTCCAGAGAACCCACTGCAGTACCTATATCCTGATATTCCAAAGGACAAAGCTTTTGGAAAGCATTACAACAATAAGCCAAAAGAAGGTCAGTATTAGCCATTTGTGGTGGTATTTTTTTTTAAAAGTTCAATGTTCTTAATCCGTCAAGTCTCATTTAGCAGACTGAAATTAGGAAACATACACCCTGTGAGCAGTTCAGGACACCGCACCTTAGGAAGGGTATAATGACCTTGGAGGGCGTGCAGTGTAGATTTACTGGAATGATACCTGGACTCCAAGGGTTAAGCTATGAGGAGAAATTACACAAACTTGGGTTGTATTCCCTGAATTTATAAGGCTATGGGGTGATTTGATTGAAGTTTTCAAGATATTAAGGGGAACAGATAGGGTAAATTGGGAGAAACTGTTTCCACAGGTTGGGGTATCTAGGACTAGGGGGCATGGTCAAAAAATTAGAGCCAGACCTTTCAGGAGTAAAATTAGCAATACTTTTTCATGCAAAGGGTGGTAGAAGTTTGGAACTCTCTTCCATAAGCAGCAATTAATGCTAGATCAATAGATAATTTTAAAATTAAGATTTTTTTTTGTTAGCTAAAGTTATTAAAAGATATGGGACAACAGCGGGTATATGAAGTTACATGGCAGATCAGCCATGATCTCATCAAATGAAAAAACAGACTCCAGGGGCTAAATGGCTTACTTCTGTTCCTATGTAACAACCAAAACTTAGTCCTACAAAATTAGTAAATTGCAACACAATGGGGCTTACTCATCAGTAATGGATGTCATTATTTTCTTATAAATGTTCACTGATACCTTTTAACAAATCTGCGTTGCCTATTAGGTTTTATTGCTCTATAAGGACAAAAGACCCTCCATGCAACAAAATTAAATCAATCACACATTCTTGGATCATAACTTTATAAATGTACAGCTCTAAGGTTTCTGTTTGGACATAATAGAGGTTTAATTTGTTCTGTTATTTTTAGTACTTTATTTGAAATTCCTGTTTGTGCTGTTGTAACATAGTCTTTGCCCTATTAAAATAAATAGATTAATAACTGAATTAAACCAGTGCAAACAAAATGCCTTTAAATGGTGCACAGAAATGGCAGAGTACAAATTAAATATCATAAATTGCTAACTTTACTAATCTGTAAAAGGTAGTTATCCCCAATAAAGCAACAAATAACTAAAATATATCAAGTACTGAAGTTTATGTATGTTCTTTTAAACAGTCTCTGAACCCACAGAGACGGAGAAGAAAGGCTATATTTCCTCAAGGTTTATCCCATTCTCTGAATTGTAAGTATAAACAACCAATTAATTTGTTTTTACCAAAAGATTGCTGTGTTTTGTATTGACAATTTGTTGTATTTTTCAGTCCAAATGCTTCCACGGCTCCAGTTTCATCATCTGACCTACTTCCCATGTCACCAGGAGTATATGCTGAACTGAAACAGCAGCTGAGTCCAGCAGAAATCGAGACTGCTGTATGTTTTGAAGCAATGATATGATTTGAAATTGGTTTCCATAGCTCCTTTCACAATAACTCACACAACAAACTCTGTATAAATCTACACATTTCTGATAACATTTAATTTTGAGGGGACACAAAGAACTCTTCTACATCATAGAAAACTTGGCAAGAATATGTTGGTATGATACTACAAATGACAGCAATGTGATATTCAGTAACTATGATTTATTGCTATGTTACAGATTTGAGTTTCAGACACTGTATAGTGCAATGAAGATTTATCAGACAGAAGTTACAGTGTTCCCTGCAGCTCACTGTGGTTGTCCTGACCTCAGCAAGAAAGGAGTTGTGTATGTAAGCATTTGAATATATGTACAGAGCTCTCCACCATGGGAGGCTAATTTTTAATATTATGAGAGTACAAGCAGGAATGTTGCCCCTCTCATAACATTAAAAAGAATCAAGAATAAATTTGTAATGTTCCCAGGACCGGCAAGTCACCTTGGCACTTTTAATATGTGGCCTCATGCCAGGCTGAAGTTGCGCTACACGCATTGCAGAATTCAGGAGATGTGAGCCTACCTGTTGATTGTGATGCCATGCTTTCTGGTTTTTCTACATGCTGGAATCAGGTTATCGAGCCAATTCACAAGTTATGCTGCCACTTTCATATTGCCTATCTTCTTCTTCTTTGGGCCTCTTTATCTCGAGAGACAATGGATACGCGCCTGGAGGTGGTCAGTGGTTTGTGAAGCAGCGCCTGGAGTGGCTATAAAGGCCAATTCTGGAGTGACAGGCTCTTCCACAGGTGCTGCAGAGAAATTTGTTTGTTGGGGCTGTTGCACAGTTGGCTCTCCCCTTGCGCCTCTGTCTTTTTTCCTGCCAACTACTAAGTCTCTTCGACTCGCCACAATTTAGCCCTGTCTTTATGGCTGCCCGCCATCTGCAACCACTTTATATTGACAATAGGGTGGAAGTTTAATGACTTCTGTAACAATGATATTTCCATTAACATCATATTCAGTTAGCCAACATACCAACATGGTCATATGCAGTTACGTAAAAATGTACTTACTTGATAGTGGTGAGTGTAAAAATAAAAGTTGAAATATTGTGTGCTTTTTCTGTTTCCATAAATAGTGGTAACAGAATCCAGTTCCTTAAAGTCACAGTTGAGTTTTGTATTAATGCTATATTCATACAACTTGCCATGTTGGATTGTTAACCACCTTCTATAAGTTAGTGTTCACAGATCGCAGTAGATTTGGACACTATTGGTCCTTATTAACCTTTTAAGAACATAAATAGGCCATTTAGCCCGACAAGCCTGCTTGACCATTCAATAAAGTCATAGCCGAACTGCTACATCTAATCCACCTTCCTGCACTATCCCCATATCTCTTAATTTCCTTAGCATCCAAAAATCTATTGACCTCTGTCTTGAATATATTTAATGACTGAGCATTCACAGCTCTCTGGGGTAGAGAATTCCAAAGATTCACAACCCTGAAGAAACTTCTCCTCATCTCCGTCCTATATGGCCAACTCCTAGTTCTAGACTCCCAAGTTAGGGGAAATATCCTCCCAGCATCTACCCTGTCAAGCCTATTAAAGAAATTTTTGTTTCAATATGATGTCCTCTCATTTTTCTAAAATCTAGGGAATATAGGTCTGGTCTACTTCTCTCCTTGTGGGACAATCCTCTCATCCCAGGTTAAAAGGATATTCAAAAGTGCTATTGACTTTTCAGATCTTAGGTTATGTTTCTGTTCAGTATCTGTTAAATTTTCTGTAGATCTATATTTTTGGTGTCCGTTTTTTTAACTTATTACATACCTCAAGTTGAGCTTTTTTTAAACAAAATACATAAATATCTAATTGTTTGAAATATGAAGGTCATTTCACTTGCAGATCACACCCACTGAGATACCAAAATAATACGCTGCACATTGTATATGTGACTTTACACAATACCATCATTATTTCATATACAAGAAATGGCAGAATGCTAAGGTACTTTTTTTTACTATAAAGCCGTTATTCACTAAATACTGACAGTTTAATATATGTATATATCATTGAAACTATACATTTCAAATATCTAGTTTGTGCTTTGTGTACACAACTGACTAAGAATTTATGGAGATTAATTTGAGACTGATATTAAAGCCTACACATACCTTCTCTTCTTTCACTCTGTAAATTATCTTTGTATATATATTTTTACACATTTTCTGAATACCAGTAATACAATTTTATATTGCACTGTTTGAAGTGTTTTTCAACGTTCTGTTTGTCATATAGCGATTACTATGTTCAGCAATATCTTTTATTTAATATTACACCGATCTGAATTTCTGTGGGTAACAATTATGATTAGAAGCATTTGCTATTGAATTATAAATGTTGAATCACTTTGTACTGATTTGTTGAATGTTATGCTTGATAGTGTTGTATTCTTAATAAATGAATTGATTTTAAGGTGTTTTTAACGATTCAAGTTAAATTTCCTCTAAAAGAAGGAATTTTGGAATGGAATTTACTTTTTCAGTGATTTTCAATATTAGAATTGTTAAGGACAAACAGGATGGAATGATTTCCTGTTGCATCATTGCTAAACACATCCTGATTCATAATGTAAGTGAATCATGAGGTGACACCAATAGGCCAGATTTTGTTGAAAAAATAACTGCATCTGAACAATGCATGCTATTATTGATGCGCAAATTGAACAATGATGCATGGCAAGGAAGAGATACCCAGGCTGGAATTTTACCTACCGTAATCGGGTCAGTTTGGAGGCGTCCAGGTGGTAAAATGGCGTCCAATGACATCAGGTCGGGTCTCTGGCATCATCACGCACAGACGCCACTTTACGATCCAGGAAGTCGGGCGCAATCGAGTTGCCGCGCGCCACCCGACCGCAAGTAATTTGAAAGTACTTGAAGTAGTTGAGAACCCAATTGACTGGAAATTTACATGGCCAACTGATTTTAGGCCGTAAATCGGGTCAGTGATCGTCAGGGACCCAGCAGCCTTAAAAGGGCGGAAGGCAGGCAATCAGTGAGGGTGTTGGAGGTAACGTTTTTGGTGTTGCTTATCTGTGAGAGTTTTTGTGTGTCATAAAAATTGTAGACATTTGTAGCTTGTACAGAGGGCTCCAACTGAGTCTGACTCACTGCAGCTCGGGATCTATCTGTCCTGAGTCAGTGAGTGGAAGGAAGGGGTTGTGTGTGCCTGTCCTGACAGCTGGAGCTTAAGAGATTTAATCATTGAATCTGGTAACCAGTCCAACGATGGGAATTGTGCATTCTGGAGGCAGCACTTCAGAGGAGGAGGACCATGCCCCAAATCAGAGACAGAAGGACAGCTGGGCATGGGCATGCACAAGCAGTTGGCCAAGTGGCTCCCCATTATGTGAGAGGGAGAGCAGGCGGCAGAGTCGGGTGAGAGAGAACACGTGTCAGGAGACGCGCCTACCCAACAGGCAGGGTATACCGGCCGCATCTGAGCTACCTGCACCTGTCGGAACACCAGTGCAGAAAAAGGTTGCATCTGTCACATGAGACTGTGACATTTCTTTGAGATGCTGGCAGCAGATATAGCCTCAAACTGCCTTGGTGGCCATCCAGTGCTGGTCACTCTAAAGGTGACCGTCGCCCTTAACTTTTATGCATGTGGCTCTTTCCAGGCTTCGATGCAGACTTGTGCGGAGCCTCCCAAGCAGCTGTGCACCACTGTATAAAGGCTGACTGATGCATTGTCCAGATGTGCTAACAATTTCATTTGTTTCAAAATAGACAACACCAGCCAGGCTGAAAGATCAAGAGGATTCAACATAATAGCTGGGTTCCCAATGGTTCAGGGCGTTATAGACTGTACACATGTGGCAATTAGATCACCAGCAGGTCATTCAGTGGCATTCATTAACCGAAAAGGCTTCCATTCATTGAACGTTCAGCTTGTATGCAATCATCGCAACAGAATCATGCAGGTTTGTGCACGGTACCCTGGGAGTTGCCACAATGCATACATTCTCAGAAACTCCCAGGTGTCTGCTCTGTTAAGTCCCCCAGACAGACAGGAAGGTTGGATACTTGGCAACAGGTTATCCTTTGAAGACATGGCTGATGATACCCGTGAGAATCCCAAGGGGTCAAGCTGAGGCATGCTTCAAATAGAGCCATGCGGCCACCAGAGTGACAATCGAACAAACGATTGGCCTGCTCAAGATGAGATTCAAGTGTCTGGACCGCGCAGGTGGATCACTGCAGTACACGCCAGCACGGGCATCCAGGATTATTGTCGTTTGCTGCACCTTGCACAACCTTGCTATGGAAAGTGGAGACGCCATTGAGGAGGTTCAAGGTAACCGTGAGGCATCATCAGATGAAGATGGAGATTCTGATTAGGATGATGGGCACCAACCACAGGGGAGAGGAAGCAGAATGCCCTCTGGAATTAAGAGCAAGACAGACACGGGATGCCCTAATAGGCAGGCGTTCTCTTGAGAGGATCGCTACATGCAAGGATTTCACATTGTGGCATGCACTGAGCCATTGTGGGATTCTGAGAGGGAAAGGAAACACACATCCAAGGGAAGAGATGATCTGATGAAAAGCAACAGCATGTCATGATGAACCCAACTCAAGTGTGTGACATCCCATATATAACCTCTTGAGCAGCGCAACGATGTCTGATGGAACCTCATGGACGACATATGCTACGTTAAATGTTCAAAACACAAATTTATTTACAGTGATCTAATGTCAAATTCAAATAAATAATCGGAAGGTAACCCAGTGAACCAGAAGTGATGCTACAGTGATTTCTTAAAACGTTTGCAGGTGCTCTTGCGTGTGGCCGATCCCTCGCCACCAGACTTGTCAGAGGCAGGTGGCTGATGGGGCTGCCATCCTGCTCTTGATTACTTTGGCAGACGTCCTCTGCCTGCTCGTGGCTGTGCAGACCGCGGTGTATCAGGGTGCTCATGAGAAATATCAGGAGCACCCTCTAACACCCTGGGAGTTTGCGGTTGACATGTCACTAGAGGAGGGAGAAAGGGGCTACATGATGCAACAGGAGCGTCCTAAGAGGAGCTCCCATGTACTATCTGTGCCCTCCTGAGGCTCGACTGGTCCTCAAAGCTGACCGCAGAGGGATGAGCAGCCTCGACCTGCTGCATGCACATCAGAATTTGTGCTCTGATGGCCTGGTCCAGGGAGGCTACATGGCCATGAGATCACGGATGGCTTCCAGTACTGGCCCCTCCACCGCAGCTGCCAATCTGTCAACGGAGGATGCCGGATGGACAAATGCCTAAGAGTTTGCAGCTGACATGCCCTGAATGGAAGTTTCCAGGGTATGTGCTATGGCTGGCAGTGTCTCTGGCAACTCCGCCAGATGTTCATGCACCGCATTTTGAACCTGCAACATCTCCCACTGAATGGATGTTCTCAGAGGCGAGTCATCAGCTTGCGGCTCTGCACTGGCCTGGCCTCCCACACTCCTCCGGGTGTGTGAGGCATCGGCCAGTTCTGGCTCTGGTGGCTGGTCCGGCGACAGTGCTGCGCTAACACTCTTAAGTGGCATCATTCCCGTGGAGACATTAATCCCAACCGTGGTGGAAGTCTCTGCGCTGGCGCTTGGTGAGGTGCGATGATATGACGGTGCACCCTCTGAGGCGATCTCCTCATCCCCAGAGGTGGACTGTTGAGTCCCCAGGACCCCTCCTGGCTGCTGATGTGTTTCACTTGCAAGCAGAATCAGATTGATCAGTTTTATCAGCACCACAGATTTAAGCACATATCTCTTACTGCATTTTGGTCACATTTGTGTGAATCAACTTTTATTAGCACACTTCAGTGCATGAGACCGTCACCACTTCAACTGCCCACCCCCTGCCCACCCGTCCTTACACCCTCCCACCACATTATGGGTCACTCACTCTGACGGCCAGGGCTGCCAACCTCGTCATCTCCCACGGCATGTCCTCCATCCTACTGGTCAGGTATGCCTGATTGCCATGGTCACCATCGGTCCGGGACCTCTCTCGGGCATTGTGTGCCTTCTTCGCCTATTTAAACAAGCACACCTAGTTTAGACATATGATTTGGTATCTCACACCCTTGCCCATTGGGTTTGTTGTTGCATTTCACCGCTACTGCAATGCAGTGCCCAATTTGAACACATATGGATCACCGTACATCCCAGACCTGCCCATCCTGCATCCCAATACAATACAGCAGGAAAGGACTGCTCATTGCTGGTTACCACCTTGCATTGTTAGGACAAACTGACCCTTCCCTGACTCATTCACAATGAGATTAATGAGGAGCGCCCCTTATCTGGGTAGAGCGAAGCAGGTCATTGAGCCTCTTGCGGCACTGGAGCCATGTCCTCCGTACCACACAACGGCTGCTGACCTCCTCGGCGACCTCCAGCCATGCCTTCTTGGTCACATCTGCGGGCCTTCTTTGGCCAAAGGCGTTGAATACGATATCACGCCTCACCTCCATCACCTGCAGGAGGACCTGTAGAGATTCCTCTGAGAATCTGGGGGCTGTGGTCAACCTTCTTCCCTTCATAAATCTGGATTTCTTCTGCAAATCATTGCCTGCCCCTGGGCACTGTCAGTCTTCCTTCACTTCTTTAAATCAGTTAATCACCTCAGCAGTTGCACTCACAACTCCTCCTCCGATGTATTGCCCTAGCGGCTGCTCCATTGTACAGCCTTTCTAAAGGCTGACATTGGCCCCGCCCCAAAACCCACTGATGCAGCCGGTCGCGCCTTGTCGGGTGCGGAATACGCCGAGGGGCCACTAATTGGCTGCCCCGCGCATGATGCCGGTGGGCGGGCAGCACAGAGCGGATTTGATTTACTCGGCCACTTCCGACCTGGCTGCCGCAGAGTCGCCAGGAGCCAAAAAATTCCAGCCCCAGTGAATCACCACAATTTGCTGTCGAAAGCAGCATCTTAATCACCCCGTGATTTTCATGAAATTGCTGCATTTGCACATTAATTCCCTATTAAATTTGCCACCAAGTTATGTCTTGTAGTTGACAATGACTGTAACCTTTTAACAATGCAATAATTAAGACTGCCAGTCAACCTCCTTTATCCAGAAAGTCAAAATTATAAGTGGAGTTTCAATCCTTCAGGTTACGAATTGTTTTTGGAGCTTTTAAAAAAAAACTCACTTTTCCTTTGTCTCTTTTTCTCTCTCTCTCTTAATCCAATATTTCTTTCCCTCTTTTTTTGTTTTTTTGAATTTATTCATGGGATGTAGGCATCACTGGCAAGGCCAGCATTTATTGGTGATCCTAATTGTCCTTGAGAAGGTGGTGGTGAGCCACCTTCTTGAATTACTGCAGGTTATGTTGAGGTATTCCCACAGTGCTGTTAGGGAATGATTGGATAAAGTCTGAATTAATTGCCTCACCATATTTAAATGAGACCCGATTGGGGGGGTGGAGGGGGGGATTTTTCTCAGGCAATGGGAGGCAGGTTTACTGGTGGAGGGGAGTTAAATTCCCTAAGTTCTTGACATCTTCCCACCCTCTCTGGGTTTCACTGGGGTGGGATTGAAGATGAGCAGGGACCGTCCTTGGATCTGTTGGAAAACCAATTAAGATACTTAAAAAGTCAATTAAGAACTGTTTTAATTCTGATTTCACTGCCCGGGCACTGTTTCCTGACCTGTGAGCAACTCACTAGGATCACCCAGGCGTGTGCACAGCGGAAAAAGTTTCTTTAGTAAAGTAATCAAACTGTGGAGGCTTTGATCAATGACATTGAAGAGCTTCAGCCATTACCAGGTGAGAGGCTGCTGTTCAAAGCACTTCTTCTCTGAGGTGGTTGCCAACTTCTTGGAAGACACTTGAACGTTGAGGAACTCAAAAGGGATTACAAAGGTTGGAGGACCGTGAAACCCCTCTTTGAGTCTCCAGTTCACTGGTGGGAAGCGATTAAGGAGAACATCAAGAGGTTCTTCATCCACAAAGGTGTTCAGAGGGCGAGAGAGAGACACAGGGAAATGTCCCGACTCCAGAAAAGTATGCAAAATCTGCTCCGGTTGCAGTCAATGGGGGTCGAGGTCAAGGAGGACCTCCAAGAGGTGAAGAGCCAGCAAGCCTCGCTCTTTGCCAAGGAGGCCTCCAAGATCATCTTCTGGTCCAGAGTCCGCTCCATCGAGCAGGATGAGACGTGCTCGCATTACTTCTTCCAAAAGGTACACAGAGAGAGCTCTGTTATCAGCAGCCTGAGGAAGAAGATGGCTAGGTAACGTCTTCGCAGTCCGACATACTAAGGATCAGCAAATCTTTTTATGCTGGGCTGTATGACGTGAAGCCCACAGACAGCACAGCCTCCCAGTCCTTCCTGTCATCTATCACAGAGGTCTTAGATGACAGCAGGAGGGAGAGACTGGACAAGCCGCTAACTCTGGACGAGCTGACAAAGGCCGTCGAGTCCTTCGAGACGAGTAAAACGCCCGGAAGCGACAGCTTACCGGTCGAGTTGTACTCGGCCCTGGGGGACTGGGTCGGCCCGGACCTGCTGGAAGTATACGAGAGTATGCTCCTGGCCGGCAGCATGTCAGAATCCATGAGGAAAGCCATCATCACCCTCATTTACAAGTGGAAGGGGGAGAGGGCAGAAATCAGAAATTGGCGGCCCATCTCACTGCTTAATGTTGACCACAAAATTCTGTCCAAAGTCATAGCCAGTCGAGTCAAGTCTGCTCTGGAGTTGGTGATTCACCTGGATCAGACCTGCACTGTACCCGGCAGGAAGATCTCTGATAGTCTCGCGCTACTCAGGGATACGATCGCGTATGTACGGGACAGGAGGGTGGACACCTGCCTCATCAGCCTGGACCAGGAGAAGGCTTTTGACAGGATATCGCACACCTACATGATGGACGTGCTTTCCAAAATGGGGTTTGGGGAGGGAATCTGCAATTGGATCAAACTGCTCTACACAAACATCAGTAGCGCAGTCTCAATCAATGGGTGGGGATCGGGAAACTTTCCGATCTGGAGTCAGACAGGGCTGCCCTCTCTTCACCGGTCTTGTTTGTTTGCTATATTGAACCCTTTGCTGAGTCTATTAGGAAGGATGCGAGCATAAGAGGGGTGACAATCCCAGGCAGTGGAGGCACTCAGGTTAAAACCTCCCTGTATATGGATGACGTCGCCGTCTTTTGCTCGGATCCGCTGTCCGTGCGCAGACTGATGAGCATCAGCGACCAGTTCGAACTGGCCTCGGGAGCCAAAGTTAACCACGGCAAGAGCGAGGCCGTGTTCTTTGGGAACTGGGCTGACCGATCCTTTGTCCCCTTCACCGTCAGGTCACACTACCTGAAGGTGCTGGGTATATGGTTCGGAAGGGCCGGGGCGTGCACCAAAACCTGGGAGGAGCGAGTAGCCAAGGTACGACAAAAGTTGGGCATGTGGGGGCAGCGATCTCTCTCCATTGTGGTTAAGAACCTGGTCATCAAGTGCGAGGCGCTCACGTTGTTGCTGTACGTGGCACAGGTCTGGCCCATACCCCACTCCTGCGCTGTGGCAGTCACCCGAGCTATTTTCCGCTTCATCTGGGGATCTAAAATGGACCGGGTCCGGAGGGACACGATGTTCAAATCTCTGGACAAGGGCGGGAAAAATGTACCCAACGTGGCCCTCATCCTGATTACCACCTTCGTGTGCGGCTGCATCAAGCTGTGTGCAGACCTCCAGTACGCAAACTCCAAGTGTCACTACGTGCTGAGGTTCTATCTGTCCCCGGTGTTGCGAAGGATGGGCCTGGTCACATTGCCGCGGAACGCTCCATGCAGTTGGACCGTGCCGTACCACCTATCCTTCGTGGAGCAGTTTCTGCGGGAAAACACCTTCAACCACCGATCCATCAGGCAGTGGTCTGCACGGAACGTCCTCAAGGCCCTACGGGAAAAGGAGACGGGGGATCCTGTCGGATGGTTCCCCGAGCAGACCGTCAAAGTCATTTGGCGGAATGCCTCATCACCAGAACTTTCAAACAAGCACCAAGATGTAGCTTGGCTGGTGGTGAGAAGGGCTCTCCCCGTCAGATCCTTCATGCACGCCCGAAGTCTCGTCCCCTCCGCGCAATGCCCCCGCGGTGGCTGTGGTGGGGAAGAGACAGTCACCCACCTCCTCCTGGAATGTGTCTTTGCAAAGCAGGTGTGGAAAGAGATGCAGTGGTTTTTGTCGAGGTTCATCCCAAGCAGCTCTGTAACACAGGAGTCTGTGCTCTACGGGCTGTTCCCAGGGACGCACACCGAGACAAACATCAACTGCTGCTGAAGGACTATCAATTCGGTGAAAGACGCCCTTTGGTCTGCCCGAAACTTGCTGGTCTTCCAGCGCAAAGAGTTGTCCACCACCGAATGTTGCAGACTGGCACATTCCAAGGTCCAGGACTACGTGCTGAGGGACGCTTGGGGCAGCCGCAGCAAAGGCTCAATGGGGAAAGACCACTGTGTAAGGTCCCCCCACCAAGCTGAACTGAGGGGCTGGATCCATGGGAAACCCCTCGAACTGTATCGGAGAAATTTTGTGTGCTGTAAATGTAAAAATGTATATGGCATGACAATGAAATGGAAGAGTTGTGAGGCAACTCATGATAGTATACAAGGAAACTGATCACCTTTGAACTGTTTGTATTTTTTGACTTGATGCTGTTTTAAACTGTTTGGGAATGTAATTTTTTACAGATTTTTATGAATAAAGTATATTTTGGAAATAAAAAAAAACTTCACCTGTCTTGCACATCACTCACCTTCAGCTGCACGTCCCTTCTGCCAGCCTTCATCACAGCATAGGAACCGCTTATGCAGCTCCACTCACATCTCTGATTGTGGTATCATAGCAATTTACAGCATGGAAGTAGGCCATTTGGCCCATAATCTCTGCGCTGGCTGACAAGGAGCCATCCAGCCTAATCTGACTTTCCAGCGGTTGGTCCATAGCCTTATAGGTTACGGCAATTCAAGTGCATATCCAAGTACTTTTTAAATGTTATGAGTATTTCTACCTCTACCACCCTTTCAGGCAGTGAATTCCAGATCCCTACCACCCTTTGGGTGAAAAAATTTCCCTTGAATCCCCTCTAAATCTCCTACCTATTATCTTAAATCTATGCCCCCTGGACCCCTCAACCAAGGGAAGTAGGGCCTTCCTATCCACTTTATCTAGACCCCTTGTAATGTTTATACACTTTAATTAGGTCTCTCCTCAGCCTCCTCTGTTCCAAAGAAAACAACCCTAGCCTATCCAATCTCCTTGTAACTAAAATTCTCCAGTCCAGGCAACATCCTCATAAATCTCCTCTGTACCCTCTCTAGTGCTATAGTCTTTGCTATAGTGCAGTGACCAGAACTGCACACAGTACTCCTGCTTGGCATACCAGTGTTTTAGAAAGTTCTAGCATAACTTTCCAGCTCTTATATTCTATGCCTTAGCCAATAAAGGCAAGTATCCCATATGCCTTCTTGACCACTTTATCTACCTGTCTAACCACCTTCAGGGACATGCATGCCAATGTCCCTTTGTTCCTCTACATTTCTCTGAATCCTACCATTTATTGTGTATTCCCTTGACCTGTTAGCCTTCAAGTGCCTTACCACACATTTCTCTGGTTTGAACTCCATTTGCCACTGTTCCATCCACCTGACTAGTCCATTGATATATTCTTGCATTCTACAGCTTTCTTCTTCATTATTAATCACACAGCCAATTTTTGTATTGTCTGCAAACTTCTTAGTCATAAGCCCTACATTCAAGTCCAAATCATTGATATATACATTGAGACCAGCGTAGCTTGAGTGGCTTCCTGTGCTAGCACACATTGAGCCTCCTGATGTCCACAGGGAAAACATTCTCCTCAAAGAACACCACTGGTTGACAGCTAACAAAGCACTTCCATTGATACATGACTTCAAAAAAAAACACGCATTTTTTGAAATCCCGTAACCCCTACTAGAACACACTCCACGCCCTACAAACCAACAGCAGCCCCACCTCAGGATGGCACAACTCCTGGTTGATCGCCAACATCACCAACCGTAACCTGGTAACTGACCCCAAGTGGTGAAGTCCCAGCTTTCAACCTTCCAATGAAAAATTGGAGGACAGACGAGGGAAGATGTGACCATTTGCTCCACAAGTGGAACATGAGAACCAGCCCAAATTTTGACACTGGCCATCCAAGTCAGACCATCGCCCACCTATTGAAATCTTGCCCTGAGGGATCCATTCTTGGTGGCATCACAAGCATTTACACTGCATCAGCTGAAGCCCGTTGGATGGCTTGCTAACGTTGACATCAAACTATAACTGCTTCCTCAGCCATACGAATATATATACCACAAAAAACAAGGGACCTATTACTGAGCCCTGTGGCACCCCACCGGAAACCGCCTTCCAGTCACAAAAACATCCATTGATCATTACTCTTTGCTTCCTGTCTCTGAGCCAATTTTGGATCCAATTTGCCATTTTGCCTTGGATCCCCTGGGCTTTTACTTTCATGACTAGTCTACCATGTGGAACATTATCAAAAGCCTTGCTAAAATCCATATAGACTACATCAAATGCGCCTTGATTACCTTGATCCGCCTTGTTACCTCCTCAAAAAATTAAATCACGTTAGTCAGATCCAACCTTCCCTTAACAAGTCTGTGCTGACTGTCTTTGATTAATCTTTCTAAATGAAGATTTACCCTGTCCCTCAGAAATTTTTCCAATAATATTCCTGCCACCGAGATTAGACTGGCCTGTAATTACTATCCCTTTCTCCCTTTTTAAGCAATAGTACAATGTTAGCTGTCCTCCAGTCTTCTGACACCATGCCTTAAACCCATACTAACAACAAAAAATATGTTTTTTGAAAGAGTAGCAATGTCATCAAATTCACTAAAGAAAACGTCATGGAAGAAAATGCTTTACTTCTCTGGTCAAATGAGAAAAATCAAATGCAGAAAAATATATTTTTAATTTAATAAGGTATAATATAAAGTTCATAGGATATGCCCTGCTTCTGGTCTCGTATGCTTTTGCCAGTGATTGGGATCATGCTGGATATTAAGCCACTGAAATTCCGTGAGGATTCTAATAGTCTCCCACCGTAATGGCTTTTTACGCTGTTTCCCAGGAGTTTCTGTTGGTTTCCCACCACAGCGACAGTAGGAGACAGAACGCACACAGAATTTCAGGAACTTACTGTTAAGATATTGTAGGTAATGTTTGATGATAACCATAATAAAAGATTAATGACTGATTTTGTTATTATAATTATTTTTCAGGTAATAGTCCACAGTTGACTCTATTTATCAGAATGTATTAAATCATTTATAGTGCAATAAATTATATTTACTGAAATCAAAAGTCAATTAAAGGATTAATGTACCATAGTTAACTACACATATAAGTGATTTTATTCCAAAAAAATTTGTAATGATCATTAAAGTCAGTGTTTATTGTTGCATTAAAAACCAAGAAGCCAGTTAAGCTAAATACCATTACAATGATTTATAGAATTTGCACTGACTCTCTGAAACAGCTATCTATTTAGTCCTATTTGCCTGCCCTTACATAAGAACAGAAGAAACAGGAATAGGAGTAGGCCATTCAGTCCCTCGAGATTGCTCTGCTTACCTCATACCCTTTTAAATTCTTTTCAAATCTGTATCCATTTCCCTTTAAAAATTATTATAGATTCTGCTTCAGTCGAATTTAAAAGTAACTTCTAACTGCTCCCTTTGTTGTTTTGGTGACAATCTTAAACTTATACCCCCCCATTACCAACTCACTGACCAGTGGAAGTAGCTTGATTCCTGGACTGCAAACAAACTGTTTTTAACCATCTAAAGAAGGAACATGCCCTAAAGTATCTGATCATTCTGGATTCTTTGTCTTTATTTGTGGCTGCTCCTTGTGAAGAAGGCTAACATGGATTGTTTATTTAAATTGAACAGCCTCAATCCTTGTCCTAATCAGCACTGATCCATGACACAACTACCTACAATTTGGCACTATATGTGAATCCGACTCAAACAAGCTCCAACGATGCCTGATTAGGGAAACTGAAATGCAATTTCAACCAGGTAACGCTGCCTCACCCAATGGCTTCCCAGTGAAGCCAACACTGAGCTCTCACCTCATTGTCACCTCCTTCCACCAGGCGAGGCCCTGAAGTCCTGTGGTTCCCATACGTCATCAGAAAAATTCAAAATGGAGAATAAAATTTCAGCGTTGGAATGTTAAGTACCATAATTAGCTTCCTGCCTAATGAATTAGTGAAGTCCACCCTCCATGTTGGCCACCGACAGTAAAATTCGGAAGTGGCGTCACGAAGCGGACTTCCTGTCTAACATCTACCGTCCCTATTTTATGCCCCCCACCCCACCTCTGTTTGTTATATATTGTTATATTATCTGTAAAGAGCTAGGAACTAATTGTTATGTGTAAGCGTTCCAGGGGGCCACATTCATGGCTGCACTGGAGAGTCATGTGACATGTAACACGACACCAGTTTAAAGCTGTTCTTACAGGGCAGCATGATGAGCTGTATTAAACACAAAGAGCTCCAGACTTTCCAAGTCTAAACTGTGATTATTTCTTATGGGAACCAATGACAACCAGGAGACATAACATTGTTCCCTTCTCAAATGGTCCCTTAAAATCCAGCCGTTTGTCTTAGTGATGGTTTTTGAGAGATAAGTGTTACCCAGGACAACTCTTGGTCTTCAAATAATGCCCCAGGGATTTTTACATCCATCTAAACAGCTAAGTAGATTAAATTTCAGTTTCCCACCTCATTCCAAAAGCAGCACATTCACTCATATAGCACTCCCACGATCTGTCCTGAAGTGTTAACCTAGATCAGATGCTCAAGTAGCTGAAATGGGACATGAACCTGCAACTTTCCAACTTGGGCAAGAGTGGTTATGTTTCTAATGCTTTTTTTGTTTCTATTATTAGAGCACCTATACCATATCACTATCATTAAATATTGGGATGCATGGAAGAAAGCATGATAGCTTAAAACTACAAGCAACTGCTTAAACAGTTCCTTTTAAACATTGGATTAACCTGTTAAATAGTCACTGTTGTCATTACCTTTGGTTATGCAAAGTGTTTTAATAAACAAAAATGAAATTACAGTTCAAGAAACTAGCAGAAAGAAATTGGAACATAGAATTTAACAGCAGAGAGATTAGAAACTATACAAAAGGGCACTGAACAGATGGGAGGAAGGTATGGTAACAGGAAAGTAAGTGGAAGAAAAAAAATAATAGAAGTAAGAACTGTGAGACAGAAAATGAACAAAAAGTGCAAAAAGAAGCATAAAATTGAACATTGGGAGCGAAAAAGCTCAACAAAGTTGAAAACAAAGAGAAAAATGTTTCCTTAAAAATGCATACAGAAAATAAAAGACTAAAGAAAACATATCAGGGCTCAAATTTACAATCCCACTTCTGTCTTGTGGTCCTGAAGAAATATATGAATTGGCAGTGGAGCACTACAATTGAACTCAGTGCCCTTGGGCTAAGAAGGGGAAAAATAACCAGGATTCCTGCTCCTCATCATTTTCCAATAATTACTGCTGGAAATGTGAATTATTGTCAGGACTGCACTCCACTGTTATGTTTGTTACTCATTATATCATGTCCCATCCGCTCTTCACTATAAATTTAACATTAACTTCTCAAGAACAATTAGTGATGGGCAATACATGCTGGCCTTGCCAGCAATGCTCACATTCCATGAATGGATAAAAAAGTAATCGTTTTTTGGACACTTGTAACTTCTGTACAGTAATGTAATTGTATGTACATGAAACCCACTTTCCTAGGCACTAAAAACAGTACAAAGCGTATGGTATAGTTTAACACTGTCAGCTCAACATCAATCTAAGCAGATATCAGTCGCAAAACAGAAAAATGCTTTTCTGTTGAACTTCTTTGGATTCAGATCCTAGAAGATTGGCATCCATGAATGTTTACAGTGTTAAATCCAGCTGCCTTATCCTCGGGCAACCAAAAGCAACTGTTTATGTAGTTTGTTTTAAGCCTTGGTCTAATCTGTTCAATAGTCACTGGTGTCTTTGTTTATGCAAAGTGGCATTAAAAGACATAAGTGCAACTACAGTTCAACAGCAGAGAAGAAACTGAAACCTAGAAAAAGTGAAGGTTGAAGCAGGATCTATCTTAAAGTTACTCAGTTGCTGGGAGATAGCAAAAACTGTTTTTAATTTACCATTCCTAGCAATAAATTTGCTGATTTTTTTCAGTGTCCATTAACTGTGCTAATATCTGTGGGCTGTCATTTAGCTTAACCATGTCTTTATCTTAGCCTTGCCTTTCTTTTTCTTACACCGATGTTCAAATAAAAAAAAAGATTTTTATTGATTTTCTTTAAAGTCACCGTGTTGTTCGGATTCCAATTTTCTCCTGATTTTAACATTAACATTTAAACTGAAAAACACCCAAACTGGTTTTAAAATTAGCAGTAAAAATCAATTTTGATAATCCTCACAACAAAGGCAATGTTGTATGTAATTTTTATCATGTCCATGTCAATATGTAATTTTTTTGCCTTATGTTACATAACTTATTTTGGTTAAACAGAAATTTCAGTTACTGAGAAAACATGACTGAAAAGAATTTGATAATTGTCTTTGAACAATTTGTTTAAAATTCAGTCCCTGAGGAGATTTCTGCTGTTCACCGTTAACATAAATATGTTCTTATTGTGTGCAACAACGACTTTGCTATAAATAAAGAGTAGAAATCTTCCCCATTCATTCATCAGATCATCATTCATCAAAACTTGCGGCTAATAATTTTTCATCTTTCATGAAATTACCACAAAATCAGGAATGGCAGGACCAGAGGATTTTTTTTTTGTTGAGAGTTGCCTATTTGAAGTCAGGACTTGATAATATATATTTTCTTTCCAATTTTTTTTATGAACATAGACAATTAGCCACATTTGGATTCCCAGTTAGCCACTTGTGTCTACTGGCTAATGCATTGGACTAAATGCTGTCTAAGAGTCTGCTATTTTTAAATTTGATGTTCTATATAACTTTTCCTACTATGCTCTGCTCCCCACCCTCTTCCATTGCAAAGAGTGATGATTGATGGGTGTTTTTGTGACTGGGAGGCTCTTTCCAGTGGGGTTCTACAGTACTAGGTCTCTTGCTTTTCATGGCATATAATCAATAATTTGAACTTGAACGTAGGGGTTGTGATTAAGAAGTTTGTAGACAATACAACAATTGGCCATGTTGTTAATAATGAAGAAGAAAGCCGTTGACTGTAGGAAGATATCAATGGACTAGTCAGGTGGATGGAACAGTGGCAAATGGAGTTCAGTCCAGAGAAGTATGAGGTAATGCATTTGGGGAAGGCTAACACGGCAATGGAATATACAATAAATGGGAGGATACTGAGAAGTGTAGAGGAACAGAGAGACCTTGGAGTGCACATCTATAGATCCCTGCAGGTGGCTGGTCAGGTAGATAAGGTGGTCAAATAAGCTCTTCAATAACATTACAAATTAGGTGCCTTGAAACTGTGTTAACATCCAAACACTCATGTGCAGCACTCTTTTATCACTGGCTTCATTCAATAAAACTCCTAGTGAGGCACAGCTGGCAGTATGTTGTGGGTCTGTTAAATAAAGGTCATTGTTACAAGTTGAGGTCTTGCCTTGGATATTCTCTTAGCTAGTGACTTCCACAAGTGTCTGAGCATTTTTCTTTTGGGGGATGTGCCCATTCTTTCCAATATCTAACGATATATTAGTATATTGTAACCCTGCAGTATAACAGTAGTAACCTCACCCATCTGAGTTGGTTATTTGTGTGTTTCACATGTGTCTCCATGAACACATCTCCAAATTTTTTCAATGTTAGATTGAGAAAACATATGGTAAATCAAGAACAGATACAAAATCAAATTGCTTAAGCTCCTTTATTCGATATTAAGTAAATAGGTACAGCAACAGTTTGATAGGACTCACTTAGTTCAATCAGTATCACTTGTCTTTATGTAACAGAACAAAGTAATGAACATACTACACCTCCCCACATCAATGGGTCGTTTTGCATGATTTAAACAAAATAACTGCCAACTGCTCTCCTGCAATCTAACCCCCTTAGTCAGAAGAAAACATGGCCTTGCAGCTTTTCCATCCAACACCTGTCTGTGAGCATTTTACTCTGTCCTTTTAACTCCCTGAGTTCACAAACTGAGTGGAGGGCAGATGCAAAACAATGACTGCCAAGTGTATGGGACAAGGTATCCCCAACACAGTAAGTATGAAATATTTAGTGATTACAGAGACAGGCAAACAATTTGCTTATTATCTTCCTTTTGGTGGCTGCATCAAGCTGTGTGTAGATCTCCAGTACGCAAACTCCAAGTGTCACTACGTGCTGAGGTTCTATCTGTCCCCGGTGTTGCGAAGGATGGGCCTGGTCACATTGCCGCGGAACGCTCCATGCAGTTGGACCGTGCCGTACCACCTATCCTTCGTGGAGCAGTTTCTGTGGGAAAACACCTTTGACGACCGGTCCATCAGGCAGTGGTCTGCATGGAATGTCCTCAAGGCCCTACTGGAAAAGGAGACGGGGATCCTGTCGGATGGTTCCCCGAGCAGACTGCCAAAGTCATTTGGCGGAATGCATCATCACCAGAACTTTCAAACAAGCACCAAGATGTAGCTTGGCTGGTGGTGAGAAGGGCCCTCCCCGTCAGATCCTTCATGCACGCCCGAAGTCTCGCCCCCTCTGCACAATGCCCCCGCGGTGGCTGTGGTGGGGAAGAGACGGTTGCCCACCTCCTCCTGGAATGTGTCTTTGCAAAGCAGGTATGGAAAGAGATGCAGTGGTTTTTGTCGAGGTTCATCCCAAGCAGCTCTGTAACACAGGAGTCTGCTCTACGGGCTGTTCCCAAGGACGCATACCGAGACAAACATCAACTGCTGCTGGAGGACTATCAATTCGGTGAAAGATGCCCTTCGGTCTGCCCGAAACTTGCTGGTCTTCCAGCGCAAAGAGTTGTCCACGACCGAATGTTGCAGACTGGCACATTCCAAGGTCCAGGACTACGTGCTGAGGGACGCACTAAAACTTGGGGCAGCCACAGCAAAGGCTCAATGGGGAAAGACCACAGTGTAAGGTCCCCCCCACCAAGCTGAACTGAGGGGCTGGATTCATGGGAAACCCCTCGAACTGTATCGGGAAAATTTTGTGTGCTGTAAATGTAAAAATGTATATGGCATGACAATGAAATGGAAGGGTTGTGAGGCAACTCATAATTGTATAGAAGGAAACTTTGTACTGTTTGTATTTTTTGACTTGATGCTGTTTTAACTGTTTGGGAATGTAATTTTTACAGATTTTTATGAATAAAGTATATTTTGAAAATAAAAAAAAAATCTTCCTTTTGGTGGAGCTACAACTTCAATAACTGGTGCATTAGCATTTTAATCAACTTTTGTCACAGTGTTTTTTTAGTTTGTGTGAACACACTGCTTTTAAATGTAACCATTTCCTTTGTGCATTCTGCAGAACAATACTGAAATGTGACAGACATATTCTATAGATAACAGCATCACTGCAACCTAAAATCTACTGACTACCGAGTCTAAATTCTTTTAATAGTAAATCAACCATACTCAGCGCTCATCATTTAAATTTGGAGAGTTATTTTGAAGATGGTGCAATGAGAAACATCAAATTTTATTTCCTGGAAATCATGTCAATAGAGTTAGTTGCAGGAACTGCGTGTCTTCTATTAAAATCTGATCAGAGTCTGGAACACGGCGACCTCCAGCAGAAGCCCTCCCTGATCAGAGAAAATGCCCATCCTGAAGGAATGGCTGCCTCAGAATCGTCACTTCCATAGCGACAGTTTTGGCGACATACAGCTGGTGGAGAGGAGGGAGTCAGAAATGTACTGGATGGTGGGCGGTACAGTGGGCTGGGTGTCATCACAGTGTTGAAAGCCAGGATGTCCTGGCACTTAGTCCGTACATGGCCAAAGCTTTGCAGGCTCTAAAAACCACACTCAACCCTGGGTCTACTAGGTGTATTGAGGAGGCTCAAGTGTGCAGAGCGATCCTGTCCGATCTTATCCTCATTTGGGTGGAATTTTTCATCAGCACATGACTCAGAGAGCTCTATTGGGAACCTTCATCAGACAACTTAAGCTGTCTGTGCCATTCCAATCTGAGCACAGGGATTTCCTATGCACTCTCCAATCCCTTGTCTTTGGTACAGACACTCCCTGGCAACATATTCTGTGTCCTGATCTTTGGTCACCCGATATGTTGGGGGTGGGAGTGGGTAGGTATGGGCAGGATGGAGGACTTTCTTGTGGATCTGCTCCTGGGCCCAGCAAAGATGACAATTCACAGGTTCAGGATGGGCACAGCCGACAGGGACAGTCACTCTGGCTGCCTGCTGTTCTTCAAGGTGTAATCCATGCCTGGGTGTTTCTGGAGAGGGAGCAAGCAGTGTCCATGCTTGGGGTCCTCCATGACCAGTGGGCATTGCAAGGAATGGTGCAACTGGTAGATACCAAAAGCAACATTATGATTTAGTTTTATAGGTTTCCATTATGTTTAAATTGAGATTTTATGTTTGAATTACTATATTCGTTGTAAATTTGTTCTCCCAGTGCTGGTTCTAGGGCAACCCAAGCTGACCCTTATAGGTCAACAACAACTTATATTTATGTAGTACCTTTAACATAATAAAACATTCCAAGGTGCTTCACAGAAGCATTATCAGACAAAATATGACATCGAGCCACACAAGGAGACATTAGGTCAGATGACCAAAAGCTTGGTCAAAGAGGTAGGTTTTAAAGAGTGTCTTAAAGGAGAAAAGTGAGGTGGAGAGGGGAGAGGTGTAGGGAGGGAATTCCAGAGCATGGGGCCTTGGCAACTGGAGACACAGCCACCAATGATGGAGCAATTAAAATCAGGGATGCTCAAGAAGCCAGAATTAGAGGAGTGCAGATATCTTGGAGGGGCGTGGCCAGAGATGGATTTGAAAACAAGGATGAGAATTTTAAAATCAAGACATTGCTTGACTGGGAGCCAATGAAGGTCAGTAAGCACAGGGGTGATAGGGGAATGTGACTTGGTGCGAGTTATGATATTGGGCAGCAGAACTTTGCTTAACCTCAAGTTTAAAGAGGGTAGAATGTGGGAGACCAGCCAGGAGCGTGTTGGAATAGTCAAGTCGGTAACGAAGGCATGAAAGAGGGTTTTAGCAACTGATGAGCTGAGACATGGGTGAAGTCCGACGATATTACCGAGCTAGAAATAGGCAGTCTTAGTGATGGCGTGAATATGAGGTCGGAAGCTCATCTCAGGGTCAAATGTGACACCAAGGTTGTGCACAGATTTAGCTTTTTCCAAAACAATGGCTTCATTATTCCCAATATTTAATTGGAGGAAATTTTTGCTCATCCAGTAATGGATGTCCGATAGGCAGTCTGATAATTTAGCAACAGCAAAGGAATGGAGAGAGGTGGTGGTGAGGTAGAGCTGGGTGTGGTCAGCGTATATGTGAAAACTAACCCAGTGCTTTTAGATGATATCGCCAAGGGGCAGCATGTTGTCGAGCAATAGGAATGTGAAAGGAGGGATGTGACTAGTGGTGTTCCGCAGGGATCAGTGCTGGGACCTTTGCTGTTTGTAGTATATATAAATGATTTGGAGGAAAATGCAGCTGGTCTGATTAGTAAGTTTGCGGACGACACAAAGGTTGGTGGAGTTGCAGATAATGATGAGGATTGTCAGAGGATACAGCAGGATATAGATTGGTTGGAGACTTGGGCGGAGAAATGACAGATGGAGTTTAATCCGGACAAATGTGAGGTAATGCATTTTGGAAGGTCTAATGCAGGTGTGAGGTATACAGTAAATGGCAGAACCCTTAGGAGTATTGACAGGCAGAGAGATCTGGGCGTACAGGTGCACAGGTCACTGAAAGTGGCAACGCAGGTGGATAAGGTAGTCAAGAAGGCATTCGGCATGCTTGCCTTCATCGGTCGGGGCATAGAGTATAAAAATTGGCAAGTCATGCTGCAGCTGTACAGAACTTTAGTTTGGCCACACTTAGAATATTGCGTGCAATTCTGGTCGCCACACTACCAGAAGGACGTGGAGGCTTTGGAGAGGGTACAGAGGAGGTTTACCAGGATGTTGCCTGGTCTGGAGGGCATTAGCTATGAGGAGAGGTTGGAAAAACTCGGATTGTTTTCACTGGAACAACGGAGGTGGAGGGGCGACATGATAGAGGTTTACAAAGTTATGAGCGGCATGGACAGAGTGGATAGTCAGAAGCTTTTCCCCAGGGTGGAAGAGTCAGTTACTAGGGGACATAGGTTTAAGGTGCGAGGGGCAAAGTTTAGAGGGGATGTGCGAGGCAAGTTTTTTACACCGAGGGTGGTGAGTGCCTGGAACTTGCTGCCAGGGGAGGTGGTGGAAGCAGATACGATAGCGACGTTTAAGAGACATCTTGACAAATATATGAATAGGAAGGGAATAGAGGGATATGGGCCCCAGAAGTGCAGAAGGTGTTAGTTTCGGCAGGCATCAAGATCGGCGCAGGCTTGGAGGGCTGAATGGCCTGTTCCTGTGCTGTACTGTTCTTTGTTCTTTGTTCTTTGAATGGACCACAATCAATTAAAAAAAGAATTAATACGCAGTACATGGGCAGTTGTCACCAGGGCACAAGCTTTACAGCACCATATAGCCCTCCAATAAGTCCCTTTAGATTTTATTCCATCTTTCAGAAAATCTGCAGGCAAAAAGAAAAAAATTCGCACAATAAAGAAAATATTGGTGGTGATGGACAATTTAGTTTCGGCCATAAACTATATGTGCATAATCCCCGTGTATTCTCCGGACGATTATTAACATTGCCCAAGATTTGCAAATCCGCCTCCAGCATCACTGCGCCGCTCACTTTCGTTTCTCGCTTTCCTACCATTTGCACAACAGTTCCTATTTCGCAACTTCTCGGAAACCACGTGTCACCCTTCCCGCAGCCTCCCTCCGCGGCGGCCCGACCGCTGCTCCCAGCTGATCCCCTGCCCGGAGGGAGGGAATGCCAGAGCTGGAACAGCTCGCTGGCCCCGCCCACCACGTCCAAGTCCCCCCTCCTCCGCGCGCCCCTTGGCTCCTCTGCAATTGTCGGCCGGCGGTTGGCTGAGTGAGACGTCAATCATGCGGGCACTGCGGCAGTCTGAAGGCGGTAATAAAAACAAGAAATGCTGGAACTGCTCAGCAGGTTTGCTCGCATCTAGAGTCTGAAGGCGGTGTTGGCTTTACCTGTTGCTTCTTCCGTATACATTGCCCGTGTGGTTTGGATGTTGCAGTTGAACGGGGCACACGTGAACAATTGAGCTCTTGACTGTCTGTTTCGGTTCGGGCTGCTGCCTTCCTCTCAATACAGGTGAGTGTGTTTGTGGAGCAGGACAAGGCTCATAGTCGGTTCGTTAATACTGAGGTCTTTTTGGCTCAAAAGGAGTTGCCATTTAGAAAGTCATCTGTCCTTTCGGATCAGCTTCTCAAAATTAACTTGTGGGAGTACATGGATGTTTTTGTTCTGGCAATTATTGTGTTTTGTATAAATGGTATTGTAGTAATTAGGATTGAAACATGGCGGAGGGCTACGAAACGTGGAAATCTGAAATCAAAGCAGAAACGTTGAAAATTGCAAGTACATATGTTAACATCGGAGCAACGATGGGTTATGTTGTGTCATAGAGTTATACAGAACAGAAACAGGCCCTTTGGCCCATTGTGTCCATGCTGGCCATCAAGCGCCTATCTATTCTAATCCCATTTTCCAGAACTTGGCCCGTAGCCTTGTATGCTGTGGCGTTTCAAGCGCTCATCTAAATACTACTTAAAAGTTGTGAGGGTTCCTGCCTCTACCACCCCTTCAGGCAGTGCGTTCCAGATTACAACCACCCTCATAAGGGCGGCATAGTGGCGCAGTGGTTAGCACCGCAGCCTCACAGCTCCAGGGACCTGGGTTCGATTCCGGGTTTGCAAGTTCTCCCTGTGTCTGCGTGGGTTTTCTCCGGGTGCTCCGGTTTCCTCCCACAAGCCAAAAGACTTGCAGGTTGATAGGTAAATTGGCCATTATAAATTGTCACTAGTATAGGTAGGTGGTAGGGAAATATAGGGACAGGTGGGGATGTGGTAGGAATATGGGATTAGTGTAGGATTAGTATAAATGGGTGGTTGATGTTCGGCACAGACTTGGTGGGCCGAAGGGCCTGTTTCAGTGCTGTATCTCTAATCTAATCTGGGTGAAAGAGTTTCCTCAAATCCCCTCAAAACTTTCTGCCCCTTACCTTAAATCTATGCCCCCTGATTATTGATCCCTCCACCAAGGGAAAAAGTTGTTTCGGTGCCCCTCATAATTTTATATACCTCAATCATGTCTCCCCTCAGCCTTCTCTGTTCTAAGGAAAACAACCCGAGCCTTTTCAGTCCCTCTTTATAACTGAAATGCTCCAGCCCAGGCAACATCCTGGTGAATCTCCTCTGCACCCTCTCCAGTGCAATCACATCCTTCCTATAATGTGGTGCCCAGAACTGTACACCGTACTCCAGCTGTGGCCTCACTAGCATTTTATACAGCTCCATCATAACCTCCCTGCTCTTATATTCTGTGCCTCGGCTGATAAAGGCAAGTATCCCATATGCCATCGTAACCGCCTTATCTACCTGTGCTGCTGCCTTCCGTGATCTATGGACAAGTACACAAAGATCCCTCTGACCTTCTGTACTTCCTGGGGTCCTGCCATCCATCGTACATTCCCTTGCCTTGTTAGTCCTCCCAAAATGCATCATCTCACACCTCTCTGGATTAAATTCCATTTGCCACTGCTCTGTCCATTTTACCAGCCCATCTATATCATCCTGTAATCTAAGGCTTTCCTCCTCACTATTTATGACACCACCAATTTTCATGTCATCTGCAAACTTATTTATCATACCTCCTATATTCACGTCTAAATCATTAATGTACACTACAAACAGCAAGGGTCCCAGCACCGATCCCTGCAGTACGCCACTGGTTGCAGGCCTCCACTTGCAAAAACAACCCTCGACCATCACCCTCTACCTCCTGCCATGAAGCCAATTTTGGATCCACTTTGCCAAATTGCCCTGGATCCCATGGGCTATTACTTTCTTAACCAATCTCGCATGCGGGGCCTTATCAAAAGCCTTACTGAAATCCATGTAGACTACATCAACTGCTTTACCCTCATCTACACGTCCAGTCACCACCTTGAAAAATTCAATCAAGTTAGTTAGACATGATCTCCCCCGACAAAGCCGTGCTGACTATCCCTGATTAATCCCTGCCTCTCCAAGTAGAGATTAATCCTGTCCCTCAGAATTTTTTCCAATATTTGCCCAGCCACTGATGTTAGACTCACCGGCCTGTAATTACCTGGTTTATCCCTGCTACCCTTCTTGAATAATGGCACCACATTTGCTGTCCTCCAGTCCTCTGGTATCTCTCCTGTGGCCAGAGAGGATTTGAAAATTTGTGTCAGAGCCCCAACTATCTCCTCTCTTGCCTCACAAGTGGCGCAGTGGTTAGCACCGCAGCCTCACAGCTCCAGCGACCCGGGTTCAATTCTGGGTACTGCCTGTGTGGAGTTTGCAAGTTCTCCCTGTGTCTGCGTGGGTTTTCTCCGGGTGCTCCGGTTTCCTCCCACAAGCCAAAAGACTTGCAGGTTGGTAGGCAAATTGGCCATTATAAATTGCCCCTAGTATAGGTAGGTGGTAGGGAAATATAGGGATAGGTGGAGATGTGGTAGGAATATGGGATTAGTGTAGGATTAGTATAAATGGGTGGTTGATGGTCGGCACAGACTCGGTGGGCCGAAGGGCCTGTTTCAGTGCTGTATCACTAAACTATAACAGCCTGGGAGACATCTCAACTGGGCCTAGGGATTTATCCACTTCTAAGCCTGCTAAAACAGCTAATACTTTCTCTCCTTCAATGCTAATATGTTCAAGTATATCACAATCCCCCTCCCTGATCTCTACACTTGCATCGTCCTTCTCCATAGTGAACACAGATGCAAAGTAATCATTTAAAACCTCACCTATGACCTCTGGCTCCACACACAAGTTGCCACTTTGGTCCCTAATGTTTCCACTCTTTCCCTGGTTATTCTCTTGACCTTAATATACTTATAAAACGCCTTGGGATTTTCCTTTACCTTGCCCACCAGTGTTTTTTCATGTCCCCTCTTCGCTCTCCTAATTACTTTTTTTAGTACCAACCCCCCCCCACTTTCTATACTCCTCTAGTGCCTTTGCTGTTTTCAGCACTCCAAAGCTGCTGTAAGCCTCTTTTTTTTTTTTCCTGATCCAATCCTCTATATCCCTTGACATACAGGGTTCCCTGGACTTGTTGGTCCTACCCTTCACCTTAATGGGTATATGTTGGCTCGGAACCCTCGCTATTTCCTCTTTGAATGACTCCCACTGGTCTGATGTACACTTTCCTACAAGTAGCTGCTCCCAGTCCACTCTGGCCAGATCCTGTTTTATCATATTGAAAATGGCCTTCTCCCAATTCAGTACCTTTATTTCCGGCCCGTCTTTGTCCTTTTCCATAACTACCTTAAATCTTAGAGATATGGTCACTATCCCCGAAATGCCCCCCACTGACATTTCTACCACTTGTCCAGCTTCATTCCGTAGGATTAGGTCCCTTCTCTTGTAGGACTTTCTACGTACTGGCTCAAAAAGCTCTCCTGTATGCATTTTAGGAATTCTGCCCCCTTAAGCCTTTTACATTAAGACTATCCTAGTTGATATTAAGTAAGTTGAAATCCCTATTATCACCCTATTATTTTTACACCTCTGAGATTTGCCTACATATCTGCTCCTCTATCTCTCCCTGACTGTTTGGAGGCCTGTAATACACTTCCAGCCAAGTGATTGCCCCCTTTTTGTTTTTAAGTTCTACCTATATGGCCTCATTTGAGGAATCTTCTAAGATGTATCATTCCTCCTTACTGCTGTAATTGACTCCTTGATCAATAGTGCAATGCCACCTCCTCTTTTATCCCCTCCCCTGTTACGCTTGAAGATTTTATACCCTGGAATATTGAGCTGCCAGTCCTCCCCTCCCTCAACCATGTCTCTGTGATAACAACAATATCATAATCCCATGCGCTAATCATCTGCCTTACTAGTAAGACTCCTTGTATTAAAATAGATGCAGTCCAGCCATGCACTTTTCCCTTGTGCCTTAACAGGTCTATATTTGCTCTGCCTTCCAGACTGACTCAGTTTCTCTTCTATATTTGACTGAGCGTAACCCCCTACAGTACCTACACTCTGTATCCCATTCTCATGCCAAATTCGTTTAATGCACCGCGCCCCCCGCCCCCCCCCCCCCCCCCCCCAAAACAGCACTAGCAAACCTCCCAGCAAGGATGTTGGTCCGGTTCCAGGTGCAACCCGTCCAACTTGTACAGGTCCCACCTTTGCCCAGAAACAGACCCAGTGATCCAGGAAATTAACATCCTCCCTCCTGCACCATCTCTTCAGCCACACATTCATCTGCTCTATCCCCCTATTCCTATACTCACTAGCATGTGGCACCGGGAGTAATCCAGACATTGCAACTTTTGAGGTCCTGATTTTTAATCTGCTACCTAGCTCTCTAAATTCTTGTTGCAGGACCTCCTCCCTCTTTTTACCTATGTTGTTGGTACCAGTGTGCACCATGACCTCTGACTGTTCACCCTCCCCCTTCCTGAATGTCCTGCAGCCGCTCCGTGATATCCTTGACCCTAGCACCAAAGAGGCAACATACCATCCTAGAGCCACGTTTGCGGCCACAGAAACGCCTGTCTGTACCCCTTATGATAGGGGATTCTATCACTATAGCTCTTCCACTCCTTTTCCTTCCCTACTGTGCAGCAGAGCCATCCATGGTGCCATGAACTTGGCTGTTGCTGCTTTCACCTGGGAGGCCATTCTTCCCCGCCCCCCCCCCCCCCCAACAGTATCCAAAGCGGTATATCTGTTTGAGAGGGGGTTGGCCACAGGGGACTCCTGCACTACCTGTCTGCAGCTACTGCTCTGCCTGGTGGTCAGCACTTCCTTTTCTGCCTGTGCAGCCATTATTTGCAGTGTGATCACCTCGCTAAATGTGCTATCCACGATGTCCTCAGCATCGCGGATGCTCCACAGTGAATCCACCCGCAGATCCAGCTCCATAATGCGGGCAGCCAGTTGCTGCAGCTGGATACACTTCCTGTGGGTAGAAACTGCTCTGATAAATTTCTATTTGCATCATTGTTTTACCTGGAATAAAAACAGAAAATGCTGGAAGTGCTCAGCTTCCATTTCAGCTCTGTGATCTTTCATCTTTCCACAGATGCTGCCAGACCTGCTGAGTATTTCCAGCATTTCTTGTTTTTATTTCAGATTTCCAACATCTGCAGTATTTGCTTTTATTTTAAGTTAGGAATGGATTGGGTTATGAGCAAGACAGTGTTTGGGGTTGGGGGGTGTGGTAGTGATGGCAGGACAGATTAAAAAAGATGGGAGCAGGCACACAGGAGAGTTCCTCTCAGTCCAGGAGCAAACAGTCTTTGAGTTCAAACTCTCTGTGGCTAGTTCAAAAGACCACTGGAACAGCCAGTTAGTCATGTGACCAGCTGGTCCAACCATTCCTGGCCTCAGACCTGAAACGTTAACTCTGTCTCTCTTCACAGATGCTGCCTGACCTGCTAAGTATTTCCAGCATTTCTTGTTTTTATTTCAGATTTCCAGCATCTGTAGTATTTTGCTTTATTTTAAATGGTAAAGGGTTGCATAATACAAAGGCAAATGGGGTAGTAATGGGACAAGTAAAGAAACAAAAGATGTGTATGGATGAGGTTTGCATGGTAGGATAGCAGCTGTCCAAACACAAAGTAAAGGAATAAAGGAAGAAACGAACTAGCAATGATTTAGTCAGGCAATGTGAGGAACCAGAGTAAAGGTGCACACGAACAAAGTAAGTTGAGTGCTGGGTTTGTCTAATGAAGATCATTTAGCCTATAATCAGGTGGAGGTTGTGCGGGATGACATATAGAATGCTTACAGCACAAAGGGAGGTCGTTTGGCTAGTCAAACCCATGCCAGCTCTCTGCAAGAGCAATTTAGTTAGTTCCACTTCCCTGCCCTTTTCCTGTAGCCCTGCAAATTTCCTTTTCAGTTGCATATCCAGTTCCCTTTTGAAAGCCATGATTGAATCTATCTCCACCAACCTTTCAGCAGTACCTTCGGGTCATAACCACTTGCTGTGAACAAAAATCATAGATTCTGTCATGCAGGCCCCCACCTGCCCAGAATGAGGGACATTGGTTTTGTTATGTGAACATTGATTTTTAACTGTCGCTGGAGCGAGGAAATGACTTGTTGAACAGATCAGCTGTGGCTGGAAGAAAACATTTGCATATTAACAGACGGTGCTTGTGTAGACAAAGGACCATTCCCTGACACTATCAACCCAAAATGGATGCTGATCACTGGACAGTGAGGGGTTGGGGAAGTGCATTCCAGGATCAGCTGGGGTGATGCAATCAGGGGGCAGGACTGGTTGGACCAGCTGGTCACATGACTAACTGGCTGTTCCAGGGGTTTTTTGAACTAGCCACAGAGTTTGAACTCAGACTGTTTGTTCTTGGACTGAGAAGATCTCTCCTGTCTGCCCGCTCCTGTCCCTTTTTTCTCACAAGCCTCTGAATCCACTGACCCATGAACCCCAAGATAGAAAAGTCTCCTACAGTGAACAAGGTTTAAGAAGAATAAAAACAAAATACTGTAGATGCTAGAAATCTGAAATAAAAACAAGAAATGCTGGAAATATTCAGCAGGTCTGGCAGCATCTGTGTTTTTTAAGAATAATACTGGGCCCCAACAAAAAGCAACATCACGTACAATCAAGGACTCTATAGTGAGCTCGAAGAACCGTAACAAAAACTCTTCAGATATTGCTTCAAACGTTTCCATTTTATTTTTCTTCAGTTTGGTTTGTCTCTATTTGCATGTATGGGGGGCTGGGGGGGGATGAAGCTGGAGCAAGTGGCTGGAGAGTGGGGTGGAGCAGCGAGGCCTGGGGGAGGGGCAGAGAGTGGCCAGTGGGGCGGGAGCAACATTCAGGCGCTTCCTCCGGCTGAGTGGGAGGACTGAATACCCGATGACGCCGTATCGCGCATGCGCGAAGATAGACCAGGCGTGGATACGTGATGACGTAATCCTGTGTATGTGCCGCTTAGTCCTGGCAAGATGTAGCTGCTCATGTGCGCATCTTGGTGCACTCTAATGATGTCAGTGGGCCGCTGCATTGTCAGGAATCACTTTATTAAAATTGTTACGGTAAGACGGTGAAGGCTGAGAGGGACCCCTAGACACCTTTTTTTTTTTTTTTCCCCTCCCCTGGTCGTAACAGATTCATAGAATGGTCACAGCACGGACAGAGGCCATTTGGCCTGTTGTGTCCGTGCTTGCTCTCTGAAAGAGCAATTCACCTTGTGCCATTCCCCCCACCTTCCCCCTGTAGCCCTTCACATTCTTCCTTTTCAGGTAATCGATTTCTCTCTCATGCCTTGATTGAGTCTGCCTACACCACACTCTCAGGCACTGCATTCCAGATCCTAACCACTCGCTGCGTGAAAAAGTTTTTCATGTCGCCATTGCTTCTTTTGCCTATTACTATAAATCTGTGCCCTCTGGTTCTTGATCCTCCCACCATTGGGAACAGTTTCTCCCTATCTACTCTGTCCACACCTCTCATGATTTTAAATACCTCTATCAAATTTCCTCTCAATCTTCTCTCTATGGAGCACAATGCCAGCTTCTCCAGTCTATCCATGTAACTGAAGTGCATCATCCCTGGAATCGTTCTTGTAAATGTTTCCTGCATGCGCTTAGAGCCTTCATGTTCTTTTCTCTAGTTCTATTGTCTGTATAAATGAAAATTGACCCCTTTTCTTCTCCCTCCCCAACAGTATGTTATACTTCAAACATGTCAGTTTGAAAAAATTATAATTTATGGAGTGTCTTTCGCAGTGCAACACTGTTTATCACAAGAAGTGCATACTTATTTATAGTTTTGGAACTGTTGCAATCTCCGTTGAAATTTTTCAAATCAATTTAAACAAAAGACATTTCTCTTAAAAGGATCATATTCTTGTGGAAATAAGTGTATTGTTAAGGAATCCAGATTGTGTTTTGGAAACTCTTGGTTCTTTCTCCAGTTATAAATACTTGTGTCTTAGGTTTCCCTTTTCCTTTTAATTCTTTTTGATTGTAGCTCAAATGAAGATATACAGTGTTTTGAGGATTTATGTAGAACATGTCAAATATATGCAAAACCAAAAATTTGGGTTTGGTCCAAGGAGAATGTATTGTGCTTAGCAGAGTGATGTTAAATTCTAGTAAGTTTCAGAATTGCAGTTATAGTTGAATATATTAGTTTGTGTCCTGTTTCCAGTGGCATTTTATCAACATGTTGTATAAATTACTGTCATAAGCCATTGTTTGGAAAATTGTGAAAATATGGTATTTTTATATTAATGGAAATACTGCTGTGAAAAGCAATATACTACGTAGAACTATGTGACATGATTTATAACCCTTTAGTGAATCGACCTTGATGAGAAACATATACAAAAATTAGAGAAAAACGAGGAAAAAATGAACTTTCACATTGAGCATTTTGGTGCAACAAGATCATCTGGAAACAGGAATAACAATTCAATAACTTTGTAGAAGCAATACTTTGCTTGCTGGTCACCTGCTAGTACAGAACTTGAGTATTGCTGGAAAAAAAGAGACATGCTGGCGAAGCTTTTTGTTTTGCACTCATCAGGACAGTTGCAAGAATGCCAGATTTCAAAGGGACCAACAATTTATACTGCATGAGAAAAGGATGCTGATTGGTTGGTAAGTTGACTCTGGTCGTGGCATTGCCATGGAGAATGCTCCAGTGAACTATTGACCCCCACATTTATGTTTAACTCAAAAAAAGGCGCAATGCCTGGACATGTTCCTTTTGCCTGCAGAGGACAGGACCTGCATGTGAATATATGAAACTTCTAGCAAGCATAAGTTAGCGATGCTGCGAGCCTGACTGATCTCAAATTGGTTGTTAGTGTTCTTGGCACGCTCTGTGTTGTTCAGTACAGTCTGTCCAATCGTGGAATCACATCTAATGTTAGAAATTGTGTTCTGTGTTTTTCAAGTATAGGCTGGTTGAGTATGAACAGTACTGTCCCTATTGTGAAGGGACACGTTGTTTGATACGATACACCAGTTATTGGAATCTGCGGTCTATGTAGCTGACATCACACTGGCACTGGTCTTATTGGCGATCTCATAAATAGGTCCTGAGCCATTTGCTCACCATGCAAGCTTGATGCATCAAGGCCATCATGCAGGATAAATGGCTATTCCAGTCAGATCATTGTTTATTGTGTATTGTGCATACTCATGAATGGGCCTATGGCCGCCACTTTCAGATCTGAAAAGAGCCCTGTCTACCTCAAATTACCCTGATGTTCCGTTCCAAAGTTATTGGCAGAAGACTGAAGGACACCCAGGGCCCAGCATTGGGAAAGCCAATTTTTAATTTTCCCTTAATCCTTCGGGGTCAGTGCACCAATATACCTGTAGTACATGAGGGTCAGCCCTTTCCAATGAGCATCGCCTACTAATGCCAAAAACAATTGATTGCACTCTGGAAAACTCTGCCATGGAGATGTTTGGGAGAATTTGGAAATTCTGTTTAAGTTTGCTGGTTGGTAAAGTGCCAGATAACAAAGCTTTTGCTGTAATTGAAGTTGGGGACATTATGCAGTCAATGGGATTTATAGAGACTTATTGACATTTTATAGCTAACGGGTATGACAATGAAACATGGAAGGTGCCCTATGTATTTTAAGGGAGAGGAGCTGAGTAATGAGTGTTTGCATATAATCCTTTTACCTTGCTTCGTATTCAGTCGAGACATAAATGAATGTCTGTCCTTTTTAGTAAAGTTTCTATGTGAACTGGATGTGGTCAATCTCAACCCAGTTCCTAGTAGATATAGCCAACGTCACAAACTGTTCCTTATCTAATGCTAATTGACAATTCAGTGCAAATCTCACTCCGAAGGTACAGATGCTTTGTATCAGAAATAGAAATGTAACACATAGTTGAGGCTTTTTGATGTTTGGTCTAATGTTGAATGAGCTTCACTCTGAAGTGGACTAGGCTGCCTCTGATCTGGAACAGGAAAATATTCCACTCAAAATAACTACTTGCATTTATATAGCACTTTCAACATTTCAGAACATCCCAAGGTGCTTCACAGGAACATGAAACAAAATTTAACACTGACCTGTATCAGGAGATTTTAGGACAAATGACAAAGCTTTATCAAAGAGGTAGTTTTTCAGGAGTATCTTCAAGATGAGAGGTGGAGAAGTTTAGGGAGGGTATTCTAGAGTTTAGGACCATGGTCTCCTGAAAGCACAGCTGGCAATGGTAGTGATTTAAAATAGGGGATGTGCAAGTCTTGGTTGTAGGGCTGGGGAGGGTAGAGATGGGAAGGGGGCACAGCCATATGGGGATATTTCTGTTAATATTTCTCACTTTGAAGTTGAAGTGTGGTTATTGTTGTAAAATATTCCAAATCTGTATTGTCCATGTATTTTCTTGAATTCGGTATAGGTGTAAATGGCTCTTTGATTAAAACATGTGCAATTTCTCTGCAGAATGTCACAGTGGTACCAGCTACAACAATTGGACTCCAAATTTCTGGAGCAAGTCGATCAGCTGTATGATGACAACTTTCCAATGGAGATCAGGCAGTACCTTGGACAGTGGCTGGAGACTAAAGACTGGTAAGAATTTCTTCAATTCCAATTCAAAAAGCTAATTGAAGATTAGTGCTAAGATTGGGTGGGGTGGGGAGGGGGAACGAAATTGGTCTTTGGCAATAACGCAAAATGGGTGATAGCAAATCAGCCTGATTCACAACCTGCACATTTCTTTTCTTTTGCAATGGATGATGAGCTGTGGAGTTGCTGACGCTCATTATTTGCTATTGTCTGTTTCTGTGATATTGACGAAGAGCAATTCCGCCCCCTGATGTTGTATCTCTACAGTCTGCACAGGTTGAGCTATTTGATTTTCACTTACATTGGTTTGTGTTGGTTAGGGAACATGCTGCCACCAATGATTCAATGGCCACAGTGCTGTTCCACGAACTGCTAGTGCAGTTAGATGACCAGTACAGCCGATTTTCCTTGGAGAACAACTTTCTGCTTCAGCACAACATCAGAAAGATCAAGCGCAACCTTCAGGTATGGATAGGAACTTCCAGACGCGATTACCTGAGTTATAGACCTGGATTCTCAACCCAGCTGTTTAAATACAGCTCACAACAGGGCCACAGCAAAGGCAAATTAGGATCTAACAGAAAATAAATCAGCTTTATTTCACTTTTCTAGTGTTTGTGAATAATCCTATATCTTCAACTGTTGTGTTCCTGTCTGTATAGTGTTGTAAGGATGACCGCTAATAAAGTATTTCAATAGTAAAATAGTGAGAATATAGAATAAATCTTTCATTTTATATACTAACCTGCACAGTAACAAGCTGATGGCATTTACTAAAGAATAAATTGAATATACACACTGAGCAAATTAACTAAACCCAGATGTAATGTAACTTACAGATTCGGTTGGTTTATATCACTTAATTGATTAGTTTGATTTTTAAAATAAAATCTGTGAGCCTGTTTGCGTTTGACACACTATTTTACATTGTACAATATACATGAAATCCAGAGTATATTTTACATGTAAATATTTTAATGAAAACTGATCTCCAAGTAACTTCTACACATTTAAAATTTGTAAGTTGATAATGGGCATGAAACCCAGGTGCGATTATACAATATAGGGGAAATTTTTTTTAGAAGCAGGAAAAAATGCTTGTTGGGGGCATTTCAGAACTTACAAAAGTGTAGTTTTTAATGCAATACGTTTTTGAGTAAATTTGCAAGTTAGGCTGACCTAAAGAAGCCAAATTTTAGGTACAGGCATTTATTGGATTTTCAAAATGATGTTATAGTTGATTAACTTCATTTAATTGCTCTGAGAATGTAGATAGATTACTGTAAACTAACTACTTCTAGTATGTTTGTTAGAAATTCTAATGTACAAGCATATATTTATATGTAATGTAACCCTAACTTCTATTTTTTAGGTTTTCTTCCAGGAAGAACCTATTCTTATGGCACTGACTATATCTAACTGCCTGAAAGAAGAAAAGAAAATCCTGGAAAATGCATTGAAAGCTGAACAGGTACTTCTTTAATTGAACATGTTTCAGTTTAGTCTTATTTAATGAGGAAATAAATGTTTGTCAAGAGAATGTTCCTCCTTTTTTCTATGAAATAAAGCTTCTTCTGTTGCTTCACCTGATCTTTGTCCAACGTGGACAGCTGCTGCTGCATTTGTTTCCTTAAATTGTTAACTTTATTTCTGTTCCAAAATGTAGTGATTTTAATCTCTTTTGACTGCAGCCAACATGGTGGGTATGTTGAGTTTCATCAGAGTTAGACCGGATATAATACACTAGTTATACAGCAAAAATATATGACTGACAAATAGCAAGTACTGGTCCAGATTGGCAGGACGCCTGGCATGTGTGAACAGCTCTTTATTTCCCTCTTTTTCTCTCCTCTTGGTGCTTTAAACTTCTCATACTACCCAAGTGTGTTAGTATGGATCTACCCTTCGGAGTTTCTCTCCACTGCCTACTGCACTAAGGTCTACCAAAGTCTCTTACTTTATACCCTTTTTCAGGGGTGGACCTGGATGTATCATTGACAAGGCCTTATGAACCCATTAAGATTTACTTTATTTCAAAATACCCTCTGGAACTTCGAGTTCTTTGTCTAAATCATGGGTTGAAGACCCTGCCTTTAATGTCATTCACCTGCCATTAGCTTCTTGAGCCTTCACATGTACCTTCTGTCCTTGATCAATCAAGCCTTGAATCATCCTTTCCTTATCTGGAGCTGTTCTTCATGCCCAGTCCCATTCTCCCAGGAACATTCCACCTCTGACCTTCAAAGCTAACTTTCAGAAGTTTCATTAATTTGTATCTGTCCTATTGCCATTTATTTATCTAAGGTGGTTTGTAAGGCCTGTCAGCAAGCTGTTCATAATGGCCATTTAGTTCAGCTGTTCTTATTTCTTATCAAACTGTTGAACCATGGAGTGATTCACTAAACCAGTTCTATACTAATTCCACACACTAGTTAACTTGCATTCCAGCATAGTCTTAAGTAAGGTTGAATGAGAAGCCCAACACTGTTTTGTAGTATGGTTGTTTAAATATCTGCCAGTTGCTCTCCCACTAGGCCTTGTCTGACTATGACCCCTTTCCGGGCTAGGTACAGCTGTCATCAAGAATCATTATTCCCTGATTTTATTTCGAGAGAAAAGAAACCTTAAGCGGTTTCCAAGGAATAAAAAACTTGCAGCACTAACCGATTCCTTTTATCTATTTCAAGCTAATTTTTATATGGATATACACAATAGGCAGATTATTAATTTCTAACAGTATCGTGTAAGAATCAGTCGGGTTAATATTGGAGGAACAAAAGGCTGGAAACTTGAAATTTGCCATTCTAGTATGGATTTCTGCAGGAAATGTCTTTTCCCATTACCAGAAACAATATTGAAGGTGAACTCTTCTCCCAGCTCTGAAGAGGACTTCATGGGTCCAGCCCTCAAGGAAAAAAACTGCTGGCATTACCCAGGCAGTTGAGTTATTGAAAGGTGTGCCAAAGAGTTTCGTGCCCATGCGTGCGTGCCATCCACATTCTACACTCTTCCTTGAGAGTGTGGGCATCTGGGCCGTCACGGCAGGAGTTCATGTTTGCATTCTTAGCTCAAATGGCTGCCACGTAGGCTCTGTGCTCTGCAATGCAGAGATTGGAGCTTTGAAGGAGTCACTCGTCTTCTGTGTATTGCTGTTTTTGCAGATCTGGAAATGCTGAGGCCCAGCCTCTGAGTGGTATGTGATTGCCTCTCTTGGACCTCCGCATATCTCTCTTGTCATCCCCTCAACTAATGCCCACCTTGATGCCAGCTGAGTCACGCTGTTCTGATCATGGTCCTGAGCCCAGCCCTCATAGGCTCGACCAACCACAAGCCACTGGCCATGATTGTTTTGAGACCCCACATGAACGGTAATAGTCTTCCACTGAAGCTTCTGCTGAGACTACTACGGAGCAACATGTTAGGAAATCTTTTTTAGAATAAAAGTTGGTTACTTGGCTGAGAAATGATTGAAAGCCAATAACGTTTGCCATTAAATTAATCACATCACATTTGGCACTTCAGTTTAGTGTGGTTTAATAGCTTTGCATCTGCATTGTCAGTATGTCATTTGATATAGAAGCTGTTTGGTTTGGTTTAAGTGTTTTTAACAGATCTTTTAACTGTTCTTTAGCAGGATTAAGAAGTGGTAAAGATGTAACAAGGACAGTCAAGTGGAGGGACTCTTAAATTCTCAGGGTAGGGGTCTGAGTAATTAGCTGATCCTTGACCTCTCTAGCTGTGAGGTTTTGAGATGCCCACCTTTCTCTGTTTCTTTTCCTTTACCTGGTTGTCTTTGTCTAATGTGGACTGCTGCTGCTGCCCTTCTACCTCCAAGTTCAGGTGCAGGCATCTGTTATATAAGGTTATGCATATACAGTGTGTGCCACACCACAACAAATAAGACTGTCAGGCATATTGTAGGGAGGCCCCTCAAATGGTCAAGACACCTGAACTTCTACTTCAGAATTCTTTTGGTGTGTTCTACAATTATTCCAGGTGGTCCCCCGGCTTTGGTTAAATTTGTACTGCTCAGGCATGGTAGGTTTGTGCAGGGATGTCATGCAGGGGGTAAGTCTTGTCCCCATACACCAGCAGCCATCCTGTCATGCTCTTCCCAGGGTTCTAATTAGTGGGGGAGGGGAAGGATGGTGATTTGTCTTGAGATCAGTTCATTGTGGCATCTCCCTGGGTACTTTTCACAGACCTGCGTGACGGTTTCTTGTGATTGGGGCAACATCGGTCCTGAATCTAAGAATAAAATCAATTAAAAATTTGGGAATGGTTTGGTAAGTACCCAGCCATGGTTATAGCCCCCTTGCGCGCTGTTCTACTGGTGGATTCGATTGTAATTACACCTTGTGCGTGACCTGTTTTCTGCTACATGGTGGTGTGGACTTTCCAAGAGGGCATAAATCTAGATCCACAACAGGTATATCAGTTTTTTTGTTTTTTTTTTGCCACCACCTTCCCTTTCTCCTTTTTTTTTTTTTTTTCCCACCCCAGCCAGCCTCTCTTGTTCCCAGAGACAGATTGCCAATTCCAGCTGACATTTTCTAATGTTCTAACTCTGTGTAGCAGAGGAGTTGAATCTGGTTTGTACAGCTCCCTTAGATGCTGGCTATCAACAAATAAATCATCAGGAGAGCAGTGGCTATTTAACTTTTGAAGATTTTCAAATTTTTCAAGTGTCGTCTTGTTAGTAGTGTCTGTGCCTCTGAACATCCAGTGTTGCTGTTCTTCCAGCAGATGTACAGCACTGACGTAGAAGGATTGAAAACCTAGCCTGCCCTTCATCAGAATTGTGGAAGGAAGTAAATAGCTAAATATTTATTTGAATTTGTTGCAATTTTTTTGTTTTAATTTGTAGAGTCATGTTGGTCCTGTCCAGAATGCTGTAATTCAGGATAAGCAGAAACAGCTGGATCAGAAAGTGAAGAACGTTAAGAGCAATGTTCAAGTAAGCATATGGTCACAACAGAACAGCATTCCTATTTTCCTATGAGCCCACATTATTAGATAATAGAATGTAGGTTAAGAAGAAACTGATTTCTCTTCAGAAGTCATTCAAAAGTAGATTTTGAAGTTCAAGCTGGTCTAGAGAACATGAAGATTGGCTATGTGACAATATACAGCTTTTGTCTATGTAATGAGCTTGGGTACCTTGTATTATGGGCTTTACTTTAAGTGATTATCGGACTGAATTTGTAGCAAAATCTGGTTCTACTCTACTCCCCAAGAGACCTTCCAGCAGTGGCTGGAACATGTTTCTGGTTGAATTTGGATTGGTAGGCTGTTCAAATATGGGAATCATCATGTCATTGTTCCAATGGGTAATAAAGTGAGTAGTAATCTGAAATAAAAACAAGAAATGCTGGAAATACTCAGCAGATCTAGCAGCATCTGTGGAGAGAGAGAGAAGCAGAGTTAACGTTTCCGGTCAGTGACCCTTCAGTTCTTCAGGGGAGGCGGTGGCGTAGTGGTATTGTCACTGGACTAGTAATCTAGAGACCCAGGGTATTGCTCTGGGGACATGGGTTCAAATCCCACCACAGCAGAAGGTGGAATTTGCATTCAATTAATAAATCTGGAATTAAAAAGCTAGTCTAATGATGGCCGTGAAACCATTGTCGATTGTTGTAAAAAAAACCCATCTAGTTCACTAATTTCGTTTAGGGAAGGAAATCTGCTGTCCTTATTTGGTCTGGCCTACATGTGACTCCAGATCCACAGTAAGAGCCACTCTGTTGTATCTAACTGCTACAAAGTCAATAGCACTGTGGGTGTACCTACCCCGCATGGACTGCAGCGGTTCAAGAAGGCAGCTCACCACCACCTTCTCGAGGGTAATTAGGGATGAGCAATAAATGCTGGCCTAGCCAGCGACGCCCACATCCCATTAATGAATAAAAACAATTCTCATTGTAAGAGCGATTCGGACTTGACACTAGTTGTTTGTAAACAAGCCTTTATTAAACTTAACCTAGTCTTAACACACACAATGTTTAAAGCAATAGTATTACACAGGAGCAAACAATATTACCTGTCTTCATTGGATAGAGAGCATAACCAATGGACTGTCCTTCGACTTTCAGTCCTGTTCTCTATAAATTCAAGCTATTTAAACTCCCTGTCTTCTATTCTAGCTAGTCATATAGTTAGTTTGTTTGTTTTCACAGGTGCCTATTTCTATCTCACTTGCTCAAAACTTTAGAAGATTCAGGCCTTTTTGTATCAAGGTTTGAACTTTCACAGTATATTCTCACCTGCAAGTCAGATGGTTACTGCTTCAAGCTCCACTATTATGACTTGAATACATAATCAAGGCTGACACATCAATGTTGTACCAGGAGTACTTCATTATTGGAGATACTACCTTTTGTATGAGTTATTAAACTGACGCCTACGTGTCTGTTCAGCTGAATGTAAAAGATCCCATTTTGCACAAAAACGGGAAAATTCTTTTGCCCAACATCCCACAACCAACACCAACAAAACAAAGCTGGGCATTTATCCTGTTTGTGGGAACTTACTGTGTGCAGATTAACTACCTGATTTTTCTACATAACCGTGACAGCACTTCAAAGAATAATTCATTTGGCTGTGAAGCTCTTTGGGACATGACATGACATGAAAGGAGCTATATAAATGTGAGTTTGTTCTATTTTTTGTTTTTGTGATTGTAGGAGATTGAACAAGAAATCAAGTTTCTTGAAGATCTTCAGGATGAATTTGATTTCCGATCTAAAACTTTGCAAAGTCGAGGTAAGAAGTAAATTCTTTGCTAATGTGTATATCAAGGTTGCTGGTGAAAGAAGTTGTGTAAGTTTACAATTCTTCTATAGTCATCTTGAGCATTTATGTTATACATGTAACAAATTAAAATTATATGTAATTTATTCTGTTTTGTATTTAATTCTCAATTTACCTTGATAGAGCATGAAGTGAATGGTTTAGCTCAAAATGAAATTAAACAAGAGAAACTCCATCTCCACAATATGATGCTTAAGTTGGATTCGAAAAGAAAAGTAAGCCTTTTTTTTTATTGTAGTGCTATGATTATTGCTAATGCTTTATTAACTGCTATCATATTAAGCTTATAAGTAACAATCTGATTTTCAGGTTTTATTTTTCCATTTTCTGAATTTGAAATAAAACTGAAATCCACTATAAACAAATATGTTTTCAGTAACCATCACCCAAGACAGATTAACTGGTCATTTACCTCATTTGCTATTTGTTGCACCTTGCTGTGCACAAGTTGGCTGCAGTAGTTGCTGATAAAACAACAGTGACTACACTTCAAAAGTTATTTAATTGACTGCTAGACACTTTATGGAGTCCTGTGGACATGAATGGTGCTATGTAAAATGGGGTTTTCCTTTTTTCTTTTGTTTCAAATTTTAAAACCATGTTTATAATTAAAAAGATCAAATTTTTTTTCAACCAGAAAAAATAATTTCAGGTGGAGCAAAATACTTATAAATAAATAATAAATTGATGTATATCATTAACAGCACTCTTTGTCATGACTTGCCCATGGAAGTTTTGTTCAGTGATGATATATAACATGTTCTATATTCGATTTTTGTTCTGTAGAGGGAGAGAAGGTAAAGTGCATCTTGTATCAAACAAACAGGATAGTGGCTGGGAATTGCAATTTGTGACATTCCAGTTGAACCTTGAAATCAGAAGTGGGGTTGTTTGTTGAGACACTCATATCTGGCTTTCTAAAACCATCAATGTATTCAGTTCATTGAAAATTTATCATGTTTATATAGACATCTATTTATTTTAAAAGACTAATATTCCAGAAAACCTTTTGTGTACATGCTCTAGAACAAAGCATTCATGACTTTCTTGTATACTTTTTAAATGTAGAGTTCACTGACATGCTACATTGTTATTTGTAGGATGTAATCAATAAAACTGCCTCTCTGCTGAATGAAACGGAACAAATTGAGGGCATTTTGATCAATGAAGAGTTGGTAGAATGGAAGCGACGACAGCAGATTGCATGTATTGGCGGACCACCAAACACCTGTCTTGACCAGCTGCAACAATGGTGGGCTTTTCGACCATTTGTAGCAACTTTAACTGCGGTTGGCTAACTCAGCACAAATTATTGATTTTGAGCACAGAACTTACTTGGGTGTACCAGGAAGTGAGTTGAACTACATAGTCACTAAGGAGTTTTGATTATTTAAGAATGTGGGTATCGATACCCCAATAAAGGGATATTAATTAAAGGGAAGTTAACAAATCCTTAACTCCTTGTCAAAACACCATTTGGAAATTCACCTTCCCTTCTCCCGTCTCCATTCTAACCCTTTCCAGGGAGTACTAGGTGTTTGAAAATGGCTTACTTGAGCTGTCTTTCATCCTGTCTGCAGCTTACCTCTTAGTAACACCTAATCTATTACTTGAAATGTTCACATTTCACATTGGTTTCAGATACAATGCAACTTGCAAGTCCTATTGGTGTCCCTAATTTACATCAGCTGCCCTTATTTTCAAAACATTCCTTTTTTATATGTACTGTAACCTGGATGAACCAGATATCCTGGGATTAGCTGTATCTCCTGCAGCGTCACGTGTCTTCACCCTCGCCTGGGATCATGCCTAATTATGGAGCTTGCCAGCAGGATGTGCTTTCAGTTCATTTTCTGTTTGTTCGGTTTCCTAGTTCATTGCTTTCCCAGGTTTCTTTTCCATTAAGGGCAGGATGTTCTGATCTTGAATCTATGGTGGTTGCTGCAGGGCCAGAGTACTTGGGAGAACCCAGCCAGAGTGGGGGGAGATTAATGTCCAAGAAGCTCCTGTCCTGGACCCCCTCCTTGCATGTGCTGTAGTTCCTAATGTTTAAAGTGCTAGATGGTGGGTAGGGGGCTGTTCGAAGCTTATTAGTATATGACATATCCATGGAGTAGGACTGCCAAAATTGGTTGGAGGCATTCCTGGAGGTTTGAGCACTTGATCTGACTACATGCCATCTGATTGCATGATGCCAGATTGCATGACTTCTGCAAATGTTATTTACATTAGCTTATAAAGATTGAGTCCCTTGTAGTTGAACATCTTTATTTCTAATTTTGTGCCAGCAGCTGTTGTGCGAGAAGTTCTAAGAACCAGGGGGCCACCCGACAGCAGGTGAAGACAGGAAATAGAGGACAGAGAAAGGGGGGGGGAAAAACTAATGCTGGTGCTCTTTTGCTTGTGTTCGCTCTCTCATGCTCTTTCTTTTCCGCCACCACCACTGGTGATTTCAGGGACCCTTGACTCCTGACAGACACGAACTCCCCATCCCACATGCCCTGCTTTTGGGAACGGAGATCTCTTTACATACCATGCATAGTGGCATATCTGAAGGACTGAGTGCTTGCACAACTCTATCCTGGATAGGAGGGGTTCTCTGCCACTATGGATGATGGGTAAAGAGATCTCCCTTGTGGAAAAGCTATCTTTCCATCCGCTGCCAACTCGAGCTTACCTTTGTGTCCAAAGCTTTATGCAAACAAATTTGGTGCATTGAAGGCTGTCTGTAGTTTAGAATTTGCGAGTGTCCGTGGTTTAAAGGGGCAGTTTGAGTCGATTATAATGCAAGTTATTTGGGACTGTTGGTGTTTTTTTTTTGGTTTGCAGTGTCTGTTTGTACAGATTTATCTGTAGTTTGGAAAATCTATTGATAGTTAATTGAGAACATTACATTTTTCAAGATTATATAGCTTTTATGGAAAAGGTAAAAAGGGACTGAGAATGGCTGTTGCAGTTTGTAACTTGCTGATCTTTAGTTTCAATGATGGTTGTGCTTTCAGGTTCACGCTGCTGGCTGAGAGTTTGCAGCAGGTTCGGCAACAGTTAAAGAAACTGGAAGAACTTGAGCAGAAATATTCATATGACGGGGACCCTATTACTCACAATAAACAATTTCTGGAGGAAAGGAACAACAATTTGTTTTGCAATCTTATTAAAAGGTAACAATTTTGATAACCGCTCGAAGAAATGTGACTTTTTTTCAAAAGTTGCATCCAAATTCATTCCATTTTAAGCTTCCATTTTTCTTGTCTCCTGATGCCAGTCTACAAAGTAGTGCAAAACAAAGGAAAATTGGGTCTGGTGTAAAAGAGGCTGCTAATTTGCTATGAGCCCATTTCACGCTTCTGGCAAAGACCAATTTGCCCCTGTTGACCTTTTGTTAGGGTACAGTTTTACAAGTGTTGGCAGTGTACTTGTATCTTGGCAAGTGGCCATTCTTCAGCTATCACCCTAGACAATGGGTTTTGGCAGCCTGTTTAACTGTAACCTTACCCAAAAAATAAAATAAAATTTATCTATTGCTGTTTGTCTCCAATAACCATCTGTTCAGTAGTGGAGAGATTTTGCAGAACTGTCTTAACCAAAATGCAAATAATGTGTTTGTGCCAGCACAAATGGTGAAGATTCATGCAATGTCCTCCCATAGACTCTCCCAGTATATGAACTAAATGAGCATCAATATTAAAGTGGAAGTAAACGTATTCCATCCTCCAGTTTGAGAAGCACCTTGAACTCTGCCAACGCCTTCACATATTAGGGCACGGTCTCCCCTTGTGAATAATCACTGTTCCTTTTCACTCATTAACTTTTGTTGCATTTCACCCTGTCTCTGGGTAGATTGTATTGCCCTTTTTTAAAAAGGAATACTTTTATTTGTGAAAAGTTGATCATTTACATTTAACTGCATGTATTTATGTTCCACTCTATTTTAGTTCCTTTGTAGTGGAGAGACAGCCTTGTATGCCAACTCACCCACAGAGACCAATGGTCCTAAAAACTGGTGTGCAGTTCACTGTTAAGTTAAGGTAAGTGATTTTTTTTTTTTAAAAACCTTCGATCATAAGTAACTTTCATACAGATAAATATTGAGTTTCCCAGATTGGTGTAGTACGAGACCTTTTGGCTGTTTTCTCTTATTTAAAAAAAAAAAATTGCCTAGCCATATCTAAAGCTAAATTAACCTTGACCATGGGATCACCATGATTTGTATGGTTCAATTTATTTTCAGTTAATTGAAAATGTTAGATTTTTTTTTAAGATTATATAGTTTTTATGGAAAAGGTAAAAAGGGATTGAGAATGGCTGTTGCAGTTTGTAACTTGCTGATCCTTAGTTTGAGTGGTGGTTGAACTTAATGAGCCCTTGGGGAAGCTTTGACATGTGTTAGTATTCAGATGTCCTGAATAGACCCCAACATTTGTTATTAAGTATGAGCTAAGGACTATACCATCTGTATTGAGGAGCTGAAAGCCTTAACCAGACAGAAGTAGCTGTAGACCGTGGCTGAAGAGTGTTACGTTTTAGAGGAACCGTTTTTTTTTTTACCCATAGCATTTTATGATCACTCTGCAAATGCTTTGAATGCACTATTGATGTGACAAAAGTTTTAATAATAAACCGGTGTTTTCATGCACAAAAAAAATAAGGTTTGTGCTTTGATAGAGTACTGTGTCTATCACCTTGTATAACTGAAAATGAATTTGGAGCCTTGCCTTTCTCTGTTATGATGCATTATGTGATGGAGGCCAGACTTCACACTGGAATCTTGGTGACATGGTTTTAAGTCCACACTTCACTAAACTGGGGACTTTAAAAGTGCAGTGGCAAACAGTAAGAATCTGAACTGCTACTAATGGCTAACATAAGGAAATGTTTTAATTTAGTCACATGGGGATAGCTTCCTTTTTTAAAAATCTACTGTATGGCACCTCATACTTTTTTATTCCCATTTTGTTACAGGCTCTTGGTACGGCTACCAGAACTAAATTACCAATTGCGTGTAAAAGCATCCTTTGACAAGTACGTAATATATTATTTTCATGTCTGTTTTGCTGCAAATTATAGGTGGCATCTCATTAGGGGAAAGTCGTAATTTAATGTAAATTAAAAATTTCAAGACTAGCTAATATTGATTTATATGCCAATGCCCATGAGTCAACAGGAATAGCTGAAATGCAGATTGGTTTCACAATAGGATGAAGTGATATCGTACTAGAACACTTCCTAGTTTCTCAGTTGGTTTTTAAGAATAATGGGCTATTGTCATTAAATCTGCTATTTTCAGGCTTTTGCATATAAAATAGAATTTAATAGTGTAATTTATTTTTAGGGATGTCACTGAAAAGTGTTCTGTAAAGGGGTAAGTACTGACATTTATTTCTAATGTTGATTTTTCCCTTTTATAATTTTGTCTTTTTTCATATGTTTCACTCTAATTTACTTCCTCTTAGATTTAGAAAATTTAATATACTAGGAACTAACACAAAAGTGATGAACATGGAGGAGTCAACGAATGGAAGCTTAGCTGCTGAATTCAGACATCTGGTAGGCAGCTGCACTGAACCAAACGATGGATCAGTGTATTCCACACTGCTCTTCTACTGTAATCACCTCAGCTGAGTTCAATAACAACATTTACAGAAAAGTGCAGATTTTAAAACTTAAATATGCTATGGTCTGTTTCTACATTGCAGCAGTTGAAGGAACAGAAAAATGCAGGAAGCCGAACAACAGAAGTAAGTGCAATATTATGGGTACCTCCAACCTCAACTTCTCCAACACTTGCGTCTCCTCGCCAGCCTCCCCAGTTCCACCCTGCACAATCTCCAACTTCTTCAAAACTCCATTGCACATTGTATCCAACGCTAATTCCCATTTACCCATCATTTCAGTACTTGCTGATCTTGTCTTTCTGACCCCTAACACATTGAAAGCAAAATCCTCATCTCGCTATTTTGTTTTGTCAAGCTACTTGTATTGTGTTTTTAAAACCATCAGCAAAGCTAATTTTTCAAATCTGCCTAAGCAGGGCCCTCTTATTGTGACTGAGGAACTTCACTCCATCAGCTTTGAGACTCAGTTCTGTCACCAAAACCTGATAATTGATCTAGAGGTAAGAACTTTTTGGGGCAAAAAAAAATCACTTCTAAAAGTGAATTTGGGGTTTCGCAGCAATTTGAAGACAAATCCCATGATTTTGTCTTTTTAGAAAAAGTAAATATCTATGTGGGTGTCTCTGGCATTAATTGCACATTGAGTTGCCCTAAGAAAGTGGTGAGGGGAGACCTTCTTCAAACAAAACTGTTCGATACAGCTGAATTTGAAGCCAAATCCCATGATTTTGCTTTCTGAAGTTGAAGGCTAAGCAGGTCGACAGGGCTGGGTTTGCTCTTGTTTCCAGTGCCTTTCACTATTTGACATATGCTAATAAGTGACGGGCAGAGCAATAGCTCTGTTTTTCAGATTGACTACCTATATCTTGCCAGTGTCATGTAGATATTTGCTAGGACCTCCCTTTTTGCTATTTCATTTATATGAATGACTTGGATATAGGTACAAGAGGTTCTGCAAACTAAGGAAAAATGCATGAGAAAGAAGAAATATTGAGTGAACAAATAAGTGGCAGCCGCCTTTTTAATGTGAAAGAAGTATATTCCAAATATTTTTGACAATGCAGGAATCAACAGATCTAGGGGTGTAGATCCATCAATCTTTAAAAGTGGGATTGCAGGTGGAAAAAAACATATAAAACTTGGAGTCTCAGTTCCTTTATGTAGGGACAATAAATATAAAAACAAAGAAATGATATGAGTTTGGACTATTTTAGATACCATTATGGTTGCCATGAAAGGGTAAAACTGAGAAAATACCAGGAATGAGATATTATAGTTATGAAGGGAGAAATTCATTTGTGCAAACCATGGCATACAGATTTGTCTTTTCTTGTGGGACCGTCTGCCCCTGGGTTTGCTTAGTGTCACTAGTAGTGAATTTCTTCCTCTAAAAATCTTTTTTTTAGCTTGTTCATTTCAACAGAGAAAATTGAGAATAATAGTTCTTGAAATCAAAACTTCTTGTAAATTTCAATGGAAAGGAAAATCAGGTGGTTTCTGTAATGGGTTCCAGTGGCAAGTTGAAAATTACCCTCCGATTCCTGGGGGTCAGTTTTCGCTTTTGGGCGCCGGAAACAGGAGCTGGGACTATCTCCAGGTCCTGAACCCGCCCCTAGGGGAGAAGCAGTCACTCATTTATATTTTGGCTAGGGCGCCCCCTTAATTAGCAAGGACACAGGTTCCCTGAAGAGCAGCTAGCTGCAGTAAAGGGTAAGTAAGAGTGAGTGGGGGGGAGGGGGGGGAAAATCCTTCTACAGATGGCCTTTGGCTGCAGCCACACCCACGCAGACGGGGAGACCCTGTATGCCTGCCTGGATATTGACACTCAGGCCTGCTGTTGGCTGACTGCCTCCAGGCAGTTGAACTGTCCCCGTCGCGTTGGAGGAACTGGAGACCAACTGGAAAATCCCAGATGACTGCCTTTAACTACTGTTAACAAGGCTCTTAATGGGCCTCTGGGCCTCGAACTCGCCTCCCCAAAATGGCTGGTGCAAGGAATGGTGGCAGGAAACTGGCATGCCGGCTGGCGCTGGTATTTTCAGGCCCCGTCCACCTCCGCTCCTGATCTTGGCAGAGCCCAAAAGTCCTGTCCCTTATATCACTAGAGGAATAAAGAGGGAAGTTATGAGAAATAAGTTATTAGCACATGGAATGTTTTACCACAATTTGCTATGGCATTGTTTAAAAGGAACTGGATATGACATTTGAAAATAAAGACTAAAAGATGTGAGAAGGTATAGAAGAAATAGGATCGGAATCAATGGTTCCAATTTGAAGAGCTAGCACCAGTGTGTAGATTTTTAAATCAAATGGCTGTCTCTTTCTATGTTGCAATATCTATGCCTTCTATTAGAGTATAACTGGCTAACTCATTTTTCAAAGAATGATGCATTTCATAATGAGACTTTTTTTTTTCTACCCTTTTACTTCTGCAGATTACATCGTTGCCTTTGGTGGTGATATCCAACGTTAGCCAGCTCCCTAATGGTTGGGCTTCTATTTTGTGGTACAACATGCTTGTAAGCGAGTCTAAGGTATGCATCTGCATGTCATGTTTTGACTGGCATCGTTGGGTGTCACTATTTTATAGGTTGAAGCTATGTCGCATTTACACTATTGGGATACCTTTCCGACTTTGTATTGACAACGGGGAGCCCTGCCTGCTAATGGTGCATAACAGAAGTTTGGATAATGTGCAGTGCATGCCCAAATTTTCAATATATGCTACTGGTGGGAAATGCTCCCTGCCAGCAGTGCAATACAGAAAATTATCCATTATGTCTAATGGCTATTTGCAGTGGATTAACATTAAATCGTTATATTGCCTGATCCACCCACCTTAAAGCTTCACTCCCTCCATCATCGGTGCAGTGTGTACCTTCTACAAAATGCGCTGCAGCAACTCGCCAAGCTCCTTTTGACAGCACCTTCCGATCCTGTGACCTTGACCACCTAGAAAGACAAGGGCAGCAAATGCATAGGAACACCACCACATGCAAGTTCCCCTCCAAGTCACGCACCATCCTCATTTGGAAATAAAAACAAAGTGCTGGAAATACTCAGCAGGTCGGGCAGCATCTGTAGAGAGTAAAGCAGAGTTAACGGGCTGAATTTCGGCGGCAGGTGCAGAACATGATGGCCATTTCCCACTGGTCCCGCGCTGCCATGATTGTACAGCGGGTGACCACTTTACGTATTGACGGTTGCCCCATCCCCCAATCATATGGTGGGGGCAGCATTGGCAACTATGTTTGTGGTGCTACCTGTTGAGGGAACAGGTGCTGGCACCATTTTTTAAAAGGCTTCCAACCCTGCAAACATTCCACCATAAAGCAGAGTTCACCCCTTCTCCACATCAGTGATGCTAGCTTTCCCTGAATGGGAAAGTGAAGGCGCGTGAGTGCCACTCATTGTGCTGAGAATTGGGAACTGAAGGTAAGATCGCTGCAGTTTAGATTTTAACTCCTGCAAATGTGTTTAATTAAATACACGAACTCTGGTCCTGTTGCAGAGGGGCCGCCATGGAGCTTCCCCACCACCAGGAAGAGCGGGCCCAGCAATCCCTGTGTCCGGTTCTGTGGCGGCTGCTGAGGCTCCAATTCTCTGCCACCACCCACCCGCCCCACCACCCTTCACAGAACCTGATGTCGGGCTGGGAACAAAATCCAGCCCAACTTTACAGGTCCGAGACCGACTATTTCACATTTCTAGCATCCGCAATATGCTGCTTTTATTTTACTGACTTGGAAATATATCGCCATTCCTTTGCTGTCTCTGGGTCAAAATCCTGGAACTCCCTTCCTAACAGCACTGAGAGAGTACCTACACCACCAGGACTGCAGCGGTTCAAGAAGGTGGCTCACCACTACCTTCTCAATTAGGGATGGGCAATAAATGCCGAACTTGCCAGTGACACTATGACACAATGAATGAATTTTTAAAAAAAATCAATTTTAAAATTGCTGAAGTTCAGGTGAATTTATTTATTTGCATTGTTTTAACTTAAAAAATGATGCCTAAAGTGGATACTTCAATATTGTTTTGTGGTTCTCAGAATGGTGATTTTTTTTTTTTTTACATTTTTTTTTTTTTGTTTAAACTATTCTATGTAAATGCCAGGTGTCCTTCCTATTCACCATTACCACCACTCTGTCCAGTTGATTCTCTTGTGCATTAACACAAACTTTGCTGATGTACCACTAAAAAGATGGTAATTGAAACAATAGGTCTTCAGGTTAATTATAATTATGAATATGGAAAAAAATAGGGACAGATAAAATTGTGCAGAATTTAAAAGTTGTCAAGTTCTGTGTATGTGATCCATCATAAAGTATGTTTATTTTTAACTCTTTTTTTTTTTTTGCTGCTTTTTCAGACCTTGGGTTTTTTCTCCAACCCCCCAGCTGCCACATGGAGTCAGTTGTCTGAGGTACTGAGTTGGCAGTTCTCCTCTGTGACCAAGCGAGGCCTTAATGCTGAACAGCTCAGCATGCTGGGAGAGAAGCTGCTCGGTAGGATCTTGACGATCAATAACCAAATATGTTGAAGAGGAAAAGCACTTCATCCTAGTCTGACTTGGGAGGGACAGCAAATTGTACTAGTCTCATGGATGATTCTGTTCCTCCATGACTCTTCTCATTGTGTTAGTCTTGGAGTTAGGGTGGGCAGGGCAAGTACCCTGCTAGTTCTTAAGAACTCAAGATTTAATTGAAAAGATTCCTCTTGCACATTGACCCCCATATGTAATGCATTTTGGTCGAGCTTTTTTCCTCCAGGATGAGTGAGCCACAACATTAATTGCTGGGAAGAAATCCAGACTTTGTGTGGCCCCACTTAGAGTTCAGTTATTTCATTACAAATGTTGGGCATTTGCACCCCCTCCCAGTGAGTGCTTGGTTAAAGAACTCTTAATATTTTGTACAGTATATTAAAGACACTAGTTCAGCCTCAGCTGGAGTATTGCGTCCAGTTCTAGGTGCTGCACTTTAGGAAAGATGTGAAAGGATTGGAGCGAGTGCAGAAAAAATACACAGGAATGGTTCCAGGGATGAGGAACTTCAATGAAGTAAATAGATTGGAGAAGTTGGGACTCCTTCCTTGGAGAAGGGAAGGCTGAGAGGAGATTTGATAGAGGTATTCAAAATTATGAGGGGTCTGGACAGAGCGGATAAGGAAAAACTGTTCTCACTCTGAAAGGATTGAGAACAAGAGGGCACAGATTTAAAGCGATTGGTAAAAGAAGCAAAAATGACACGAGGAAATTTTTTTTCACACGAGTGGTTAAGGTCTGGAATGCACTGCTTGAATGCGGTTGAGGCCGGTTCAGTTGAGGCTTTCAAAAGGGAATTAGATGGTTATCTGAAAAGAGAGAATGTGCAGGGTTGCGGGGAGAATTAGGTGAATTGCTCATTTGGAAAGCTGGTGCAGACACGATGGGCCGAATGGCGGCCTCCTGCGCTGTAATAATACTGAGATAGTCAATTACCTGGTTGATGCATAATTTAATATAAAGATTGGGCACTATGTATTTGTCATTATTTTTGAGATGTGTAATATTTTGTGTACTGACTGCATCTGTCAATACATAAACATACGTAAGCATGTCTCTGTATTTAAAATTCTACAAAAGTTAAACATTGTTTATTCAGTCTTAACTTAATGGTCGTCATGGAACATGTATGTAGCTGAGTAAGTTACATTTACCCATTCTTCCCTCCTATATTAAGTGTTAATGTTGTTGGGTTGTAGCTGCATTTTAAAAGAAAACATTTCCCTCTGTAGGAATTTTATAATTTAAGAAAGTACATAACAGTGGAGCAAAATAAATGATGGCTAATGCACCATTTAAAAGCATCACTGTGTGCTGTCCAAAAACAATTAGTAGAAAATGTTGGATTTTGAAAGCACGCCACCTTACGAAAAATGCAATTTTTAAACAGTTATTTAAAAACACTTGGTAAAATGTGAAAATCGTTAACCTTACAAAATTGGTCTCTGTATAATTAGGTCCAAATAATTGCTTCAATGACAGTTCCATTCCATGGACAAGATTCTGCAAGGTAACTAACACTCAGTTATTACAGCTAATTGAATTTTAAAATTGCATATTCCCCTAAATCCTTTGATTTGCTGTCTAATATTTCAGGAGAATCTTAATGAAAAGCCTTTCTCATTCTGGCTGTGGATTGAAGGAATCCTGGAGTTAATCAAAAAACACCTTTTGCCTCTCTGGAATGACGGGTAAGTGGAACACCATTGAGCATAATTATAAAGCCATTTAAGTTCGGGGAGTAGATTTTTATCTGTATTACCTTTTTTAAACAAAATAAAATGGCAAATATGAGGAAACTAAACTTAGTTTTGATAATTTCAGTTGGATCATGGGATTTGTGAGTAAGGAAAAAGAACGTGCTTTGCTGAAGGGCAGGCAGCCGGGTACATTTTTACTGAGATTCAGTGAGAGCAGCAGAGAAGGTGCCATTACTTTCACCTGGGTGGAAATATCACTAAGCGGTGAGTGGATTATATGCTATAGGTGTACAAGTCTCTTGGTTGGTCAGAAATGTAAATTGTCTGTTAGTCCCCAAGAAGCCACTTTTTTTTCCCTCTAAAGATAGTGAAGCAAATTGAATGTAGTTTGCTTTACTGTGGTACTCCAGATTCCAAATGTTAAATTATTAGTAATTCTGTTACTGAGCTATTATTGCTGTTAATGCAATAATTAAAAAAAAAATCCAACTAAACAAAATCTCCTAAATTTCCATCAATCATTTTTTTAAAAAAGATTTCACAAAGGAGAACTAGCTTTTTTTTTGGAGCTAGAGATGATTAGCAAACCTGAATGTATAGGTTTACATAAAAAGTATACAAATTAATGGCAGGAAGTGTTCTTCAGGCACATATGTATTTCTAAATCGATTGATCTTCTGAACATCAACCTTTGAAGCTATCAACAACTTTGCAGCCAAGGAATCTGGGACTTGGAAGTATGAATTGACCATATTTTGATTCTCCTTTTGAAGTGCCATAGTGCTTTCATTGATCATGTTGTAAGTTCTTAAGTATTTTTGAATAAAAAAAAAATGGAACTCTCCTAGTGAAGGAGTAAAATAACTTGCAGGTTGAAAAACATAATCTTGCAAATTTGTTTGTTTTTAAAAAAAAAAAAAACTACCCCAGACCTATTACCATTTATAAAATCACTCTGGCTGAAAATAGCAATTCCTTCTGTGGTGCCCATACCATAATTTGCTTGATGTATACTTGAAAGGCTGTATATCCAGTTGGGACCCGTGTACACTAACGTTAGGATTTCTACTGGGCCTTGTTAGAGTCTTCACTCATCCTTTTGTTAGATCATTAATGTAGGAGGGTCTGGGGAATACCAAAACCAGGAATTCCTATATTAAAGCATTCTGGATGGACCTGGTGATTCTCCATGGCATATTACTTGTGAAAATGGGTATACCAGGATTGTGGCCTGGATCCCCAAAAGAAATGGGCAATATATTTATTATCTAAATAGTGCCATAAGACAAAGCAGACCATTGAAACAATCTATAACTATTTCCATATATGCTAATGTCCAGATTTCCACTGCATATTTTTAAAACAAAGTAAAACTTCAAATCATTAAATCTATAAATGGGAGGGGGGGGGTGGGGAAAAGATATGAAATTCACACTAAATTACACTGACTTCAAAGTTTAAGAATTGAACACATGAAAACCAAATCCTGATTTTTTTTTTCTGTTGCTTTAATATTTATGGGATTTAAAAGAAAACTACTGTTTTTCCAACAAAAAAAAAAATTCATGCACCAAAATCCATAGGATTAAGAATGTCCCTTAAGTTGTCTGTCATTCATGGGCACCTGCATCACCAAAGTCACATCTAGGGTGCAAATTTGTATATTTTTTTTTCAAAACTTGAAACTGTCTGAACTTTTCTCTTCCCAGATGAGTCTCAATTTCACTCCGTAGAGCCGTACACAAAACATCAACTGTCAGCTGTTACCTTCCCAGACATCATTCGCAATTACAAAGTTATGGCAGCTGAAAATATTCCTGAAAATCCATTGAAGTATTTGTATCCTGAAGTCCCCAAAGATCAGGCATTTGGAAAGTATTACTCCAGACCAAAAGATCGTAAGTATAGCTGGACCCGTATAACAAAGTAGGATTTTTTTTTTTTTTTTGCAAGTTTAAATGTTTGCTGCGATAGAACTGGATTTTTTGAGGAGCTAAGAACTTAATTTAACTCTACATTGTAATACTTGTGACTGTGCACCCATTTGACTGTTGCTGTTATATGTACAAACTGCGATGGCACCGTAAGAACAAGATTAACTTGCACATTATATCTGATTTGAAAATAATATCCTCAGTATTTTATCAGCTAAGTGGAGCAAACAGATATCACCAAAAATGTGAACTGTTAACAAATTCTTTGACCCACAGTTGGCACAATGGAGGTAAATTGAGTTTGTGATGTTCGGTTGGTTATAACGAGTATCTGGTTTTTTTTTGATGGAGGCGGTGGAAAAGAGGATGAATTCTGGAATGTGTTGGGGGAGAAAGAAATACCTTCCAAATGTCACATCACCTTTTCAGTGTTTAAAAGTGCACAATTTCACAAAGTGAAAAATCCAGATATGAGAATAGCACATTGCAGTCTCTCTGTGACTGTGCGTGAGATGCCTGAAACTGTTCATAACATTACTATGGATGAGGAAAACTGTTCAGCCCTTCAAAAGAACCCTAATAGTGTGAAATTTGGATCTGTAACGTCACTGGAGATGGTACTATGGAAGCCGAATGCCCTCCGATAATGCCTCCAGATGTGACCGGCACAATCACTGCGTGTGAAGTAGTGCTATCACACCTACCGGCTGATACAACAGCCAGTTTCCAAATTTGGACCATGCAGGTCCATTGGACAAATTAGCTTGCCACTTATCAAAGAGCTAGTGTTGCTACAAGAGGGGTTCAGCACTAATGGTACTTAAAGGGCCAGGTACTGTCATTTCAGGGAAGATAATTTTGAATAACTAATGCCATTGTAAAGTCTCTGGAAGCACTCGAGTGTTTTTGGGGATGTTGTGCTGAGTTTCTGGATTGAGCAGCGAATGTTGCTGCATCCTTAAAGAGAGGCCAGAGGATTTGGTGGCCTGTCTGCACAAAGGCTGCAACAGGTATAGGGCTGCAGTTGCATTGCCTCTGGGTCTGCAACACAACTGACAAATTGAGTAGAGCAGAGGAGAGGACAAGTCCTGCATGATCTCTGTCAAATTGGAGCTGGACTCCTCTATGCTCCTTGACAGTGACAGGAGGCTGCCTGGCAGGCCAGCCAGTATACCCAGTATCTTCTCTTCTGAAGAAGGGTCACTGACCTGAAACTTTAACTCCGCTTCTCTCTCCACAGATGCTGCCAGACCTGCTAAGTATTTCCAGCATTTCTTCTTTTTATTTCATGAATTATCCTTTCCCTTTTGACTGGCTGCATCCACCTTGTGCCTGGTGACTCATCATGTGCAGATCCTGACTCTATATAATAGCCTTAAGGTATGCACAGTGCCAGTATCTGAACTGATGGCTGCAAGTGTCATATCAAGTGTTGGGGCCTCTTCATTGGTGTGGTGTTTCTCTCTCCCGCTCTCCCTTCCTCCTGAGGCTGCTGTGCTGAGCCAGCATCAGTTTTTGGATGTCTGAAAGTAGGAAAATCAGAAGGGGAAGGATGGGATGAGGGTGAAGTGGAAAGCAAGAGGTCCATGGTAACCCCATCTGCAGCTTGCTCATCTTGCCAGATAGCAGGATGAGGGTGTGCTGGAAATTGAGAGTGTGCATAAGTCAGGGACATACTGACATATTGAATGTTCTCAGTGATGTCGGATGCCATGGGCTCCATCACAGTCAGCCCCATGATGGGAACCATCACCTCCATGGGGCACAGAAGATCCAGACGTCCTTGCCTCTCACCGGTTCTGCTCTGCTTCCTTCAGTTGTGTGCCACCTTGTCCTGCAAGAGAGGGCAGAATGACTGAATTGCACTGTGTTGGGTGATGTGCCTGCCATCGCTGAATAGCTGGAGTTATGTATAAGCAGTGAGAGGTGGGTGTGAGGCTAACATCATTGGAATGAGTGTGCGGGTGTGGTGGAATATCTGGATGTTGGGTATGAGTCCTGAGTGCCAGGATGCGCTGCTGGGTGAATGATGGATGTGATGCATTGAGCAGCGTGAGGCTTCATGACCTTGAACACCCATGTGAGGTAATGAGACTACTTCTGGCACTTGTGCCAGGTCTTCTGGTCCAGCCTCTGGGAATTGACCTCCCACTCCCTTCTGAGGATGGTCCTTAAGGATCTCCTGGCCCCTTGTGGATTCATGGGGGCTCTCCTCCTCCCCAGCTCTATTACTAATGCCTCCAGTGCTGTATCCGTCACCATGGAACTCTTTCATTGCCTGGTGTGCAATTTTCCATCATTAAATTTCATCAATATAATTCAGTGTAGCTTCCTTTTGAAAGGGACAGCCTGCCTTTAAGAGGAGTAGTCTGGCTGCACCAGGTGATAGCTGTACAATGCTGTTTGACCCCCTACTGAATGCAGAGGTAGCCAGCAGCACAGAACCTGCTACAATAATGCAGATGAGGTGGGTGTATCATATTGCACCCTGCCCACCTCAATCAAAACCAGTGTGGGAAGGTCACGAATTGTGACTCCTGTGCCCAAAAGCCAGGGCACATGCATTTCTTGCCACAAATGAGTTGAACAGCAGGACTCTCACTGTCTAAATATTTAAATTTAATTCCAGATAGATTTACTGATTTTCTGAGAAAAGCCCTGAAGCACTTTTTAAACCCAGTTTCACATCACACTCCATTCACGCAATTTATGGACGTGCAAGCAGCATCTGGCTCACTCCCTTGCACTATGTTCTTTGATACTTTTATAGAGGAACTTCGGTGGCTTTGGAGATGTCCATTTCCTGCAAAAAGGGGGAGGGAAGGAATAATTATGTTTCTATTTATGAGCCAACATAGTAACTTTTTTGGGGGGGAATCATTTATATGGCTTATTTAATTCGTATCCTGGCATTTGCAGATTCACTGTTCCCAGAAAGGATTTCAGCAGACTAAAGTCCCGTGACCACCCTTCAATGTTATTTGCTATCTTGAACATTTTTAGTCGTGTCTCTGCCATTCAGTATTGTCCAGCAGAATTGCTCCTGGGCCTTTGTCAATGCTGTTTTCAGGAAATTTTATCAGTTCTGACATAAGTCATTTGGAATGGCTCAATTCCTATGATGTGGTGTTCTCAGTGGTATAGATTGCATGATCCTCAGATCTTCTGATTTCTTGCCCACCACTCCGGCTTTCAATGTAAACTTCCCTCTGTCATCACCCAACAAATGTAAACTAAAGATCCTTGCTTTTTCTCCTTCAGCTTCAGAGCCTATGGATGTCGATGACTCCAAGACCAGTGGTTATATAAAGACTGAACTGATTTCAGTGTCTGAAGTGTAAGTGACCTTTGTCTTTTTTTCTTTTCCTCCATTCACATTACTTGCATTAAAATAGTTTATATTTTGTTCATTGTCTTTCCTACAGCCAAATCCTACTAATTCTAAATGCAAGTCACTTGGAACAAAACAAACGAGAAATTATAGACTTTCGATCTCTTTATTTTGGAAAAGTCAGTTGATGGTTGTTCAGTTTTTAAACTTGCTCCTTTTGGCTGATTTGGAGTAGAATAATGCATGAGGAGATGAAATTTTTAATTAAATAGATGCAAATTGTCTTTGCCCAGTACATACCAAGGTTGTCATTGATACAATTATACATACACAGGCATGAAATATCTATCTTTGTTGTATTCTAAGTACTGTGCTAACCTTGCAAAAAAAGTCTGAAGTGACCAGAGTAGTTGGAAATATATGACTACTAGTGAATGGTGGATATAATTAAATATTTAGCTTCACTATAGATATTATTTTGAAGAAAGGTAAACAGCAGTTTAGTTCTAATAATTTACTGTATCAGTGCAGAATGTTTTCAAAGTACATAAAGTAAAAATAAGCAGTGCATTGCATAACTTTTGGTGATCTACCTTTTAATTCAACATTGTACCTTTTTTACTCTATCTTTTGCCCACCTATGTAAAATTAGTGAAATAAAAACATAAAATGCTGAAACACTCCAAGTCAGGCAGCATCTGTGGAGAGAGAAATGAGTTAATGTTTCAAGTCAACAACCTTTTATCAGAACTGGAAGAAGTTAGAGATTAAAAGTTTTTAAACCAATACCGAGACAGGGAAAGGGGGGAGGAAAGAATAAAAGGGAAGGTCTGTGATAGGATGGTCAAGAATACAAACCGGAGGATGAAGAGCTGGAAATGGCAATAGCAGAATAAGTACCAGCAGTAGCTGTCCAAAAGTAAAATGGGAGCAGTGCTTCAATTTGAAGTTATTGAACTCCATGTTGAGTTCAGAAGGCTGTAAAGCGCCTAATCAAAAGGTGAGGTACTGTTACGAGAACTTCAGTTGAGCTTTGTTCTAACAGTGTAGGAGGGTAAGGACAGAGATCGGAGCGGGGCTGAGAATTAAAATGGCAAGTGTCTGGAAGCTCTGGGTCATGCTTGTGGACTGAAAGGAGATGTTCAGCAAAGCGATCAACGAATCAGCACATTGCGAGCAGAGAATACCATATACTAAATTGAAAGTAGTACAAGTAAATAACTGTTTCATCTGTTAAATATTTGCGGCCCTGGACAGTGGGAAGTCAGGAGGTGAAAGGGCAGGTGTTGCATCTTCTGTGCTTGCCTGAAAAGTGCTGTGGGAAAATGTGGATTATGGAAGAGTGGACCAGGGTGTCATGGAGGAAACTGGCGCTTTGGAATGCTGGGGGGAGGGAGGGGAAAATGTGCTTGATGGTGGCATAGTGGTAATGTCATTGCACTAATAATTCAGAGGCCCAGGCTAATACTCTGGGGACATGGGTTCAAATCCCACCATGGCAGCTGGTGGAATTTAACTTCAATTAATTAATAAAAACTAATCTGTTTCATGGTTACATTACTATCATTGATTTGTCATTTAAAAACCCCTCTGGTTCACTAATGTATTTTTAGGGAAGGAAATCTGTCATTACCTGGTCTGGCCTGCATGTGACTGCAGACCCACAGCAATGTGGTCAACTCTTAACTGCCCTCTGAAATGGCCTAGCAAACCACTGAGCTCAAAGGCAATTAGGAATGGGCAACAAATGATGGCCTGCTGGTGATGCCCACATCCTTTAAAAGAAAAAAAAATTGCACTGGAGGATGATCCATTGTTTCAGTTTTTTTTTTAGTTTTAGAGATACAGCACTGAAACAGGCCCTTCGGCCCAACGAGTCTGTGCCGACCATCAACCACCCATTTATACTAATCCTACACTAATCCCATATTCCTACCACATCCCCACCTGTCCCTAATAGTTCCCTACCACCTACCTATACTAGGGACAATTTATAATGGCCACTTTACCTACCAACCTGCAAGTCTTTTGGCTTGTGGGAGGAAACCGGAGCACCCGGAGAAAACCCACGCAGACACAGGGAGAACTTGCAAACTCCACACAGGCAGTACCCAGAATTGAACCCGGGTCGCTGGAGCTGTGAGGCTGCGGTGCTAACCACTGCGCCACTGTGCCGCCCCAAACGTAGAGGCTGGTGTGGAAGGCGAGGACAAGGGAGCCTTATCTCTGTTCTGGGAGTGTGGGGGAAATGGGGTGGATGTAGTCGAGGTCCTGTTAACCACAGTGAAGGGAATCCTTGGTTGGGGGGGGAAAAAGGAAGGCAGCAGAACTATAGAAGTAAATGTACTGTGGGATCCTGCATTCTTTAATTGCACTTTATGTAATAATTAAAACCAAATAACAAAACTTGGGCCTTAATTCATTCTAATCCTTCAACAGTAGGTGATGCTGTTTTCAAGGGACTAACTGAATATTGTTTTCTCCGCTTTTTGTAAAGTGCTGTATATCGACTAAAAGTCAGTTAGAACGCGAGTGCTTTTTGTATATCTGATTTCGAATACTAAGGTTGCAGCAATAGTGATATTTTAGTATAAAGAATTGACACTTTTCTTCCATAGATTTGAATTCAAGAGGATATTGATTTATTAGGATTTCCAATGACTCAGCTGGTTAAACAACTGCAAGAACTTGTATTTAGATATAGCGCCTTTAATGCAATAAAAGGTCCAAGGAGCTTCACAGCGAATTATATACATGAGATATTGGGGCAGATGGTTAGATATTAAAGAGGCTCTTGAAGGAGGAAAGCGAGTTAGAGAGGTGGAGAGGTTTCAGGACCAGCTTAGGGCCTAGGCAATTGAAGGTGCCGCTACCAATGGCAGAGCAATTAAAATTGGGGATGCTAAAGGGGCCAGAATTAGATGAGCGCAGATATCTCGGAAGGTTGTGGGGCTGGAGGAGGTTAGAGATAGGGAGGGGCTAGGCCATGGAGGGATTTGAAAGCAGGGATGAGGATTTTAAAACCAAGACGTTAAGCCAGTGTAGGTCAGTAAGCACAGTGGGGATGGGTGAACAGGATTTTGTGCGAGTAAGGATATGGGCAGCAGAGTTTTGGCTGACTCCAAGTTTATGGAAGGTGGAATGTGGGAGGCCAGCCAGGAGTGCATTAGAATAGTCAAGTCTAGAGTTAACAAAGGCATCAATAAGTGTTTGAGCAGCAGAGGAACTGAGGAAGGGGCCAAGCCAGGCAACATTACAGGTGTGGAGTTAACGTTTCGGGTCAGTGACCCTTCTTCGGAACCAGTTCCGAAGAAGGGTCACTGACCCGAAACGTTAACTCTGCTTCTCTTTCCACAGATGCTGCCAGACCTGCTGAGTGGTTCCAGCATTTCTTGTTTTTATTTCAGATTTCCAGCATCCGCAGTATTTTGCTTTTATTACGGATATGGAAGTGGGAGGTCTTGGTGATGGTGCAGATAAGTAGCTGGAAGATCATCTCTGGGTCAAATGTAATACCAAGGTTGCAGACAGTCTGCTTGAGCCTCGGACCATTGCCAGAGTCCGTGGCTCGGGAGTGGAGTTTGTGGTCCTGACTGAAGACAATAGTTTCAGTCCTCAGTGTTTAATTGGAGGAAATTTCTGCTCCTTCAGTGCAGGATTTGGGACAAACAGTCTGACAATTTAGAGATGGTGGAGGAATTTAGAGGTGGTCGTGGTGAGGTAGAGCTGGATGTCACCACTATACGTGTGGAAATTAACATGCTTTCGGATGATGTCACCATGGGGCAGCATGTAGATGAGAAATGGGAGAGGCTAAGGATAGATCCATGGAGAGCACCGGAGGTAATCGTGCAGGAGCAGGAAGAGAAGCCATTGCAGGTGATTCTGTGGCTATGATTAAATAGATAAGAATGAAACCAACCAACTAGATAGCGGAGAGGTGTTGGAGGAGGATGATGTAATCAACTGTGTCAAAGTCTGCAGATTGGATGAGGAGGGGTAGTTTACTTTTGTCTCTAACATTTAGGATGTTATTTGCGACTTTGAGACCTGTTTCAGTACTGTGGCAGGGGTGGAAACCTGATCAGAGGGATTTAAACATGGGGTTCTGGGAAAGATAGGTACGAATTTGGGAGATGATAACACATTCAAGGACTTTGGAGAAGAAAGGGAGTTGAGGTGTGGTAGCAGCTTGTAAGGATGAAGAGGTCAAGGATTTTATTTTTTGAGAGGGGTGGTAATGGTAGGTTTGAAGTAAAGGGGGCCAGAACCATTAACAATATCAGCTAACATGGGAGCCAGGAACAGAAGTTAAGTGGTCAGAAATTTAGTGGGAATAGGATAGAGAGAGCAGGAGTTGAGTCTAATTGACAAGATGAGCCCAGAGAGGGCATGAGGGGAGATAGAAGAGAAAAAACAGAGAAAGATGCAAGTTTTTGTTCATTCACGGGAGTTGGGAGTCACTGGCAAAGCCAGAATTTATTGCCCATCATTACTTGCCTTTGAGAAGATAGCTTTCTTAAACCGCTGGAGTCCATGTGGTGAATGTACTCCCACAGTGCTGTTGGGGAGGGAGTTTCAGTATTTTGACCCAGCAACAATGAAAGAACAGCGATTATAGTTCAGTTCATGATGGTATGTGAATTAGAGGGGTACTAGGAGATGGTGATATTCCAGTGAGCCTGCTGCCTTTTATCATTCTATGTGGTAGTGGTCATGGGTTTGGAAGGTGCTGTCAAAGAAGCCTTGGTGAATTACTGGAGTGCATCTTGTAAATGGTACAGACTACAGCCACAGGGCATCAGTAGTGGAGGGAGTGAATGTTGGTGATGAGGAGTAAGGTGCTAATCAAATGGGCTGCTTTTGTCCTGGATGGTTTCGAGTTTTTTGAGTGTTGTTGGAGCTGCACATATCCAGGCAAGTGGAGAGTATTCCATCACACTCCTGACTTGCACCTTGTAGATGATGGACAGGTTTTGAAGAGTCAGGTGAGTAACTCACTGCAGAATTCCCAGCCTCTGACCTGCTCATGTAGTCACAGTATTTATGTGGCTCGTCCAGTTAATCTTCTGATCAATGGTGACCTCCAGGCTGCTGTTGGTGGGGAATTCAACTGAGACTGTTGGAGATGGTCATTGCATGACTCTTGTGTAGCACAAATGCTACCTGCCATTTATCAGCCCAAGTCTGGATGTTCAGGTTGTGCTGCATAGGGGCACAGACTGCTTTTGTTATCTGAGGACTTGCAAATGGAACAGAGCATTGCCATCAATAGCGAACGTCTCTACCTCATGATGGAGGGAAGGTTATTGATGAAACAGTTGAAGATCTTTGGCTAAGGACACTGTCCTGAGGAACTCTTGCAGTGACGTCCTGGGAATGAGATGATTGGCCACCAACAACCACAACTATTTTCCTTTTGTAGACAGGAACCAAGTGGTCCTGGTGGAACCTAAACTGAGCTTCCGTGAGCAGGTTATTAGTGAGTAAGTGTTGCTTGGTAGCCCTGTCAATGGCCCTTTGCATATCAGCCTACTCTTATACATCAATCATTAGCCAGATTGGATTTGTCTTTTTTTTTGATGGACTGGACATACCTGGGCAATTTTTCTATTTGTCAGGTAGTTATTTAATTATTCATTTCTTTGGATATGGGAGTCACTGGCAAGGCCAGCATTTGTTCGCCATCCCTAATTGTCTTTGAGAAGGTGGTGGTGGTGAGCTGCCTTCTTGTACTGCTACATTCCATCTGGTGCAGGTACGTTGGCAGTGTTGTTAGGGAGGGAGTTCCAAGATTTTGATCCAGTGACAGTGAAGGAATGTCAATACAGTTCCAAGTCAGGATGGTGTGTGGCTTGGAGAGGAACTTGCTGGTGTTTCCATGCATCTGCTGCCCTTGTCCTACTAGGTGGTAGATGTTGCAGGTTTGGAAGGTGTTGTTAAAGGAGGTGTGGTGAGTTGGTACAGTGCATCTTGTATATGGTATACACTGCTGCCACTGTGCACTGATGGTAGAGGGAGTGAATGTTGAAGGTGGTGGATGAGGTGCCAATCAAGTGGGCTGCTTTGTCCTGGATGGTATTGAGCTTCTTGAGTGGTGTTCGTGCCTCACATAAGAACATAAGATGTAGGAGCAGGAGTAGGCCATTTGGCCATTCAATAAGATCATGGCTGATCTTGTCCAAGCAAGTGGAGAGTAATCCATCACACTGACTTGTGCCTTGTAGATGGTGGACAGATTTTGGGGAGTTGGGACATGGGTTACTTGCTGCAGAATTCTCAGCCTCTGACCTGCTCTTTGTAGCCACTATATTGTGTGGCTGGTCCAGTTCAGTTTCTCGTTAATGTAACCCCCAGGATGTTAGTGGATTTCAGCTCTGGTAATGCTGTTGAATGTCAAGGGGAGATGGTTGGATTCTCTTGTTGGAGATGGTCATTGCCTGGCACTTGCATGGCATAAATGTTATTTGCCACTCATCAGCCCAAGCCTGAATATTGTTCAGGTCTTGCTGCATATGGAGATGGGCTGCTTCAGTATCTGAGGAGCTGCGAATGGTACTGAACATCATACAATCATCAGCGAACATCCACACTTCTGACCATTATGATGGAGGGAGGGTCATTGATGAAGCAGCTGAAGATGGTTGGGCATAGGATACTACCCTGAGGAACTCCTGCAGTGATGTCCTGGGACTGAGATGATTGGCCTCGGCTTGATGGTAGAGTGAGGGATATGGTGAGCTATGAGGTCACAGATTGTGGTTTAATACAATTCTGCTGCTGATGGTTTACAGTGTCTCATGGATGCCCAGTTTTTAGCTGCTAGATCTGTTTTGAATCTATCCCATTTAGTACAATGGTAGTGCCAACATGATGGAGTGTTTCCTCAGCGTGAAGTCTCCAAAAGAACTGTGTGGTGGTCACTGCTACCAATACACTCATGGACAGATGTATCTGCAACAGGTAGATTGGTGAGGACAAGGTCTAGTCGGCTTTTCCCTTGCATTTGTTCTTTCACCACCTGCTGTAGGCCCAATCTGACAGAATTGTATTTCAGGACTTGGCCAGCTCACTCAGTAGTGGTGCTACTAGGTAGTGTACGTTGAAGTCCCTCACCTGAGTGCATTCTGTGCCCTTGCTAACCTCTGTGCTTCCAAGTGGTGGTTAACATGAAAGAGTATTTAATCACCAGTTGAGGGAGGGCAGGAATTTGCTCATGTTTGCTCTGATGCCATGAGACTTCATGAGGTCCAGAGACTATATTGAGGACTCTCCGAGCCATTGCCTCCTGTCGTGAGTCTATCTTGCTGGTGGAACAGGACATGCCTAGGGATGATAGAATCATATCTTTCAAATAACATCCCAAACTCCTCTGAGTATGACTTTGTCAGGCTGTTGCTTAACTAGTCTTGGGACAGCTCTCCCAATTTTGGCGCAAGTTCCCAGATGTTGGTGAGGAGGTATTTGCAGAGTCAATGGACTGGGTGTGTCTTTGTGTCCAAATCTGATGCCTTGCTTGATGTGTGGTCGGTTTGGTTTTATTCTTTGACTTTGTTGTAGTAGTTTGGTACAACTGAGTGGCTTGCTTGGCCATTTCAGAGGGCAGTTAAGAGTCAACCACATTGCAGTGGGTCTGGAGTCACTAATAAGCCAGAACGGGTAATCAAGTTGGCTGATTTCCTTCCCTAACGGGCATTGATGAGCCAGCTGGCTTTTTTATGACATCTGGTGACATGGTCACCATTACTGATGCTAGCTTTTTATTCCAGATTTTTGATTTAATTAACTGAATTTCAATTTCCTAGTGCCTTGGTGTGATTTGAACTCTGGGGGTGCTTGTGCATAATTAGTCCAGGCCTCTGATTTGTAACCCAGGAACATACCCATTATGCCCAGAGTGAGGTACAGTCTGTTATAAGCTAGATGCATTCACTTCCCATTAGGTCAGTGTAGTACAATGTATGGTATTGAGTTATGTTGATTGGAAGGATCCTATGATTAATGACCAGACTCTGCTGAGTTAGATGATCTGGGCTCGGGTTGCAGTAGGAGTGCCGCATTGGCTATCATGTCCATGAATATGAAGGAAAAGTTGTAAGGATTCTTGCACCCAATTACTGTTCAGTGACTTCTGGTGGAACATGCACTGTGACTGTCAAATAAGTCATAGTCGTTTACAGCACAGAAGAAGGCCATTTGGCCCATCAAGTCCATGCTGACTCTCCTCAACTGTGCTGTGAGTCCCACTTCCTTGCTCGATCCCCGTAGCCCTGCAAGTCTATTTCTCAGCTGGCCATCCAACTTCCTCTTCAAGTCATTGATTGTGTCTCTCTCTGCTTCCAATACCCTTGTGGGTAGTGAACCCCAGGTCATTGCCACCTACTGCATTTGAAAAAAACTGCTTCCTCATATTCCCCCTGCATCTTTTGCACAAAACTTCTGATCTGTGTCCTAGTCCTTGTGCCATTTGTTAATGGGAACAGATTTTCCTTGTCTAACTTAATGAAGCCGGTCATAATCTTATACAACTCTACTAAATCTTCACACCCCCCACCGCCCAAAACCCCCAATCTCCTTTGTTCTAAGGAGAACGAACCCAGTTTTTCCAACCTAACTTGTAACTAAAATCCTCAATTCCTGGAACCATTCTAGTAAATCTCCTCTGCAGCCTCTCGAGGACCCTCACATCCTTCCTGAAGTGTGGTGACCAGAACTGGAAACAACATTCCAGTTGGGGCCTAACCAGAGCTTCATAAAAGTTCAGCATAACTTCCCTGCTTTTGTATTCAATGCCTCTATTTATAACGCCCAAGATTCCATATGCTTTACTAACCACACTCTCAATGTGTCCTGTCACCTTCAAAGATCTATGCACAAGCACCCCCAGGGTCCCTCAGTTCTTGCACACACTTTAGAACTGTGCCATTAAGTATATATTGCCTCTCTGTATTCCTTCTGCCAAAATGCATCATCTCTCACTTGTTGGTATTAAATTCCACTTCTGCCACTTCTCTGCCTATCTGTGTCCTGTTGCAGGCAATTCATATCATCCTCACTGTGTCGCACCTTCAAGTTTGGTGTCATCAGTAAACTGAAATTCTACTCTGTATTTCAAGATCCAAGCCATTTATATTTCTATCAAAAAAAAAGCAGTGGTCCCAGCACTGACACTTTGGGAATGCCACTGTCTACCATTCACTTGTCTGAAAAGCAACCAATTAATGATGGTAGTCAGATGAATCGTCTTTGTTCCCCACTAAATAGCCTGGTGGCATTTGTTGTTGAGGTTGTTGTGAGGAAGGACTGCTCCAATAAAATGCTAGAAAGCTGCTGGCTCTCTGAAACTTTGCAGTAATATGAGCCCATGAGGAGGCAAGAGTACTGGGTTGGAGACCATAGGATTAGTTAATACCTCGTGCAGAAATGACAAATGATTTAATCAAAAGGGCAGCTTTGCTTGCTATTTAAATAAAGCACCTGCTCAGCAATTTGCCAAAGCACAGATGCTTTAAAGAGGAACTTACTGTTGTGTTAGTTTAAACCATACTTCACTGTCCCTTTTTTAAACTTGATTTTAAATTCAAGGCACAATCTAAATGCAAGTTATTCATTCTTTCCTTCCTCTCACTTGATAAACCTTTTGAATAAAACTGATTGTAAATTGTTATCTATATTTTCAGTCACCCCTCTAGACTGCAGTCAACAGAAAATCTTCTACCTATGTCTGTGGAAGATTTTGGTGAATTGGAGAGACACCTAAGTCCATCAGAAATTGACACTGTGGTAAGTTTTTAAAATCTGAGTGGCTGTGTTTCTTGTAAATTGTACTTGATCAAAACTATAGTCAGACTTATTGATGTATATTATTACAAGTGCAGTAGTTTACTCTATGGCTAGTGTGTGTTCTTTAATGAAAGTTCCTCATTAATCATTCAACTTCAAAATACTAGTTTTATACAGTAAAGACTAGCAGAACTCATTGCCTAAAAATGGTGCATGCACAAAATACATAAGTCTTCAGTTTATGCCTGTGGCCCTGATTCATGAGGTTTAATTATGGATATATGGATAGATGAAACTTAAAAATGGTGTAAGACCTTGCATGATTGGTGGAATAACTTACTTTGCTTTTTTCTCTATCACAAGATAATTTAATATGGGCCAAATGGCCTTTCTCCTTTGTATTCATCTAAACAGAAAAATGCTAAAGTCCCCCTACTGAACTCCATTGTAGCACCCAGTTTGTATTCCACAAATTGATTTCTCTTTTGTGAAGAATTCCCTGAAAGCAGTCCTAAAAGTAGCCTTTGTCCCCATATTCTCCTGCAGTGAAAAGTAAGAATCCAGTTTTTCCATTCCCTTAACAATCTTGTATACTTAAATAAGATCACTTCTTGACATCCTCTTTTCTGAGAAGGCCAAGTTCCTTCAATATGTCTATATAAATATGATTCCTGACGTCATGGATCATCCTCCTGGCTTCTCAGTAGATTGCCTCCAGCATTCGGGTATCTTCTTAATTTCTTGGGACCAGAGCTGGATGCCGTATTCCAGATGCGGCCTGACCAAACCCTATAAAGTTTGACCACCAGCACCTCTGAACTTTATTCAACCATTATTATAGTTTAACCTGCTATCGTTTAACTTACCCATACTTGACATTGATTGGTGCTTTTCGTTGGTTTCAGGGAACTAAGTCTCATGAGAATGAGGAACTGTAAGAAATCAGTATAAGTAAAGATTAAGTCTAGAGAAATTAAGTGGCGACAAATCCCTTTGACCTGATCATCTGCATCCTAGGGTTTTAACGAGGTAGCTGCGAGATAGTGGATGCATTAGTTTTGATCTTCCAGAATTCCTTTAGTATGTAGAGCAGTTCCCAAGGGTTGGAAGGTAACAAACATAACCCTGCTATTTAAGAAGGAGAGAGAAAATGGGGAACTATAGGCCAGTTAGCCTAATATCAGTAGTTTGAAAAATGCTAGAATCTATTATTTGGGATATGGTAATAGGGCACTTGGAAAATCATAATTTGATAAAGTGGAGTCAACATGGATTTATAAAAGGCAAGTAATGTTTGACAAATGAGAGTTTTTTTTGAGGAGGTAACTAGTAGGATGGATAAGGGGGAACCAGTGGATGTAGTGTATTTGGATTTTCAGAAAGCATTTGATAAGGTGCCACACAAGAGCTTATTACACAAAATTAGGACTCATGGTATTGGGGTAATATAGTAGCATGGATTGAGGATTGGTTATTGGACAGAAAGTAGAGTAGGAATTCAGCACATTTTCGGGTTGGCAGGCTGTAACTAGCGGGGTAACGCAAAGATTAGTACCCAAGCCTCAGCTATTTACAGTCTATAGTAATTATTTAGATCATGGGACTGAGTGTAACGTGTCCAAGTTTGCTGACTATACAAAGTTAAGCTGGAAAGTAAGTTAGGAGGATGCAAAGAGGCTGCAGAGGGATCTAGACAGGTTGGGTGAGTGGGCATGAACATGGCAGATGGAATACAATGTGGTGAAGTTATCCACTTGGGAGGGGGAATAAAAAAGCTAATTTTTTGTTTTGAATGATGGACTGGGAAATGTTTGCATTCAGAGGGACCTGGGTGTCCTTGTACATGAATCACAAAGTTAATGTGCAGGTACAGCAGGCAATTGGGAAGACAAATGGCGTGTTAGCTTTTGTTACAAAGGGATTGAAGCATAAGAGTAAAGAAGTCTTGCTACAGTTATACAAGGCCTGAAATATTGTGTGCAGTTTTGGTCTCCTTACCTAATGAAGGACATCCTTCCCCTCGAGAGAGTGCGACAAAGTTTACTGCACTGGTTCCTGGGATGACCAGATTGTCCTATGAGGAGAGATTGAGTAGACTAGGCCTATATTCCCTGGATTTTAGAAGAATTAGAGATGATCTAATTGAAACATATAAAATTCTTAAGGGGATTGACAGGGTAGATGCTGAGGAAATGCTTCCTTTGGTTGGGGAATCTAAACATGGGTTCATAGAATAAGCGCTATTTAGGACAGAGAGAAGTTTCTTCCCTCGCCAAAGGGTTGAGAATCTTGAATTCTCTACCCGAGAGAGCTGTGGATGCTCTGTCATTGAGTATATTCAAGAAACAGGCCAATAGATTTTTGGGTACAAAAGAGAATTAGAGGATATGAGAATATGAGGAGGTGGAGAATCAGCCATGATCTTTGCTGAATGGTGGAATAGACTCAGAGGGCCAAATGGCCTACTCTAGCTCCTATTTTTATGGTTGGTCATGTTAAGTACCAAGTCCATCAAGACTCGGGTTTCTTTCAGCTTCATACTTGCCTATTTCAACACTATTCAGAGTGCATGTATTGCCTACTTTTTTTATCTTGCTATGTGCAGTACTTTTTATTTGTTTGTATTAAATTTCATCTGCCATTACTCTCCGTATTTCTGTTTTCCAACTCATTCTGTATGCCTGGAGTGTTGGCTGGAAATTTAAACCAAATAAGGCAACATCCAAAAATGCAGCTTATCTTTTCTTTCAGCCACTTGTATACCAATCTAATTGTGTTAACTGTCACCCAATTTGTTATTTTTTTAAAGTCTCATAACAGTCCAGTTCTTTTTGAGTAGTTTCTTGATTTTATTGAATCCATAATCATGCTGATTAGTCTAGCCTAATATGCTAGATTTTAAGTGGTAGGTGGATGCTCGCTGCAAATCCAGTGTATTCAGTTGAACTTTTGTGAACTTTGTGCTGATCAAGTTGATGGATGTTTGTATTGGGAATGGGAAATTCCATTTGAGATATCTATTGGCACAGTTCACAGTCCTATATTCCATAGGGGATCACTAGGTTATCAATTTTTTTTCCATCTTGCCAAAATTCAGAATTTTTGTTTTATTAAAACATCACATCTGTATATAGTATTTTCCTTTGGGTACTTGATATTGTCTTTAGAAGTTGGCTAAGGATTGCTGGGATTGTCAGCATTTTCAGGAGTCCTCTCTAAACACAAGATTGAAAACCACTTCTACTTAGTCCTAGAAATGTGACTTCCAAAACCAGCCACCCTTTAGTCTTGTTAGATTTCCAACTAAGAATAGCATGGACGAGTGCTCACTAGAAATAAATTGTCATTTCCCTATAGGGCACAGGTCAATCTTTTCACACTGAACTTAAATATGGGTTCCAGAGCTGAAAGATCACTGCTAAACTTGTTGCAGCATTCCATTTTATCCATCTAATTGGATTGGAAACCATCTTATAATTGGTTTTGGATGCAAGTGCTAAGACACCAAGTATTTACCACATTAATGGATGCAGAACAGCATGACTTTGCTCTAACCTCCAAGCACACTACTTAACTAGTCAGTCATGGAGAGATACAGCACCATCTCATTCACCTGTGGCCCTTTTGAATGAGATTGCCAACTGGAGATGGTTTTATACTGTAGGCCCAAGCCCAGTAGAACCTCAGTTGACACGGTTCAATCTCATTTCATATGACTATTACAGGCAAGAGCCTCTGAGTGCACCAGATATGATTGGAACCTAGGTCACCAAAGTGGAAAAACCAGTAGCTAACCCATTGTCACATTAAATAAACTTGATGGAGCAGAAAGGGTAAATGGGGAGGTGGTAAAGGCTTTAAACTAGTAAGTTGAGGGGAGGGTCTACAAGAAATGTAAGCAGCCTAAATGTAAACAAAACAGGGAATGAGAGCATAGGAAAGAATAAAGTAAGGAAAAACATTAATGGCAAGGGAATAAATAGTTACAGGAGTCTAAAAGGGTGGTTAAACATGAGGAAATCCTATTAAAAATACACTGTCTAATAAAATAGGGGAGCTGGAGGTAATGTATTGGGAAGAACCATACATAAGATTACTGGAACATGGCTACAGAAAGATCAGGACTGGGAAGTAGGGTATAACATTTTTTAGAAACAATAAAGGAGGTGGAGTAGCTGTGCTTATTGGGGATAACAATAGCTGTGTCCATTTTCTACTGTTATTGTCAGGTCAAAAATGGAATCCATATGGATAGATAAAAGATAATGTATCAATCACACTACAGACCACCTAATAATGCAAGGGAGGTGTAAAAAGAAATATATCGATAAATTAGGGAATTGAGTTTTAAAAAAAAACCCATAAAATAATGAGGATTTCAACTAGCCTTATATTAATTGGATAGAGAAAGTGGGTAAAAGGGATAAGGGAATGGAGTTCCTACAACATGTACAGGTCTCCTTTCTAACCCAATATGTAAAAAGCCCAACAAGAGAAGATTCGCTAGTGGATCTAGTAATGAGGAATGAACCAGAGCGGATAAGAGAAGTAAAAGTAAAGACACGTCTAGGCAATAGTGACCATAATATTTATGATGGAGAAGGACGTGACAAAAAGCAGGTTAATAGATTGGAGAAAAGCAGATTGAGGGACTGGGAATATAACTTGAGAAAATAAAATGGGCAACAATATTGACGAAGTGATGTAGAGCAACAATGGGAAACATTTAAAACTGTGTTCAGTAGGGTGCAGGAAAAATATATTCTGCGAAAAGGCAAGAACAAAACAAATATTAGTGAGATTCCTGAATGAAGACAAAGGAGCAATTGAGGGTTAGGAAAGAGGTGCACAAAGTACATGGACTGCAGAGGAGAGGAGTGCATGATAAAAGAATACCAAGAGATTGGAACAGAAGTCATAAAAGCAACTAGGAAGGCAAAGAGGAACTATGAAATTAAATTATCAAGGAGCATAATAGTAAAATATTTTACTGGCACATCAATAAAAAAGGATGGGATGGGAATAGGGATGGAATAGACAAGGTTATACCACAGGTAATGATAGAGAGGTGACAAATACTATATAATTATTTTGCTTCAATATTTACCAGGGCATTAGGACATTAGACGTGACATTGAATGATGAGATAAGTAATGAGTTAAATGTATTTAAAATCAAAAAAGGGATGTATTGAATAAACTAAAACTGAGGATAAAGCTGCTGGTGCAGATGGCTTGCATCCACGCATTATAGCAGATTTAATAATTTGTTAGAAAAAGGTGTAGGGCAAGAGGACTGGCAAAGAGCTAATGTAATTCCTATATTTAAGAAGGGGGCAGAACATGCCCACAGTTATAGAGCTTATCAGATAATAGACAAATTAATAAGGTCAGAATGTGGAGTCAGTTACAAGTGGCTAGCTGGCTTCAAAACAGAATGATGCATGACAGTGGCCAAAGCTCAGCCTGCAGCTCATCGACTCTGAGCCGAAGTTCCTTGAGCTGCAGACACTACTGGTGTCCACCAGGTCCCACATGCTACAGCTGCAATACATCACCTGCCCTCTCCATTTTATTTTATTTAACTAGTGTTTCAAGTTTTGAAATGTCTCAACTATTGAGAGCTATATTAAGTAGTTTAACTAGTTGAGCTATAAATTCACTACAGTATCTTTACCTTCCTGGTCATAGTTTTAATCTACTACCCTAGTTTAGAGAAAAATAACGTAAAAACTCACCAACCAGTCACCTAACTGCTCAATTAAATAATATCTCTAGACCTTACTCTCAGGTCTTGCTTCCTCTCTGGGACTGCTGCTTGTTTAAGAGAACAGCACTACTTCCCTCTACTGTATCAAATTCTCTACCCAAATTCCTGAGTTAAGTACTCTGTAGACATGTAATCCATCCAAGTGGACATCGTGCTCCAAGGAAGAGAAAGGGATAGACAAAGGTTTGGTTTGATTTTGATCAGTCACACTGCCACTAACAGTCTGGCCAGGGCAAATGGTGGAAGATATATCTAGATGGGAAAGCTTTGTTTAGGGAGTAGGTGTCACCATCCCTCAGCTGGTCAAGGTCATGATATCAGTGCAATCATTCGCAGAACTCTTGGATGGCAAGGGCCTTATTCGCATGTGAACGTTCTAAAGAGAGATGCAGAGTGGGCTAGTGATAGCTGAGCTCCTAATGGAGTCCAGAGCCAGTACTGAGAGGGGAGAGTTGGATGGGGAGGAGATTAGCACCCAGTGGGTGCAGTAGAAGGGGGAAGTCGGCAAGAGAGCAGGATGGGCACTTGGGTTTTTTGCTTGTAAGGAGGCACTGATGAGTACCTTGATGTGCCTGTCGGAGGATGCCGAGAGGCATGGAGGGAAGTTGTAGGCTTAACCAAGGATTCATGCCTGGGATAGTGGCAGGAGAGTAGGTAGGTTGAGTGCTGTAGGGTTGGAGAAGGATTTTAGGGAGAAGACTACCTAAAAGGGAGAAATGAAAGGAGGCATGACAACAGGAGAGGGGAGTCTGGGAGGGGTAAAGAAAAAGGAAATTTAAAAAATGGAACTAGAAGTGATGGTCTCTGGTCTAGAGCTGCAGCCAAAGCATGCATGTGAATGAATGTAGGGAAAACTCAAGTTTTATATAGGCCTGGTTATATAGCAATTATTAGCATACATCTATCCTTGTAGTAAATGGGGAATAGGGACAATAGGAGGGAGCCCAAAGTTAAAGTCAAGGGTCATATGGTGGGATAAAGTAAGTAGGGCAAAGTCAACATGGAGCATCGATGAACTCTTGTCCAAGTTTGGAGATGGGTGTAGTGAGCGGGTGAAGTCCAGAAGATATTTGAAGGATTGAGTAGAAAGTGCAGGAGGTATCCTTACACATTAGTGTGATTGTTTCTCTAAGTGCAAGGGGGCAGTGTAGTAGCATACTTTATGCAGCACTGGTATTTGGTTAGGCATATAGGACTGCCGTAGGGACCACAGAAGGCAAAAATGTTTAGGCATGAAGTCTAGTGACTGTTGAAGGAAAAGATGGCTTGTAAATCTCGGCTCCTGCTGGAAGTATTATCTGCAAGCTCCATAATTATTTCTTTTGGACTCTAAGTTAGTACATGATTTTCTAATGGATGTACCAGTTCTAGTGTAGACACTGTTGAAGGGTATATTGAGAATCTTTGTAAGAGTGCTTTTAAAAAGGCATTTGGTATGAAGCAATATTAGAATTGTTTTGAATTTTTTTTAAAATGATCCAATTCAATGAGTATCTACTAATCATTTTTGTTTTTTTTTTATATACAAGATGTGCTCAGCCTATCCAAATTAACGAAGAGTGTTCTTCATACCTTTTGGCCCTACAAGTTGTAACATGAGATTCTATGACATTTGGAGTTTGCTACACCAAGCCCAAAACAGATCCTGTTGCATTGTAAATAGTGACCTATTTTTGGTATGAATGTTAAGAATAAAGCAGTTACTACCTGGTTGTAATGTTTTAATTACACTTAGAATACTTGCATTTTTGTATGACTTGCTTGAACTGTGTATGAAATACTATTAAATTTAGCTGTTCAATGAGATATGAATATTTTTTAATGTAAACATTTCAAATTACACAAGATCTCTTCAACTTTATTCTTGGTTGCCCTTGCTCCCCCACAATCTCCTTGATTCCACTGCTCTAGATCCTCTAGCTCTAATAACTGGTACATTTAAGTCCAAACTACACCTTCAAGCTTAAAAGTTACCTGGGCAGAGTCCACTACTAATCCACCTCTGTCCTGGCCCCTATGCTAGCTGCTAATGTTAACATTTCTCGATCCTCACATGCTATCCCCCTCCCTTTTTCAAGTATGTCAGCAAGCCCTCAAAAACCCATCCTTAACTCTTCTGCCTTCAAGTCCTTGAACGTGCTGCCAATCAATGCCTGTCTTTTCTGCAAATTCATGTTTAACCCTTTCCAATCAGGTTTTTGCCACAACAGTGCAACAGCCCTAATCAAAGTCACAAATGACATGCTGTATGACTTGCTGTGGTGCACTATCCCTCCTCATCCTTCCTGAGCCCTCTGCAGGCTTGACAATGTTAATCACACTATAGTCTCCTTCCTCTCCTCCACTGTCCAGTTAAGTAGGATTGCCTTCACCTGGTTCCACTCTTGTCTACTCTGTCATAGCCAGACAATCTCCTATAATGGTTTCTTTTCCCACTGTATCACCAAGTTCCTCAAGCATCTATCCATAACCCTCTCCTATTTTGGATTAACAAACTGCACCTCAGTATCATCCATGAAATCAGGTTCCTCATGTAAGTTGACAACACCCAGCTCTAACTCACTACCACCTCTCTATACCCGTTTCACTGTTGGCAGACTGCTCAGATATCCAGTCCTGCATAAGCTACAATTTCCTCCAATTAAGCACAGGGAAGACCAAAGCCATTGTCTTTAGCCCCTACCACAATTTCATCACTTTCCTTAGCCACTGTCAAGCTGAACCAGACTTTCAAAACCTCAGCATTATATTTGACTCTCGGCTGCACTTCTGATCCCATATAATTTCTGCCAACTTGTACCTCCGCAATTCACTCATCTCCATCCTGCCTCAGCTTTTGTAACCTCCAGACTTTACTATTCCAGTGCTCTCCTGGCCAGCTTCCCAATTGCTATCCTCCATAAACCTGAGCTCATCCGAAACTCTGCTGCTCATATTGTAACCCACATCAAGTCACATATCCATCACCCTTTTGCGCTCACACACATTCGCTCATGGGTACTCTTAACACAATTTTAAAATTCTTAACCTGTTCAGATCCTTCAATCCTTGATTTCTACAACTTTGAACTGTTGTGCATTCCAACTCCCACCACTGACTGCTGTTAATTCCTTAGCTCTAAATTCCACCCCCCAGCCAACACATATCTTGCTTCTTTTAAGTCCCTCCTTAAAACAAAACTTTAGGTCACCTGTCTGAATATCTCCTCCTTTGATCATCAACTTTTGGTTGATTGTGTACCTGTGAAGTGTCTTAGGTTTTCCTACAATAAAAGTGCTATATAAATGCAAATTATTGTACTTTATCTGGACAAATTCCTCTTTCATATTTTTCTCTGATTTGAAGCAGCACAAGAATGCTTGCATTTTTATTGCAAATTGATAACACTTTATTTTGGCCCTATTTCTGTTTACATTAGCAACTCTTGGCAAAGTGATAGAGCCATGTTTTAATATTGAGCAGTACTTTGTGGCAGAACTTTCAGCACCAGATGACAAATGCAAAAAGCCCTGCTTAGATAGTTGTGAGCCAATTAGGTGATAATGAATACAAAGTCATAAGCTGTGCACAGTGTTTTTTTTCCATAAGTCACACACTAAGGCCCTACCCCAAGCCAACAGGTGAGAATAGTTTTTATTTGTTTTTGGGATGTGGTTGTCAGCCAGCATTTAGTGCCCATCCCTAATTGCCCTTGAACTGAGTGGCTTGTGAGGCCATTTAAGAGTCAACCACATTGCTGTGGGTCTGGACTCGCATTTAGGGAAGGAAATCTATTCTTACCTACAGGACATTAGTGAACCAGACTGGTTTTTATAACAGTCGACAATGGTTTCATGGTCACCATTAGACTAGCTTTTTAATTCCAGATTTATTAATTGAATTCAAATTTCACCAGCTGCTGTGGTGGGATTCAAACCCCTGCCCCCAGAGCCTCAGCCAGACTCTGGCTTACTGGTCCAGTGACATTACCACTACACCACTTCCTCCCTATGTTTAAAATTAACTTTCACCATTACTGGTTTGACTGTGAAGGAACATTTTATCCCCTGCCACAAGAGCCCTTGTGTTTACTGCAGTTCAGCATTCATAAACTTAAAGCATACCTACTGTCAGGGGGATTTCACAATAAAACAAAGCAAATATCCTTTTGGTTCATCACTCAGTATTGACACCATAAACCCCTAGGCAAAACACAAGCATAAATTAACTGGATATTTGATACTCTCAACAAATCTAAGAGTCTGGTGGAGTGTGGAGGTCCGATGCAAGAAAAATTAATCTTTAGCTGGGGAAATTGAGCTGGCACAACTACTGACTTTCAAAGGACATTCTTCTTTGGCCTCCTTGTCTCGGGAGACAATGGGTAAGCGCCTGGAGGTGGTCAGTGGTTTGTGAAGCAGCGCCTGGAGTGGCTATAAAGGCCAATTCTAGAGTGACAGACTCTTCCACAGGTGCTGCAGATAAAATTGGTTGTCGGGGCTGTTACACAGTTGGCTCTCTCCTTGCGCTTGTCTTTTTTCCTGCCAACTGTTAAGTCTCTTCGACTCGCCGCGCTTTAGCCCCGCCTTTATGGTTGCCTGCCAGCTCTGGCGATCGCTGGCAACTGACTCCCACGACTTGAGATCAATGTCACAGGACTTCATGTCGTGTTTGCAGACGTCTTTAAAGCAGAGCCACGGACGGCGGGGGGTCTGGTACCAGTGACGAGCTCGCAGTACAATGTGTCCTTGAGGATCCTGCCATCTTCCATGCGGCTCACATGGCCATGCCATCTCAGGAGCCACTGGCTTAGTAGGGTGTATATGCTGGGGATGTTGGCCACCTCAAGGACTTCTGTGTTGGTAGTTCGGTCCTGCCACCTGATGCCAAGGATTCTCCGGAGGCAGCGAAGATGGAATGAATTGAGACGTCGCTCTTGGCTGCCGTACGTTGTCCAGGCCTCGCTGCCGTAGAGCAAGGTACTGAGGACACAGGCTTGATACACTTGGACTTTTGTGTTGTGTGTCAGTGTGCCATTTTTCCACACTCTCTTGGCCAGTCTGGACATAGCAGAGGAAGGCTTGCCCTTGCGCTTGTTTAAGTCTGCATCGAGAGACAGGTTACTGGTGATAGTTGAGCCTAGGTAGGTGAACTCTTGAACCACTTCCAGAGTGTGGTCGCAGATATTGATGGATGGGGCATTTCTGACATCCTGTCCCACGATGTTCGTTTTCTTGAGGCTGATGGTTAGGCCAAATTCATTGCAGGCAGCCGCAAATCTGTCTGAGTCTCTGCAGACACTCTTCAGTGCGTGATGTTAATGCAGCATCGTCAGCAAAGAGGAGTTCCCCGATGAGGACTTTTCGTACTTTGGTCTTCACTTTTAGACGGGCAAGGTTGAACAACCTGTCATCTGATCTTGTGTGGAGGAAAATTCTTTCTTCTGAGGACTTAAATGCATGTGAGAGCAGCAAGGAGATGATCTCAAACAGTGTAGGTGCAAGAACACAGCCCTGTTGCACGCCGCTCAGGATTGGAAAGGGCTCTGATGAGGTGCCACTATACTGAATTGTGCCTTTCATATTGTCATGGAATGAGGTGATGATACTTAGTAGCTTTGGTGGGCATCCAATCTTTTCTAGTAGTCTGAAGAGACCACTTCTGCTGACGAGGTCAAAGGCTTTGGTGAGATCAATGAAAGCAATGTAGTGGGGCATCTGTTGTTTACAGCATTTCTCCTGTAGCTGGCGAAAGGAGAACAGCATGTCAATGGTGGATCTCTCTGCTCGAAAGCCACACTGTGCCTCAGGATAGACGCGCTCAGCCAGCTTCTGGAGCCTGTTTAAAGCGACACGAGCGAAGACTTTCCCCACTATGCTGAGCAAGGAGATTCCACGGTAGTTGTTACAGTCACCGCGGTCACCCTTGTTCTTATAGAGGGTGATAATATTGGCATCGCGCATGTCCTGTGGTACTGCTCCCTCATCCCAGCACAGGCAAAGCAGTTCGTGCAGAGCTGAAAGTATAACAGGCTTGGCACTCTTGATGATTTCAGGGGTAATGCCGTCCTTCCCAGGGGCTTTTCCGCTGGCTAGAGAATCAATGGCATCACTGAGTTCCGATTTTGTTGGCTGTACGTCCAGCTCATCCAAGACTGGCAGAGACAGGGTTGCATTGAGGGCGGTCTCAATGACAACATTTTCCCTGGAGTACAGTTCTAGGTAGTGCTCCACCCAGCGGTGGAAGAACACATGCGGCACACACAGGCTAAAGCCAATTGACATTTTCTTACGTGGCACATGATTTTCCCCAGAATCAAATTAGGGGGAATGTGGAATTCCAAACAGCTGTTTTGCATTTGATGGAAAATCAGACACTAACGTTTTAGCAATCCAAATATATGCAGCCTGGTACTCTCGCAGATAGAAGAGCAGAGAGAGAACTGATCACATTACCATGTTACTGCCAGCAGCTGAGGTTGTATTATTAGTACTCAGAATTCTGATATCCACTGTGTTCTATGCATTGCAAAGCTGGTATCAAGATGTAATATTGCACATCTTACCCAGCCAGAGGACAAAAAGAAAAAAAAAAGGTATTGCCCAAGTGCATCAACAACCTCTTCAGCTTAGCTGTATCCGAAGACTTCAAGTTTAGAACTCATAGCGCTGTCAAAAGCAGGGTCTTCAGTGAAGACACTACAGCCTGCCCGACTGAACATTGAATTCAATAATTTCAGAGCATGACAGGCTCCCCCCTTATGTTTAAAAAACTTCATAAAATAAAGAAAAAAATAACTAATGTGTTTAGTTTGTTTCTACTGTGCCTACCCACTGTTTGTTTTTTAAAACTTTTTTTTTAAATGTTTGTGTTTGGTGTGCTTTGCAGTCTATTCCCACCCTCTCTGTGCTTTGTCCTTCAGCACACCATTAACACAGCGTTTGCTTTTGCTCCGTGACCTTGTCCTATCAACACCTCTTTTGTTAACTCGTGCCCCACCCCCCCCGATTTACTTGCTTAAAATCTTTTACATTTCTAATATTTGTCAATTCTTAAGGCACACTGACCTGAAACGTTGGCCGGAATTTTACGCCACCCCTGCAGGTCAGATGGTGGCGTAAAATTGAGCAGCAGGCTCCGGGAGGCCTACCTGCCCCGATTCTGCCTCTGAACAAGGTTACAGAGGTCTGGCAGGGGGGGGGGGGAAACAGCCCGCCTGCCCGAGGCCAATCAAGACCCTTAAGTGGCCACTTAAAGGCCCTCACCCGCCTAATTGGGTATTTTACCCATGGCAAGCGGGGGAGCCTGGGACGTGAAAGGCTGCCCAGCAACAGCGGGAGGGCATGCCAGTCTGGCACAGGGTGCCTGATTGAGGACCACCCCCACCTCCCAACCGGGATCCAAGATGCCCCCCTCCCCACAAACGACCACCCTAGCCTCACCAGGGCAAGACCGATCCCCCCTGGTGAGGCAACCCAAACTTATCCGCTCTCGGGTTCATGGCGTCGGCTGGGCTGCAGTCCCAGCTGTGGCCACCGCTCCCGGTGGGGCTGCTGAGACTAAGCTGCTGGCCCGCTGATTGGCCGGCAGCTCAATGAGGCAGAACCTCCTCCCTCAGGTAGATGTAAGTCCCGCCTTGGGCCAAATAAAGCCTGGGGATCTGTAAAAATATGGGACGGATCCCCAGACTGGGCGGAAGCGTGTTCGACACCGACATTTATGTCGATTCCGGCTCCTGTCCCCCCACTGTTAAATTCTGGTTGTTAACGCTGCTTCTCCACAGATGCTGTTTTTATTTCAGATTTCCAACATCTGCAGTATTTTACTTTAATCTTTAGTGACGATCTTGTGTACAGAAGTAAAAGATGATACATGGTGAAATCAACTGAATAGTTTGCATTTTTTTAAACCAGTATCTACGAAAATGAAATGCAAGTTTTTGTTTTCTAGGTACAAGATTAAGAGCAAAAGTTGATGTTGAGGGGAAAGCACCAAAGGCAACATATACAGCCATCAATAATTAAAGAGGGTTCACTGTAATGAGTGCAAAATTTCACAGCAGGGAGCTTACAAACTCCCGTTATTTCAATATTTGAAGGCAATAAAGCAACATTCTAGCATTTTATAACTAATAGCAGGAAAAAGACAACATTGGTAACCTTATATAGTGAAGGAATAGCAAAGTCATGCAATTTTGAGGTCATAAAAATTCTTAGAAGTCATTCCTATGACTTTCTTCACATCTCATTGTTTTATCCACGTCATAGGCTATCCAATGATCATTTTTTTTTCTTAGCTCTTTATCCACTGCTCAGTATGGTTCATTTGCACCACAGAAAGTAGACGGAGATCTGTAGTTTTTCCCCTTCTCCACCCCTCAAATTTTACAACCCAGGAGTGGAGGAAACTCAGGATGGTTTTTGTACAGTGATATGTCAATACCTTGTCTGGAAATGAGAAAAATCAAAGGCTCATTAGCTTGGTGAGTAAATGTACCTCTGTGTGATACTAATGCATACAAGACATGAAAGTCCCAAACTCAATTTTATTTGGTGAATTAGTTGAAATCAGCCAGAGTTATAGAAAGGTCATTTAAATTCATCTTTCTTTCCCTCCTTCCTCATCCAGCTGAGGAAGGAGGGAAAGAAAGGAAAATAACCCAGGGCTCCGAGTTGTAATTACTATCCACAGCAGAATAACCTGCTGACATGGTCTAAGTTCACAAAAGTGAGTGACCTTTTGCACAATATACTGGAGGCACCATTGGAACAATGTCCCAGAGTGAGTTATGCATTAGAGAAGATGAGGGTATGAGCTGTGTTTTTTCTAAAAAAAATAAATCTCAATTAAGAAGTTTTACTACAGTAGGCACTTCAGATTGCAACTTGCAACACTACTCAGAAAGGCCATTAACAATAACTGGCAAATAAATGGTTATGGAAAAATGTGTTCCTTTGGGAAATGTCTAATCAGCTTGGCAGTTTCAACTTCTTTTGTAAATGACCACCACATTTTATGTACATAAAAATAAAGAATACAAAACTGTCTGCATTTTATTTATTGTGTACTTAACACACCTGATTTGCCTCTATCTTTTAGATAAATACCTTGCATTGCCAGCAACACTTCAAAAATAACATTTCAGATTGAAATATGGAGCAACACACTGAAAAATAGATTACTGCTAGCAAGTACATTAATCATCAATCTGCAATGCCTGGAAAGGCATACATGTCACAATATGGAAAAACACAATTAAAGTCACAGTCTGGACACTGGTTTAAATAGAAGTAGAGGCCAGTCCTGCCCCACACTGAGCAAGCCTGGATCAGGAGCAGGCTGTTTTGACAACCATACCATTGGCATCTACAATTATTGAAAAGATAATTATTGCAGCACAGCAACTCCTGTTCGGCAATTACAGCAATAGTTTGAATTTGTTTTAAGACATACATTTCAACAAAAATATGCTCAGATGTTATAATCTTTCCATTAGGATCCTAAACATGCATATACACAGGCAAGTGCACCAAGCAAGCTTAGGCAGTTCAGGTCTTTCAGGACACACACTATGCATCAAAATGCTAATATTAAACTGGCATACTACACAAATACAAATGATTCATACAAAACATGGCACCAGAAAGCTTTCTTGAACTCAACAATGTAAATGGGTCAGTAAATCAGGATTATTTCAGAATATTTGGATGCCAAATGCATTTTCACTTTGGAAATTTCAAGGTCCAAATGCATGGTTCTACAACACTAGCAACATCTTGCATTATGAGCCATATCCTTCATCCAGGTTCAATAGAAGAAAAATCAGGCCAAATTCCCTAATGGAAAACATTCTGGTTTTGTTCAATTATCTCTGGGGATCAAGGTGTTGCTTCAGAAGATTAAATGGGTTGGGCAGATCAGATACATTGCATGTGGTCTGTGGAAGAAGCAGGCTTAGTGGGCTGAAAGTGTCTTTTCCCATTCTGTGCTTTATGTTTTTAAAAGTGCTGCATAATAGAGACTTTTGCAGGAAACAGTTAACTGCATTTCTTGACAATCATTACAATATGCTGAACTAACCAACTCAGCTTACACTTTTATCACATGTAGAGGAGTGTACTATGCAGTCCTATGTAATATTGTGCTTTCAAAAAGTGTAGAGACCATTAACATTACTCAATGAATTAAACTGCATATTGTATTCAAATCCCAATCAATACAGATAACAACCTAATTTGATTGTCCTGACAACTGTAATACCAAGGGACTGCATTTCTGTACATTTTAACTTTTCGTTTCTGAAGTACAATACTCTTTCAGTCCATTAAGTTTTCGAATAAGTTACTAGAAGTTACTGGATCAACTCCAATACGAGAAAATCAAAATCTTACGTTGTTTAGTTAAAAATTATTCAAAAATGCCAGTGACATAAATCATCCCTTAAATTAAAATGGCTTCAACCAAAACTTTAATTATGAATAAACAATATTTTGATTATAAAACTGCTAACATGTGCCTAATAGCTGTTTAACTATTCGTCAAACAGTAGTTTCCCAATATTTATTCTAAATTAGCCAATAATTCAGGCAAAATATTTAAAATATCCATATTTCTGGACAAGTATAGTGAACTCGATAGATGGTACAATGTTTATCACTGAATCATTTGCATTCTTTTGAAGCCTTTACTTACAAACATTTACAGTAATGAAACATGAAGATTCTTCTGTTTAGTGTACCTTAAGAGGCAGGCAAAAGAATAAGTCAGTACTGAATGAAACATTATTCGAAAGAAAATGTGAAGAAAAAACTAAAAATAAGTAAATGAAAATATATTAAATGGGAAAATGTCAAAGCAATAAATCGATCTCTCTCAGGCAACATGGGTTAACACTTGGATAACCCTAGGGTTTTAGATTTCTTTGCCACGATACTAATATTGGACCTGTTTTAGCAGGTACTGGTGAACAATTATGAGCGTTACTTGTCAATTCACTGCTACACTTTTACACAATTGGAACAGTTGGCTGTTCAAAGGGGCAAATAAAATAGCTTCTATTTGCAAAACATCTGGACAAAATTCTAATACTGAACACAATAATATTCACATTTTACAGGAATGCTTCCACAGGATACTTACAGAACACAACAGCTATAATTTTCCTTACCTGTTTTCTAAAGTTGGATATTTTCCAGTGTTTATGGGCTAGGTATCTGACCAGTTTATATTGATTACCACTATTCATATCATTCAGGATTCCATGGCAATTTCATCTCTATTCGAAGCCATACAGAACTCAAACTCAAGGTAATCTGAGATTACCCTGCCTTTTTTAGTGGACATAAAACTTAGTGCATTATATGAAGCCCCAGAGTCAGACATTAAGCCCCAAACTGAAGACTGGCAATCCTTTTTATTTTGCCCATGCCTATTATTTTCTTAGACTACATCAAAAAGTTCCAAGTCTAAAACACCAGAGTAATTACTTGCCAAAAATACAACACTATTTTATAAACACTCAGACTTCTGTTTGGTTTTGGTAATTCAGAACAAAATTACAGTTGGACATAGGAGAACTATACCATGCTGTCTAGGTTCTCTTTGGAGTGTTTTTCTTTTCCATTGTTCGAGTCCTCTGTGGGCATATACTTGCTCTGGTATTCCTGAAGGATTGTTACAATATCATGGTGACCGAAGTGAATTGCTTCATCCACTGGTGTGTTGCCCCACCTAAAATCATTAAGAATAACAAATTCAGAACCAATTAAACAAAACATGCCTGAAAGAACAAATTACTTGGGCAGTATAATTAAAGTAAGAATTTCCTTTTCATTAGGATTTATGCCCAGCAAGGTCATCCTCAAAACCTCTTCACAAAAGTTCACTTTTGAAAATTAAAAGCACTTATCATCTGTCTTAACCCTTTACAAATTTAGTATTGAGCTGTATATCTCAGTGTTCTAAAAATCACTATCAGGACGTTTGCTGCATGTTGCCTTTCAGAGAAAGATTTGCAAACACATCGAAAATAGGCGTTTTACGAAAACAAAAGAATAAAGCTTTGAAGAAAAGGTATGTTTTAATTATAGCAAATACACTAACATAGCTCGAGAATTAATGTAGACATTATTGCTACATGTGTTTCATCATGGGCATTACCAAATTAGTGAGACCTAATCTGCAGGCCAGTCCTTGCACAATTTCCTCCTTTTCTGCAGCTTTGCTGAAGACTATGCAGGATTGAGCATGCTGTTTAAAATTAAATACTCTTTGATTATGACCAACTCACCTGTCTTTAGGGAATGGATTTACTCTGCACGCTTCTAACAAAAAGTGAACGACCTCCACATGGCCTACAAAATCAAAATACAGAAGTTATATTCTGAACTATATAACAAGTACTTTCCTTACTATCATAAGAGCCAGGCTATCTCTGAAAGTTAAATTTTACCTTCCGCAGCTGCTACATGCAGTGCTGTTCGTGAGTCATAGTCCCTCTGCTCCATGTCCATGGCAGACAAAGCAAATCTGGAACAAAAGAAAGGTAACTGTTTTTGACAATTTCTTATGAGGCCTAAGGTCACTTTACATTAAAAAGTCTTTGTTCCATATTCATATATAACCAAAATAAATTCACTTTTTCATTTTAAGATTAATATTTAGGATTTTGTGTACAACTAGACGCAAAAATACAAGCTGCTAAAATATGCAGAACCTAAATCCTTTCTAGTTTTTCAGGTTCTGGTTACTTTTCCATGTGACCATCTACTATAATTATTTTTGCTTGGTTAGTGTGAAATAGCTAATAAAACCAAGTTAATGTCAGAGTCCTTGTGAGATAGTCACAATTTTTTTGGAGGCTACATTAACAGTCTAATCTACCATAAAGCAACTCCTTGTACTTAATTAAAAAACATTTTTTAAAGCATCTTTTTATAAATACACACCACCCAGAATTCTCAGTCTATTAATTCAAACCCAGAGACACAGTAGGTGATGTGCTATCGGTCACAGATGAACCACAAAGGGCCTCAGGCTGTACTTGGACTATCACTATTCAGACATTTTGCAACGATTAGCTGGTGTTGTGTGTATTCTCCAATTCTCTCATATTAAAATACAAGGAGAGTTCAAGCTACACAACTACTTTAGCATGTCTATGAATTTTTAGAAGTATAATTGAATCTAAAGAAATACAGCAGAAGACCTATTTTTAAAATTTCAGTTTCAGTTGACAAAGCTTATTTTAGTAAGATTTTAAAGTTTTACACCTGATCCACATCCTCCCCAACGCTATACTACAGTGTTTGAAGCAAGACTGCTTGCTTTATCACAAGAAAAAGACGACAGCCAAAGTCTGCAGTTAGTAGTGTAAATAGCAAAGAATATCACTAGATCTCCTACATTAAAATTAGATTAATATGGGAACCAGTTGCAGTGTGCTCTTTTACAGTTTAGTTTTACAAAAAGGTTGGTCTGGTGACAAGTAGGACTGTATTCCTCCCTGATGTAATTTAAGTGCCTTGCCATTTGCTTTCTCTATGCCTGTGTTGAGTCTCAAAAACCTCCATTTAAGAATTATTGAACTACTGGTCAAATAGAGTTTAAAAGATGCATCTACAAAACTAAAATATCTATTTACAAACATACAAATCCAAAGAGATGCTGTCCCTTTCTATTGTGTTAGATGTCAGAATCTTTTGTAAATACAGCACAATATAATCCAGCATTAAGTGTTAAAAATGACACTGTGGAAAATTAGTAGCTGGAAATGATAGCATTTGTGACCTACAATAAGCATTTTCATTTGAGTTTTTTCTCTAATTGGATGCACCAATAAATCAAGGATTTCAACAAGTGACAAATACCTTGGAAAGAAAATACTGGAGACAACAAGGTTTACAATGGCTTTATTTACATTAATGGCCATTAGACTCAAACATATTCTCTTTGGGTGCCTAAGAAACTATGTTTTTCACAAATACTTTGTCAAATGCCATGATACCTAAAAGAGCATCCAAATTCACAGCATAACTCAATGTGACCTCAATTGGCAGACAGCATTGCAGCTTTTTAGAGATAGCATTTATTGTTATGGCAAATGAAACGCAATGTCTCCTCTAATTCCTTTTAATCTACTAAGAGCAGTGGACCAAAGTACTTAATGCAGTTCCGGTTCTGCTGCTTAGTGGTTTCATTTAGTGATCTGTGCAAAGGTCATCATGAAAAATTGTGTTGGTTTTATAATAATTCTTGGGTAATGATTCACAATTGTCAGTAATTTCTTAAAACCTCCTTCTGCTCTTCACAAATATCCAGCTGAGAACTGCCATGCACACAGGGAAAGATGGACATGTGTAGAATCCACTAGCTATAGGTGGAACTATTGGGTTTTTCATAGTCTGTAGGTTTCCTGTCTATTATTAGTATAGCAAACAGACAAAAGCACACCAATACCCTGGTTATTCTATGAGAATATCTGCATACACAAGAGGTCCGTACGCCATCTCTGCTCAGTTAAACATAACACTGTAAATTCACTTGTGATGCAACAACGTCCATGGAAAATCTTACCTTCTGAGTGCAGATACATCTCCAGTATACGCAGCAAAAAGAAGGTTGATCACTGACTTCACCTAAAAAAGTTTATCAAAACACAAAAGGGAAATTAGGTTTACATTTATATTTGCTTCCACGCAAGTCATAATTAAAAGCATTAAAGACAATGGGGAAGGGGGGGCGGGAAGAAACCAAAAATGCCTCGGTCAGTTTATACCTCATTTTTAAAACTTTGAGGATCTAGGAACATAGAAACAGGAGGTGGTCATTTAGCCCCTCAAGAAGACTGTTCTTCTATTTAATGAGATCTTGGCTGTTATGGGCTGGCATTTCATTTCTCATCCCTTCAAAATTTGCTTTAAGTCTAAAACCTAGATTTGTAATTCTCCCTCTCAAACCTATGGTCACTATTTGCAAGATGCTCCCTTATCAACAGATTGTTAACTAATTCTGGTTTGTTATTAATCACTAAATCGAGTATGGCCTATTCCTATGTTGGTTTTAAAACATGTTCATGATGTTCATTGTCTTTATTACTTCAGCTCTTTTAACTCTTCCAGGCTACCTGAAAATTAAAATTTCCCACAACAACCACTTTTTTTTGCGACATGCTTCCCAGATGTCGACATCCCTCATTACATCATTTCTATCAGAATATCTGCAGACAACTCCTACTAGAGTTTTGCATCCATTGCTGCTTCTTAATTCTACATGTACTATTCCCACTGCCTGCTCAGTCTTATTGAAATCCTTTCTTTTTATTGCGGTAATTGTGCCTTTTATCAATATTGCCACTCGCCCTCCTTTCCCAAGTTCCTTGTCTTTTCTAAAGATCCTACAGCCTAGAATATTTAGCTCCCAATCATACTAAAGTTCTAGCCAGCTCTCAGCAATAACTATCATACCCTTTAAGCTGAATTTGTGCATCTAATTCACTTGTTTTATTTCTTATGCTACATGGAATAATGCAAAGAAATCTCTTACCTGGTGACTGACCCCAACCTACCCATGTGTCATGCTGGTCTTTTAACTCATACTTTCTGACTTGCTATATTTTCCCCTCCCACACCTTCTAATTTATGACTTATTGACCATTTTAAATCAAATTCCATTGTATTATAACAAAACTAAACCATAAGAAACTAAAATAAATAGACATCTTTAATGTAGAACAGAAAGTCAAATCAGTTCAATCAGAACTGATATTAGAGCTGGATGGATGCAAGGAATGTGCTGTGAAACTTGATCTAATATAATCACATAGAAACAGACGAACAGCAAAAGATCTGTGGAATGCCACCACAATAGCAATGATAGACATCAACAGATACGGATGTTCTGACAGCAACAGCTTTGGGTTTTAGTACATAATGCTAACAAAATTAGCACAACCGATTTGTGATTATGTATCTTTGGGCTGACATCAAGCTGATCTATAAGAAATCAGAACGGATGTAGACCATTCAGCCCCTCAAGTCTGCTCTGCCATTTAATACAATCACGGCTGATCTTCTGTCTCAGCTCCTTTTTCCTGTCCACTCCCCGTATCCTTTCATTCCGCGACACAAAAATCTGCCCATCTCAGCTTTAAATATACCAACAATGGAGCATTCACAACCCTCTAGGGTAGACAATAAGATTCACAACCCACTGAGTGAAGAAATTTCTCATCTCAGTCCTAAATGATCGATCCCTTATTCTGAGACTGTGTCAGTGTTCTAGATTCCCCAGCCAGGGGAAACAACCAGCGTTTACCCTATCAAGGCGCTTCAATCTTGTGTTTCAATGAGATCACCTCACATTCTTCTGAACTCGAGAGTATAGGCCAAATTTACTGGGCCTATCATAGGATAACCTTCCCATCCCAGGAACCTATCTAGCGAACCTTCACTCTACTGCCTCCAATGCAAGTAATTTCTTCCTTAAATATGGCAATCAATACTGCACATGATACTCCAGGTGTGGTTTCACCAAAGACCTATAAAATTGTAGCAAGACTTGTATCGTTGTAATCCAACCTCCAAGTCTCTGAACAACATTTACAGTTTCACACCATCTAAGAAATATTCTGCTTTTCTATTCTTACTACCAAAGTGAATAACCTCTTGCTTCCCCACATTATACTTCATCTGCCACCTTGTTCCTCACTCACTTAACCTTTCTATATTTCTTTGCAGCCTCTGTATCCTCCTCAAAGCTTACATTCCCACTAAGCTTTGTACCATTAGTAAAGTTGGATACATGACTCTTGGTTCTGAAAGGAGCTCACGATTTCACGATAGACCAGGCGAGACTCGAGCTCCTTCGTTCACCGGTTTATTCAAGCATATGCAGGGGAGGCGGCACCCATACAAGATGGCATGCAAACTCCTTGAGTAGTTTCTAAATATTATTCTTATACCGTTTTACAGATAACAGTTCATTTGCATTTACCAGTTACACATTCTTACTCTTATCTTTATCCAATTGGGTCTACTTGTACAGTTAGGTATATAGTACACTATTACATTCTAAGCACATATACATCATACTATCCATTCATTCCCATGTGTGCATGGTGGATACCAGAGTATATCCTCAATGTCATTTTATATTTTTAGGGCTCGCTGCTGGTAGTGACACAGACAATGGTCCATACCAATACTGTGGTGCTAAAAATTGTCATTACCACATGCAGGATTTCCCACCAATTTGTCAGTTGCCCTGTAGTAGAGTAAGCTGAGGCCGACCTAGCCAATTCTGTTGCTGATCTAGTGGCCAGGCCTACTTGGATGCACCCCCATGTGATTTGTTCTCTTGATACCTGGGTATACTGATGTGCTATTTTTGTGGCCTGCTGCATGACCAATTGCATATCCATGCCTGGGATTTCATCCGTAAACTCCACATCATTCCACCAGGGGCTAAATACTATCCCGTTGTTTGCCCAGGTAGGTGGAAGTCCCCTAATATAAGGGAGTCAGTCACTTGCATACAAAAACTGGTGTTAACTAAGCATCTTAATCCTCCAAAGACCATTACAGCCTCGCTGGTCATAAAACACCATTGTATTGGGGACATCTGAACTGCCCTGAATGCGTCCTGGGCAGGGGACATTTAGAGCTTGATTATGCTGCGGTTGGTCGGGGCTCTAGGGTGCTACAAGTACATACAATGTAATTCTTTGATTTAGCACAACATTCCTTGGTACTCATCCAAATCGTGGAGTTAACATAAGAGAGGTACCCATGGGATCCTGCTCAATATGTGGCGCAGTGGTTAGCACCGCAGCCTCACAGCTCCAGGGACCCGGGTTCAATTCTGGGTACTGTCTGTGCGGAGTTTGCAAGTTCTCCCTGTGACCGTGTGGGTTTTCGCCGGGTGCTCCGGTTTCCTCCCACAGCCAAAGACTTGCAGGTGATAGGTAAATGGGCCATTGTAAATTGTCCCTAGTGTAGGTAGGGAATATGGGATTACTGTAGGGTTAGTATAAATGGGTGGTTGTTGGTCAGCACGGACCCGGTGGGCCGAAGGGCCTGTTTCAGTGCTGTATCTCTACACAAATATACCCGACCATCCCTTTCTACTCCCAATGACTCAAAGCGATAACTGTTGTTAAATGAGATTCCTGGATGATACTCTTGGAGTATTGTCACTAGGAATTTAATAACCCTGTCCACTCCTCCACTCTGGGGTCAAGTGACCACTAGCTCTCATCATTCCCGGTATAGGTTTATGAGATTCAATTGGTATATCGATTCAAACAGGTGTCCGGGGTCAGTTCCAAATCTGATGTATTCTATATCCGCGTTTATTCCCTCTATCAAATCTTGGGCTAACATGTTGCATGCCCTTCCCCTGCTTTGTGAGTCGACGGTATCAACTTGCCCTTGATTGGTAATATTTAGGGCTCTCACCAGTCCTTCGGCTTGTATCTCAATAGCAGTCAGGGCATACTCTGTCCTGTATGCATTATACTGCAGTCCTTTGGCTGTTTCAGAAGCTACTCATGACGCGTAATTGTTTACTTCATAGATCTGAGCAGAGTTTATTACTAAATTTGTGCTCCCAAAGAGTCCCCCTACGTCTCCCACCAAGTTCCTTGTACATTTTTCCCACTTCCTGATTCCCGGGGTAATTCTAGCCTTGTAGTCTCCTTCGAGCTGTTCCAACCAATATTTAGCCCATCTGATAGAACTCTGATGATCCCTGCAATATAGCCATCAGGTTTGCAACATTGCAAGTCACTTCCAGGGATATCATGGTAACGTCATGCAACAGGGGTTTAGTCATGGGGATTCCTTTGTTTGTAAGAGACATGGATGCGTGTGTCGATTAACATTCTGCAGCACTGGCTCCCTAACACCACGGTAATAAACATTCATTGGGTCCCCTTCTATCCACTCACTGAGGGCCAATCCTACCTATTTTGGCTGTAAGAGTTTCAGTAAGTTTTCCAGATCTTGTTTTGTGGTTACCTCATTAGAGCATTGTGGCGAATCACTGGGCTGCCAGCCCTGTTTTTTCAGCTTACTGAGCAGTTTCATATATTTTTGGGCGAGGTGAAGAGACATAGTCCCTTCGCCTCCCCACTCCGCGACAACCTCGAGTTCTGTTTTCTCAGCCGTCAACATTTTGAGCACGCTCTACGTTTCAATCCGGTATCCAATCATGCCTCGGGACACACTCGTCCCAACTTATTTGTGCACTCAGGGATCCAATCGCCCCCCCCGGGATCCTAGTCCCACCCCGCCCGAGTCTCAGGACTATAGTTCGGACACACCCTGTGGACCTCCGTTCTGGTCTGACACAAACAGGAGAGTATTCTTTCAAATGAAATACCCACCAAATCATTGTTTTCACCTTTACAGAGGGCCGGGTGTATCCTGCCAACTACGCCACTGAAAGGGAGTTCAGTCACCCTCCGATTTCGCTATAGATCAGACAAGACTCAAGCTTCTTTGTTCACTGGTTTATTCAAGCATATGCAGGGGAGGCCGCACCCATACAAGATGGCGTGCGACTCCCCGAGTAGTTTCAAATCATTCTTATACCATTTTACAGATAACAGTTCATTTGCATTTATCAATCAGTTACACATTCTAACTCTCATATCTTTATCCAATTGTGTCTACTTGTACATAGCTAGGTTACCCGATTACATTCTAAGCACATATACATTATATTATCCAAACACTGGCAAGGCACATGCAACTTTGACCCTGGTCTTGTTTTTGTAACTCATGACTATTTGTAGTTTATCAGGCCTTCTCCTTTGTTCACTGTCCTTGTCCTTTTCCCTCCCCCTTCAGCCCCTTCACCTAAGTCAGTTGTTACAGCCATGTGGTGAGGGGTGTGGGTGATTCCCACTATTCAACTTCCACCTGACTGTAGCAAGTGTTTTATTTTTACATTAGTTTTTAACCCCTTGGTGTTTTAATTGTCAATTAGACAGCGACAGGTTTTCTTGTAGGTTTAAAACACAAGATCAATAATTTATTGAGCAATACGTCTTAGCCCGAAATAAGGAGACCGCATCCCCACACACCCACACAAAGAAATGTAGGGAGGAAAAGGGGAAAGCAGTTTTCAGGTGAAGTAGGGTTTCAGGGTTCACTGTAAACCTGCTGAGTTCTCTCGGAAGTCAAGTCCTCGTTGGTTGTAGGCTTGAGGTGTTTGTAGATTTCTCTCGGTTGAAAATTCAGTTTGAAGACAGAAGTTCACTTCCAATTCACTGCTGCATAAGCTAAAAATGTAGAACTTTACAGCAGGGCACCTCCCTTATGGCTTGCTGGATCTTCTCCTAGCCTTTAGCTGGACAAGCTGTTTGGTGATGCTTCTTTCTGGGTGTGTGCGCGCGCGTGTCTCTCTCTCTCTCTGGCTGCCTTTTTAAGGTAAAAAATTGTCACATCATCTTCTGGTAGGAAATGCTTTGGTCTCTCCCCCATGGTGATCACACAATGGCCCAGGATGAGAATAATCTGGTTATGATGCTTTCATTTCATACCTTCTTCGTTTCAGTAGAACTCCTTCAATTCAGGAATGTTTCAGGATGGGTGCAATTGACACCTCTTAATTTTGAAGGTATTCTTTGTTCTAAACAAACAGCATGGCAATATTCAAATACACATGTGGCTATCTTTTGCAGCGTTGTCCATTTTCTTAAAAAAAAACGCGGTCAACCTTTATAAGACTTTAGTTTTGCCCATAAACTTTCAGCATTGCATTTCCTGTGAGCGTGACACATTAATGTACATTGTAAACAGCTGGGGCCCCAATCATCCTTGCTGTATTCCACTCATTACAGCCTGCCAACTTGAAAATGCCCCATTTATCCCTACTCTCTGCTTTCTGTCCGTTAACCAATCCTCCATCTATGCGAACATATTACTGCCAAATCCATCTTGCACATTAACCTTTTGTGTAAAACCTGATCGAATGCCTTTTGGAAAGCCAAGTAAACTATACCTACTGGCTCCCTTTCACCTACCCTACTCGTTACCTCCTCAAAAACTCTAATAAATCTGTCAAGCGCAATTTCTCTTTCGTAAAACTATGTTGCTTCTGTTTGATCATACTTCGATTTCCTAAGTGCAGTGTTAAGACTTCCTTAATAACAGAATCAGTTCAAATATATGACAATTTAAGCTAGAATACATTTCTGCAAACACGTCAGAATAAAACCTGTAGCACAAGTCCAAATACAGCATTCACCAGCATACCACGTGATTCAGCTGGTCAATTATGGAAACAGAAACAGGATGTCTCAAGAAAAAAAGTGAAATCAAAGACATGGCACATATTTTTCCTCCTAATGTGCAGGATTAAGTTTATGCATGAATGAAGGAATAATCAATTGATGGGGAAGGAAACTAGTCTTGGAAATACTTTGAACAAAACCCTTCACTCTCACTTGTTAAAAAATAAAACTGTGAATTGCATTATTGCCTTGGAGATCTGTTAGGTTAATCTAGGGATGTCAATTATAGGAAGCATCAATATGCAGCTGAGAACAGTACCTTTACAAACTACACAAAGGCAAGATTTCATACTGGATGGAAGTCTGCTCTGGAGCCTCCAGATTTCAGAAGATCATAGCAAAGGCAGAGATATTTGCACTCCTAACCTGTACTATGGTTTGACAGATCCAGAGCAGCTCTCAGGTTGGTTTGAAGCCTCATCTCATATTTGAAACCATGGACCTGCCCATAATTGATGTCAGAGTACTCAAAAAAGAGGGAGAGACCATGCTCCAGAGCATCAATGCCAGCAGGCAAAGTGGCATGTCTTATTTTAATGCAAGAATATTTAAGAGTTTTACTATAAACATATGAACTAGGAGCAGGAGCAGGCCACTTGGCCCTTCGAGCCTGCTCCGCCATTCAATAAGTTCATGGCTGAACTGATTACTCCACATTTCCACCTACCCCCGATAACCTGTAGCACAAGTCCAAATATACCCCGATAAAAGCACAAGTACTTTTTTGCAAGTGCTCCCCCTATACTTACCTTTTTCTTTTAGTATATTTTGCTGTTATTCTATGTATAAGCAAAGTACTCAAGTATACCCAGACTACATAATTTTCAGTGAATTTCAGACAAAAGGTCCTCTTTTTTCCCCACAATGAGTTGTTGGTTGAATGTACTGACTACTCATATGCATGTACAGGAAACAATGAAGCTTTGCTTGAGTAAGAAGGTACTATACTACACATTCCACTTACTGACTTTTGCTCGCTGTCCAACCTCTGCCCAATTATTTTAGTTCTCCTTCATGGATCTCCACTCTGTCCATCAATTGTGCCTCAGTGTTACAACCAGGTGAGAAAGGTGTCTAAAGGTCCCTCTCAACCTTCACCTGGTCTTATCCTAACAGGGTTTAATTTTAAAAACACTGTTTTTAGCTCCCCCTTGGTGAATCCATGTTCCCCACTTTCCAATTATAAAGGCAAAGAAACCAGCACAAACAGGTTTCCTTAGGTTTAAAGCAGATCAAAATTTATTTAACTCAAACTTAAACTTTAATTCGGTTGACCCCTACAAACGCACGACGTACCCACGCTAACATGCATACGCGATACATGCATGCAAATGGAGACAGAAAAGAGAATAAATAAAGTGGACAGGAGAGATCTTCTCAGTCCAGGAGCAAACAGTCTGAGTTCAAACTCTTTGTACAATTCAGAAAAACCCAGGTTGCCAAGCAGGTTAGTCATGTGACTAACTGGTCTGACCACGTCTTGTATTGCATCACCTTAGCAATCTCTGGAATGCTCCTCTTACACACAATACCTGGTGATCAAGATTCATTGTGGGTTGATTGTGTCAGGGAATGGTTTTTTGTCCTTCCAAGCACCATCTGTTAATATGCAAATATATTTTCCAGTCACAGCTGATCTGTTTAACAAGTCCTTTCTTCACTCCAGTAATAGTTTAAAATCAATGTTCATGCCAAAATTAATGTGCCTTATTCTTGGCAGGTGGGGGTCTAGCATGACACTTAGTCATTCCCTCCAAGTCTCTGCTTGCTGTCTTTCCAGTTGCACACTAACCCCGTTTCTTTAAGATGCTTCTGAGCATTCCCAGATTTGAGATTAAGAACCAAGAAGCCAATTCATGTAACCTGAATTTGTGGCAATCTGGAAGAATCCTGTGGCAAAAGTGTTAAATAGCAATGGCTCTGACACTGGCAAACCATTGTCCCCTGATCTAGCAGGCAGCAAGCCCTGCTTGCAACAGGCAGCATAAGTCAGCAGCTGCCTGACTAGTTAGGAGTAGACTCACTTTGCACAATTCCTCTTATATTCTGTGGGCTCTATTATGCCTCCTAAAAGCAGAACCCCTTCACCTACCATCCTCTAACAGGCCGCAGTTGCCTTTGCTCTTCTTCCTTTGGCTCAATCAAAAGAATACTGGCAAAAAAAAAATCCATAATAAGCAGCAAGTTCTTAATGTGGGTAGAAGAGTGGGTGGAGGGAATGGGGTTGGGATAGCAGAGAAAGGGAAATTAAACAAGCAAACTGAAAGCTCAGAACTAGTGTAGAAATACACTACTCACAACAAATCCTAATAATCCAAGTGACTGTCCCGTTAAATTCAGCTTCCAGTCATGCGGTCAGTTTGTGAAGCTAAGGCCATTAAGTTTTACTCAGTGGATTTACTACTGGTGAGACCAGTGTAGGAGATTAGTTTTCTCTTTGCACATCCAATTAATATAGAAATTATTCTTGAAAATGATCAAGTAGCAGCTCAACTGTTTATGCCCCACTTTACTTGGTCTATAGATCTTCTTACTTCATATTAACACTGACAAATCCTCAGTGAGGAATGCTTTGCCAGGAGGAGTTTTTGTGAATAGGTTGAAAATAAGCAGGGGTATCACATGCTTTCAGCATAAAATAAAATTAGAGACTGGTTATATCCTAAATTTGCTTGAATAAATTAATGCAATATGCCATTGTCTATGCTTGCATTTACCATAAAATTTCAATTTTTCTGTTTTATTAGTCTGTAAGGAAAGATTATCCTTCTACATTTAGTCTCCAAAATCTGTACGACAAATGTAATATTTTTAAAAATAATCACTATAAATTCCAGATTAGTCTACACTCTAATAACCATTAATCCCACAATCTACATATAGAACAAATCAAATGTTAAAGGTGCATTTCACAAAATCACAGAATAATACAGTGCAGAAGAGGCCCTTCGGCCCATCGAGTCTGCACCGATGCATTAAAGACACCTGACCTGTCTACCTAATCCCATTTGCCAGCACTTGGCCCATAGCCTTGAATGGTATGAGTGCCAAGTGCTCATCCAGGTATTTTTTAAAGGATGTGAGGCAACCCGCCTCGACCACCCTCCCATGCAGTGCATTCCAGACAGTCACCACCCTCTGGGTAAAAAAGTTCTTCCTCAAATCCCCCTTAAACCTCCTGCCCCTCACCTTAAACTTGTGTCCCCTAGTAACTGACCCTTGAACTAAGGGGAACAGCTGCTCCCTATCCACTCCCCTCAATTTTATACACCTCGATCAGGTCACCCCTCAGTCTTCTCTGCTCCAGCGAAAACAACCCAAGCCTATGCAACCTCTCTTCATAGCTTAAATGTTGCATCCCAGGCAACATCCTGGTGAATCGCCTCTGCGCCCCCTCCAGTGCAATCACATCCTTCCTATAATGTGGCGACCAGAATTGCACACAGTACGCTAGCTGTGGCTTACCAAAGTTCTATACAACTCCAACAAGGACAATTCCTAACCCAGCATTCATGCACCTGTGTGTCTGGTACACATTCACATTAAAAACAATTTTTTAAGAAAATAGAGCTGCAAATGATTTTTGGCTATCTACTCACTCTTAAGTTAAGTATGCTAAACCTTGGGTAAAAACCAGTTAAATCACTCAAGAAGAATCAATTTGAAAGACCAGTGCCATATTAGCCCATCCTTTAGAATAAAGGGCTTTTGTTTTCTTGTACTGGAAATTTTTAATCGCAGGAAATTGTAATTTGATGTTTCAGCACTTTGGATCTGGATAGATACCAGATCCTGTGAAAGAAAAATATGTGTGAAAAAGAAAGCTGATCAACTGCAGTATCAGAATGTGCTGCTGGTGTTTTCAAGGATTTTAATGATATAGGTTGATGAGCAGAATTGAGTACATTTAAAATTAATCACTTAACCTTTGAATGTCATAGAAATTTAGATAGCCTAATTAATTTACCTGCAATTGCAAAGTAACCACAAAGGTTCCTCCGAAACTATGGAAAGGAATACCACAACTGCATGCTCTTAGATTCATGCCTGACTGTTTGCTCCCTTTTCTGCCTTACAACCTGCTTACTGCCTGCACCTATAGGAGACAGAGTGCCATCCTTTCACTCCTGCTCTGAAGCTCTGTCCTATTTCCTCATTTCCAATGACTAACCTGCTAGCTCTGGATGACAACTTACCATCATTTTAAGTTTGCCTGTCATGCACTGAGCTACTAAAACAAATCCTGGTATTAAATGAATGAAGAAGCTACTCAGCTGTCAGCAGATGACTATTGACATTCACTACTAAAATTTAAATATTTTAATCTTCCCATTGCTCTCAATTATCTTTACTATATCATTTAACTTCTTCGAATTTACGTTGAATACACCCGATTTTCTTTGGGTTTTTTTCAATATAAAAAAAATAGAAGTACATGTTTCCCTGAGATCTTGGGTTCTCTTTTAGATGTCAAACCATATTAATTAAAACTGGGCTCCAGTAAAACCAGCTCCAAAGGCTATTCTGTAGGCAGAGGCTCAGGAATGAAAAACTTCTGCAAGCAAATTCACAGAAGACACTCGATAGATAAATCTTAGAGTGCAACTACATGTGATCCATTGTTAAAGCAATAGCACAGACTTTAACCAGGCAACCAAACAGCACCGGAAGCTTTACATTTAAATAACAGCACACAGGCTTAGTTTTAAGAGTGTTAAGAATTTCATATATTATAAATGATGCTCAATTCAAATATGCATATTTCAAAAAGCTAAAAATTATTCCTATTTAAAAAAGGAACAGGAGATATATTTTGAAAATGAAACATTTCAAGGGCAATGGGCAAAGAGCAGGGGAGTGGACACAATTGGATAGTTTTTTCTAAGATGGTATACGCAGAATGGACTAAATGGCCTCCTTCCGTGCTATATGATCCTGATTCTATGATTTGCTGCAATATTTATTTTTATTTAGAGATACAGCACTGAAACAGGCCCTTCGGCCCAACGAGTCTGTGCCGACCATCAACCTCCCATTTATACTAATCCTACACTAATTCCATATTCCTACCACATCCCCACCTGTCCCTATATTCCCCTACCACCTACCTATACTAGGGGTAATTTATAATGGCCAGTTTACCTACCAACCTGCAAGTCTTTTGGTGGTGGGAGGAAACCGGAGTACCCGGCGAAAACCCACGCAGACATGGGGAGAACTTGCAAACTCCACACAGGCAGTACCCGGGTCGCTGGAGCTGTGAGGCTGCGGTGCTAACCACTGCGAAGACCAGGATATCAATTCAGACAACATAAAACTTCTGATGAAATGTCAACTCTGTTTCTCTCTTCACAGATGCTGCGAGACACAAGTATTTCTTTTGTGTTCTGTTTTTAAATGATTAAAAATTTATACAAGACGCTTTCCTACTAAAAAGGACAAAAATCAAACCAACTTGTGAATATATTTAAATAGAATTACATAGAATCTCTTCTTTAGCCTCCTTGTCTGGAGAGACAATGGGGAAGCACCTAGAGGTGGTCAGTGGTTTGTGGAGCAGCGCCTGGAGTGGCTGTAAAGGCCAATTTTAGAGTGACAGACTCTTCCACAGGCGCTGCAGATAAAATTGGTTGTCGGGGCTGTTACACAGTTGGCTCGCTCCTTGCACTTCTGTCATTTTTCCTGCCAACTGCTAAGTCTCTTCCACTCGCCACTCTTTAGCTCCTCCTTTATGGCTGCCCGCCAGCTCTGGCGATCACTGGCAACTGACTCCCACGACTTGTGGTCAATGTCACAGGACTTCATGTCGCGTTTAAAGGCCTTATGTCCCAACTTCACGAGCCTCCTCTCACTCTAATAACCTCTTCTGGCACTGACCCCATGCCCCTCTATTCCCTTCTCTCTCATTCATACATAAAGTCACCTCTTAAATGTGTCAATGGTACATGCTACAACCTCATGTAGCAGTGAGCTGCACATTCTCATCATTTTCGGTGAAGAAATTCTTCCTACATTCTTCGGCTATTTTACATCTACGTTCCCTTGCTTGGACTCCCTCAAATGAAAACAGTTTCTCCAAATGCAACCAATCAGAATTGTAATTACAAAAACAAAATACTAGAAATTCCCAGCAAGTCTAGCAGCATCTGTGGAGAAACAGAGCTAACATTTCAGGGCCATGGTGAAGGTCCACCTCACTCCACTGATGAGGGACAAGAGAAGCAACACCAGCTGCCTTCTCCTCAGTTGCTTGCCCCTCTACAGGGCTGATGGACGCAGAGATCCAGCTGGAAGGAGGCACTCACCACCCACCCTGCCCAGGGTCTAAAGACTTTCTTGATGTCTGCGACGACCAGTGCCTCAGAAGACGCAGGCTTTCACGACAGGTTTTTATTGGTTCATGGGATGTGGCTGTTGCTAGCTAGGCCAGCATTTATTGCTCATCCCTAATTGCCCTTGAGGTGGTGTTGGTGAGCTGCTTTCTTGAACCGCTGCAGGCCACGTGGGGTAGTACACACAATGCTGTGGGGAGGGAGTTCCAGGATTCTGACCTAGTGACAGTGAAGGAATGGCAATCTAGATCGTTGCTGATATTTGCAGCCTCCTGGAACAAGACCTCCTTCCCAGTTGAGCAGGTGGGTATGCGTTGCCAGTGGCCGATGGAGGCTTCCACTATGTCAAAGACCTGAAACGATAACTATGTTTTTCTCTCCACAGATGCTGTTTGACCTGGGTACTGCCAGCACTTTTGGTTTTTAATGCTCATGCCTTGGCAAAGCCCGCTCCTTCCCCATTTGGGTTCCTGACCCACTACTGATGCAGTTTTGCCAGGAATTATGTTGGGAAAATTCAACCTGTTGGGTCGGAAAGGAGGCTCGTATACAGTGTAAAAACTCCAGAAAAACTCCATCCTCTTTCACTCACTCTCCGTATCAATTTATATGGGGTAATTGAAATTTTCCATGATTTTGATGGCAATTTGTACTCAGATTTGCTTACATATTTCTACAAGTGTATTCTACATTCCTTCCCAATATTTGGTGGACTTGGTGTACCCATGAGACTGATCCCTTCCTGTTCGTTAGTTCATTAAAAAAATTATCTCTGGAACATACAAATGTCAGACATTGTTAGCACAATTTTAATATTCTCAAGTGCTTATTGCAACCTTGGACCTTAAACACAAAACATGATCAAATGAAGAACCATCTTGTCCAATGCTTTGCCGTTCCCTGCTAGGGATGTAATTGACTTCAGTAAGCTATAATCTGCAGATGTTAGATGAAAGTTTAATTTTTGAAATGAAATTCACTAAAAACTTAAAGATTTACTAAACGACAGATGATAGTTGAGAATCTTTCAAAATATATTATCTTGCAGAACCTGCCACTCTACACCCAAGAGAACAAGTCATCTACTTTTGCCATGCAAGAATGATATCCAAAAATGATGGCGACTTGAACTATCCTTCTTGAAAAGGTCTCCTACCTCTCCTCAGCACATCTTCAAATGGTTTCAACTTGAGAATGGCAAGTCACCAGGGTATGGTGGCAGACTGGTAATGTTGATGGTCTGGTGACAAGTTCAAATCTCAGCAGTGGTGATCATGAAACTATCAAACAGTCGAAAAAATCTATCTGGTTTACCGATGTCTTTTAGTGAACGAAATCTGCCATCCTTATCCTGTCTGGCCTACATGTGACTCCAGATTCACAGCAACGTGATTGACTCTTAACTGCCCTCTGAAATGGCCTAGCAAGCCACTCCGTTATGAAAAACCACTACAGAAAAGTAGAAAAGGAATAAAACTGGACAGATGATTCGGTATCGACCTAGGTATCAGAAGGACAACAGCACACCCTGCCCAATCAACCCTGCAAAGTCCTCCCCGCTAACATCTAGAGGCTTGTGCCAAAACTGGGAGAGCTGTCCCACAGACTAATCAAGCAACAGCCTGACAGGCATACTCACCGAAACACATCTTACAGCCAATGTCCCAGACTCCACCATCCCTGGGTATGTCCTGTCCCACCAGCAGCACAGACCCATCAGAGGTGGAGGCACAGTGATCTATAGTCATGAGGAAATTGTCAGAGGATCTTTCAACATTGACTCCAGAGCCCACCATCCAGAGATTTTATTTTATTCGTTTGTGGGATATGGGTGTCACTGGCCAGGCCAGCATTTAATCGCCCTAATCCCCAATTGCCCTTCAACTGAGGGGTTACCATTGACTAGAAATTGAACTGGACCAGCCATATAAATACTGTGGCTACAAGAGCAGGTCAAAGGCTGGAAATTCTGTGGTGAGTAACTCGCCTCCTGACTGCCCAAAGCCTGTCGACCATCTACAAGGCACAAGTCAGGAGTGTGATGGAATACTCGCCACTTGCCAGGACAAGTGCAGCACCAACACTCAAGAAGCTCGACACCATCTAGGACAAAGCAGTTAGCTTGACCAGCACCCTATCTACCACTTAAAACATTCACTCCCTCCACCACTGGCACCAGTGTGTACTTACAAGATGCACTGCAGCAACTAGCTAAGCCTCCTTTAACAGCACCTTCTAAACACTACCTCTATCACTTTGAAGGACAAGGGCAGCATGCATGGGAATATCACCACCTGCACGTTCCTCTCCAAGTCACAGACCATCTTGACTTGGAACTATAATCGTTGTTCCTTTACTATCGCTCAGTCAAAAACCTGAAACTCCCCAACAGCACAGTAGTTGTACCTACACCAGACAGACTGCAGCGGTTCAAGACGGCAGCTCACCACCACCTTCGAGGGCAATTTGGGATGGGCAATAAACGCTGGCCTGGCCAGCAACATGCACAATCCCTGAAGAAATAAAAAAATGTATATAGCAAAAAATGTCTGTGGAAGAATGCACAACTTTATCAAAGATTGGACTAAAATAAACTTTTGAAGGAAACTATCAACTTTGACCAAAAAAATTACAATTCTGATTGTTAATTTTTCCCACTGTGCTCAAAGTCCAACTACTAACTGATCAATAAAATTCCATCGTTTAAAATAAACAAATGAACCATTCTTATCTGAAGTAATGCTCCCCCCCTACAGTTCTCAACTACCACTTTAGATCTCTGCACCACGCAAAATTCATCAGAAATCGGGCATATAAATTTACCCCTAAGCTTCTGTCAATTCTGCTTAAGTTAGTTGATGATAACCAAGTGGAACATGAAACACTTCACCCCTTCCTGCCTGTGTCAACTGCTTATTCTACAACATCTGTAACCCCTTTAGTTGTAGTTATTAGCATCTCCCTACATAGAGAACTAAGGCCACAAACCCACATCTGACCTTCACAGTAGCAATCCATTGCATTCCCCAAGATGACAGCTATTGTTTTTATGCTAAGCTTGCAATGCGTCTCAATTTTTTTGCAATCGCAATTACCTTGACTAATGAAACACTGTTATAATTTATTGACCCAATGTAACAAGGCTGTTCTTGCAACAGAGTTGACACCAGCCAGAGACTCTTTAAAAATACAGTGCAAAGCTAGTTAATGGATACCTATTTGATGTGAATGTTTAAAAAAAGCTGAATATTTACTTACATACAAACAGAAAAACTGCTGGTTGCTGCTTTACAGACACAATTTTAAGCAAATACTGACAAGAATCCATTAAATGGATTTGAGGGTTTAAGTACTTAGACAAATGAGTATCTGTAGTAATAGTTTATAGAATTTATGTATTCTCCTGCTATTGCGGCACAATGGACCCCATCATAAGCAGCTCAATGGGCTAGTTTTATCTCATTTAATGCAAAACTGTCATTAAAGGTTAGCTAATGACTTCACTGCTTAGGCACTTAGACATATTGAAGCAAACATGTCAAACACTTCATGTTTGCTTAACAAAAGTGCCTGGATGAAAAACAAATTGCTTCCAACTGACTTATCTCCATTATGAAGCAGATCCCTGAATCAACACAAACACCTTTCTTTTCTCCAATTACACACGTGGAAAAGAAAAATGCCTAAACTAAGCTACAAGAAGAAAACTTCATTTAAAGAGAAAACAGCTAATACACATTTCAGCTTGACTGGCCAACAGGAGTCTGAAAATTGTACAGTTGGATGCCTCATTTAGAATATTATAGACTGAAGAACTTTTCTTTTCTTTTTTCTTTTGGGCCTCCTTATCTCGAGAGACAATGGATACGCGCCTGGAGGTGGTCAGTGGTTTGTGAAGCAGCGCTTGGAGTGGCTACAAAGGCCAATTCTAGAGTGACAGGCTTTTCCACAGGTGCTGCAGAGAAATTTGTTTGTCGGGGCTGTTGCACAGTTGGCTCTCCCCTTGCGCCTGTCTTTTTTCCTGCCAACTACTAAGTCTCTTCGACTCGGCACATTTTAGCCCCGTCTTTATGGCTGCCCGCCACATCTGGCGAACGCTGGCAACTGACTCCCACGACTTGTGAACGATGTCACAGGATTTCATGTCGCGTTTGCAGACGTCTTTAAAGCGGAGACATGGACGGCCGGTGGGTCTGATACCAGTGGCGAGCTCGCTGTACAATGTGTCTTTGGGGATCCTGCCATCTTCCATGCGGCTCACATGGCCAAGCCATCTCAAGCGCCGCTGACTCAGTAGTGAGACAAGCTGGGGATGTTGGCCGCCTCGAGGACTTCTGTGTTGGAGATACGGTCCTGCCACCTGATGCCAAGTATTCTCCGGAGGCAGCGAAGATGGAATGAATTGAGACGTCGCTCTTGGCTGACATACGTTGTCCAGGCCTCGCTGCCATAGAGCAAGGTACTGAGGATACAGGCCTGATACACTCGGACTTTTGTGTTCCGTGTCAGTGCGCCATTTTCCCACACTCTCTTGGCCAGTCTGGACATAGCAGTGGAAGCCTTTCCCATGCGCTTGTTGATTTCTGCATCTAGAGACAGGTTAATGGTGATAGTTGAGCCTAGGTAGGTGAACTCTTGAACCACTTCCAGAGCGTGGTCGCCAATATTGATGGATGGAGCATTTCTGACATCCTGCCCCATGATGTTCGTTTTCTTGATGCTGATGGTTAGGCCAAATTCATTGCAGGCAGCTGCAAACCTGTCGATGAGACTCTGTAGGCACTCTTCAGTGTGAGATGTTAAAGCAGCATCGTCAGCAAAGAGGAGTTCTCTGATGAGGACTTTCCGTACTTTGGACTTCGCTCTTAGACGGGCAAGGTTGAACAACCTGCCCCCTGATCTTGTGTGGAGGAAAATTCCTTCTTCAGAGGACTTGAACGCATGTGAAAGCAGCAGGGAGAAGAAAATCCCAAAAAGTGTGGGTGCGAGAACACAGCCCTGTTTCACGCCACTCAGGATAGGAAAGGGCTCTGAGGAGGAGCCACCATGTTGAATTGTGCCTTTCATATTGTCATGGAATGAGGTGATGATACTTAGTAGCTTTGGTGGGCATCCAATCTTTTCTAGTAGTCTGAAGAGACCACGTCTGCTGACGAGGTCAAAGGCTTTGGTGAGATCAATGAAAGCAATGTAGAGGGGCATCTGTTGTTCACGGCATTTCTCCTGTATCTGACGAAGGGAGAACAGCATGTCAACGGTCGATCTCTCTGCACGAAAGCCACACTGTGCCTCAGGGTAGACGCGCTCGGCCAGCTTCTGGAGCCTGTTCAGAGCGACTCGAGCAAAGACTTTCCCCACTATGCTGAGCAGGGAGATTCCACGGTAGTTGTTGCAGTCACCGCGGTCACCTTTGTTTTTATAGAGGGTGATGATATTGGCATCGCGCATGTCCTGGGGTACTGCTCTCTCGTCCCAGCACAGGCATAGCAGTTCATGTAGTGCTGAGAGTATAGCAGGCTTGGCACTCTTGATTATTTCAGGGGTAATGCTGTCCTTCCCAGGGGCTTTTCCACTGGCTAGAGAATCAATGGCATCACTGAGTTCTGATTTGGTTGGCTGCATGTCCAGCTCATCCATGACTGGTAGAGGCTGGGCTGCATTGAGGGCAGTCTCAGTGACAGCATTCTTCCTGGAGTACAGTTCTAGGTAGTGCTCAACCCAGCGGTCCATTTGTTTGTGTTGGTCAGTGATTATGTCCCCTGATTTAGATTTGAGGGGGGCGATCTTCTTGATGGTTGGCCCAAGAGCTCTCTTCATGCCATCATACATTCCTCTGATGTTTCCGGTGTCTGAGGCCAGCTGAATATGACTGCATAGGTGTTGCCAGTAGTCGTTTGCGCAGCGCCTGGCTATTCTTTGTGCAGTGCTTCTGGCTGCTTTAAGTGCTGCGGATGTTAAATCGCTGGGGGCTTTCTTGTAGTTCAACAGTGCAATGCGCTTAGCGGCTATGACAGGTTCCAGCTCTTCATTATGAGATTGAAACCAGTCTGCATTTCTCTTCGCACTTTTGCCGTAGGTGGTCAAAGCTGACTCATAGATGGCGTCTCTGATGTGGGCCCACTTGGAAGTCTTAAAGGGTTAATCGCTTGAATGAGAAGTTCCATTACTAGGTTGCTTCACCAGACAGGGCAGAAGAGTAATAAAAATGTATTACAACATATGCATTGATACATAATGGCAGCTTGGCTTAGTTGGCAGAACTTCTGCCTTATGTCCAGGAGTGGGGCTTGAACTAAGTTTGTAAGCTAGGCTGACATTTCATTGCAATACTGAGGGAGTATTACACTGTTGTCTTTCAGATGTCATATTAAACAGTGGCCATACCTGCCTGTTCTGGTGGACATAAAAAAATCCCCTGGCATTATTTGAAAATGCCCTCAGTGCCCAGACCAATATTTCTCTCCCTACCAATGCCAAATTAGATTAATTGGTCATTCATCTGGGATTGGTTTCAGTTATATACAGTTAAGCACAATCCCTAGTTGATTGGAACAGAATTATTCTCCTAATAGTCCAGTAGGCAAATAACCCTTCAAAGCCTTTACTGAGCCATTCAGGAGAGTAAGGAGGTTCTGATCCCTGAACTATGCTGAACTAGCTATGCAGTGGTTAGGTGCTACAATTCACCCCAGCATTCCTGGGATTTATAATGCCAGGGTGGAGAAAAATAAAAAAGGAAAAAAATCATGATTCTTATTCATGCTAGAAATGGCAAAAGGAGACAGATTCTGGACTAGTGAAGAATAAACTGCTGAGTCATACAGATTGAAAAAGACCCAAGCAAAGTACTAGAAGCGTGTTGGTGCTTGTGCAGCCAAGTATCAAATGGCAGACCAAAGGAACATTTTCCTGGAATTTCCACAGGGGGTTCTTCTAAACTCCCACTGCAATTTTAGTAAGAACCATTGGGAAATGGTCCAAGTTAAAAAAGGAGAAACTCGCATGAATTTCTATCCCATTATATTCAATGGGTTTATATTTTGAAAAAACTACAATAGTATAGTTGAGAAATTGTTGCCAAAAGTAGAACATTAACCACTAGGTATTATTAACTCTGTATTTCGATATGGTGAGAGATACAAGCCCAGAATTTGTGATTAATTGCAGGTGGAATGTTGAGGATGACCAGGGCTACCCCCTGCAGTCTTGTTGGCTATTAACACCAGTCAGGTACCCCTACATCAGGGCAGAAGGAAATACAATTACACCAAAGCCTCCACCTGAATTCTGGTGGAATATTCCACTAGGCTATTGAAACACTGCTTCCACTGTCTGCAGGGTCAGGTGGGGTCCTTAATGCACAACCCCGAGAAAGGTTCATGGTCATCTGCATCTGCTGTTCAGAGGGAAATCCCTGCAGCCAGAATGGCTGGAAGTTGAACAGAAACTCTTAGACTGCAGAAAGGAATGTGGAGAGAAGAACTGGCCAACACTGATGTTCTGGAATTCTTTTCATGAAACTCACAGCCTGTCCATCTCCCTCTTCTCCTGGAGGTCTGCCTTTTTGACTAAGCTTTTGTGCGCCTGTCTTAGTGTCCCCTTATGTGGCTCAGTGTCAAATTTTGTTTTATAATGCTCCTGCGAAGCGCCTTGGGACATTTTACTAGATTAAAGGCGCTAGTTAAATACATGTTGTTGTATCACCAGGCAGACTAGTGCATGAAGGATGGATTGACAGGACTTGCAGAGGAAAGAAACTCTTGATTCCCTACATGAACAGTCCTCTGGTCCTCTCTGTACCACACTCGCCCCACACCATGTGCTAATCTAAACCCCCCCCCCCACCCCGCCTCTGCTTCAGTGAAATCCCGACTCTATTTTCTTCTAGTCCCCATGTTCATATGTCCCTTATGTCCTGAAGTTCAACTTCAGATATTCCAAAGCTGATACAACCCAGTCTGTCCTTCAGTCACCGCTGGCTTCCCAAGGTGGCCCTTGGTACCAGTGGGCTGTATCTATCGGCGACAGGCAAAGAAAACAGTGGCCTGCCCGCATCAGCTGCATGTTGCGGAATTGCTGCAATCTTCCGTGCGGCGGCTCATTTGAATTAGCAAAGGGACAAAAAGCAGAGAATGTTTGTTTTTAGACTGATGGGAAATATACAGTGTTGTCCCCAGGGTTCGGTATTAGGGCTACTGCTCTTTTACATATACGTTAACGATCTGAACTTGTGTATATAGGGCATAATTTCAAAGTTTGCAGATAACATGAAACCCAGAAATGTAATGAACAATGAGGAGGATAGTAACAGATTTCAGGAGGATATAGATTGGTAAAGTAGACAGACACATGGTTGGTGAAACTTAATGTGGCGAAGTATGAAGTGATGCATTTTGGGAGGCAGATTGAGGAGAAGCAATATAAACTAAATGGTATAATTTTAAAGGAGGTGCTAAAGTCCATTTTTTATTTTTAAAACAACAACTGGGATCCTGAACTTTATAAACAGAGGTATTGAGTACAAAAGCAAGGAAGTTATACTAAACCTTTATAAATCACTGATTAGGGCTCAGCTGGAGTATTGTGTCCAATTCTGCACACCACACTTTAGGAAGATGTCAGGGCCTTAGAGAGGGTGCAGCGGAGATTTACTAGAATGGTACCAGGGATTTTAGTTCTGTTTAGAGACTAGAGACCACCAGGTGGAGTAGTAGGCGCAGGCAGGTAGTGCAGGAGTCCCCTGTGGCCATCCCCCTCTCAAACAGATATACCGCTTTGGATACTGTTGGGGGGATGGCCTCCCAGGGCAAAGCAGCAACAGCCAAATTCGTGGCACCACGGATGGCTCTGCTGCACTGCAAGAAAGGAAAAGGAATGGAAGAGCTATAGTGATAGGTGATTCTATCGTAAGGGGGTACAGATAGGCGTTCCTGTGGTCGCAAACGTGACTCCAGGATGGGATGTTGCCTCCCTGGTGCATCAAGGATGTCACGGAACAGCTGCAGGATATTCTGAAGGGGGAGGGTGAACAGTCAGAGGTCGTGGTACACATTGGTACCAACGCTACAGGTAAAAAGAGGGACGAGGTCCTGCAACAAGAATTTAGGGAGCGATTAAAAAGCAGGAACTCAAAGGTTGTAATCTCTGGATTAATTCCAATGCCACGTGCTAGCGAGTATAGGAATAGGAGGATAGAGCAGATGAATGTGTGGCTGAAGAGATGGCGCAGGAGGGAGGGCTTTAGTTTGCTGGATCACTGGGACTGTTTCTGGCAAAGGTGGGACCTGCACAAGCTGGACGGGTTGCACCTGAACCGGAACGGGATGAACATCCTTGCTAGGAGGTTTGCAAGTGCTGTTGGGGGGGGTTTAAATTAATTTGGCAGGGGGATGGGATACAGAGTGGAGGTACAGTAGGGGGTGATGCTCTGTCAAATATAGAGGAAAAACTGGGTCAGTCTGGAAAGCAGAGCAAATATAGACTTGTTAAGGCACAAGAGGAGGTGGTGGAGGCAGGAACAGTAGCAACATCTAAGAGGCATCTGGACAGGTACTTGAATGAGCAAGGCATAGAGGGATATGGAATTAATGCAGGAGGTGAGATTAGTAAATAGATAGGCATTATGGTCAGCATGGACGCAGTGGGCCAAAGGGCCTGTTTTTATGCTGTACGACTCTGACTCTATACACAATTTAAAAGTGTTACATCACCATTGGCCTCTAGAGGGCGACATAAGAGTTTCTTGGACATGCTCATTTGCATATCTTGGTGAAGCATTGGGCAAAACCCACATAAAAACAAACATTCAGAGCAACTGAACCAATGGCCTTCCTTTCTCAGCAGAAAATTAGGAGTCAGAAAAAGCAAGACAACATACATTAATTTCTCTCCCAAATTACTTCATTGCATGTACTTGAACAGAATTCTGAATACTCAGCCATCTGTGCCTACAGGGAAGCAGGGCATGGCACCAAGCCAGATGTTAAGAACATACAGAATCATTCATTCAGACCTCCAAGTCCTCCTTCACCAGGTGATGAAATCAGGATGAATAATGGTTGTGTCACTTGGAGAGAGGCAACATTGACACCAACTTCCCTACCCTCAGGACTACAGACAATTCAGTGAAGTTCCACATGCTCAGTAGGGCAGGTAGGCAACACCACTGCACACCTCCCCTTTTTCTTCCTTGGCCATTCTGAGTACAAATTCACTCTTCATCCACTTAAAGCAACACTTTCAAAACTAATCTGTCACAACATTCACTAATTAAGGACACGTACAACTCCCTCCATTGCACTACAGCACAGCTTTCAAACACACAACTGCCTTGCACAGCCCCAAACTCCCTTCCTCCACTTTGAACACCCTCATATCACCCCTACATTTCTTATTTCACCTATCCAATGCCATTTACCATACACTAACTGCCAGCCAGCATTATCCACCTACATCTTTGCAATAGAAACTGGCACACATAACTGACCAAAGGCAGGCCACTAGAAGGGGCTTCTATACCATTAACCCCCTCACCTACGTTGAGGTCAAGGCTAGGGAGCTCATGAGCAGGCACTCAGTTCGAGTAGCTCAGTGGTTGGCAGCACCTTTCTGGCTCCAGGTCAGTACAGATGCTCAGTCACTGTCACGCTGTAAAGCACAGCTTCTGCTTTCTTAGTGACAATGTTGAGGCTCACCCATTCTTGCCTTATACTCCCCTCTCCCTTCCAGCAGATCCACCAAAATAATGTTTGTGGGGGCGGGGGGGGGGGGGGGGGGGGGGGAGGGTACAGGAGGAGGAGGAGGAGGGTGAAAATGAAGAGGATAAAGCCACCCAGGAAGTCAGCAGCATGATAATTCCATCCCTCAGCACAGCAGCATATGCTGGGTTTCCAGCCATCCCCCAGAGCACCATGCCAGGGAAACGTGGCAGGCAAGGCTGCTCAGGAGCAACCTGCAAACTGCAGTGGGTTCCATATCAACAGCCAGCTGCTCTGGGACAAGGTCCACCTTGGTCCCATGACCAGTCTATGTAGCATGAGGGGCCAACTATTTCCTGCAAACCTGTCTCAGTTGGCACCAAGACGACAGGTACCCATAGGAAATCAAATACCTCTTCCTGAATACCCCTGACATTGGGTAGACAGCAGAGAGATGGATGAGGATTCCGCCCCCCACCCCCTAAACAAAAACAGTTAGTGGTCCAAAGTTATCAAAAGTACAGGCCTGTAGGTACAATGCAAATAAAATTGAAAATTGTTTCTTACCTTCAGAAAGTTTCAAAAAAATCTTCTATGACTCCTTATTTCTGTATTTAACAACTGATCCTGACAGCTGCTGTGCCTCATTTTAACAGATGTAACTTACATCACGTGCATCAGTCCAGGAAACTCCCATCCCCAGTGGCACTAACTTCTCGGGTGGGCATGACAGACCAGGTCACCAGCAGGCAAAGCGAAGAGCTGTTCCAGAATGGTCAGGAAACCCGGGAAAGCCTTTAAAAAGGCATGCAAGTACCAAAAGCTTCCCTGCCATTGCTCTCCCTGGAAAATTGCCAATGCCATTCAAGTACTAGAAACTGTGGAGATTTGCCCCTCAATTACTGTATGTCCTGTAGCAATGTAAATATTAAAAGGAGCATGACTTAAGGTTGTTTTCACAGCAGATTTCAAGTTATTATTTGGTCGACAGGTGAATGTGGATGAACCAAGTCATCTCAATGTGAAAACAACAGCTGCAAATTTCAATTCTATACAAGATAATCTCTTTGGTTCTTACTAGTCATGAGGTTGAGTTCAAATCCCACCAGACTTAAAATACACAAATGTAGGCCCATACTTCAGTACAGTACTGAGGGAGTGCTGCATTATCACAGATGCTCTAAGTTACATCAAACCATCTGCATATTTGATGGAAAAAATGCCATGACAATTTTTCCAAAGAGCAGGAAGTTCTCCTGCTGTCCTATGCAATGTTCATCCAACAACCAACACTACCAAATCAGATGTGATAATTCATATCACTACTGTTCCTAGGACTTTGCTGTGTGCAAATTGGTTACTGTGTCATTTAACTAACCATGTCTACACTTCAGAAATAACTAAGTGACTCCAGTGCTTGGAGATGTTCTGATATGAAGGTGCTTTATAAATGCAAGTTTTTAGAACAATGGCTTCCACACCGCTTTCGTAATCCCATAGAATTTCTTAAACTAGAATTTAAAAATCTAAAAGGGCAAGATTTTGCACTCAAGACAAGGGAAGTCAATGCTGCATGTTTTACACCTGCATTACATAGCATCAGTACTCCAAAGTCAAGTACAGTATAAATACAGATTAAAGCACATTATTCTGCAACATGAATTTTCCCACAATTTTAGAACAGCGTTGTTCCCTTCCACAAGGCAGTGTGGATTCTTCCAGTTTCAACATCCACCTTTGTGACTTTTTCAAAAAAAATTGCAATTTTCAAGCAATGGTCAGTCTGCACTGGGGCCCCAGTGCCAACAGAAACACTGCCACATAATTAAATTTCCCTCATTGTATGAATTTTACACAGTGGATGTTGGCAATACTAAAATTCCCAGGCAATTGAGTCCCATATTGTCTACCTGTCTTCCTTGCAGAATTTTAATGAGAAACATTCCTTCATAACCCAAAAGAAATTTCAATAAAACAAGGCACGATTCTAAAGTGTGCCCATAGCTAGTTGCAACAAATGGTGTGCAGCACACATAGGATCAGGAACATCGCTGCAAAGGACTTCTCCCTAGTTCAACCAATAGGACTTCATAATCTTCAATTTTAATCATCTTGCGGCACAGCACTAACAAGCAAGCACCTAGACCTGTTATATCCCCATTAATGGCAGTTCTACACTGAACAAGTTGATATTATGACTGCAGCTACTTCGGTTTATTGATACCACATACTAGTGTCAGGCTGCTATTCCAGAATTCTAACTCTAGGCCTCCTTTGCTGGCCCACTTCTTTCACTCTACTTTTGATGGCAGAGCCCTTGGCCATCTGCTCCACACTATTTCCTTTGCCACTTCTGCCTCCCCATCTCTCCTCCTTCAAAAGCCTCCTTTAAACAATACCCACTGGCCATATCATTAGTCAACTCCTTCCCAACTCCTCATATACTGCACAATGTCTATTTTCATTTCAGACATGCCTGGGGATGTTCTATTATGTTAAAAATACAAATGTTCTAGTGACACTACTTTTTGCCTGGAATTGACAACTTCAGTTATTTTGATAGCAAAAATATATATACACAGCTACATGTGGGATGTAACAATTTTATTGAATACAAAAAATGCAAAACAGTTACAAATAAACAAATGCAAAATAAGTGCTGGTCACGGCTGAGAAATATAAAATACATGGAATAAAGTACAAACTATGCAAACAAGGTATTGGAAATGCAGCTTACAAGAAAAACACATTAAAACTCAAACACGATACAAACCAATTTATAGCATTTAAAATTTTACATCTCAAGGGCAATTAGGGATAGAGACACTCACATCCCACAAACAAATTTTAAAAAACATCCTAGTACCTTTACCTACTCTACAACTATGTTTTTTTTTATTTCTTACACCTAACAGATAATCTACTGATCAAAAAAATATGCTAAATAAGTAACTACACAGGCTATTTATTTTGAGTATTAGGAAGATACTAAAGCAGCAGCTCATGTTGCTGATATTACAAACGCATTAGAAAATACTTGGGTTATTCTGGAATGAAACACTTCCAGGTAACAAGACTAATAGAACAAACATCCAATGTTGCACTGCAAGTGTTTACACTATCAATGGTGATATCAAAATAGATAATGTACCCAATGTTTCCAAGGGACTTACATTAGGTTTAAGCTGCAGTGAAAAAAACGTGTAATGAACTTCGTGTAATTGGGGCTGTAGCTCTATATTACAAAGATATAATTACATAAATGTGATTTTGTTGTATTACACACATTTCCCTTATTGAAGAAAACTGACCAATTACCTACTTAACAAATCAAGCGGTCATCAATACCTTGAAGGAACATAGCCTTCCAGTGACATAGTATTTGCTGGGCAACCATTCTGATTTTGGTGGGCTGTATAGTACTCTAATTTCATCCTCTTTTCCCAGTGGATTAAGATAATACTGATTTCCTAAACCAGCGAGCTTAGATTTCTAAATGTGCACTGAGATATTTACATACAAATTATAGAACTTTAATTTATATTTAATAAGCATTTGGTCAAAATGTGCAGGGAGGTTATACTGTCTTTGGTATACTAAAATCAGATTACATTGCCAACATACAATATTGCTATTTATACCAATCCCTTCAACTCTGGAAACAGAACATTAGGTACACATCAAATTGACAGCCAATATCTTAAACCTCCCTGACCAATCCAGTCTCAAAAAAAATTTTGTTAATTTTCTACCTTAGCCATAATGGAGCTCAATGCTCTGATTACAATCAAAAGTATTTATATAAAATCATCATGAGAAAAGTTGGAAAAATACCATTTTTGATTTTGAAATTAGAGACAACAGTAGGGCTAGTTTAGGCAGAATCCATAAAGTGCCAATGATGCCCATAAAATTACTTTACCAAACTACCTCAATCTAAGTATGGACCAAAACCCACAGTACTAATGAATTTTACATCTGGCAAATGACCCAACATCTACTTCGCTCTACATTGAACCAATGCCAAATTTTACTTACAAGTTTTGTATTAGATAACTTTCTACTTAAAACTAGGCGGAGTCTAGTAAAATGTAATTCAATCAACCAAAGATAAACAGCATCTAGGAACATAGGAGTAAGTCATTCAAATCTTTAAGCCTGCTTCTCCATTTTACTGGAACATAGCTAATTTATACCCCAGCGCCATCTAATTCAATCCAGATATCCATATGTAAAGCGTTTGTAGCAGTCCATTACCAGCATTCTAGCCAAACTGCCTGCCCATGAAAATGTTCCCATTTATAAAGGCAGCTTGCAAAATTCAGATATTTACTAATTCTAATGACAAATCTAAAATGGGTGGCTCCAAACAACTATAACATTTTAGACTAATCCTATTCTCAATGCTTCACTGTAAACACAGCCACTGAAATATTAACTATTACAATCAACTACAATGTTTCTGGAAATAGAAAATCTAGTAAAACAAATATATCCATTTTTGCTTTCCTTGAACTTATATACATGTACACAGTGTATTAAAATTGTCCACACACATTTGATATGACTAATGCAGACTTCAATATTTGTATCAAAATATAATAATTTACTTCATGCTATATACTAGCCACAGAAGTTAAAACTTGAGACCAAGACAAGTCATACTGGGGCAGGCATGTTAGCATTAAAACTTTTTACACTGAATACTCCCTAACTGGTCTAATATCATACAAGGCAACAAAATATCTCGATTACATCAAACACTATTCATTGTGTGATTTCTTACTTTTATCATAGTTACTGTGATTTGTGTCATTTATCGATTAAACTATGTAATTAACTCCAGGTTCAATGTTCAGCTAGGCCCATTTCCAATATCACATTGCCCTCATGTCTAGCATATCTTCCACAGTACAAATTTTGCTTTTATAAAATGATATACAGCTTGCATAGAATAAGTTTACTAGTGTCAGCGTTTTCACTGTACATACTACAATTCAGTCTTGCTCTTTGAGGCAGCAGGAATACTTTAAGCAACTGGGATAGAATGTCCAGTCTGATGCAATGTAACTTGCCTTCTCTCCAACTCTACCCACCACCCCTCCTACCCCTATTTGCTCAGCTATAGAATGCCACTCATGTCAGGATTCAGTATCCTCCTACTTCCACTACTTTTCAGCATTTTCATTTGCATCATTGTGGCTAGAATACCACAAATCTTCAGTAATACATTTGTTTCAGTTGCTGGAAGACACCAGCAACTTCCACCACTTAGGCAGGACAACTGAAGGAGAAAACAATTCCACCTAAAACCTCCTAAAGCAAAGAGACTCTTCAATAAGGAAAGACAACTGTGAATGCCCCCCAGCAGCTGTTTTTGCATTTCCTTTTCTAGATCACACATCTTCTCTGTTCAGATTGCAGGCCCATGTTCCAACAGTCCAAAGATCAACATCAACATTCTTCATTTGCACAACAACTTTAATGCAGGAAAACATCCCAAGGCACATCACAGCAGCGTAATAAGACAAGAAAATTACACTGAGCCAAGGAAGGAAATAGTAGCAAATGCTTAGGCAAGGAGGTAGGTTTTAAAGGAGGGCCTTTAAAGGAGAGAGCACAAGTGAGATGGAGAGGCGGAGGCTTAGGGAAGGAACAGCAGAGCTTAGGGTCTAGATGGCAGAATCACGGTGGGACGAAGGGAGTGGGGGATGCGCAAGAGTCTAGTGTTGGAGGAATTGAGAATTCTTGGAGGGTTGGAGGGGGTCAGAGATAATGAGGGACAAGGTCATGGAGGGATTTGAACACAAGGATGAGAATTTTAAAATCCAGGTGTTGGTGGAATGGGAGCCAACATAGGTCAGGAAGTACAGGGTGATGGATGAGCGGCACTTTGTGCAGGTTAGAATACGGCAGTAGAGTTTTGAATTAGATCAAGTTTATGGAGGGTTGGAGATAGAATGTCAGCCAAGAAAACACTGGAACAGTCAAGTCTGAAGGTAACAAAAGCAAAGATAACGGTTTCAGCAGCACATAAGCTAAGGCTAAAGCAGAGACGTACGATGTTACAGAAGTGGAGGATATGGGGGTCAGAAACTAAGTACCAGGTCAAATAAGGAAGCATGGTTTTGAATAGTCTGATGCAGCTTGAAACAATGGTGAGGGAGGAGAATGGGGTCAGTGGCGAGGGAGCAGAGTTTGTGGAGAGCTGCAGACAATGGCTTTGTTCATTCCAGTGTTTCATTGGAGGAAATCGTGGTTTCTCCAAGGATGGATGTTAGGCAAGCTGTCTGACAACACAGAGGGAGTGGAAGGGTCAAATTGTGATGAGAAGATACACATGGGTGTCGTAAGCACACATGCAACCAGATATTGTGCCCTCAAATGATGTCGCCAAAGGGCAGCAGGCAGATGAGAAACAGGAGGTGGCCTAAAATGGATCTTTGGGGGACTTGAGAGGCAACTGTGCAGGGGCAGGAACAGAAGCCATTACAGGAGCTTCTCTGGCTAAGACTGGATTGGCAAGCGCAGTCCCACTCACTGGACAATGAAGCAGAGGTGCAGGTAGGTGGTATGTTACAGAATTTAGGAAAGGATACTTCTTGGGATTGATGCATTAACAAAGTTCATAATTATTGGAGCACTATTGTATTTACATTATTCAAGCTACAACTGAAGCAAGCAAATAAAAAATCAGCTCACAAAGTGCTAACATGATAAAGTTTTGTGTACAAATACTTCAAAGTAGTTTCAGAATTAGAGATCTTCCAGATCAGCGAGATCATGAATTAAGTTGAACTGCTTTAGTTTGCTACACCAAGAGTTTACATTCTATATACTACAGTAGTGGAAGAGTCCTCCTCATTTGGTTCAGGTGATACTTTTTTCCACAGAGTCCCTTTAAGTGCAAGCTCTTTCTGTAGATTTTCATAATCCATTGATCCGAAGGAATGCTGCTATTTTAAGCAATATGAATAATTAGATTCTTAATTTTGTAAGCCTTCTGGTGATTGTCATAATTAACCCACTAATACATGATAATTTCCCCACCTCCTTTTGTAAATGCCACAGGGCTATGATCAAATAAAATAATTTTTCACTAATAACTTACTTTGGTTCCCAAAATCAAAAACTTCATAAAAATGCGAAGAATTTGAACTGCCATTTTATGTTCCCATATAGTAATTTAGTATACTTATTTCACCTGCCTTGATATATGCTAAGCAGATTTGGCACAATATTCAGTTTGGCAACAATGCAGTTGTGAGTAATTATACAGAATGACGAAACTAGAAAAGTTATTTCTGATCCATTTTGTTCATTCCCTGATAAAAGTGACTTGTCTACTTTGAAGGAGAATCTGGGTACCAATTTATTTGATGTGAGCAGCATTCACATGCAGAAGTACATACAGCTAGCAGATCATGCAGCAGAACAAGAGGTGACCTGCCACTTACTACAAGATCAAGCTTATGTGTTGCCTCTTTATGCCTTCTAAATACAGAGAAACATACAGCAGCACAATATACAGGGGTTTAAATGAAACCTTAAAGAGGGAACAAGCTGAATAGTGCAAAGCCTTCCAATTTTCAGAAATGTTGACAAGGTGATGAGAATAAATCTAATCAGAGGGTTTTTCAGCAAGACCACAGACCTCCTTTACTAACTAGCATGTTTGGCAATCTAAAACCAACACAAAATGATGAACGGAGGATGGTAGGCTAAAAGAAATGGAAGACTCTGTGGAAAGCAGTCACAGCCAAAAGGAATCTGAGAGCTATACAGAAGTATGTAAAGAAGAACTCTTATCCACAGTAAGGATAACGACGGTTCATTAGATTCATAGCAGTGAGCATAAAACAGACATTTGTTAAGATGTGTCAACAAACAAGTCATGAGTTTATCTTTTCTCTGACTAGCTTCTGCAAGTACACTGGCCCCGTTTTAATTTAGGCAACATTAAGGGTAAAGACAAGATTAATTCATAAAGCTACTGAGTGGAGTGAACAACATATAATTGGTTTTGGTACAACATATTTGAGCGTATGATTTATAAAAATTAGTAAATAGAGTTTAAAAATTAACAAATTAAAAGTTTAGTGTATACCCAACTACATGCCGAAAGCTTTGGATCAACAATCCACAAAAGCAGCAGGCCAATGACTGGCAACTGACACCGCAAATCCACATAGTCCAAAACGTGAGTATATAGAGAATTTTCTCAACATTCCTGGTCAGATGCATAAAAACATCTCAGATAAAGGAATGGAATGTAGCTGGACAGTGTTCAGGAAATGTCTTGAAGTAAGAGCACATTAGTGCAAACAATTACATATTAGTGAATACTCACCAGGTCTGGTAGCATCTGTGCAAAGAGAAACAGAGTTAACTTTCAGGTCGACGGCCTTTCATCAGAATCCGGTCTGAAAGGTCACTGAATTGAAACCTTAACTCTCTTTTTCTCTACAGAGATGCTGCCAGACCAAATATATATAATTTCAGCACCTGCAATACTTTGCTCTTGTACATATTAGTGAATACTGGATTACTATCAGAATAGGTACCAGACAGGTGGGGGCTACTGAGATCTAATGAACTGAGAGAACGTTTCTTGCTCAAAAGATGTTACTGCTGGAGTGGAACAACTTTCCCTTTTTGGCATACAGTATTACATTTAATGACCATACTTGGAGCTGCTTAATTATGTGGTTTAACTCCAATTTCAGAAAGCCACTCCTTTTCAATTTGGTTCAATAAGTGATCAGAAGTATAAATTCACATCCACCATCTATGCAGATGTTGTATGGCCAAGTGCAGATAATCATAGAATCATACTACATAGCAGGAAGGATTTTGAACCCGAATGCCCATGCCAGCTCTTTGTAAGAGCTAGTCTCACACCCCTGCTCTATCCCCATAGCTCTGTAAATTTTTCCTTTTCAAATATATATTCAATTCCCTTTTGACAGTTACTACTGACTTTGCTTTTACCATCCTTTCAGGCAATGCATTGCAGAACTAACTGCATCTAAAAATTTCTCATCTCCTTCTGGTTCTTTAGCCAGTTTCTTTAAATCTGAGTCCTCTGGTTATCAACCCTCCTGTCAGTGGAAACAGTTTCTCCTTACTCTATCAAAATAGTTCACAATTTTTAACACCTCTATTATATCATCCCTTAACCTCTGCTTGGGAGCAATCCCAGTTTCTATAGGCTCTCTACAAAAATGAAGTCACTCATCCCTGGTACCATTCTAATAAACCTCCTTTGCATCCTCTGAGGCCTCGACATCCTTGCTAGAATATAGTGCCCAGAATTGAATGCAATACTCCAAACTGAGGGCTTACAAGTGATTTATCAAACTTTAGCATTACCTCTTAGCTTTTGTACTCTATACCTCTATTTATAAAGCCAGTGCACTTTTCACAGCCTTATCAACTTGCCCTGTCAGACTCAAAGATTTGTGCACATACACCCTTAGGTCTTTATGTTTCTGCACCCTCATTATAAATTAAAATGGTACAATTTTAATGCACACAACTTATTGGTGTATCCAGGTAGGTCACTGCAAGACTAATCTTTGAAGTATGGATGGCAACTAGAATAGTACCAGTTGCTGAAGGAAAAGGAATACATCTAAAAGCAACTCTGTGTAAACTACAAAATGCTGCATCATCCTGTTTGCTGACCATTTCTTCCCAACAGTACAGGCAATAAATGCATAACTTAACAGAAGTAATGATGTTACTGAGAAAATTACATGAACTGAAGAGGCAACTACAAACCATAACTTGATTCCAAGGACTGAAATATTACCGTATGTGAAACTTAGCATGTCAAATTATTTTAATTAAATCCTGCTCTGTTGCTGTTTTCAGAGAAAAACCCAATGCAATTGCTGTTTCATTACAAAGCAATTGCAATAGATTTTGCACTTTTTGAATTCAATGCATCTAACAGATCACCAAACCTCAGCACAGTGCACATATTTTAGTAATTGCCAACTAAGTAATTTTTCCAAGAATGTTTATAAATTTCCTTTTAATACGGTTTAAAAAGTTAAACTTACCCGTACTTCACCTCCCTCCCTGCGAGGATCATGTTTCTTTGCAAAATGCCTCAGGTTGTCATAATTATGAAAATTAAACAACGAAACCAGGTCCTAAAAATAAATTTAAGGAAAAAAAAAACATTTAATAAGCCCAACAAATATTACAAATATTTTTAAATCAGAGCTCAAAGTCCTCATGCGAGTTGTCCTTTGGTAGTATTTTCACGATGAACATTCAAAGGGCACAGAAGCTTTAACATTTTACAACAGGAACAGCTGCAAGTTTAAACACTTGGCATTTAAATCAAGAAATACAAAAACTAGAAATTGTACGTAACATCCAGGAGGTCCATGCTCAATTTTTATTTAAAATTTTGCACCAAATGTCTTTGAGCTTGCAAGGCACCGTAATCACAGCATCAACTCAGCTGCTGGTCCCAGGTGCCCAACCCCATCAGAATATTTACAGAAAATGGGCACGTGGTACAGCTGGGTGGATGGGAGTAGGAAATAACAGCTAGGCTAGCATGCTGGGCAGAGTACCAACAAGCCTGACTGAGAACATTGGTAGCTGCAAAATCTGGCCCTCTTCCAAGAAGATTGATTTTGCAATGAGAGCCAATTGTTGTGGCTGTGGTAAAACTGGGCAATAACTTACTTGTATTTATATAGAGCCTTTAATGTAAATGGTCCAACACACATCACAGGAGTGTAATAAAGCAAAATGCAATACCGAGTCACATGAAGGGATAATAGGGCAGATGGCCAAATGTTTGGTCAGAGGTAGGTTTTAAGGAGTGTCTTAAAAGAGGAAAGAAAGGTAGAGAGAGGTGGTGGTGGTGGTGAGGTAGAGCTGAGTTTTGTCAATGTACTCGTGGAAACTAATGCTGTGCTTTTGGATGATGTTGCCAAGTTGCACAATGTAGATGAGAAAGAGAGGGGACAGTACAGGAGTGGAAAGAGAAGCCATTGAAGGTAATTTGCTGGCTATGACTGGATAGATAAGAATGGAACCAAGAGTGCACAGTCCCACCCCACTGGACAACAGCAGAGGGCAAGGTATGGTCCATTGTGTTGAAGGTTGCAGACAGGCCGAAAAAGGATGTGTTACCTTTATCAGTCACATTGGACGTCATCTGCAGTAAAAGAAGCCAGAGGGTATTTTTGCTTCGCTCACCAAATTAAAATGACATGCACTTACCTGGCAGAATTGAATACCCCTTACACTATTGCCAAGTTTGTCCAAAGGTGGCGACCAACACATAATGCCCATCACATTTGGCACTACCAGCAAAATACCACCAGAAACTCCAGATTTTGCTGGAAGGCCCACCTACAAAAAAAAACAATGTGCATGTATAAAAACTCAGTTCATTGGCACCCACAAATAAATATTTTGATATTTAACATTTTTATTTGACTTAAGGAAACAGGACACCTAAAGAGTCAGCAAGGTAAATGCAATATGTGGTGTTGAACCAAGCAGTGCAGAACAGAGCGGTCCTATGTTTGATTCAGGTTGCGTGCTGAGCCAGGTAATTAGCATTAGTGACCTACTTTGAGACAGAGGTAGCTAGAATTCCTGTCCAGTTCAGGCTCAGCAGTGAGGCTCCCAAATAACCTGCCAGCCCACACTACCTCGGTACACAGATGAAGAATGGCTCCTTGGATAAAGGACTCAAAAGACCTCTACTAACAAATGGATCATAATGATTGTTGGGGAAACAATCTCATGCCATCACACAATTCTAGTGTCTAAATATTTGTAAATACAACATTGAAAAAAGTCATGTGCCTAATCTATCCACTTTGTATACAGGAGAATTTCTCCAATACATTTGTAGAGAATACAAATTAAAATACTTAAAAATTACACCGTCATCCATTGCTTTGCTTCTGAGAAATAGCATTTGCTCAGGAAAGGACAGAGAATCAAAAGAAAATCAAATAACTTCGATGCCTAATCTGCAAATCTGTCCATTGGCACTTTGAACTTATCCGAATGGTACTCGGAGATTTGTCCCATTCAAAACAGAGGACTGTTTCCACAAGACTGGCACTTAAGATAGATTTGCCAATACCTGGTGACAGGATGCCACAACAAAGTGCTTTTCACTTGTACCCAACATCTAAAAGAAGTTACGGGGAAGGTTGTTGTTTTAACCACAATACTGAAAATTTGATATTTAATATTTTGCAACAAGCTGCTAAGAACATCAATTTCAGCACTAATTAACATCTGGTATTACTTCTAAACTGTATGTATGTCGAAAGGACAACCCATGCATGAAAAATTATCCTTAGCCTTTATACTATAATTGATTAGTTTATAATTCTGTTTGCTTTTAAAATGAAACAATTAAAAATGTTTGAAAATTATTTATTTTCCATATGACTAAAATGATTCGGCCAACAAACACCCTTGGCTAGCAATTGCAAGGTGAAGTACAGCATTACTTACTCATGCTTACTATAAAAGGAAACCTTCATTTAAAAGACATAGTAGCAAATACTATTCATAAAAGTGTTTAAAATTTTTGTTCTTTATCGTCCAGGCACCATAATTGTAAACACTGTGAATTTAACACTGTATTCAATTAATTATCTTACGATGTAAAAGGAAATTTAACAGTTTATACCTTCAAGATGCACAATTGTATAAATTCTTAATTAATTGCTATAATGCATCCATTATTTAAGAACGAGAGAGATTAAACCAAGAAATTATACTCCTGCCCAATGTCTGTTGTGGGGAAATTACTGGAATCTACTGTTAGGGATACAGTGACTGAGCACTTGGACAAATATGAACAGGTCAGAGACCCAGCATAGATTTGTAACTAACTTAGTTGAATTTTTCTGATGAAGTCACTAATATGAGAGATTAGATTAGGCGGTGTCTATGCATGTTATTTAGATGGACTTCCTGAAGGCATTGGATAAGGTTCCACACAAGAGACAGTTAGGAAAAATGGAAGCACATGGAATTGGAGGCAACCTTTTTATATAGGTGGAGATTTTGTTCAGAGGTAGCTGATAAAAAGTAGGGATAATGGGTACGTAACTCTAGAGGATGCAATTAGTGGTGTCCCCCAGAGATCTAACTGTATTATTGTCTCAGTTTTTCACTATGTTTCTTAATAACTTACATGAAGGAATAGAGTACTGTATATCCAAGTTTGCTGGCAGCACTAAGTTAGGTGGCATAGCAATTAGTGTGGATGGGAAACAAAGCTGCAAAGAGACAATGATTGTAGAAAATTCACAACACAGAAGGTGGCCATTTAGCTCATCGCGTCCGCACCAGTCAGAGAAGAGCTACCCAGCCAAATCCCACCTTACTGCACTAGGTCTGTAGTCCTGCAGGTCATGGCTCGTCAAGTAGCCAACCAAGTACTCTTTAAAGTGTGGTGAGAGTTTCTGCCTCTACCACCCTTTCAGGGAATGAGTTCCAGGTCCTTACTATCCTCTGGATAGAAAAAAATGTTTCCCCATCTCCCCTCTAATCCTTCTACCCATTACATTAAATCTATGCTCTCTAGTGTCAATAAGTTGTCCATATTTACTCTATCTAGGCCCCTCAATTTTAAACACCACAATTAAGTTACCCCTCAGCCTCTTTCCAAGGAAAACAACCCCTGCCTACCCAATCTTTCCACATAGCTCAAATTTTCTAGTCCTGGCAACATCCTTGTAAATCTCCTCTGCACCCTCTCTAGTGCATTTACATCTTTCCTGTAACGTGGAGACCAGAACTGTACACCGTACTCAAGGTGTGGTTGATGTTAAGTGAATGGGCAAAACTGGCAGATAAGTTGAGCGTTGGGATGTCTGAGGTCATTCATTTTTGACATGAGATTGATCACAGTATTTTCTAAATGATAAGATGCAAGGAACTGTGTAGTAGAGAGATTTAAGAGCCCGGCTACAGAAATCATTAAAAGTGAGTGGACAGGTACAAAAATTAAGTTGAGGCTCATGAAATGTCAACTTCACCCTTTGTGATAAAGGTTATGTATAATTGTACAAAGCTCTGGTTAGACCACATTTGGAGTACAGCACTGAGTTCAGAGCACCACACCTCAGAAGGATACATTGACCTTGAAGGGGATGCAGCACAAATTCACCAGAACGATACCAGGGCCAAAAGAGAAGAGAGATTGCATAGACTACTCAAAGAAATACAAACCTAAAGACTAAGGGATGACCTACTTGACATGTTTATGATGATTAAAGGAATTAATAGTTTCTCTATCTACAACATTTCGTCTGATGGGGAGTCCAGAACAAAAAGGAGCTGGACCTTAAAATTGGGGCTTGGCTGTTCAGGGGGGTTGGGGGGAGGGGAGGGAGGGATGTCAGGAAGCATTTCTTCAAAGGGTAGTAGAAATCTGGAACTCTTTCAAAAAGTGGTTAAAGCGAGGTCATTTGAAAATCTCAAAACTAAGAGTGATGGATTGTTTTGTTGCACAAGAGTATTAAGGGATATGGAATATGTATGAAAGGTCACATTGACCTGAAACATTAACGGTTTTTCAATCCACAGACGCTACCTGACCTGCTGAGTATTTTGAGCATTTTCTGTGATGTGGAACTAAGGTATGTAAATGGAGTTGAGATACAGATCAGCCATGGCAACTAGAAGGGCTGAATGGCCATCCCCTGTTTCTACAATTGGCATTAAGTTTACTTTTGTTTTCCTGTTCTCCAAGTTTAAACAGAAAAATGTAATTATATTTAACTCAAACAAATGGCATCACAAGACTTAAATGCCGTGGATTATCCTTTTCAAGGCAGTCCTCCAACAATCTGAGACTTACTATGCCAAAATTACAATTTTGACAAATGCTCCAAGCGGACTGTATCTGTTCCAATTGCAGTGAAAATGATTAATTGTACTTACATGAAAGGCAAACTGTCCTGAGAAGTCATACATGCCACAGGAGTGCATCAAACTCAGCGTGTTCCTAACAGCCTCAGGGCTCAGAACTCTTTCCCCTGTGATTGGACAGATGCCGCCATTGGCCAACGTTGCTGCCATTACACTGGCTGATTCGCATGTTACTTCAATGGAACACAGCTTAACGGAATTTAAAAAAAAAGGAAATTATTTAAATACATCTTTAAGGTGAAAGCAGGACATGTGCATGCACATGTAGGGGTGAGGGCAGACAAAGTGTTCCCGATCTATAGGTTTTGAAAAAAAATGAAGTCTCACGTGCAAACTCCAAGTCCACACTTGCACCCAGCAGCTGTTCTGATGACACAAGTTATTATGAATTTCCCACAAACTAATCTAGACATTATCACTAGGCTGTCTGGCTGCTGATCTACAGGGTATACAAAGTGGAAAAGTTAGAACCAGCCATTTATTACTATGCACCCAAATTCTACTTTCCTCTTCTAGCTTTGATACTACCAGATCAGAAACTATAGTAGTCTTATTCATCAATGCATGTTCAAAGCTACTCAAGCATAATTAAAACCTGCAATAATTCCCCGGTGCAAGAAATGATTGAAAATACTAAGATTCAGAGGGAGGGGAAATGCTAAGGTAAAATCTTGTGGTTGCTCCTTTTCTTACCCACAACCCCCACCCCCCTCAAAGAGGCCTTCAATATTTTCTCCCTTCTGTTGCAGTATCTTATGTACCCAAAGGGCAGGGAAGCAATCTGCTTCTACATGGCCAATGATCTTTGGCCAGGAGAGATACAGCATCGAAACAGGCCCTTCGGCCCACCGAGTCCAGGCCGACCATCAACCACCCATTTATATTAATCCTACATTAATCCCATTTTCCCCCCTCACATCCCCACCTTCCCTCAATTCTCCTACCACCTACCTACACTAGGGGCAATTTTTACAATGGCCAATTTACCCATCAACCCACAAGTCTTTGGCATGTGGGAGGAAACTGGAGCACCCGGACGAAACCCATGCGGTCACAGGGAGAACTTGCAAACTCCACACAGGCAGTACCCAGAACTGAACCCGGGTCGCTGGAGCGGTGAGGCTGCGGTGCTAACCACTGCGCCACTGTGCCGCTCCCATATGCAATAGCAACTGAAATGACAATCTATTTTCACCCATCTGCTGGGAATTGGCACCGTATCTGCTCACTGCTATCCAGAAAAGGGAAATTAAAAAAAAAAACCAATCTCCTCCCTAACACTCATTTGGGCTGCACTTTCACACTTCAATGTGCATTATTATGATGTATTTTTTTGAAGTTAGAGCAGAGTACTGAATCCATTCTCCCCATGCTTTTCTCCCCTTAAACATACAGACCATAACTGTAAAATATGCATCAAAATTTACTTGCTGCCAAGTGATGCTACAAATGCATTTAACATGTTCCTGGTCTTCCAATTTAGTGCTATGGGCATTAGGTATCACTGCCAAATTGCCATGTGCAAGTCAAGTGTCAGCAGTCTAGTTCACATGATGCCATTTCTGAGTTGCAATTGGCCGAACAGCAGCGATGGAGAAGAAAATCATCCAAGTCTAATCCTATCCTCATGCAATATGCAACCATGCACACTTTCCAGTGGGATCATAGAACGGAGATCAGGGATGGGAAACCAAGAGATATTTTCCCCCTTCCAGGGATACAGAATGTAGCACTCTCATTGCTGTCCTAATTACAACATACATTTCAAACTCCATTAACACATGGCTCAAAGTGGATGAGAAGTATTATGGTATATGACCAATAGCTATCCCTCAACCAACATCACAAAAAAAAATTTGGTCATTATCACATTGCTGTTTGCAAGACTTTGCTGTGTACAAACTGGCTAGCTTGTTTCCTACATTATGACAGTGACTACACTTCACTGGCTGTAAAGTGCTTTGGGATGGCTTGAGATCATGAAAGGCACTAAATAAATGCAAGTCTTTCTTTTAGAATATCGATTCCATCCTGAAGTCAATGCTGCATATAGAATAATGTTGACCTGTACTTCATATGAATAATTTCATCAATTACACAAACATGGCACTAGAAACAGGAAGCAATTCTTATATTCAATAGCTTCGCCATCAAGTTTTATTTACTGATTATGTTTCAGAAATGCATAGTCACATTTTTAGTCATCTCAAAAAAGTGCATTGCTTTTTAATGCCAAACATAGAAACTGGAAAGAGCAAGAATTCATTTCCTGGAAAAGTACTAAATGCTACTGTGCATATTTAAGTGCTAATTTACATGTTTTGTTATACTTAATTATAATAAAACCACTCACCTGGAAATAGAAATCTAGAACCCCAGTCATATCACCTCCTTCTGGAAAACACTGGAAAATTTATTTCACAATTAGGTTTTTGCACTCATCAGAATGCACTTTTCTGCAGCAACATAGTAGGATTTGCTTGTTTGTGGGCATCTCCCATAATCAATGCTGCTCTCCACAATCGGAAAAATCTCAAGCACAATGATGCTGAATGCCAGTAATGCAATACTTAGTTCAATAACTAGAAAAAGCACTCAATCGGAATTGAATTGAAACGGAAGTGACAAGCAGACGCAACCTAAAATGACATGGCACAGAGAAATAACTTCTTTAACTATATACACACACCAATAAGTGTTTAAAATATGCAAAAGTGATCCTACAAACCTTCTTCTCCTTTAGGTAGTATCCTATAGCAAAATTTCTGTCTCCCGATTCTCTTTCAGACTGAAATCTAAGAACAGTAACATTTAGTAAAATGTAGTCAATTAAAAGCTTAAAGATAATTTAATCGTTACTCTAGAACATACTTATCCCTTTAGCACATCATACAAGCTGACAACCAGATCAATTTACTCAGCGGTCTGGCAGCATCTGTGGAAAAAGAAACAGTTAACGTTTCAGGTCAGTGACCCTTTTTCAGAACTGGCAAATATTAGGAATGCAAAAGGTTTTAAGCAAGTGAAGCGGGGGTGGGGCAAGAGATAACAAAGGGAAGGTGCAGATAGGACAAGGGCACAGAATAACTGACCAGAAGGTCATGGAGCAAAGGCAAACGGTATGGTAATAGTGTGTTGAAAGACAAAGCATTAGTACAGATAGGGTGTTAACAGACTGAAAACTGAACAGCCGCAAGTACAAACATGGGAAAAAAAGTGGGCATACAAACTGAACAAATAAATACAAAAAATAAATAAATAAATAAAAATAAAAAGTAAAATGGAAGGCCCCCGTCATGCTCTGAAACGATTGAACTCAATATTCAGTCCGGCAGGCTATAGCGTGCCTAATCGGTAAATGAGATGCCGTTTCTCAAGCTTGCGTTGCTGTTCACTGGAACACTGCAGCATCCCAAGACAGAGATGTGAGCATGAGAGCCGGGGGGGGGGGGGGGGGGGGGGGGGGGAGTGTTGAAATGGCAAGCAACCGGAAGCTCGGAGTCATGCTTTCAGACTGAATGGAGGTGTTCCGCAAAGCGCTCACCCAGTCTACGTTTGGTCTCCCCAATGTAGAGGAGACCACATTGTGAGCAGCAAATACAGTATACTACACTGAAAGAAGTACAAGTAAATCGCTGCTTCACCTAAAAGGAGTGTTTGGGGCCTGGGATAGTGAGGAGAGAGGTGGTAAATGGGCAGGTATTACACCTCCTGCGATTGCAGGGGAAGGTGCTGTGGGCAGGGGACGAGGTGGTGGGGGTAATGGAGGAGTGGACCAGGGTGTCGCGGAGGGATCTATCCCTTCGGAATGCTGACAGGCGAAGGGAGGGGAAGATGCATTTGGTAGTGGCATCACGCTGGAGGTGGCGGAAATGGCTGAGGATGATCCTTTGGATATGGAGGCTGATGGGGTGGAAAGTGAGGACAAGGGGAACCCTGTCACGGTTCTGGGAGGGAAGAGAAGGCGTGAGGGTAGAGGTGCCGGAAATGGGCCAGACACGGTTGAGGGCCCTGTCAACCAGTGGGGGGGGGGGGGAATCCTCGGTTGAGGGAAAAGGAAGACATATCAGAAGCGCTGTCATGGAAGCATAGCATCATCAGAGCAGATGCGTCGGAGACGGAGAAACTAGGAGAATGGAATGGTTTAAAGTGATGTTCAGCGGGGTTTTACAAGGTTATTCAGGGTAATGTATTTTCAAGCTATTGAAAATGTCTAATATTTGCCAGTTCTGAAGAAGGGTCACTGACCTGAAACGTTAACTCTGCTTCTTTCTCCACAAATGCTGCCAGACCTGATGAGTATTTCCAGCATTTCTTGTTTTTATTTCAGATTTCCAGCATCCGCAGTATTTTGCTTTTATTATATAACCAGATCAATTTGTTTTTTAAAAAAATTGGTTTATATTTTCATGGGGAATCAAAAAAGTGCAATTTTAATTTTTGGAATTAGTTAACCAGCTGAAGTGGCCATTGCTGAATGTGACTGAATCAAAATACTTGTTTACCTATCAAGCCAATTTTAAGAATTGGTACTTTTAATGTTAGGTACTTATCCCTAAATACGCTCCACGTATTCTAATTTTCAGAAATTAGTTATTGGTAGGAAAGTCCAATAATCATGCTTTATCAGCTACAGCTGGCGGGCAGCCATAAAGACGGGGCTAAAATGTGGCGAGTCGAAGAGACTTAGTAGTTGGCAGGAAAAAAGACAGAGGTGCAAGGGGAGAGCCAACTGTGCAACAGCCCCGACAAACAAATTTCTCTGCAGCACCTGTGGAAGAGCCTGTCACTCTAGAATTGGCCTTTATAGCCACTCCAGGCGCTGCTTCACAAACCACTGACCACCTCCAGGCGCGTATCCATTGTCTCTCGAGATAAGGAGGCCGAAGAAGATCAGCTACTATGGGAAGCCCCCAGAAAGGAAAAGTTACTTAATATCTAAAAAGGCAAATTCCTTAATATTTTGGATCCAAAAAAACAGTACAATACAGATGCTATTTTACAATCTTGCAACGGCTTCACTAACCAAGCTAAATTCTAAGTTCCTGATGCAGTGGGAGCAATTTGGGGGTGGGAGGAAAGGTGAGGAGATGATCTGGTAGTATCCTGTATACCTGGAAGCAAGTGCAGCATGCCCATCAGTGGCTTTTTAACCTAGCCACTGCATTACCATATCATTTCCAGGTTTCCCAACCAATTACCGTGAATAGGTGCGATGGCTCACATAATCTATTTCAACTCTACTATTTAAAAGGGCACTCCAAACATGCAATTTTAATGGATGAGAGTTGGGAACACAACAGAAAGAATTGACAAAATGGAGTCCAGAGATTCAAAGGCTACGCTTCATTTTAGTGATGCCATGAAAAGGGAAGATGGTGAATGGGAAAATGGAAGAGGAGACTCTACCCAAAGTGCTTCCACTTCTTGTCCCCACATGCTGCCTTGCATCAGGATAGCAGAGTCTGCTGCTGCACAGGTACAGATGGAGGAGTCTATGCCGGGGCCCTCATGGACTCAAAGTAGGGATATGAGCAACTTGCCTCTACATCTGCTGAAATCAAAAGAGGCTGCACCATGTATAAGTGCTAGGAAGAGGAAGAGTAAAATAGTGTAAGTTATGCATGGATGTGTTACACAATGTTAAATTGGTAAGCTTCTGTTTAATTTATGAGCCAAATAAATATTAATTTCTTTCCACCACTTTCTTGTCTTGCCCATTTTTGGTTGCTGGCTGGCAAGTGGTGATGAATGGTTAAGACATGAATTGATGCAGAGCAATTGGTGGGGGAAGTGGGGTGGGTGGGGGGGGGGGGGCGGGGAAATGCTGTGAAAAGGATGCGGCTATCAGATGTATGAACTGATGGAGCCTAAGTGAACCTTGCAATAATGAGGGCATCCTGAGCAGCAATGTGTGCCACTGATGGTGCCTTGGCCACTTCATATTCCTCCTCTTCAGAACTGTCTGAAGAGGCTCTGTGCTCTGCACTTGGGTCCAAACCTCACTGCTGTGCAATGTTAGGCAGAGTGCAACACACCATGACCATTCTGGAAACCTTGACTGGTACGGGCTGAAGGACACCATCAGATCTATCCAGGCACCTGAAGCGCATCTTCAGCATGCCGATGGCTTGCTCAAATGACACGTGGTTGTCATATGGCTCTCATTGTATTGTTCCTGAACCTGATTGGGCAGGTTCCTCATGGGTATCTCAGACACGTTTTAAATGGGTGTCCCCAATCTCCAAGCAGCCAGCGTCTGTTTCAACAAGAGATGAGATCGGGGATGGTGGAATGCCGCAGGATAAAAGCTTCATGACAGCTGCCTAGAAATCGTGTGCACAGCTGTATAAAGATCTATTGTGGCTGCACTTCAGCTACACATTGATCAAGTGGAAGCCCTTGAGGTTGATGAACACTCCTGGGTGATCTGGAGATGCCATAATGTGTGCAGTCAGCAACACCCTGCACCTGTGGGAAGCCAGGTAGAGCCACAAACCCAAGCACTGATTCATTCTGACTGGCATCACTGCAGACAAAGTTGACATAATTGCCTGCCTGAGCAAACAAACCAGTCACTCTCCTTATGCATTTGTGGGTTGTCGACTGAGATCTTGCAAATGTCTCCGGCAGAGCCCTGGCAACCAACCAAAGGTGAAGTTAAGGGTAATGATTTTGACAGCCACTGGTACAGCACGGCCACTAGGTCCACTTGGCAGCAGGTCTTGTTCCAGCAGGCTGCAAATGCTCATCACCTGATATAATATCCTGAGCACCCCGAGACCCAGTGTTCTAACATATCGAGGAAGTTTATCCCCTGCCTGGAGACCCTATTTGCTGTGTATGGCCTCCTGCAACCTGCACCTCTCTGCTGATTCCCTCTTGCCTTTTGCTGCTCCTGCTGGTGATCATCTTGATCCTCATCTGAGGTTCAAAAGTAACAGAATAAACTGCACCCATGCTGATCTGATTGATCAAAGCTCTAAAGTGCATAATCAGACGTCCAAAGTTATCAAAGTAATCTCCCAGCACAATTACTGTGAACAAGACCAGCAGGCAGGAAAACAGCTGTGAGGTTTCAGTACTTATTGGCATATTTTTGTCATGTCTTCAGTCCCCTCAGTTTCCTGTGTTCTCATCTTGCTTTCACTGACTAGTTTCAAGAAGCCTGGGAAACCCATAGATCCACAGTTAAGTTGCAAAAGCCAAGTTAATATTGCTGTAATTGACCAATTAACAATGAAGCTGACAACCCACCTCTGCTGAGGGGATTGCTCGCCCGCAGCTTAATAGCTACAGTTAAATGTCAGCAAGTCAGAGCTGGGTTCCCGGCGCACTGTCAATTTCCCCGGTTTTAATGCTCACTCAATCCCAAACCCAAGCGCTCCGAAACATTAAAATTCAGATCACTGTCTCAGCTGTTTCAATATACGTTTTATCCAAGCTGAGTGACAGGAAAGAGGCTTCATTTGCTCATACCATTCCCCCCTTACAGGATGTGAATTTAAACACCTGTAATTTTTTTAAATAACAATTTGTTATTTGAAGAATTTTAGGTATTTTTAATTATATGCTCGTCTGGGGAAGACAACTAAACACTTTCCTGTATTTGAAACAGTGAGTGGATGGGAAGAGAGTGAAGGAGAAAAGAGACGAGAGGAAAAATAAAAAGTTACTCACGTAGCATTATTAAAGCCAACATATTCATTTCCAGCCATCTGATTTAAAAACTGTGTGACCTGTGAAAGAGCACTAGTTTCAGAAAGCATTCAACTTTGGAAAGTATTGACATAATTTATGTATTCCCGGCATAACCGTTTCCCACATTCAAAAAAATTTGAATTGGGCATGGTACTTACATAATCAAATTTCTCAGCATTGCTTGTTCCATGCTACAAGGAAAGGAAAAGAGATATTACTTAAATAATCTTCAAGTCAGAGATGCAATTACAGAAACAGGTGCCAAGCTAGCTTCATACAATTAGTCAAACATATTTCAGATAAAAGCCAATCTGGAGTCGAGTTGGCAATAACTGCAATTAACTATTTATTATGGGGCTGCATTTGCTGACAACACAACCACTAGGTGGCCCTGTACGAGCAAATGCAGCCTCATCCACTTACATGTCACTGCGATGTTCAGGCTGCTGCCAGGACTAAAGATAGCATTGCTCAATTTATCTCAGAAAAACAACTTCAACCCATGGCAGCGCACAATGGACATGCTTTATACAGAGAACAATGCGCTGTTTAAAGTCTCATTGCTGCACACCTTCAGTAATTCTGTGAAGTTTCAGTGTCATCCCGCTCTCTGGCTGCTCACTCCCCGCTTCCACCGCCCCCCCCCCCCCCATCCCTCCAGACGCTAGCTCAAGGTCGCGCCACTTCCCTCCTTTCGGCCACTCACTCCACATATCGGCCTGTTGCCCATTGTGGCCCGCTTTGCTTCATCAGGTGGAACGAGATGCCGAAAGCTGTCATCTGGAGGCATGGGGGTGGGGGGGAAATGACAGCAAGGAACAAGCGACCGGAGAGCAAAGGTTGGGTGGGGGGGGGGGGCGCGAGCGAGCGGCCAGAGAGCGGGAGGGTGGAAGCAAGCAGCGAGCGGTCTGGAGTGAGTGGCCGAGGGGGAACAGCATTTTTCTGCACATGCGCCAGTTGGTCCTGGCGCAGCACCTCAGAGCGCAGGAGACCGTTTGCGCATGTGCACAGCTTGCAGCACTCTGATAATGTCAGCAGGCCGCTGCGTTGTTAGGTGTCACTTTCTAAGAAAAATCTGCCAAGCAGCACAGCTCAGAATTAAGCAAAATGTATTTTGATGAAATGACAAAAGTAATTCTTCCTGGGTCAATTTTGCAAAAATTAAACTAGGCATTTTAAAAAAGGAAGCAGTGCAAAGTGATACCAATTACTGCTGACCTCACAAACAGAAAAAAAGGATTCCTCTCAATGGCCTCGCCATACCCCATCATAGCCTTTGGTTGTCTAACTCTGTTTGTTTGTGCATCCTCTCAACTCCTTCCTTATACCTTCAGTGGTAGTTTCCTGTTGCTTCTACCCTGGTCTTGTGCTTTTGGCGTAAACTGCATAGTTTCTTCACCTAGCTCAAACACTCAAAACCACTCATTTCAACAAACTCTCAAACATCTTTCCTAACTCTCACACCATCCACTACTTTTTTCCTTTTTTGTTCTTCTGTGTAAATGCTGTGGGATGTGTCTTAGACATTAAATGCACTATGTAAATTCAGGTCATCGTTATGTTCAAGTATTTCGTTTGAGAAGATGGTTAATATGAAAATTGTAAAAAGTAATTAGCTGAGTATATCATTTTAAGTAGAATTTGGAATCTCAAATAGGGCTATCTGGCCATATGACATCCATCCAAGAGTGCTTAAAAAGAATGGGACATGTGCTTTGCAAGCACCTTGCCCTTATCTTCAACGGCTCGCTACAGTGGGGGATGGTTCCCTTGGACTGAAAAAGATGCTCATGTAGTTCTGATTTTCAATAAAGGTGATAAGACAGAATCAGGTCACTAGAGGCCCATTAGTTCAACTTCAATCACTGGCATGATGCTAAAGGGATAAGATCTGACTATGTCTATGATCACTTGGATAAGAGAAGGGAGTTATCAGAGACACAAAACATGGCTTCTGGATAAAAAGGTTGTGTCTCACTAATTTGATGGTTTTGAAGAATTTACCAGATTGGTAGTTGAGGGTAACCCAGCAGACATTGGGTTGGATTGGCACTGCCCCCCACGGAACCCACACTGCCGGCCATGTTACATATTCATGGCAGCCGCCCCTCCAATAACGTGGAGAGGGCAGCCTCAACGACACTATTCACTGTGTCAACTGTTGAAAGAGCAGCTACTGGCACTATTTTTAAAAGGCTGCCAGCCCTGCAAACAGTACACAATAACGCAGAGTTTGCCCCCTTCCCTTCCCCCAACCCAGAGTGCAGAGCTCACCTCTTCTGCACCCACCACCCATCAGTGCAAAGTTCATCCTTCTCCACCTCAGTGGTGCCATCTTTCCCTGGACAGGAAAGTGAAGGCGCGCGAGTGCCATTTGACGCACTGAGGACCGAGAACTGAAGGTAAGATCGCTGCAGTTTATATTAATTAATTTAAGTATGCTAAGTAGGGTCGCATCGCAGAGCGGTGGAGAGGCCGCCTCAGAGCTTCGCCATTGCCAGTAAGATCTGGCCCGACAATCCCGGCATTTGGTTCCGTGGTGGCCGCTGCCGCTCTGATTTTCCAGTCCACCCCACCACAGAACCAGATGATGGGCTGGGAACAAAATTCAGCTCGTTGTCGACTTGGATTTTCAGCATTTGATAAGGTACTTCACAATAGGTTAATCTACAATCTAGGAACTCTTGGAATTGATGAGAAGTTGCTACTGTGAATTGAGAACTGACTGCATTCCTATAGGCAGTAAAAGGGCATTAATGATCGTGGATCTGAATGGATACCAGTTACCAGTGGTGTCACACAGGGATCAGTATTAGTAAATAGTAATGGCCCTATCTTCATTAATGACCTGAATGGAGGTGTGGGGGAAGTGATCTGCAAGTTTGTGAATGACAAAAGATTTGACAGTAGGAGGACAGTGAATGGGAATAAACTACGATACACGAATCTTGAGAAATGAACCCATGTTTAGCAAATGGTATACATCTTAGCTAACAAAACTTAAATCTTGAAGGGTACAGAACTGAAGTATGTTGAAAAAGATGGATCTGTGTTACAGTACACACTTTTCAAAGTTCATGACCAATGCTGAGAAGCAACAAAGCAAATATGACATTAGGTTGCATCGCCAGGATGATTACATGTAAAAACAAAACAAAACACCATTTTATTCTCGTACAAGGCTTTCTGATTGAGGCATAAGCAAAGTCAAGAACAAAGTGGCTTGTAGCAAAAGATGAGTAGTTATCACTTCAATTCCATAACATATCTGAACACACTGCTCCTCAATTTTTTTTTTTAAATGAAGTAGCAAATTGAATTTAAACCTCAGCTTAATTCCATGACACATTCTACTGCATAACATATACAGCCTGCGACTGTAATTCCTTATTACTTTAGTTTAGTTTAGATAGTTTTAGTTTAGAGATACAGCACTGAAAACCCACACAGACACAGGGAGAACTTGCAAACTCCACACAGGCAGTACCCAGAATTGAACCCAGGTCGCTGGAGCTGTGAGGCTGCGGTGCTAACCACTGCGCCACTGTGCCGCCCCATTAGTTGATCTCCTGTGATTTTGCACAGGGAATCTCGACATGGAACAGTTCCTGGCTGGGGCAGAGATCATGGCATACACCAAGTGAATGAAATACCAAGTAACACAAATCATGGTTAATGTACTCTCCTGGACTACTTTTGAGAAATTTTACCCCTAAATTCGCTTGGAGTTTTAAAATATTTTTGCCTCTCCCAGAAGATTACACAGCCGCTGGTGGGAGGGAGGTTTTGCAAAGCATGATTTCAAGGCATCACAACTACATGGGGCAAGAGCAGTGGTCCAGCTGCTCTTTTCCTGTACCCATCATTTTTGTATGTTCGTAAAGGAGCGAATAGCTCCAATGCAGTGATAAAGATGCAATAAAATTCACCTGCAAGTATTCAACTATGCAAAATAAGCTAGGAACTCATTCAGAATGACATGAACTTCTCACCTTAATCAGAGATGTTACCACAATAGCCCCAGCATTTACCATGGGATTGTGAGGTTTATCTGAAACAAAAAAAAAGTCAAACACGGAAAACACAGAATTTATCCGGCAACAGCTGCAACTATTTAGAGTTAGAGTTATTTCTACTGCAATAGTTGCATCAACATAACACTAATCAGTTCATAAAATATTTTAGCTTGTCTTTTACTAGCAAACTGAACTGAAACATCATAATTGATATTATGATGCCATAATGCTCTATTAGAGCAAGGGCGGCCTGTGAATTAAATTCCTTACTAGATGATCCCCTGTGGTATTACACAGGGAGTCAAGTCCAAGAGTAGTAATTAGGTCAAGCAGTATTAGGGGATGGAGAGAAGAGAGACAAAATGAAGTGAAGAAACAGCGAGAGGAAAGGGAAGACTAAGGAACAGTCAGAACTAAAGGAAATGGAGCAGAGGAGGATTTTGGGGGGGGGGGGTGGTCGCCATGGTCACAGGTGTTTCTCACATGCAATTAATCAAGAATCTGCTACAGTGCCATTAAGTAGCCAGATACGGAACTAGATGAAGTCACTCCAGGACCTACAGAGCAACAGCTCCTATTTCTGCATCCAATGTTATGTGACAATGTTATCTGCCCCCTCCCTTCATCTGTCTTTCTGTTTGCTCCTTATTCTTCCATTTCCTCTTTACTCTTCCGTCACTCCATTTTGTCTCTCTTCCCTCCACCTTCAAACTTTGCTTGACCTAATTACTGCACTTGGACTTGACCCCTAGTGCAACCCCACAGGGGATCAACTAGTAAGGAATTTCATTCACAGACTGCCTTGGCTCCAATATGATATGTCACGGAATTAAAGTGATTTTATGTTCAATGTATCACATCACTATTTTAAAGTGCTACAGGTACTGCAGGTAAATATGCCCGTTGCAGACCCTGACAAGGGAGTTTGCAGTGTTTTTTTTAAAAATGGAAGCTTTACTGGCCGACAAAGGGGATTTTCGACACGGCTTTATTCAAAGTGTATAAACAATTTAACGGTGACTGGTAGAATGCAGAATCAGAATAAAGCCTTGAATAGTATTAAGATCATCTTCCCTTGTAGAATTCCACTGCTCCCTAGAATTTATATATGAAGGCAAAACAACTTAAAACTTATTAATTTCAAAATAGAAGACAAAAAATGTGCATTAATTTGCTGTTCACTCCCAAAGGGCATTTTTCATTTATTGAACAGCCCTTCCATTTGCTTTTTGCACAAATTTAACTCACTGTTTGCATAGCCATACGATTTCCCTCCGTAGTTAATTCCTCCACCCCTCATTACTGTATAGCAATTAATGACTACTGCAAGTTTCCTTGCTAAAGACTCCCAAAAAGTTTACTTCTCCAACTTATCTATTCCCACATCCTTCCCAAATTCTTAAAAACCCAAATAAAGTGCTTTCCACAAGCCAAATCATCTGATCTGTATAAATGCAGATTTATGCCTGTTTACAGAATAAACTTTTCGTCCATTTTCATTTTACCTCCCATGTCACGATTCATGCCATGCTACTCCATCACACTTGAAAGCATTTTTGAACTTTAAAAGGTTTTTTTTATTTAAATACAATTACCTCTCACTGACATATTCTGCCCATGTAACCAAAGTTCCTCCATGATCTAAATCTACCTGCCAATTCCGTTTGAATTTGGCTCTTCCGTGCAACTCAGCATCAACGCAAACACCAAGATTGGAGAGATTCTCTCCCCCATCGAAACTTAATACCAATATAAATCAGTTCCTTCCAATTTATCTTCCCATTTTCTTGTGCCCACTTCCAATCTCAACCTGGACCAGACAAGAAGGCTGCTTATGTATAACTGCTCTGTGAAAAGCCAGTGCCACTGCCAACTTTATTTGACGAACTTTTACTACGCCACCTAAGTTTGGTAAATTCTTGACCCAAGTGATTGTCCTATTGATTTATTCTGTCTGGTATGGACCAGACATTCTTTTTCCCAGGTCATTGTTAATTAATTTGCTCGAACCTTGTTGTCAGTATATTAAATTAATTCATTGCTTGGACAGTCCAGTCTCTAAGGATGCTTTTAATTTGTCAGAACGCCATGCACAATATTAGGCCCAAATTGTAATGGATGTTATTAATTTAGCTGATTGCCAGTCACATTTAATTTAGTGCCAAGTTCACCAAATCCCATTTCTGATCTGTAGACAAGAAGGAGGCTTTTATTTCATTGATTCATGAAGCCTGCACCATTGCTAAGTTTATTTCATTTATTGCTTTCCCAAGTTTAAGGTAATGATACGAGAACACAGTTTATTTAGTTAACTGCGAAGCCAATTCAAGGTTACATTCCATTTTCCTTTGTTTCCATTTCGATTTGCCTTAGATGTTTCCAAATTTTACTTAACTCATTCCTGCCAAAGAAATTGGGAACCCATTTAACTTATGAACATCTACTCTTTAAAAAAAAAACAACAGACTTTGTTCATCACCCTTTGTCGACTGCCTCCATATTTACCACCATTTTATTTAATTGGAGTGGTTTTAAAGTATTTATGTAATTGGTACTGGAGTTGTTTTTCCTCAGTATTGCTTCTAACAAATAAACTTTCATTTGTTTCTCTAGTATTCTGCCCTCCGAACACTAATGTATTCCTCCTGTGGCCATTTTAACATTAGTTAATTACTGTTACTACTGTAATCCGTTTTTCTTCCATAGTGACTCAATGTCCCTTGATCAGTGTCAAACACTTGCAAATTTCTCACCATCAGCTTCCAATATCATACTTATCCCCCAGATGCCCAGGGCCTGATGGTCTGCATCCCAGAGTATTTAAGGAAGTGGCCCTAGAAATGGTGAATGCATTGGTGGTCATCTTCCAAGATTCTATAGACTCTGGAATAGTTCATACAGATTGGAGGGTAGCTAATGTAACCCCATTAAGCAGGAAATTATACACTAGTCAGCCAAACGTCAGTAGTGGGGAAAATTCCAGAGTCCATTATCAAAGTTTTTATAGCAGAGCACTTAGAGAACAGTGGTAGAATCGGAGAGTCAGCATGGATTTACAAAATGGAAATCACGCTTGACAAATCTACTAGAATTCTTCGAGGATGTAACTAGTAGAGTTGATGAGAGGGAGCCAGTAGATGTGTTTTTTTTTAACTTTCAGAAGACTTTCAACAAAGTCCCACATAAGAGATTAGCGTGTAAAATTAAAGCGCATGGGATTGGGGGTAGTGTATTACGATGGATAGAAAACTGGTTGGCAGACAGGAAACAAACAGTAGGGATAAATGGGTCTTTTTCCGAATGGCAGGCAGTGACTAGTGCGGTACCGCAGGGATCAGTGCTAGGACTCTAGTTATTCACAATATATATTAATGATTTAAATGAGGGAACTAAATGTAATATCTCCAGATTTGCAGATGACACAAAACTGGGTGGGAGGGTGTGAGGAGAATGCAGAGAGGCTTCAGGGCGATTTGGGCAAGTTGAGTGAGTGGGCAAATGCATGGCAGATGCATTATAATGTGGATAAATGTGAGGTTATCCACTTTGGTAGCAAAAACAAGGTGGCAGATTATCTGAACGGCAATAAACTGAGAGGAGAATATGCAGCAAGACCTGCGCATTCTCATACACCAGTCGCTGAAGGTGCATGGAGGTGCAACAGGTGGTTTAAAAAAAAAGGCAAATGGTATGTTAGCCTTCATAGCGAGAGGATTTGAGTATAGGAGCAGGGATGTCTTGCTGTAATTATACAGGGCCTTGGATGAGGCCACATCTGGAATATTGTGTGCAATTGTGGTCTCCTTATCTGAGGAAGGATGTTCTTGCTATAGAGGGAGCGTAGCGAAGGTTTACCAGACTGATTCCTGGGATGGCAGGACTGATGTATGGGGAGAGATTGAGTCGGTTAGGATTATACTCGCTGGAGTTCAGAAGAATGAGGGGGGTGGGGGGATCTCATAGAAACCTATAAAATTCTAACAGGACTTGACAGGGTAGATGCAGGAAGGATGTTCCCGATGGTGGGAGAGTCCAGAACCAGGGGTCATAGTCTATGGATAAGGTGTAAACCTTTCAGGACTGAGATGCGGAAAAATTTCTTCACCCAGAGAGAGTGGTGAGCCTGTGGAATTCGCTACCACAGAAAGCAGTTGAGGCCAAAACATTGTATGTTTTCAAGAAGGAGTTAGATATAGCTCTTGGGTTTAAAGGGATCAAAAGGATATGGGGCAAAAGCAGGAACAGGTTACTGAGTTGGACGATCAGCCATGATCATAATGAATGGCAAAGCAGGCTCGAAGGGCCAAATGGCCTACTCCTGCTCCTATTTTCTATGTTTTCTATGTCTATGCTTAAATGAACCAAGTTCTCTCTGTTGTATGAAATGTTTCAACTCTTTTCTGTTAAGCTGTGCCATGCCACAGTGTTGTGCTTCCTTATGACACATGCTGCAATTCTGCTCTAGATTTTGTCTCCCTCTTTCTCCAAAAATCTGGCATCTCAGAAGTGCCCTTATGCTACTCATACCATTCAATAACTTGCATTTATAGAGTACCACTTGCATAATGTCCAGATGTGCTTTAATGAACAGGGAAGCAAGAATATAAAGCACCGCAGCCTCACAGCTCCAGCGACCCGGGTTCAGTTCTGGTTACTGTCTGTGTGGAGTTCGCAAGTTCTCCGTGTCTCCGTGGGTTTCCGCCGGGTGCTCCGGTTTCCTCCCACAGCCAAAGACTTACAGGTTGATAGGTAAATTGGCCATTGTAAATTGCCCCTAGTATAGGTAAGTGGTTGGAGAATATGGGGTTAATGTAGGATTAGTATAAATGGGTGGTTGTTGGTCAGCACAGACTCAGTGGGCTGAAGGGCCTGTTTCAGTGCTGTACTTCTAAATAAATAAAATAAAAAACTGAAATAGATAAAAATCAGAGTCATGGTGGGAGAGTCAGATAAAAACTCAATTGACAAGATGGAGTTTCAGAAGACTTTTAAATGCAGAGGCGCAATGGTTTCAGGAATGAATTTGAGAGTAAAAGCATGATGGGCAAGACTCTACTACCAATGATAGGGGTGAAGGAAAGGGAAGAAAAGAGAATGAAATGCAACAAAATTTTAGCACTGCCACAACAGATCAAAACACTGCAGATACTAATTTTTAATTTTCTGGAAAATAAAAGTTTAACTCGAAGGTTGCAATCAAAAGTAACAGATGTAAATTCTAATTTCCTTATGCATATGGCATTAGTTATCTCTGCAGTGTACACAAGAGAACGGGTTATCAAATTTTCAGCAGAAATACCACAGCAACAACTTTTGAAAAGCCTATAGAACTTTCATGCGTCACTGCATATGAAACTTCTACTGGGAATGTGACGATGGAAAAGCAGTAACGGACAAATTGCTGTTTACTCAGATTGATGCTTTTTCTCACAAAGTGCTTAGATCAAAACAGAGGATATAATTCAAACTCAACTACTTTATAATTAGGAATGCATTATATATACACAATTGCATCAGACTATAGTTTAAATAGCTAGAAATCTCAATGACATTAACAAGCCAAATGTAATAACTTCTAAAAAGATTCAGGTCTGTAATTTAAGAAATGGTGAAAACCTAGAAGACACAAAAAAGTCTGTCACAAAAGTATAGGTTCAGAGAATACAACTGAGATTTTCAAGTAATATGTCCATTTTAATTGTGAAACTGGCTGCAGACTTAAATCAGGTAAAATGTCTGCCAGATCTACTAGCGACAGCCAAATTATGAGATTTTAAAATTAGATCAGGAAATTTAATTTTTGCCTTTAAAATTCAAATTCTACCTTCTTCATTTAGGAAGAGCTTGTTGAACCGTAATCCACTGGGTTCTTTACCAACATATTTGTGAACATAATCTGTCCCAAGGTCATGGATTGAAACTGCATATTTTAATGGTTTCACACAGGACTGAAGACAAAAGGGAACTTTGGTATCTCCAACTGAGTGCCTAGAAGAAGAAAGTTTTGTATAATTAAAACAGTTCAATACCACAAAACCGTAAAAATAAAAGCAAGAAGCATTTCCAATTACAAAATTCTTAGCTGTTTGTGACATGAACAAATTATTGTAGACCAATTTTCCTTCTATAAATTGGAAGATGTGACAGCCACATTAAAACAGCATCAAAGCATTTAAAGCTCTCCAAATCTGTAGTCGGTATATGAATTACAACTTTTGCAGTAATTTAGATATAATATTGCATTATATACACAAGCTCTAGGAAATCATGGTGACTAATGTTATTCATAATCCATGGTTCTGTTTAATTAGGGCCACTGGATAATGCTGCCATATATACCAATGCCATCCAATTTGATTTTGCTATCATCCATGACCAATGACCATTACTATCTATCAAATGCCTGCACCATCATGGATTAGTCAATATTTTCTCCAGTTCAACATTGACAAGACTCAGGTCAACCTACCAAATAAAATCAGTTGCCGTATGCACAGATTTCACCCCACTTCCTGGATGCTTACTTGGGCAACCTTCGTGCCCTGGTTGACCTGGAGCTTGAACCCTTACATCCAGTACGCCCCTACTTCCATTCTTTCAGCATCGTGGCACATCCCCAACTGCTGCTGTCAAACTTCACCCATGCCTTTGTCATGCCCTCAGCTCGATTTATCCAACACTTTTCTAGCCATCCTCCCAAGCTCTACACAAATTTCAGTTAGTCCAGAAATGTACCATTCCTGCACTACCCCACATCCATTAGCACTCCACCCTTAGTGTATTATCTTTAAATGTCCAGTTATTTTCAAATCTACTGTTTCACACCTCCTTATCCAATCCCCTACGGCCCTACATCCCAGCATACCTTCTGCTCCTTGAAATCTAGTCTATTGTGTAGCCCCTACTCTATCAATGGCAGAGGCTTCAGCCACTATGCCTCTGCATTCAAATTCTCCTCCTAAGTTCCTTCAACATTACTATCACTCTCCGGCAAAAGCCTCAAAAACCCACTCAATCATGCTTTCTTCTCTTCCTGTTCAGAAGCACTTAGCACATTTTGAAACTTAAAAGGTGCTTGAAAAGTGCAAGTTATTGCTGAGCAAGTCATATTTATTTCATAGAACAGACTTTTACTAGCATTTTGGAAACCAAATATCAAAATTCTTCCTATCACTCCCATGAAAACTAAATTTAAACATAGCTAAATCTATGCCAAAAGCAGTTATAAAGTTCCTTACAATACTGTAATTTGTGCTGACAATGTAAGGGAACAAATATCATTTTTATATGACAATGTAGAGAAGAAACACATTTGCCCAATTAATTTAGTAGCTGAACGCATTTAAAAATGCATTGAGCAAAAGTGCAGATTTGAAAAACCAACTGAATTACATACAAGGACATCTTAGAATGCTATTTTGTGCTGAAGATACATGGATCTAAAAATAGAACAGCCCTCAAAAACAGGCACAGGGAATACGTCGTGTGATTAGTCCGCGTCCGCTGATTGAAATGCAGGTAGCACACCAACTTCCTGCTCTTTAGAATGATTGATGCGCGCAACCAGCACAAACCACACTATTCACTGGTTGCACTCATCAGTTAGGTGCCCAAAATTGTAATTTCCTAATATTTCTTAAAACCAAGGTGCACCTCTTAAACAGGAAGTAAATTGTGGCTGCAGCAGGGACTGGCAGTTATGCAGGTTGCAAATCTAACCCAGGAACCAGTGAAGAATGACACATGAGAAAAAGTGGAATCCAAGGTTTTCAGATGCTGCACAGGAGGCCTCAAATTATGTGAAAAGTCACATATCATAGCAAGCCAGATGGCCCTTCAGACACGTCAAAATGCATTGACAGCAAAGAGCCATGGATGCAGTGCCATAAGTTTAACGGACTCATAAGTGGTGAAGGACAGTCAAAGCATCTTCAAATGCCATGTCCTACCAAGTGCACCACTAGTCTACACCACAGCTCCATAACTCACCTAGCAACAATCTCTTAACATACCCAACATTCATATACTGCACCATACCCTTACACACTGCTGGAAGCTTCACGCTGACACCTCACAGCTTGCACACACTGCCAGCTATTCAACCATGACAGCCACATAGCCCAGACTGCAACACATTCACTGATACACCTACCTCTTTTGCAGAACAAGGTGGTGCACAGCCAGAGACAGCAGAAACTAACAGGAGGCAGAACAAGCAGTCCTCCATGTCCAAACTCACATGAAGATGACAGTGCAGGCCATTATTGAAATGGCAATTGCTAAGCCCAGCGACAAAGCTGAATCAACTGAAGGTGACAGTATCTCATACCAAATCCTCCTTACATCTCTCAATCTTTTCTGATTTACAAGCTGCAGATGGTGTAAGCTTGCACCCCTTACATCCCCCCTCCGCTCATTACAAACATACCCTTATGCCTTTCTTATGCCCAAGAAGTGCAAACTGGCCAGGCAATGGAAGAACTTCAAGACGACAGTGATGACCAAAGCAGTCACTCAATTTCACACACATAGCCACCAGCTCAGTTGCTGTCAGTGCATGCAACTTAGAGGACACACAGAAGCCGATCTGCAACTGGAAAAACACCCAGCATGAGTGACTTGCTGCCAGGGCAGGGAGCAAGGACAGCAGCAGTGCCAGCTCACCAGAGGGCTAGGTCACACACAAGTTCGGCTGCAGAGGACTCAGATGAGAACTTGTTCGGACAGGTTACAGAAGGCAGCTGATGGGTATGCACAGCGAAATGCTTGATGCATTGTGAAGCTTGGCAGAAAACCTGCATGCAATGTCAAGGAGCAAGGAAGAGTCCGGCACAAACTTGGCATCGAGCTTTGATGTCACGAATGGATGAGAACCAACTGTAAATTGTGTTTTTGTGCACTTGGGTGTTCTTGTCAACTGCCATTATACACAGCTTATGTTATTTTACTTCTGTGTTCCAATTGTTAAAATGGAGGAGGGAGATCACTTCACTGACAGGAGGTGGGACAGCTATTTGAAGGGGTCCAGTCACATGACCTAAAAGCCACCCTTTTCAACCTGCCTGGTTTTGAAAGTTTCACTGGAGGGAACAGCTTGTACAGGGAAGCGGCTGCCTCAAAAGGTGTGCACCTGGCTATCTCTGGGGTCTGCCTGCAAGAAGGACAGAAGCCACAGACTGCAGAGCAGCAAGAAAAGCTCTCGGCTCTCTACCAGTTACTCTCTGTCAAAAAGGATGAAATCAGAAACTAAGCTGCCTCAGCTTATCTCCGAAAGTGCAAGAAGAAGAAAGTGTAAGAGAAGAGGTTTCCTATGACTCCTACTCCACTTGGCATTTCCAGTCAGTTAATTCCAGTTTTGGACTGTCAGCTAAAAAAAAAAAATTGACTAGTTTCAGCTGGAACCCCCCCTCCCCCCCATTAGTTTGTAGTTAAGCTATTTTCTATTTGGTAAATGTCCTTGCCCTTTTGATGCCTTTACTTTTCCTTGAATGTTTGCGAGCGCGCACTGCGAAGTTAATCCCCTCCCATGTTTAACAGCGTGTGTTAATAAACCCTACTTTGTTTTAGCTTTAACAGTGTTGTGGTGGTCCTTTAAAAGTCAGGGTTCACAAACGGAGGGAGTGGAGAAATATGCTATCAGAATTTTCCTTTTGTTTAAAAAAATCACAATCTGCTTATGGACAGGTTGTTGGAGAGTGAGTTTTGTTTTCAAAATTAACTACCTGTCTGCAACATTGTGCAGAGCTTGGTGCCCAGCCCTTCCAACGTGGAAGTGATGGCCAACTTTTGGACCCAACCATGATGTAACATTCAATTGGATGCTGAGACATCAACATTGTAGCACAAACAGAAACCACCCAACTTCTGGGTGCTACATTGGAAGCTCAGACTGCTGCCATAATGGCTATGGATACCAGTGTTCAAAGGGTCTTGCACTGCAGTCCCACAATCTGCTTTCCTAGCTGATCACTAGAATTGCCAAGGCGCCTCCCCAAGTGAGTGGCTGTGATTCCATGGAATATGAACCTGCTGTCCTCCCTAGGGATGATAGCAATACTCATCCCACTCCTGCCTCTCTGCCAATGCCCTTCCTGTTGTCAGCCAGCCAGGCCAGACTGTAGCTGCCCATGCCGAGATGGTGCATTCTAAAGCTGGGCCTTAAAGGCCCAGAGCTGCTAGGTCACCCTCCAAGGCCATTTGCAGTCTCCATCACTGAAATTCAACAGCTTTCCACCAGCCATGCTGCAACCACTGGGATAGGACTGCAGAAGGGCACTAGGACAGGCAAAGACACACAGAAGACAGGCACTAAGGGAATGCACAGGGGTGATAAATTTACATTTACATGCAATATGGCATGATTTCGTTCTAAATTTGGTTTGAATTGTTCATTTTGTGGTGGCTTTTATTTTTCCATTGTGGCAATGATGACATTGTGTTGATCAGTTAGAGGGAAGAGAAGGTGTGGGACTGTTGAATGGGGAATTGGGTTGCAGTTTCTGGAATCTCACTCAAGGTTGTTTTTCCCACACACAGCCCAGCCAGAAAAGGGGTGTTTAGTTCCCACCTTCTTTCCTCTTCCTCCTTCTAGCAGCTTGTCCTACATGGTCTCTACCCATTCTCCCAGTCACGCTCTATTCCAAAAGGGGAAAACTTACTAATGTAGCCATGTCTAGGAGCAACTGGTTTATGCAGAAGCCGTGAAGTTAGGAAGAAGTCTTTCAGCACTTGCCACATCACTCCCTGTAGACTTTTACAACTGGAAACCACTCTGCAAAGCCCCAAACGGTTGTAAATCAAACAGCCAGAAGAAATCAACCAGCAACAAGCCTGCAAGTAGTCGATGATCCCTTTAAATAGTGCTGCCATACAAAGTTAAGAAAGGGTGTCAGCTGAAGAGTCAGGCTCCAAAACAGTGTTGGGATCAAATCAGTGTTTCGCATCTTCAGCAATATAACGTACACCACGATTCGTGGCAGAGGTGCGCAAACGCATATCGGACGCCATTTTGCTCCCCAAATGGCAGTGCTACAGAGCCCAATTTTCGCACTCATACACTCCGATTAAATTTATTCAATTAGATTCCTGCAATACCATTTATACCATTAAATCAATGACAAAGGTGGCAAATAAACATTTTATGCACTGCAACAGGATGCATTATCAGGAACAAAGAAATTTAAGCAGTCTATCAATTCCTTGGTGAGATTTTTTTTTAGTTTAGTTTAGAGATACAGCACTGAAACAGGCACTTCGGCCCACTGAGTCTGTGCTGACCATCAACCACCTACTTATACTAATCCTACACTAATCCCATATCCCCACCGGTCCCTATATTTCCCTACCACCTACCTATACTAGGGGCAATTTATAATGGCCAATTAACCTATCAACCTGCAAGTCTTTGGCATGTGGGAGGAAACCAGAGAACCCGGAGGAAACCCACGCAGACACAGGGAGAACTTGCAAACTCCACACAGGCAGTACCCAGAATTGAACCCGGGTCGCTGGAGCTGTGAGGCTGCGGTGCTAACCACTGTGCCGCCCCCCTTTTAACCTTACTTGACTGGCATCAGAACGAGGGCTTGATCCATGTTAACACTTCATGTTGACAGTCTGATGTGCTACATGTGCTGTAAGTTTATTACAGATATGAAGATTTTTGCAGTTTTAGAAGCCCTGCTTCTGTCTATTTATAGATTGCTTATGTAAAAGGTGTTCTGTGAAGATGTGTCAACTTTAATGGATATCAACTGGCATGTTCTGGTGCCTTGGTAAGCTATGTGCACCAGTCAGCAGGTACATAAATTAATGAAAAGTAAACATTTAAGAGACATTGACAATGCAGAAACTTCAACTTAAATGGAGTAATTTTCTTATTTTGTACGATGACAATCACCTGAACGAAGCAAAAAGTATGCCAGTTATGCAACCTGTCCAATTTGCTGTCCATTAACTTAAATGGACAGGAATATCACACATTCCATTAGGAGCTACAATGCTCCCTACCCAATTATCTTTTAAACCATTATTTATCTTCAAGCACAAGAGAGGAAAACATACCTTATTAGCTTCAGCAAAATGTGGTGCCTCTATTGATAGTATGCTTGTTTTTAAAATATCATGGGTCAAAGTAGATTTACAATTTAAAATAATGTCATATTATAAAAGAGTCTAAAACTAAAATAATCTTGTTTGCAGTGCAGATCACATTATAATTTTACTTAAAATTAAAAATGTGGTTTTCCTCTTTGAAGGGTCCAAATATTATGCAACATAAAAATTGCACCAGATCTTGCTAGTGACAGAGGCAAAGTAATGAGACTAGTGTTGTACCTTTACAGTAACAAGTTTGGAGGTTCTGTTAAATCATTCCCAATCAGGCTCAAATGTTTGGTAATGGCCCCGTAACAATGCAGCAGGTCCAGTGGACAGCTGAATAACCCAAGAGTGATTAACACTTCTGGTTCCTGTTATATGGCACCAAATGGTACAATAGCTGCTGCATTTAACAGCAAGGTGAGCTGAAAATCATAAATATTGTGTTGGCTTGGAGAAAGGCAGCACTCTGTATGTACATATTTATACATGTATAGAGCGCTGTGCCATCAGCCTCAGAAGCCCAGTGACCATTTACAGCGACAGCAGAGAGCTCACAGTAGCCGACGCACAGCGCTTGTGCTGCAGGACAGCTTTTTCCAGATAATCGTAAGCAATGACAAAACACAAATTGAAGATAGATGGCCAGAGTTATACTCCTTGCCTTGCATCACGATGGTGCAAAAGATGGCTTCACACTGACTCAAGGTTTACAATGTGACTGGGGCAGTAGACAGTGAAAGTGGAGATGAACAATGAATGGAATTCAGCCATACACCTGAGCAAACCGATGTGCAAATTCCAGAACACTTCAGTTGCTGCAAAGCACAGGAGATACTATGTTTTATACAGCTCATGCTCACTGCAGGATATTCACATGCAGTAACCAGTTTGTGCAGGGTTTTCAGAAATTACTTCAGACACACACTGGTGTGTAAATGGAAGCAGGTTTCAAATTCCTGTTGACAGACCAATGTTTTTGCTGCAAACCAGCAACTTGCCAGCTACTGCTTCTGCATCATTAATTTTAAGCCATGTCAAACGAGCTGCGTCAGTTCTCAGGTGGTCTCTGCTAAGATATCCCATGAAGGCAAAAACAAACATTGGGAATTGGTCTGTGTATACACACACCTCCTTTTTGGCCATTTACAGAAGACTGGCACACTGAAGTTGTGAAGGAGTATGCAGTTCCACCCACTTGCTCTCCTGGCTGAAGTTCATTTCCACCGAGGTGAAAGACTATAAAAAATAAAGACGACTTAAAAACAGGTAAAATAGAAGTCTCAGAAAAAGTGTAAGAACAACTTTTTTTCCTCTGACCAATTTTGCACCATTCACTCCAAAAGGCTCAAAGCTCCACAGGCAAAAGTCACCCTCCGGTACCTTACCTAATGGGCTTTTATTCATATGTAAATCTTGACAGCAAGGCAGGCAGGCTATTCAATCACAAGGAGTTAGACGAGCCAGATTCTGACCTCGCTTGAGGTCAACATGAACCACTGGATTGTAATCAAGAGCATGAACACTGGCTGATTTTTCCCCTCTCTAACTCTGGTGTACTGAAGTCAACTGTACTGTCCCTACCGTCCTCTAGCCAAATTCAACAATTCAGTGCAGGTGAAAATTGAACCTGGGATCTTGAAGTCTGTACCACTCAGCTACTCGATGGATGAACTCTCAGCCAGCAGGTAAAGCAACCTGTCTATTGCAGGTTTGTATGTGGTTCAAGCCAAGTACTTGTTCCTTAGTAAATCAGTGCCAGGAAAACCAGGTCACCTAACCAGTCAAACCAATGTCAATGAAAAAAAAATAACCATAAGATTGATGTTACTTTTATAGAAAAGTTATCCACAGCAACAGTCCAAAACCTTGGTCATTTAAAAAAATAAATGTATCCTTTTGAAAAAGGCACATATCATAAAAGCTGTAAACAGCACTCACTTCTTCAACTAAAATTGTAGACATTAATGTACAGCTAAGTAAAAATAGAACCTTACTTAACAGTATACTTGGAAATAAGTTAACTATTTTATCTTAGTCACGAGAACATTCTAGGTTTTTCAAAGATTATGATTTTTGCCCACCTTAGCCACACCATGGCATAATTTAAATTCAAATGCAAAAGGAGCACCTTAAGTTTATTTAAGTCGAGAATTTAACAAATGCAAAATAAATTTTAGACATTAATTTTACTGTGATGAAGTTCTTTCCTTCAGGAATCCACATTTAAAGTAACCATTGATGCTGGCAGGGTGAGGGATGAAGGGGTTAACGTTTGATACTTTTCTAACATCACAATTCCCCACCCTCCCAAAAAAATTGGGGCTAGACTATAAATATTTCTAACCTTAAAATGATTTAGCTATGAAAATCTGAATACACATAGAATCAGAATTAATTTGAAAACTTTACTCTATGTATATTTAGGACATGATAAAGCATTCAAAAAAATGCCACTTAAATCATCAATTCTATTCAGACAATTCAATAATGAAAGCATGAATAATGGGTAAAAAGACCATATTTTCAAACCTGCAGCCTCTTATTTGTTCCCAAATAGAGACTTTGCTCTAAAATCCTTTCCAAAAAGAAAACAGCTCGATTATACAAAATCAATTTTAGGAAACGAGAGATTAAAGGCAACATTTCCTAGATTTTAACAAATCTCTTTCTCATCAAGGTTTACTTAAAATCAGAAAAAAATACTTCAATTAGATCACAGGATTTGTGCAGAAACCAGATTTTCAAACTTAATGGAATGACAGCTTGCCTCAGACATACATATGTTGCTCAAATTCCTAATGCAAGAACAACTTGGGAACATTTAGGCCAATTACGAAGTACTTCTTCCTCACTTAAGATGCCTCGCTTTGAACCTCAATTTGTATACATTTATATTCAATTACAAGTTAATTTGTCCCACTCTTGGCACTTCTGGTATTGAAGTAATTAACTTTTTTTGGAAATAATTCATATTGAAAACATGCTTGCCTGAGTTCGAAGACCAGCAGAATTCCAAAACAAAGTTAGGTTCTATTTTTTAAAAAGACAATCATGCCTAGCAGCTATTATTCAAAGGTAAATTCCAAGATAATTTTATTCCAAATTCTTACATTACAAAGGACACCGTATCACTTTGGACCCAGGAGAGGTCAGAAGGGAGGGTATACTTTCAAACTAATGTCTCCTAGAAGATATTCCCAATTATCAAATATTAGCATAGTAAAGGCCTGCCATTTCAGTCGCCTGAGTAAGAAAGATGTGCTTGAAATTAATATAGAAGGGTTCATCTAACACTACAAGCAGGGTTTGCATCCATACTGCAATCACCAATCCCAAATTAAGAGTCAATCAGGGTTCAGATTCAAACAGTCAACATATTTTAAGCAATCGTTAAGAACAAGGAAAGACTTCAATCCCAGCTCCCAGTTAATCCCAAAGGCAAAAAAGAGACTCAAAATACTTCAACAAAATGTTTTTTTCCTGGAACAGGGACTTAGGATGGAATGCCCTCACACAGTGTTTCTAGATGGGCACAATTTCCTTTTGGCAGAGAAGATATTTTAAGTTATTTTTCCCTCACTCTTATGTAGGCAGAGGCATTTTCCATGCAAAGTATTTTCTGCCCGTCCTCCCCACATACCTGAATGTATATTTGCAAGTTCAGCATGGGCACCCAAAATGAATAATTTGAATCTAAATTTGCTGGACCTGGCTAAATTTCTACAGTGCAATTCACAGATATATGAAAACAGGATCAGCAGCAACATCATGCTACTTTAGATTGGTGTGCCAATGGATCATTTCCAAGCAAGAAGTTTGCTTTAAGATGCTCAATGTGGCAAATCTTGTAGCAATCGTCACTCTAGCCAATATGGAGTATCTGTAGAAATGTTCACAGCATTGAGAACAAAAGGTTCTATAAACGAAGTCATAAAACACAAAGCATCATAAGACAAAACAAAGAAAATTGATCAATAAATGCTTTGGTAAAGAGACATAAACTCAGTTATGTACAATGGGATAACAATCAATCATTGTGTTGCTCACTCGTTTCCAAGTAACTTTCATTTTAAGATAATCTTTGGTTCTGCTGTTATTCATGCAAGTATGAAGACAACGAAAAAAAATTAGACATGGAGAAGTCTACTACTTAACACAATCTGACTGCCGTTTACGCTTTGGGGATTATGAGGAGATCCACAAGCATACTGCAGCTTCCAGGCATGTGCAATTTTACACTTATTATCGAGTTATTGTTCAGGACCAGTGGATTGCTATTTTGGGTACAGTAAAACATGCAGATGACACTTAGATGTTCAGAAAAGTACACAAATGTCTGTAGCCTGTAAGTCAGTCTCTTTCAGCCCCTCCTAACTAGATTTAGTAATTACTTCATTATTGAAGTCACATTTTTAAATTCAATAATCTTCCAAATAACCTTTTTAAAATAAATGAACATTAGCTATCAGGAAGTATTATAATTACATTCCCATCACTCACCAATTATAGTGACCCAGCGAATCCAAAAGCATATTCCTATCAAAATGTTTAAATCTGCATTCCATTGGATTAAATAGGTAAGTGCAACACCTAGTGTGATAATAAGCCATGAAGGTCCCAGAATCAATCCCCATTCTCTGAACTAACCAAACTAGAATAGGGTGACATTAGGAACACAAAAAAATTCAGTGCCATTGGACTGCAGGAGATGAGGGGAACATCAGCCTGCTGGAAAGAACACAGTGTATACTTGGTGTGAACAAGGTCGGATTTCGTTATAATGACCCCAGTAATGAAACAGTGCTGGCAGTCACAGCATGGGCTCACATATGACAAATGCTAACTTGAGTGAGTATCGAAGAACTGCTGCCAGCCACAGAACTACATTCTGCAGAGAGGCCCAGTTCCAACTAAGGGTTTACACTTGCAAGGAAAAATTATTCTGCTCTCTCCATAAGTGCTGCCTAACAGAGTTTTTCCAGCATTTACTGTTTTTGTTTGATTTCTAGCATCTGAACTTTTACTATTTAAGTCAGGATTTATTTCTGTATGGTCATAATTGCTTTAGCTACACTTGATATAGCATGAATATACTGGCCACCAGTCATCCTCAGAAGCTCTTAGTGTTTTGATAAAAGAGCTTGATAAATCCTATTATAACTGGATGCTGAACTATGGAACAGAAAAGAGAAATCTGGAAAATATTTGAGGCAGAATCTTACTGCTCAAGTTTTTGGTGGAGCATCGGGAGCAAGGGTCTGGCCCCTCCAGTTGTGTTTTATGGATGGGAGGGCAAGTAGGATGATGGGGCCATTTTGTCAGAGGAATGATTTCTGCTGAAAGGGACCACAGTATATTGCAGGGAAGCGGTTGCTTTTTTTTAGGCTGCACCACCTACAGGAATGGAGAGGAGACCTGGGAAGACTGCTGCCTGAAAGTCCAGCTGAGGGGCTACAGTGAGATGAGCTATCCCAAGGACAGCAAAAAGAGGACAGCCTCTCCAATCAAGGAAACATGGATGGAAGTGACCACGGATGAGAGAAGCAACCATGTTTTCCCTCCAACCAAGAGACCACGTGGCAAGAGAATCTAGGACCTCAGGAGGGTATGACAGGTGAATGGCACAGCACCTTCATGTGCCAAGCCCCATTCTCCCGACTTGCACAGCAAGCCACAGGTCAATACAACTTGGAGCTCCACTCATTCCTCTTCCTGCAAGCACCTCACATCATCTGAGCAGTCAACACTCCCATTCACCCTCAGCCCATGCTTCACAGTCATGCTCCACAAATGGCCCCTTCACTCCTCTGCACACAAACCATGACAACCACTCATACCTCCTTGCCTTCTCTCCTTGCAGAAGAGAGCAAAGTTGTGTGGTTGGGGGAAGCAGGGCAGCCTCCAGTGGACAAGACACCTCATCGGCCACTGGTAATGGGTGCCTACCTGGCCCACTCAGAAGGTCGTCTAGCACCATGAGGATGCAGATGTCAGCTGTGATCTGTTACGAGAGAGACTGAGCCTCCTGAGGCACTGGTACTCATACATGTCAGGATACTTGGTCAACTGCCTGTAGCTCTTCTGTTTGGGGGATTGTGGGTCTTGCCTCCTTCCAACTGCATTTTGGTGGCCATCCCCTCTTCCTTGTGGAAGGTCATGTGGCTGAGAAAGCAGCTGGTGCTTTTGCTGGAGTTACTCTTGCTGCAGCTGGAGCACACAGCAATGGTCAGCCCGCTTCCCTAGACCCTCAGCAAAGGTGGACAGTGGAACTGCATAAGCTGCTCGCGAGGCAGAGAGAGCACTCCCTGATAAAAGGAGTACTTTGCAAAGTAGCCTCTCACCTAGCCATGTCTGCAGCTCTTCGGGCCGGGTGTAACTGATCAAAGCCTTCACAGCTTGACAGTTACACTGAAGAAACCTGTCCTGCTGTGTTCTTGCCTTCTCCAACCTGCCAATGTGGGACCCATCTCCTGTTGGATCTATGCACAAAATCCCTCTTAACTGTCTGCTTAACAACTTGAATAGTCTCCCCGCCTCAGCCACTGCAGTGCCTGACTTCACTCCCTACCCATGCCAGGAAAGACAGGAGGAGCTGGGAGCACATCAGAATTCCAGCTGGGTGACATTTTCCCAGCGCCACTCCCCCACCCCCCGCCAACTTCCAAACCTGCCTCCACTGGCCTGGGGAAATACCCCCCTTGAAAATCAGTGAGCATAACCATCTACAGCATTTGCTGTATTATGTGAACAGTGAAAGCTAGTAACCCAAACCAATCTGGAAAAGGTAGTTAGAAAGTTAGAGACTAACTAAGGAACACATACATTTTAGCAGGTTTGGTATTATATTTACTTTATACATTCAAATTTCCAAATGTTTTACTCGTTCTATAAATTTTTAATACAGCAAGGCAAATGTAAAAGATTAGGACATGCAGAACCAACAGGAGTCCAAAGGACTGATGGGTCTATTTGCAAATCCAAGTGACCGTTTTGTATCCTGCAGCTCTCATTATTTGCGGTTGATCCAGATAGTAGCAACCATCATAGAATGCACTCCAGTGTTACAAATGGGATCAGGTAATTCAGTCCAGGTAATTATTGGGACAGTTGTTTGGTTACATCTAAGCAGTCAAAAATAGGACTTTTGGGATTGGTTAAAAAAATTCTGACACTATTTTGGGCAGAAGAACAGCCCATTTATTGTATCAATATAGAGCACCTGAAACCAAACTGCAATGTCACATAGATCAAGAAAAGAAGCGCTGTGTTTCAAGAAAGCGATTCACGGTGATTGTGAGCTCAAGCACAGACCAGCTTGTGAAACCCTAAATGTAAGTCTCGAGTTAGGGACAAAGTTTCATGTCCTAGATGCTCATGAAACAGAACACTCAGGGATGGTCACAATTTCATTCCCCAAAGTACTAGAAACTGGAAAATGAAAATAATTTTACACTTTAATGGAAATGATTTTAAGCATCTCCTATAATAGTGTTGTATCAAAAATATGGGATTTTGGCATTAAGTCGCATCAAGTTAAAGGATTCAATTATTCTGGAACAAGAAAAAATCTTTTTGATGTAGTTATGAAACAAATGGTATTGATGATCTTGGAAAGTAGTCCCAGAGTGTTCAGTTTGTTCCATTCAGCAGCCAAACTGACTACATTAAGTGCCAGAGCACCTGTTGCTTCTGGCAAAGGTGGCCTAATTTACTTGAAGTGAATACCTACGTCTCACCTGAACAGGTTTGGTAAGTTATGACCAATATGTTCTATTATGCTAACTCTTTGCCCCTCAATACTCTCAGACATCTTGAAATTAAATTTGACCTCCAAGTCACACACCATCCTGACCTGGAAACAATCACCGTTCCTTCATTGTGGCTAGGTCAAAATCCTGGGACTCCCTACCTAACAGCACGGTAGGAACACCTATACCACATGAAATGCAGTGGTTTAAAGAAAGCAGCTCACTACCACCTTCTCAAGGACAATTAGGGATAGGCAATTATTGCTGACCTTGCCAGTGACATTTATGTCCCATGACCCAAAAACACTTATTTTTGGGGTGTGGAGGGAGAGGAGAAAGAGAAAAATAGTAGAGAAAGGAGAAGGGATAGGAAAAGGTCGAGGAAGGAAAGGAAGAAACACAAATGCTTCTGAATCTCAAGCCCTTAGACAAACAGTGTGTGCTGTGTGTTCTCATTTAAGGCGCATTAATGAAATAATCCTGAAGGATGAAGGGAATAAAAACCCCCTGCACATCAAATCACTAAATAGGTTTCCTGAAATAAAAAGATAGGAATTTTCAAATTTAATAGCGAGAAACCAATCTTTCCCTGCTTGAACTAACTGTTGACAAGCTTAAACCTCTGGTGCAAAGATTTTGTAAGTGCTAGATGCAAATACATTCTGCATAGGCATATTAACAATTTCACTTTACCTACCACGTAAAGAAAATCTTTTTCAAGAAGTTTCTTCCTCTCTTCAGTCTGTAGGGATCTATGTGAAGAGAGTTTGGACAGTCCCAATCCATCTCCTGGGAAGCAAGGGTCTAAAACATAAAACTGACCCTAATTTGAGAGCAGATGGCAATCTCTTTTACAGGTAACCAAGACAGCTGATGATGCAGAAGATGATGCTCACACTGGAAGTTGAGCACATTGTTGAGGCAGAGTAGAGGGAATTTCAGTTAGCAGCCAGCCATAACTGGCTTAGAAATGCTTAATGCTGAAATGCTCCACATCCCAAATCTCTCAGTCTTGAGCACAGATAGGAAGGGTGAAGTAACTGCTTCAGAGATTAAGTGGTCTGGACTTTGTTCTCTCTAATCGAACATTTAAACAAGGTGGAATATGTTTAAGTGAAATACAATGAAGCAGAACAAGTCACAGTGGAACTAAAAGTGACTGCAAACACATGTGTAGGGTTGCAGAATTCCATTTCTGAACAGACAACCTAGCCTTGGTACATGAAGGATGAAGTGAATGGCTAGAGGGAAATAAAGTAGGAGTACCTCATCACATAAAAGAGTATGGCCTTCCAAGGGAAGTGCAGGGAACAATCTTGTCACCAAAGAAATAAATAAAGGGTTCAAGTTAATTGCCAAAACTTACAGATATTCAGGAGATGAGCACAAAGGTCCATCACTTAAAACTCAAGTTTTGGGAAATAAGAGTAATTAAACAAGTATCTGCACCACATTGAAGCCTACTGTCAAACAAACTATTGATTTTTTATTGGGGGATGCACGATCCATCAACTGCAAATATTATTACAAGATTAGTGAGGTACCAAATATGTACATATACTTGTCATCTTGAGTGACAAGCAGAATTATATCATTCTGGAAATGATGAAAATCGTATCTGCAAATAAAGTATGACTGAATAAATAATTCAATAGGTGCAGAAATATTTTAAAATAGGGGCTGTCAACTTAGAAATTCCCAAGACTACAAATAAATCAAGGGGAGGAACTTACTAGACTTAATACAAGTTTTTAAAAAAAAAATTAGGGGAGGAAATGATGAGACTGAAAGTTAAAAAATCTTCAGGACCTGGTGGTTTCCACCTCAGCATGTTAAAAAGTAGATGAAATTGTGGATGCTCCAGTCATTTTGTTCTAAAACTGTCTTGATTCAGGAATTGTCCCCTTAGATTGGAAAATTGCCAATGTCACTCCATTATTCAAGAGTGGTAAAAGAGAAACCGGGAAAAATGTTACATTTGTTGTGGGGATGTTAATAGAATCTATTAGGATCAGAGTGATTGAGTGAGTAGATAAATATGAACTGAGAGCAGCATAGATTTGTAAAGGGCAAGTCAAGTCTAACAAACCTAGTTGAATTTTTGAGACGGTCACTAGCGTGGTATATAAGGGAGTGTCTATATAGAGGTTATTTATTTGGACTTCTGAAGACATCGGAAAAGTTCCACAAAAAAAAGAGACAGTTAACAGAAAAGAAAGTGCATGGAATTTGAGGCAACTATTAATTTAGGTAGTAAATTGGTTAGGAGGTAGGCAATGGATAGTGAGTATATATTCCAACTGGCAGGTTCTAACTAGTGGTGCCCCCAAGGATCTGTACTATGGTATCAGCTTTTCACAGTTTAGATGAAGGAGTGGAGTGCGCAATCCAAATCTGCTGATCACAAAGTTAGGTGGCATAGCAAGGAGCGTAGATGGGAACAGAAAGTTGTAAAGGGACATGGATAGGTTAAGTGAGTGGGCAAAACTGCAGTCAAATCGAGGCCAGTGTCCAGAAGAGAGATCATTCATTTTGGACCCAGTGTATTTTTTAAATGGCAGGCTAGGAACTGTACAGAAATCACTAAAACCTAGTGGGTAGGTACAAATTTTTTTTTTTTTTAAATTAATGGAATGTTGGCCATTATCTCAATGGGGCTGGAATACAAAGTGGTCGAAGTGATACTATAGTTCTATAAAGCTCTGGTTACACTGCAGTTGGAGTACTGCGTTCGGTTCTGATCGCCACACCTCAGGAAGATGTATTGGCCTTGAGGTGGGGTGCATCACAGATTCACCAGAAAGATATCAGGCTAAATTAGGGAGGTCAGGTTGCATAGACTAGGCTGGTTTTCCTTGAGTTAAGATGATTAAGGAGTAATCTAATTGAGGCGTTTAAGATGCTTAAACAGGATTTGAGAAGGTAAATCAAAAGAAATTAAAATTTTAAAACTGAGATTGATAGTTTTTATTGAAAGGTAAGGGTATTAAGGGATGCGGAACCAAAGTGGGTAAATGGAGCGAAGAGACAGATTAACCATGATTAAAGTGAATGGCAAAACTGGCTCAAGGGACTCTACGTTTCTAATAATAAGCAAATACCTTCTCATTTAGAACTCAATCAAGCTAATAAGGAAAGTTTATCTAAAAAAGTTAGTAAAAAAATCAATTTTTTAAAATTTCAGTTATTTCAGTCAAATGATTTATATCGATAGCTGTGAATATTTGTAAAGAACGAACAATTCACTACAGAAATGCACTTAAAATTTGACTTGATTTAATTCGCAACTAAAATGCTCAAATAAATCTTGGTGATTTGGTGCCACTTCTGTGAAAGTAAAAAAAATCCGATTATGAACAAAATCAGTATATATGTATAGCATGCACATCCCAGGCTCTGCTAAAAGGAGTCATTTTTAAAATAAAATTGTGTTTCTTACCTTTGCCCATCCACTGTGCACAAAGACACACCCCACAAATCTGGGCTAAATTTAGCCAGCTGTGGAATATAATCAGCAACCTTTTGAAAAAAGGAAAAAAAATGCATGAGGGAATTGAATCTGCACAACAGCCTTGATTGCATTTTTCACCCATGGTGCCTAGTTCTATAAATTTACAGTATTTTACGTCTACAACATTGCATCGTACCAAGAAAGCATTACTTTTATGGCCTCCCATAATGTAAGCTGGGTCGCAATGCAAAATATTTGAATGATTGAAGTGTACATAAAAAAGGACAAGCCTGAGGGAAAACTGTGCAGGAGACCAACAGATAAAAGCGGCAGCGGGACAGTGAGCAAGCCTGAGGGAAAACAATGCCAGAGACAAACAGACAAAAGGGCCAGAATTCTACCCTTGATGGATGGGAGCCATCCATGACCAAAAAGTTGGTGGCGATCCCGCTTCCGCCTGCTTTGGGGATCCAGACCACATTTTGCTGTTCCCAGGCCCTTAACTGGTCTGAGGCGGGACTTCCACCTCATTGAGGCAAGAAGTCCCATCTAATGGAGCTGCCAGCCAATCCGTGGGCCGGCAGCTCTCTGTCCCAGCACACCACTGGGAGCAGTGGCAACTGCTGGGACTGCAACCCAGCTGAAGATTGAAGATGTCGGGGAGCCCCAGAGAACTGGTAAGTTTTTGGGGCCACCAGAGGCAATTGGTCGGGCCCTGGCGAGGCAAGGTTGGTTGATTGGGGGAACAGGGAGGGGGGGGGGGGAGGTTGTTAGGGCATTAAGGGCAGTCCTATGTTGTGTACAGGGTACACCTGATCAGGAGGACCCCAATTTCCAAGGCCGTCAGAAAGCCGCCTACTTCTAACAGGTGGCTTTTCTTGGGCCTGGACCGCCCACCAGCCAAGGGTAAAATCTCCATGGCGGTGAGCGGAGGTCCTCAAGAGGCCGTTAACTGGCCACTTAAGGGCCTTGATTGGCCTGGGGTGGGTGGGTGGGCGGGCCATTTTTCACGGCTGTCCTGCGTAAAATGGCAGCAGTGACTCGGGATGGGCCCCCCTCCCCCACCACCATCCGCTCTTGGGGGGAGGGGAGGGGGGCATAAAATTCCAGCTAAGGAGTCAGACAACACAAGCCTAAAGAGTGCCAGGGTCCACAGGTAAAAGCAGCAGTGGTAAGTCAGCAGATTCAGAAAAAACACCAAGAGAACAAATCAACAAAAAAAAATCAAGTGCTGACGTCACAGGACAGCAGGTAGGTGATTGGTTGTTTGCAGAACCCAGAGGTGAGGTGCGTGCACCTGAAGGAGTTCTGGACCAGAGCAAAAGTGGAGGAGTATCGGGAGCAAAGTAAAAGTAAAAATCATAAGTATCGTCAGCACAAGTGTATAACAGTAAGTGAATTAATTACAATACAGTTTCTGTCTGTCCACACTTTTCTGATTGGTCAGTGAGTTGAATTGATGGATGGAGCCAGCACTCAGCAAAAAGTTTATTGCCCCATTTTTCCACTGCAAGGGAGGGGAGTTGTGCAGACGAAAAATTTTTTGGCATTTAGATTTGGTTCCAAATGAAACATCAGGTCTACGGTGGATATGTTCAAGATTGGGAATTAATTTTAACTTTTTTAAATGAAGTGCAACTACCTTCTAAAATAGTTATTTTCATGTAATTCAAATTATAATTGTCATAATTATTATTGACATTTCACCATAAATATCAGGTGACTATTAAATCTGAAAACCTAATGACATCATATATTAACATTTTTATTTAACAATAACGATGTCTGAAAAGCCAATTGACAATACAGTAAAATGCCATTGAATGTAGATCCAAAGTCAATACATTATAAGCCATTTTAATGAGCTGGTCTGCACATGGAGAGTCTGACAATTGAGTGCTGCCCAATAGACCCCATCAATCATGTATTTGCTTGATGTTCCAGGCACACACACAAGTATTTCTGGACTTGCGCATCAGGATGGGCGGCACAGTGGTTAGCACCGCAGCCTCACAGCTCCAGGGACCCGGGTTCGATTCCGGGTACTGCCTGTGTGGAGTTTGCAAGTTCTCCCTGTGTCTGCGTGGGTTTTCTCCGGGTGCTCCGGTTTCCTCCCACATGCCAAAAGACTTGCAGGTTGATAGGTAAATTGGCCATTATAAATTGTCACTAGTATAGGTAGGTGGTAGGGAAATATAGGGACAGGTGGGGATGTTTGGTAGGAATATGGGATTAGTGTAGAATTAGTATAAATGGGTGGTTGATGTTCGGCACAGACTCGGTGGGCCGAAGGGCCTGTTTCAGTGCTGTATCTCTAATCTAATCTAATCTAATTTTCACACATAGTGAGGTGTATTTAGTATACGCTCGCAAAAATACTAAATTGAGAGAGACTGGGGAAAATGTAACCAATGTAACATCAAATCGAGAGAGACTGAGGTTAAATATAGCTAATATGGTACAAAACAGAGAGGACTAAGGTTTAGTCAATGTAATATAGGGATCGCAGAGGGAGACCCTTTTAAAAATAGGGCAACTTCTGTTGGGTTTGTAGGTCTTGATTTGAGGAGTGTTTTGTAAGGTCCAGTTGGTTGATTAGAAATTGGAACATTCTGTTGTCACATTAAAGTACAGCTTTTGTTGAGTGACAGTATCTTTTGATCGATTCAATACAAGGCACCTGATGTGTGGGGAAGACACTTCTTTGATGTGTGGTGTCCGGTGCACACAGAGGCACAAGGGGAGGAGACTATGGTGATTGGTACTATAAAAACTCTGAGGCAGATCGAGAGAAAACAGGTTTGAGACTTTGCAAAAATTGAAGAAAAAATAGAGACACACCAAGGTAAAATATAAACAGTCTAAAATTGAGGGAGAGGGAGAGGTGGATGAGATGGTGGGATTGGTTAAGTATACTAATTTGACTACAAATGCTTTGCAGGTCTCTGCTAGTAATAAACATCAGCACAGAGCAGGTCTAGAGGCATTAACTAAAATTAATTTAAAACATGGTACTAACTAGATTCTAAAAGAGGTAAGAGTTTTTTTTTAAGATCATGGAAGGGCAGCTGATACCTGTTGCTTGGAATTCCTGTGTTATATGGAAACTTCAGGACACTTTATATGTACTGGGGACCACGTCTGTGCGCCTCCAGCTGCTTGAGCTCAAGGGACAGCTGGAGTCACTGCAGAGTGTCAGGGAGGATGAGAATTTCCTGGAACGTACATTCCAAGAGATGGTCACCCCACAGACAGTAAGAATTCAAGACAGTGGAAGGATGGCAATCCAGAAGAGTAGGAAAAGGCAGGAAGTACAGGACTCTTTGGGGCATATGCCACTCTCAAACCAGTACTCAGCATTGGAAACTGCTGGGAGTGACGATACCTTGAAGTAGTACAGTCCAAATGGCACCAATGTGCAAAAGACTGCACAGGAGGGAATAGCAAACAGTAGAAATGCAGTCGTTAAAGGATATTCCATAGTTAGTGGAACGAATTGCCATTTCTGTACCTGTCACGTGTCTTGCATTGTGTATTGCTTTCCTGGTGCAAGGGTAAAGATCACTGAAAGGGTACAGAATATTTTGCAGGGGGGAGTGAACCAGAAGTTGTGGTACACGTCAGTAACAACAACATAGAGAGGGCCGATGCTGAGGTACCAGTCAGATTTTCAGTAGCTAGGGAGGTTAAAAAATAGGGCCTCAAAACTAGTAATCTCTGGATTACTCCCAGTGCTGCATGCTAGCAAGAGTAGAAATAGGGAGACAGGGAGGATCTTTGCGTGTCCTGAGACATGGCACAGGAGGGAGGGCTTCAGATTCTAGGGGCTTTGGGACCAGTTGTGGAGCAGAAGACACCTATTCAAAAAGGGATAGGTTGCACCTCAACAGGACTGGGAGCAATGTCCTTGCAGGGAGGTTCACTAGTGAGACTGTGGACGGTTTAAGCTAAATTGACAGAGGGATGGGTACCAGCATATAAAAGCAGGAAAAAAAAAAAAGAGGACTAGGTACATAAAGTGGGTTTGTTGAAGGGGGAAGCAGTACCATATTAGATAGGAGCAGACTAAGGAGGACTACAAGGAATGCAAATACAGGTTTAGAACACATGGATATAAACGTGTAAAGTGTGGTGAATAAGGTTGTTGAGCTACAAGCACAAATAGTTGTGTAGGAGTATGATGTGGCAATAACGGAAACTTGGCTTAAAAATGGTGAGGATTGGGCACTTAATATTCCAAGAGATTAAGGGTTCAGAAGAGATGGTAATCAGGGAAGACATTGTCGTGTCAGAAAGGGAGGATGTCCTTGAGAGGACTGAAGCCAATTGGCTAGTGTTGAGAAGCAAGAAAGGTATGACGCGCTACTGGGGGTATAGTATGGGCTGGTGAGCAAGACAGACGTAGCAGCAAATATGCAGGGAAATCCGATGTGCAAAAACTATAAAGTGGTGATATTGGAGGACTTTTAATCATCCAAATGTCCACTGGGATGATGTTAGAGTAAAGGAAAGAGGGGGAGGAACTTCTGAAATGTGTTCAGGAAAACTTCCTTGACCAGTATGTGCTTGGTCCAACAAAGAAGGAGGCATTGCTAAATCTGGTTCTGGGGGATGATGTGGGCCAAGTGGACCAAGTGTCTGTGGGGAAACATTTGGGCAAGGGTGATCATGGTAGTATAGCTTTAGATTAGTAACGAAGAGGAGCAAGGACTAATCTAAAGTAGTAGAACTACTAAACTGGAAGAGGACTAACTTTAATGGGATAAGAGGGTATCTAACTGGGATAAAATGGAACCAAAGTCTGACAGGAAAAACTAACAGAACAATGGGTGATCTTTCAGGAGGACATGTTTCAGGTACAGACTAGTACATTCCAACAAGGACAACAGGCAGCAAAACCAAAGCTCCTTGGATGACGAGGGAGATAGAGAATATGAAGAAACACAAAAGAAAAAGGTGTACGATTCATATCAGATGAATTCTTCAAGTGAGAACCAGGCCAAATACAACAAGCGGAGATGGGAAGTGAAGAGGAAAATAAGACCGGCAAAGGGAATGAGAATAGAATGGCATTCAACATAAAATGGAACACTAAAATTTTCCATTGGTATATAAGTAGTAAGCGGGTAGTCAAAGCCAGGGCGAGTCCTATTAGGGACAATTAGGTACAGGTGCAGGGCAAGGCTAGAATACTTAATGAGTACTTTGTTTTTTTATTTAGAGATACAGCACTGAAACAGGCCCTTCGGCCTACCGAGTCTGTGCCGACCAACAACCATTTATACTAACCCTACAGTAATCCCATATTTCCTATCACCTCCCTACACTAGGGGCAATTTACAACGACCAATTTACCCATCACCTGCAAATCTTTGGATGTGGGATGAAACCACAGCAACCGGCGAAAACCCACGCAGACACAGGGAGAACTTGCAAACTCCACACAGGCAGTACCCAGAATTGAACCCGGGTCCCTGGAGCTGTGAGGCTGTTGTTGTTTACTAAGGAAGAAGATGCTGACAAAATATTGGCAGAAGCGGAGATGGTGGAGGTAATGGATGGAGTGAAAATTGATTGGCAGGATATACTGGAAAGGTTAGCTTGACAGAGTGGATAAGTCACCTGGTCCAGATGGGTTGCATCCCAGGTTGCTAAAGGAAGTGGGAGTGGAGATAGTGCAAGGGCTTGGCATAATCTTTCAATCTTCCCCAGATGCGGGGGAGGTGCCAGAGGATTGGAGAGTGGCAAATTTGACACCCTTATTCAAGAAAGGACATTCCTAGTAACTACAGGCCGGTCAGTTTAACATCAGTGCTGGGTACAGTTTTAGAAATAACAACCCAGTGGGGGGGGAAAAAAAATCAACTGGCACTTAGAGGTTTGAGTAAGGAGAGCCAGCACGGATTTGTAAAGGGCATATTATGCGTGACTAATCTACTTGAATTTTTAAGAAGAACAGGGAATGTTGAAGACAGTTATGGATGTAACAAGCAGGGTGGATAAAGAAGAACCAGTAGATGTAGTGGATTTGGATTTCCAAAAGGCATTCGATATCTTCTTCTTTGGCCTCCTTGTCTCGAGAGACAATAGGTAAGCGCCAAGATGTGTGGAGCAGTGCCTGGAGTGGCTATAAAGTCCAATTCTAGAGTGACAGACTCTTCCACAGGCGCTGCAGATAAAATTGGTTGTCGGGGCTGTTACACAGTTGGCTCGCTCCTTACACTAGTCACTTTTCCCGCCAACTGCTAAATCTCTTCAACTTGCCTCTCTTTAGCCCCACCTTTATAGCTGTCCGTCAGCTCTGGCGATCGTTGGCAACTGACTCCCATAACTTGCGGTCAATATCGCAGGACTTCATGTCGTGTTTGCAGACATCTTTAAAGCGGAGATATGGACAGCTGGTGGGTCTGACACCAGTGACAAGCTCACTGGGCAATGCATCCTTGGGGATCCTGCCATCTTCCATGTGGCTCACATGGCTAATCCATCTCAAACTGGCTCAGTAGGGTGTATATGCTGGGGATGTTGGCCGACTTCTGCGTTGGAGATACGGTCCTGCCACCAGATGCCAAGGATTCTCCGCAGACAGTGAAGATGGAATGCGTTGAGACGTTGCTCTTGACTGACGTACGGCAGCGAGGCCTGGCAACGTATAGCAAGGTACTGAGGACACAGGCTTTAAACACTCAGACTTTTGTGTTCCGTGTCAGTGCGCCATTTTCCCCACATACACTTGGCCAGTCTGGACATAGTACCAGGTGCCTTTCCCATGCGCTTGTTGATTTCTGCATCGAGAGACAGGTTACTGGCGATAGTTGAGCCTAGGTAGGTGAACTGTTGAACCACTTCCAGAGCGTGGTCACTGATATTGATGGATGGAGCATTTCTGACGTAGCTGTCCCATGATGTTCGTTTTCTTGAGGCAGACAGTAGGGCCAAAGGTGCCACAGAAAAGGTTACTGCACAAGATAAGAGCTCATGATATTGGGGGGGGGGGGTAATATATTAGCAAAGATAGAGGATTGGCTAACTAACCAGAAACAGAGTCATGATAAATGGGACATTTTCAGATTGGCAAACTAACTGGTGGAGTGCCACAGGGATCAGTGCTGGGGCCTCAACTACTTAAGATCTATATTAATGACTTGGATGAAGGGACTGAGCTTATTGCAGCCAAGTTTGCAGACAATACAAAGATAGGTAGGAAAGCAAGTTGCAAGTAGAACACAAAGTGCCTGCAAAGAGATACAGATATGTTAAGTGAGCAGACAAGAATTTGGCAGATAGAGTATAATGCGGAAAAATGTGAGGTTGTCCACTTTGCTATGAAGAATAGAAAAAGGTGAATATTAGAGAATCTGAAGAATGCTTCAGTATAAAGGATCTGGGTGTCCCTGTACTTTAGTACAGGGTAAAGGCCTGCTACCCGACCTGAACCAGATGGGACCCATCTGGTTCAGGTCGGGTTCGGGCTGGGTCGGTTCGCTCTTCCGGGTCCGACTTTCGGGCTTGGGTCGGGCTGAGTCCAGGTTGGACACAGAGTAAGTACTGCATTCTGCTCTGCTGGTAAGTGTCAAAAGTTGAAAAGCCTATCTGAGCTGGGAGTCCAGGACGTCAAGGAGGGGAACTTTGAGTCTGCGCAGTGAGCGTCTCTATGACATCATCGTGCTCATGCTGCAGCTTCCTGCAGATTCGGAGTCGGAAGGTAGGTAATGTTAACATTCCGGTGGTCGGGTCGGGCGCAGGAAAAAATGGAGGGACACGGACTGGGTCAGGCTAGAGTCCAATGTGGTTCTGCTGGGTTTGGGTCAGGGTTTTTTTTTTCCTGATCTAGGCAGGCCTTTAGTACAGGGTGTTAAATTTGAACAAAGGAAATTATGAAGGTATGAGGGGCAAATTGGCTCAGGTGGATTGGGAAAATACATTAAAAAGGTATGATAGTACATAGGCAATGTGTCTTTAAAGAAATATTACATAGTTTACAGCAATCATACATTCCTTCAAGGCACAAAAACCCCAAAAGTAAAGGCAGTCAACTGTGGATAACAAAGGAGGTTAAAGATTGTATCAGATTAAAAGAAAAGGCCTATAAAGTTGCCAGAAATAATAAACCTGAGGATTGGGAGGATTTTAGAATACAACAAAGGAGGACAAAGCAACTGATAAAAAAAAAGGGAAAATAGAATATGAACATAAACCAGCAAAAAAATATAAAAACAGACTGTAAACGCTTCTATAAGTATGTAAAAAGGAAATGTTTGGCTAAGACAAATGTGGAGCCATTACAGGCAGTCAGGAGCAGCTATAATGGGAATAGAGAAATGGCAGAGAAGCTAAATGATTACTTTGTGTCTGTCTTCACTGAGGAAGATACAAAAAATCTCCCAGAGATCCAAAGGATTAGGGGAATTGAAGGAAGTTAGTATTAGTAACAAGATTGTATTGGAGAAATTAATGGGGCTGAAGACTGATAAGTCCCCAGGAGCTGGTATTCTATATCCCAGAGTGTTGAAAGGGGTAGCTATGGAGATAGTGGATGCATTGGTGATCATCTTCTAAAAATCTTTTGGTTCTGGAACAGCTCCTGCAGAATGGAAGGTAGCAAATGTCACCCCTCTATTTAAGGGAGGGAGAGAGAAAACAGGGAATTTACAGACCTGTTAGCCTTACATCAGTCATTGGGAAAATGCTAGAATCTATTCCAAAGGATGTGGTAAATGGGCACTTGGATGATTGGGCATAGTCAACATGGATTTATGAATGGGGAACCATGTTTGATGAACCTGTTAGAGGTTTTTGAGGATGTTACTAACAGAACTGATAAAAGGGAGTCGGTGGACGTGGTATATTAGATTTTCAGAAGGCTTTTAATAAAGTCCCCCACAGGAGGGGGTTAGCAAAAATTAAAGCATATGGGATAGAAGGTAATATACTAGCATGGATTAAGGATTGGTGAACAGGCAGAAAACGGAGTAGGAATAAACGGGTCATTCTCGTGTTGGGAGGCTGTGACCAGTAGGGTACAGCAGGGATCAGTGCTTGGGTGCCAGCTGTTCACAATATACATCATTGATTTGGATGTGGGGACCAAATGTAGTATTTACAAGTTCGCGGATGACACTAAAACTAGGCGGGAATGTGTATTGTGAGGAAGATGCAAAGTGGCTTCAAGGGGATTTGGACAGACTTAGTGAGTGGGCAAGAACGTGACAGATGGAATATAATGTGGAAAAATGTGAGGTTATACATTTTGATAGGAGGCAGATGTGCAGAGTACTTCTTAAATGGTGAGAGATTAGAAAGTGTAAATGTACAAAAGGACCTGGGTGTCCTTGTCAATAAGTCACTGAAAGACAACATGCAGGTGCAACAAGCAATTAAGACGACGAATGCTATGTTTGCCTTTATTGTGAGGATTTGAGTACAGGAGTGGTGAAGTCTTGCTTCAATTGTACAAAACCTTGGTTAGCCTGCACTAGGAGTGAGTACTATGTGCAGTCTTGGTCCCTTACCTTAGGAAGGATATTATTGCCATAGAGGGAGTGCAACGAAGGTTCGCCAGACTTGTTCCTGGGATGGCGGGACTGTCCTATGAAGAGAGATTGGGGAAACTGGGCCTGTATTCTCTAGAGTTTCGAAGAATGAGAGGTGATCTCACTGAAACCTACAAAATACTTAAAGGGATAGACAGGGTAGATGCAGCTAAGATGTTTTCCCTGGTTGGAGAGTCTAGAACCAGGGTGATACGGTTTCAAAATAAGGAGGAAGCCACTTAGGACCGAGGTGAGGAGAAATTTCTTTACTCAGAGGGTTGTGAATCTTTGGACTTCTTTGCCCCAGAGGGGTCTGGAAGCTCAGTCATTGAATATGTTTAAAGCAGAGATTGACAGATTTCTAAATACAAATGACATAAGGGGATATGAGGAAAGTGTGGGAAAAAGGTATTTAAGTGGAAGATCAACCATGACCATATTAAATGGCAGGACAGGCTCGATGGGCTGAATGGCCTACTCCTGCTCCCAAGAATCACAAAATGTGAGCATGCAGTTACAGCAAGTAATTAGGAAGGCAAATAGAATCTTGGCATTTATGATGGAGTATAAAATTAGCAAGTCTTGCTACACTCTGCTGCGCATTAGTGAGATGGTGTATGCAGTTTTGGTCTCCTTACTTACGGAAGGATATACTTGCATTGGAAGCTTTTCAGAGAAGATTCAATAGGCTAATTCCTGGAATGAAGGGATTGTCTTACAAGGAAAGGTTGAGCAGGTTAGACCTATACTCATTGGAGTTTAGAAGAATGAGAGGTGATCTTATTGAAACATAAGATTCTGAGGGGGCTTGACAGGGTAGAAGCAGAGAGGATGTTTCCCATCATGGGGGAATCTAGAACTAGAGGGCAGAGTTTCAAAATAAGGCATCTTCCTTTTAAGACGGAGATGAGGAAGAATTTCTTCTGCGGGTCATTACCTTTGGAATTGCCTTCCCCCAGAGAGCAATGGAGACTGGGTCATTGAATATATTCAAGGCTGAGTTGGATTTTTGATCTACAAGGGAGTCAAGGGTTATGGGGGGGGGCGGGGGGGGTGGCGGAGGGTGGGGGTGCGGATGAACAGGCAGGAAAGTGGAGTTAAGGCCACAATTGGATCGGCCATGATCTTATTAAATGGCAGAGTAGGCTCAAGGGGCCAAATGGGCTACTCCTGCTCCTATTTCTTATGTTCCTATGAATACAGTGGATGTTGTTTGTATGGATTTTAAGAAAGCATTTGACAAGGTGCTACATACAGGCTGGATAACAAGACTGAGGCTCATGGAATACAATGGTCAGTGTCAGGTTGGTGAAAAAATTGGCTGGACAGAAAACAGCAAGTCATGGTAAATGGTTATTTTTCAGACTGGAGGATGGTAGACAGTGGTGTTCTCCAAGAATGTGTGTATATAAATGACTGATACTGGTACGCAGAGAAATATTTCAAAATTTGCCGATGATACCAAACTTGCACGTGTGGTAAACAGTGAGGATGATAGCAATCAACTGCAACAGGTCAGATAGGCTAACAGAATGGGCACCAAGTTGAAGATGGAATTTAATGCAGAGAATCGAGAGAGATGCATTTTGGCAGAAGGGATCAGGAGAAGCAACCCAGACTGAATGGTACAGTTTTAAAGAGCATATAGGGACAGAGGGACCTGGGAGTTCATGTGCATAGATTTTTGAAGATATCAGAACATACTGAGAGTAGTTAGCAAAGTTACAGGCTTCATAAATAGAGGTATTGAGTACAAAAAGTTAGGAAGCTATGCTAAATCTTTATAAAGCTTTGGTTAGGCCACGACTACAGTATTACATCCAGTTCTGGTCACCATGCTTTAAGAAGGATGCGAGGGTCCTTGAAGAGAGTTCTCAGGAGATTTACTAGAATGGTTCCAAGGATGAGGGATTTTAGCTGCAAGGTTAGGTTGGAGAAGCTGGGATTGTTCTCCTTGGAGCAAAAGGAGGAGATCTGAGAGATTGTCTACCTTATCTAAACGTGGCGGCCTCCTATGGGGGCAATCTGCCCCCTTATCACCCCCATCCTCAATAACCCCAACCCCTGCCTGACTGCTCCCAGCAACCCCACTCATCTTTCCCAAGGTCTCCAGACATCTTCGTACTGCAGGCAGTCACCACTGCTCCCAGTGGTGCTGCCGGTACTGTCGAGCTGTCAGCTCTAGAGGCAGGAGCTCCTCCCTTAAAAGGGACTGCGTCCCCAACAATGGGCAGTTAATTGCCTGCCCACATTTAAATGGCTTTGGAGGTCCGACGAAGGTCCAAGGCAGGGTCACCCCAAACCTTTCAGCCCGCTGCCAGGACCCTGATTTCGTCACAAAATTCAGCTCTATGACTCTAAAATCAGAGATTGGGAAAGTAAAGTTATTGCCCCAAAATGAAGACAAAAATTACCTAGCTTTAGTGGGTCAGGACATTCCTCAATTTACATTTAGCAGTTTAGTGTTTAATTTCTTAGAAAAAAAAAGAGAAAAATAAAATTAAATTCCAAGGTATACCTTTCCTCCTGACATTTTTTTGGCACTCTCATAAAGACCATCTATATGAGATGCAAATATTTCAAAATCTGGAATGACAAACTTCCTCCTAAAAGCTTGAGTGAGCAGCACAATATTGCTTCCAACGCACCTGAAACAAAAACACATGAAAGGCCCAGAATTACTGAAGAAAAGTAACCCAGAAATTAAGCTTCCATATACATTTGTGTGCGTCATGGAATGAGTCTAATATGCTTATAATATAAATATTTGTCTTAATATAAAAATAGTTTAGAACCCTGTCTAAATTATAGTTAGATATCACAGGCCAAATATTTTCATTTTATTATTCACTTATAGGATGTGAGCATCACTGGAAGGCCAGCATTTTTTGCCCATCACTAACTGCCCTTTGAGAAAGTGATGAGCCACCTTCTTGAACCACTGCAGTCTAATTGGTGTAGGTACACCAACAGTGCTGTCAGGAAAGGAGTTCAAGGAATTTGACCCAGTGACAGTGAAGGAGCAGCGATATAGTTCCAAGTCAGGATGACGCATGACTTGGAAAGGAATGTGCAGGTGAGTGTTCCCATGCATCTGCTGCCCTTGTTCTAGGTGGTAGAGGTTGCAGGTTTTGAAGATGCTGTCAAAGGAGCCTTGGCAACTTGCTGCAGTGCATGGTGTAGATGGTACACACAGCTGCCACTGTGCACCAGTGGTGGAGGAAGTGAACGTTTAAGGACGTGCATGGGGTGCCTATCTAGCAAGCCGCTTTGTCCTGGATGGCGTCAAGCTTAGGGTGTTGTTGGTGCTGTGCTCAACCAGGCAAGTGGAGAATATTCCATCACACTCCAGACTTGCGCCTTGTGATAGTGGACAGGCTTTGAGCAGTTGGTCGAGTTACTCGCCACACAGAGTTTTCAGCCTCTGACCTGCTCTTGTAGCCACAGTATTTACATGGCTGGTTCAGTTAAGTTTCCTGTCAATGGCAACCCCTTGGATATTGATGGGGAATTCAGTGATGATAATGTTGCAGAATCTCATTGTGTGGTGCGAGTATTACTTGCCACTTTTAAACCAAGACTGAATGCTTTTCTGGTCTTGCTACATGCAGATACGGACTGCTCTACTATCAGCGAGCATCCACACTTCTGACCTTAAGGTAGAGGAAAGGTCATTGATGAAGCAGCTGAAGATGGTTGGGCCTGGGTTACTTCCCTGAGGAACTCCTGCAGCAATGTCCTGGGGCTGAGATGACTGGCTTCCAACAACCATAATCATCTTTCGTTGTACTAGGTATGAATCCAACCAGTGGAGAGTTCTTCCCCAATCCCCATCAACTTCAATTTTGCTAGGGTTTTTTGATGCTACACTTGGTCAAATGCCACATTGATGTTAAGGGCAATCACTCTCATCTCACCTCTGGAATTCCACTCTTTCATCCAGTTTGGACCAAGGCTATAATGAGGTCTGGAGCCAAGTTGTCCTGGATGAACATAACAATAACCTGCTTATCGATGCTTCAATTAAGTGCCACCTGATAGCATGGTCAACGACACCTTCCTTCACTTTGCTGATGATTGAGATGGACTGATGAGACAGTAATTGGCAGGACTGAATTTGTCCTACCTTTTTGTGGACAGGATGTACCTGGACAATTTTCCACTTGTCAGGTAAATGCCAGTGGTGTAGCTATACTGGAACAGCTTGGCTAGGGCTGCAGCTAGTTCTGAGATACGTCTTCAGCACTGCAGCTGGGATGTTGTCAGGACCTGTAGCCTTTGCTGTATCCAGTGCCTTCAGCCAGTTCATATCACGAGGAGTGAACTGAATTGGCTAAAGACTGGCATCTGTGATCCTGGTGAACTCAGGAGGTGGCCAAGATGAATTAACCATGCAGCACATCTGGCCAAAGATGGTTGAAAATGCTTCAGCCTCATCTTTTGCACCAACATGCTGAGTTCCCTCATCGAGCATGGGGATGTTTCTTATGCTTCCTCCTCCGGTTAGTTGTTTCATTGTCCGCCACCATTCATCACTGGATGCGGCAGAACTGCAGAGCTTTGATCTGATCCATTGGTTGTGGGATTGCTCAGCGCTGTCTACATATAGCATGCTGCTTCAGTTGTCTAACATGCATACAGTCCTGTGTTGTATCTTTACCAGGGTGGCATCTCATTTTTAGGTTTGCTTGGTGCTGCACTTCCCATCCTCTCTTAACACTCCTCACTGAACCAGGGTTGGTCCCCTGGCTTGATGGTGATGGTAGAATGAGGGATACAGCAGGCCATGAAGTTAGAGATTCTGGATGAATACAATTCTGCTGCTGATGATGATCCACAGTTCCTCATGGATGCCCAGTTCTGACCTACTGATCTGTTCTGAATCTGTCCCATTTAGCACAGTGGTAGTGCCACATAAGATGGAGAGTGTGAAGACAGGACTTTGTCTCCAAAGGGGCTGTGCAATGGTCACTGCTACCAATACGGTCATGAACAGATGCATTGGCAACAGGTAGACTGGTGAGGACTAGGTCAAGTACGTTTTTGCCTCTTGTTGGTTCCCTCACCACCTGCCATAGGCCCAGTCTGGTAGTTATGTCCTTCAGGACTCGACCAGCTCAGTCAGTAGTGGCAGTACCGTGCCACTCTCGGTGATGGACACTGAACTCCCCCCACCCAGAGTACATTCTATGCCCCTGCTACCTCCACAGTGTTTTTTCCGAGTGGTGTTCAACATGAAGGAGTACTGATTCATCAGCTGAGGGTGATAATTAGCAGGAGGCTTCCTTGCCCACATTTGACTTGATGCCATAGGACGTCATGGGGTCGAGAGTCAATTTACAGCACTCAATGCCACTGCCTCCCGACTGTATACCACTGTGCTATCAACTCTGGTGGTGGGTCTATCCTGCCAGTGGGACAGGACATACCCAGGGATGGTGACGGAGCAGTCTGGGACATTGGTTATAAAGTATGATTCAGTGAGTACAATTATGTCAGGCTGTTGCTTGACTAGTCTGTGGGACAGCTCTCCCAATTTTCGCACAAGTTTCCCGATGTTAATGAGGAGGACTTTGTTTGTTTGCTGTTTCTGGTGCCTAATCATCTGAGCTCCAGGACATCACTGCAGGAGTTGCTCAGGGTAGTGTCCTAGGCCCAACCATCTTCAGCTGCTTCATCAATGACCTTCCTTCAATCATAAGGTCAGAAGTGGGGATGTTCGCTGATGATTGCACAATGTTCAGCACCATTCGTGACTCCTCAGATACTGAAGCAGTCAGTGTAGAAATGCAGCAAGACCTGGACAATATCCAGGCTTGGGCTGAGAAGTGGCAAGTAACATTCACGCCACACGTGCCAGGCAATGGCCATCTCCAACAAGAGAGAATCTAACCATCTCCCCTTGACATTCAATGGCATTACCATCACTGAATCCCCCACTATCAACATCCTAGGGGCTACCATTGACCAGAAACTGAACTGGAGTAGCCATGGTATTTATATGGCTACAAGAGCAGGTCAGAGGCTAGGAATCCTGAGGCAGTAACTCACCTCCTGACTCCCCAAAGCCTGTCCACCATCTACAAGGCACAAGTCAGGAGTGTGATGGAATACTCTCCACTTGCCTGGATGGGTGCAGCTCCAACAACACTCAAGAAGCTCGACACCATCCAGGACAAAGAAGCCCGCTTGATTGGCACCCCATCTACAAACATTCACTCCCTCCACCACCGACACACAGTGGCAGCAGTGTGTACTATCTACAAGATGCACTGCAACAATGCACCAAGGCTTCTTAGACAGCACTTTCCAAACCCACGACCTCTACCAACAAGAAGGACAAGGGCAGCAAATACATGGGAACACCACCACCTGCAAGTTCCCCTCCAAGTCACACACCATCCTGATTTGGAACTATATCGTCGTTCCTTCACTGTCGCTGGGTCAAAATCCTGGAATTCCCTTCCCAACAGCACTGTGGGTGTACCTACCCCAAATGGACTGCAGCGGTTCAAGAAGGCAGCTCACAACCACCTTCTCATGGGCAATTAGGGATGGGTAATAAATGCTGGCCTGGCCAGTGACGCCCACATCCCATGAATAAAAAAAAGTCAATGTCGGGTGGTTCATCAATTATTAAAATTATTTCCCTTAACAATTCTTCTTTCATCAAAAACATCACCATGCCTTTCAAAGATCCTCTGCTAAATTTGGGGGATCAGTGCTCGTTCACTCATTCTCTCCTTTTTCATACCCTTTCCCTCCCACTGCTTACTTTCAAATCTATTAAAATAAGAAAGTGTGGCCCAAAGAAAACAGCACAAAAATGAAGCACCAACTGGCTTTACAAATTGATGAAATACTAGAGGTTTTACAAACACTACTTTTTGAAAAGTTCTTTGTCCAGCAGAACACCATCAGAAGCAGCCTGCACATTTGTTCTAAGCATATCCATGCATTCCTTCAGTCGAGGATCAGATGTGCGTAGTCCTGTGGATTTCAGAACCTGTTTGAAAATGCAAAGGTATTATTAAAACACATTTTTATTCTTGCACGCATCAAGTTTTACTAAAATGAAGTGAGATATGGGAAGTCTAGATGGCACATCACGTTACCATACTTTCTTGTCACTTGAAATGAGGGTTCAAAACCAGCGCAGACTGGCAGGAAACCTACTTCTCTTTGCCCTACATGAAATCATTTGGACAATATCAATTCTGCTTCCAGTGGACATGGATTTACAGCACAAAACTATCCATATTTTAGCACAATGAGAAGTCAATATGAAAATGAAGGCGTCCACAGAAGGTTTTGGGGGCAGAAATTAAACTGGTGCAAAAAAAGGGATATTCCTTTAAAGAATGTGTCAGCTGTGGCACAGGGAGAGCACATTCATCCCTAAGCCAGAAGGCATGGGTTCAAGTTCCATTCCAGAGTCTAAGCACAAAATCTAGGCTGACACTGAAAATGTACACAGTAAATTTTACAAATCATTCTTAATTTTGTATACAAAAGACAAGTTTCCCCACCTTAAACAGGCAATCACCGCCTCTTATTCAGAGTACATAGCTAGGTCATATAGTACAGGAAAGTTCCTTCAGCATGTACTGAGTTAGCAAAGCACATCTAGATTGGAGGTGGAAACGATACTGCTGGTCTGCCACTGCTAGCTTTTCGAAGAAGGGAGACAGGTGGTCTTTGGGAAGCCAAAATTCCTACTCCCGATTACTATTCAACACACCCTGGTGAAAGTATACATGTGAATACTGGTGAAGATGGCAAGGCAGAGGCTTACAGAGGGAATTCCAGAGCATGGGGCCTTAACTCATTAAGACACAATCATTGATACCGAGGTCAAGGGAGAGGGAAAGCACAGGAATCTAGTCAGAAATGGAGAGTTTGGCGGGGAGGTAGGGTAGGGTTTGTACGACTTGAGGTGGTTACAGGGATATTCAGGACAAAATCCATGAAGCGATTTAAACACCGAGGAGTGTTTTAAATCTGAATCAGTGTAGGTCAATTAGGACGAGAGTGATGGGTGATTGGAACTTGGTGCAGAGTCAGACACAGCAAAGTTCTGTGAAGTTTACACAATGGAGGATTGGATGGAAATTGTCCAGGAGAGCACTAAAATAGTTAAGTTCGAAATTGACAACTGCATGAAAGAAGATTTTCAACAACAAAGGGCTGAAGTTGTGGTAAAGGCAGTTGCGTTAGAGGTCAAAATAGGTGATCTTGGTCACAGAAAGGATGTAGGATCTGAAGCTCAGCTTGTGGTTGATAGGACACCAAAAACTAGGCAATCTTAGCTGGTTGTTCCAGCAGTACATTCAGAGGCGTTTGGAAGTCCAAAAAGGCAGACTGCAACAGGTTGAACTTTCACTGAAAATAGAACATCTTAGGATTCCCCATTTAGAGTGTGGAGGGCAAAAAAAAAAAGAAAAAGTTCTACTTTTCCCATCCTAAAACACTGCTTTGCTTGAGGGGTGAGATTGGTTGATTGGTTATTAAGCTTCCCTTTTAATTAGCTCATTACAGCAAGCTCACCATTCTACATCTCTGATTTTACTCCATTCTTTTAACTATCTGATTGGCCAGATGTTACTTCAATTGCCAGTACAACTTACAGTGATGAACTTATGTATTGGAATCCTCTCCTGCCCTTCAGCAATTGTGTAAAAAAGTAAATCTTCCAGACTGGGCAGAAGACCTGCTTTTTGTCTTTTCCTAGAAGAAAAAGCATACAATACTTTGACAAATTGCAGGAAGCTTACATAAAATTAAACCTTTAACATTTATCCACTTTTAAAAATGACCTATCATAACTTAGCTTTGATGCTTACTTACAAGTCGGAACATCACAGCCCAGATGCAATGTACTGACCAACACATTTCCCAGAATGATGCAGTTTTACTTCAATTAAAAAGTCACAAACATTTCAGCCATGAAACTATGACGTGCGAATTACCCCGATTTTGCAGTCAGCAGCGAATTAACGGCACTCACGCTGGCCATTGACAGTGGAGAAAGCTGCCCATAACAATCCCTGTGATGTGGATGCCACCTTTCCCAACGTTAATTTCATTCTGGCATCAGCTATAGGGAAGGTCCAGCATCCACAATGATGTCATCAAGCAGCAAAACAGCTGGTCACATTGAAGTAAAATGCTCTGAACACCCTTCACTTTTTAATCGTATTACAGAAAGCAAAAACAAGATTGAGATATACACAAGATAAAGATAGAAACTGAAAAGCTTCAAAACATTCTTTAATATCTATGCAATTATCATAATACAAACATACGAATTAGGAGCAGGAGGCGGCCACTCAGCCCCTCGAGCCTACTCTGCCATTCAACAGGACCATGGCTGATCTGACTATAACCTCCACTCCACATTCCCACCTACCCACAATAACCTTTCCCTCCCTTGCTCATCAGGAATCTATCTCTGCCTTAAAAATATTCAAAGACACTCTTCCTCAAAAGGCAGTGGAAGCAGAGTTCCAAAGACTCACGACCCTCAGAGAAAAAATCTCTCATCTCTGTCTCAAATGGGCGACCCCTTATTTTTAAACAGTGACTCCTAGTACTAGATTCTCCCAGAAGAGGAAACATCCTTTCCACATTCAGCCCGTCAAGACCCCTCAGAATCTTAGCAGGTCTGGCAGCATATGTGGAGAGAGAAAAACAGAGTTAACGTTTCAGGTCTGCAACCTTTCATCAGAAGTGGCAAAGTTTAGAAATCTAATAGGTTTTAAGCAAGTAAAGCAGGAGTGGGGAAAGAGAACAAAGGGAAAGGTGTGTGGTAGGACAGAGGGCCAGAGAAATTAACAAGGAGGTCATGGGGCAAAGGCAGAGAAAGTGTGCTAATAGTGTGGTGTAAGACAAAGCATTAGTGCAAAGTCTTAATGACAGAATAATGAACAGGCCTAGCCAAAAGCACAAACATGAAAAACCCAGTTAAAGACAAGTCCATGGTTTTTAAAAAAAAAGAGGCCAGTTAAGCACTGAAATTACTGAACTCAATGTTCAGTCCGGAAGGCTGCAGAGTGCTTAATCGGTAAATGAGGTGCTGTTCCGTGAGCTTGCGTTGATGTTCGCTGGAACACTGCAGCAGGCCAAGGACAGACATGTGGGAATGAGCGCAGGGGGCGATAAAATGGCAAGCAACCGGAAGCTCGGGGTCATGCTTGCCGACTGATCGGAGGTGTTCCGCAAAGCAGTCACCCAATCTGCATTTCATCTCCCCAATATAGAGGGGACCGCATTGTGAGCAGCGAATACAGTATCCTAAATTGAAAGAGGTACAAATAAATTTCTGCTTCACCTGAAAGGAGAACAGGCAGGCATTACACATCCTACGATTGCATGGGAAGGGGATGATGTGTTTGGGTTAATGGAAGAGTGGGCCAGGGCGTTGCAGAGGGAACAATCCCTTCAGAATGCTGGCAGGGGAGGGGAGGGAGAGATGCGTTTGGAGGTGGCGTCACGCTGGAGGTGACAGAAATGGCGGAGGATGATCCTTTGAATAAGGCAGCTGGTGGAGTGGAAAGTGAGGACAGGGGAAACCCTGTCACGGTTCTGGGAGGGAGGGGAAGGGGTGAGGGCAGAAGTGCGGGAAATGGCTCAGACATGGTTGAGGGTCCCGTCAACCACAGTGGGTGATGGATCCTTGTTGAGGAAAAAGGAAGGCACATCAGAAGCACAACTCTTACCGGTTCATTGATGACTGTTTCTGTGCAGTTTCCTGCTCCGGCCCCGAACTGGAAAACTTTATTAACTTTGCTTCTAATTTCCATCCTTCCTCACCTTCACATGGTCCATCTCTGACACTTCCCTTCCTCAACTTCTCTGTCTCCATCTCTGGGGATAGGCTGTCTACTAATACTCATTATAAGCCCTCCGACTCCCACAGCTACCTCAAACTGCTCTTCTTCACACCCTGCCACCTGTAAGGACTCCATTCCATTCTCCCAGTTTCTCTGCCTCCGACGCATCTGCTCTGATGGAACCTTCCATGACAACGCTTCTGATATGTCTTCCATTTTCCTCAACCGAGGATTCCCCCGCACTGTGGTTGACAGGGCCCTCAATCGTGTCCGGCCCATTTCCCGCACTTCTACCCTCACCCCTTCCCCCCCAGAACCGCGACAGGGTTCCCCTTGCCCTTACTTTCCACCCCACCAGCCTCCACATTCAAAGGATCATCCTCTGCCATTTCCGCCACCCCCAGTGTGATGTCACTACCAAAAGCATCTTGCCCTCCCCGGTCAGCATTCCAAAGGGATCGCTCCCTCCACAACACCCTGGTCCACTCCTCCATTACCCCATCAGCTCGTCCGCTTCCCAGTGCACTTTCCCCTGTGATCACAGGTGGTGTAATACCCCTGCCCATTTACCTCATTGTTATCCCAGGCCCCAAACACTCCTTTCGGGTGAAGCAGCGTTTTGCTTGTACTTCTTACAATGTAGTATACTATATTCGCTGCTCACAATTGGTCTCCCCAGTGTAGAGGAGACCACAACGCAGATTCGGTGAGCGCTTTGCAGAACACCTCTGCTCAGTGCAAAAGCATGACCCCGAGCTTCCGGTTGCTTGCCATTTCAACATACCACCTGCTCTCATTCCCACGTCTCTAACCTGGGATTGCTGCAGTGTTCCAGGGAACATCAACGCAAGCTCGAGGAACAGCACCTCATTTACTGATTAGACGCACTACAGCCTGCCGGACTGAACATCAAGTTCAATCATTTCAGAGCATCACGGGGTGGCACAGTGGCTAGCACCGCAGCCTCATAGCTCCAGCGACCTGGGTTCAGTTCTGGGTATTGCCTGTGCGGAGTGTGCAAGTTCTCCCTGTGACCGTGTGGGTTTCCGGTGCTCCGGTTTTCTCACACAGCCAAAGACTTGCAGGTTGATAGGTAAAATTGGCCATTGTAAATTGCCCCTAGTGTAGGTAGGTGGTAGGAGAATTGTGGGGATGTAGTAGGGAATATGGGATTAAATGTAGGATTAGTATAAATGGGTGGTTGTTGGTCAGCACAGACTCGGTGGGCCAAAGGGCCCATTTTAGTGCTGTATCTCTGACGGGGCCCCCCTTTTTATTTTTACTTTTAGTTATTTTTTCTTTTTTGTTTATTTTATTTTAAGTTTGTTTAGTTTGTTTCTATTGTGCCTACCCAGTTTTTTTGCATGTTTGTGCTTGGGGCCAGGGCTTTACATTTTTCTGTCAATTAACACACTCCCTGTATCAATGCTCTGTCTTTCACCACACCATTAACATACCATTTGCCTTTGCTCCAAGGCCTTCTGGTCAGTTATTCTCTGTGACCTTGTCCGATCAACACCTTCTCTTTTGTTATCTCTTGCCCCACCCCTGCTTTACTTGCTTAAAACCGGTTACATTTCTAATATTTCCCAGTTCTGATGAAGGGTCACTGACCTGAAACGTTAACTCTGCTTCTCTCGTCACAGATGCTGCCAGACCCAGAGTATTTCCAGCATTTCTTGTTTTTATTTCAGATTTCCAGCATCTGCAGTATTTTGTTTTTATCAGAAGCACCATTGTGGAAGGTTGCATCATCTGAACAGATGTGTCAGAGATGCAGAAATTGGGAGAATGGAATGGAGTCCTTACAGGAAGGTGTGAGCAAGTGTATTTGAGGTAGCTGTGGGAGTCGGTGGGCTTATAATGAATATTAGTGGACAGTCTCTCCCCAGAGATGGTGACAGAGAATTCAAGGAAGGAAAGGGAAGTGTCGGAGATGGACCATGTAAAGGCGAGAACACATTGGAAACTGGAACTCTGCTTCTCTCTGCAAAGGTGCTGCCAGACCTGCTGAGTACTTCCAGCACTTTGTTTTTATTTCAGATTTCCAGCATCCGCTATATTTTGCATTTATTCCCTCAGGATCTTGTATGTTTCAATCAAGTCATCTCTTACTCTTCTAAATTCCAGCGGACACAAGCCGAGCCTGTCCAACCTTTCCCCCTAAGACAACCCACTCATTCCAGGCATTAGTCCAGTAAACCTTCTCTGAACTGCTTCCAACACTTAAATAAGGAAGCCAATACTGATTTCAGTACTCCAGAGGTGGTCTCACCAATGCCTTGTATAACCTCCCTACTTTTGTATTCAATTCTCCTCGTAATAAGTGATAAGCTTTCCTAATTGCTTGCTGTACCTGCATACTAACCTTTTGCGATTCATGCACTAGGACAGCCAGATCCCTCTGCATCTCAGAGCTCTGCAATCTCTCACCATTTAGATAATATGCTTCTTTTTTTATTCTTCCTGCCAACATGGACCATTTCACATTTTCCCCCATTACACTCCATTGCCAAATCTTTGCCCACTCGCTTAACCTATCTATATCCATTTGTAACCTCATGTCTTCTTCCCAACTTACTTTCCTACTTATCTTTGTGTCATCAGCAAATTTAGTAACCATACCTTTAGTCCCTTCAACCAAGTCATTTACATAAATTGTAAAAAGTTGAGGCCCCAGCACTGATCCCTTGGCACACCACTCGTTACATCTTGCTAGCCAGAAAATAACCCATTTATGCCTACTGTTTCCTGTTAGCGAGCCAATCTTCTATCCATGCCAATATGTTACCCCCTACACCATGAGCTTTTATTTTCCACAATAACCTTTGATGTGGCACCTTATCAAATTCTGGAAATCTAAGTACAGTATAGCCCCCAGTTCCTCTTTATCCACAGCACATGTTAATTCTTCAAAGAACTCCAATAAATTGGTTAAACATGATTTCCCTTTCACAAAAGCATGTTGACTCTGCCTGATTACCTTGAATTTTTCTAAGTGCTCTGCTATGACGTCTTTAATAATAGCTTCTAACATTTCCCTATGACAGATGTTAAGCTAACTGGCCTGTCATTTCCTGCTTTCTGTCTCCCTCCCTTTTTGAATAAAGGCGTTACATTGGCTATTTTCCAATCCAATGGAACCTTCCCCGAATCTAGGAAATTTTGGAAAATTAAAACCAACGCATCAACTATCTCACTAGCCAATTCTTTTAAGACCCTAGGATGAAGTCCATCAGGACTCGGGGTCATGTCAGCCTGCAGCTCCAACAATTTGTTCAGTACCACTTCCCTGGTGATTGTAATTTTCTTGAGCTCCCCTGCTCCCTTCCATTTCCTGATTTACAGCTATTTCTGGGATGTTACTTGTATCCTCTATAATGAAGCAATGGAGCAATTTGACTTCCACAAATATAAAATTCATTTTGCAGGGTCATTCAGCAGTAATTTTGACATAATACATAGTTAAAAACCCAAATACATCTGATATTACAATGTGTAACTTTTTCAAGGGTTCAGATAGCAAGACTAATAGCATAAAAGTGAAAGAAAATCACTTGATTTGATGTGAACTAAGATTTCCACCTGCAAGGACTTCAACAGTGCACCACACGGAGGAGCAGAGAATCAGTGACAGCAACTTCTAGGATGCCACATTTGACTGCGCATAGACAGATGCCAGAGGCTACCAGTTTCACAGAGGACGGCGGCGAATGCTGACAGTTTTGCCATTATAACTGCAAAATCTGGTTCCACACTACCACTCCTCAAAACAGTGTGCATATTGCAAGCTGAATGTAGAGATTCAAGTTTGGTGAGTGGCGGGTTCGGTGAAGGAGGGAGGAGGTGCTCCATTTTCCTACTTTTTTAACCTTCCAGTATTTGGTTCCTGCTTCAGTGCAGTGGAAGGAGTAACTGTTTAGTGAGTAACTGGTAAACTATTCTACTTATAATAGTCTGTAAAGTTAAGGTATGGCAGGGCACTCTGCCGAGTGGAATGTACAGCCTGTGGTATGTGGGAAGTCACGGACACACCATGTGTCCTAGACAAACACAACTGCAGGAAGTGTCACCGGCTGCAGAAGCTTGAGCTCCAGGTTTCGTAACTCAATCGGTGGCTGGAGTGACCGTTGTGCATCCGCGAGGCCGAGGACGATGTGGATAGCACGTTTAGGGAGGTGGTCACACCACAGGTTAGGAGCATGCAGGCAGATAGGGAATGGGTGACTGCCAGACAGTCTAAGAGAACCAAGGCAGGACGTGTAGGGGTCCCCTGATATGATCTCATTCGCTAATCGGTTTTCCATTTTGGATACTGGCGAGGGTGATGGTTCCCAGAGGAGTGCAGTCAGAGCCAGGTTTGTGGCACCACAGGTGGCTCAGCTGCACAGGAGGAGAGGAAGAGCAGTAGTGATAGGGGATTTGTTAGTTAGGGGGACAGACAAGCATTTCTGCAGCAGTAAATGTGACTCCAGGATGGTGTGTTACCTCCCTGGTGCCAGGCTCAAGGATGTCACAGAGAGGCTGCAGGACATTCTACTGAGGGAGGGTGAGCAGCCAGAGGTCATGGTCCACATTGGTACCAATGATATTGCTAAGAAGGGGAATGAGGTCCTTAAAGCAGATTTTAAAAACTAGGAAGGAGATTAAAAAGCAGATCCTCCAAAGCAGTAATCTCAGGATTACTCCCAGTTCCACATGCAACTGAGCACAGGAATAGGAGAACTGAGCGATTGAACACGTGGCTGGACAACTGGTGTAGGAGGGAGGGCATCAGATTTCTGAGACATTGGGGCAGGTTCTGGGACAGGTGGGACCTGTACAAGATGGATGGGGTGCATCTTAGCAGGACTGGGACGAATATCCTAGCAGGGAGATTTGCTAGCGCTTTTGTCAGGGGGATAGGAACCTGAGAGGGAACTCAGATTGGAGGGAAGCAAAACTGGTAACTTGTCAGGGATGTGGGAACCAGGAGCAAGTATTAGAGAGGAATACCAAGAGGCACAGAATACTGGGGGAGATAGACAGCACAAGAATAGGGAATAGTATGCTATTGGGTGGAGTCAGAGTAAGGAAGAAAGTAATAAAGTCTGAATCTGGGTTAATGTGCATGTATGTGAATGCAGAGTGTGGTTGAAAAGATTGGTGAGGTACAGGCGCACATTGCCATGTGGAAATATGATGTGTTTATAACAGAGACGTGGCTCAAAGAAGTGCAGGACTGGGTGTTCAATATTCCTGGATACAAGGTGTTCAGGAAAGATAGGAAAGGGAAAAAAGGGGGAGGGTGGCAGTATTTATTGAGAGCATTGCAGTGCTGGAGAAAAAGGATGTCCCTGAGAGGTCGAGGACAGAATCAATTTGGCTAGAGCTAAGGAACAATAAAGGTGCAATTACATTTCTCAGTGTCGTCTATAAGCCACCAACTAGTGGGAAGGACGCAGAGGAACAAATTTGCAAGGAAATTACAGAGAGGTGTAAAAATTATATGGTTGTTATAATGGGGGACTTTAATTATCCAAACATAGACTGGGATAGTAGTAGTGTAAAGGGCAGTGAGAGGCAAGAGTTCCCAGAGCGTGTTCAGGAAAATTTTCTACAATAGTATGTTGCTAGTCCAACGAGAAAGGAGGCACTGCTCGACCTGGTTCTTGGGAATGAGGTGGGCCAAGTGGATCAAGTACCAATAGGAGAACATTTAGCAGATAGCGATCAATGTATCATAAGGTTTAGGCTGACTATGGAAAAAGACAAAGAGCAATCCAGGTTAAGAATAATTAACTGGGGGAAAGGCCAACTTCAATGAGGTAAGAACAGAGCTGGGGCGAATAAATTGGAGTCAAAAAGCTGGCTGGAAAACCAGTACATGAACAAAGAGGAGATAGTTTGGGCACAGTCAAGGTATGTTCCCTCGAAGGGGAAAAGTAGTGCAAACAAATCCAGAGCTTCCTGGATGGCAATACAGGTAGAGATTAAGATAAAAGAAGAAAAAGTGTGCTTATAACAGATGCCAAGAAGAAAATACTATTGAGAACCAGGCTGAATATAGAAGGTCCAGGCGAGGAAGTGAAAAAGCAAATAAAAGCAAAGAGAGAGCATGAAGAGACTGGCAGCTAGTTCTTTTTTTTCTCTCTTTTGGGCCTCCTTATCTCGAGAGACAATGGATACGCGCCTGGAGGCGGTCAGTGGTTTGTGAAGCAGCGCCTGGAATGGCTATAAAGGCCAATTCTAGAGTGACAGGCTCTTCCACAGGTGTTGCAGAGAAATTTGTTTGTTGGGGCTGTTGCACAGTTGGCTCTCCCCTTGCGCCTCTGCCTTTTTTCCTGCCAACTACTAAGTCTCTTCGACTCGCCACATTTTAGCCCCGCCTTTATGGCTGCCCGCCAGCTCTGGCGAACGCTGGCAACTGACTCCCATGACTTGTGATCAATGTCACAGGATTTCATGTCGCGTTTGCAGACGTCTTTAAAGCGGAGACATGGACGGCCGGTGGGCCTGATGCCAGTGGCGAGCTCACTGTACAATGTGTCTTTGGGGATCCTGCCATCTTCCATGCAGCTCACATGGCCAAGCCATCTCAAGCGCCGCTGACTCAGTAGTGAGACAAGCTGGGGATGTTGGCCGCCTCGAGGACTTCTGTGTTGGAGATACGGTCCTGCCACCTGATGCCAAGTATTCTTCGGAGGCAGCGAAGATGGAATGAATTGAGACGTCGCTCTTGGCTGACATATGTTGTCCAGGCCTATAGGCATATAAATAGTAAAAAAAGGTGGTAAAAGGAGGAATAGGGCCGATTAGGGACCAGAAAGGGGATTTACACATGGAGGCAGAGGGCATAGCTGAGGTATTAAAAGAATACTTTACATCTGTCTTCACCAAGGAAGAAGATGCAAACCAGGCAATGTTGAAAGAGGAGGTAGGTCAGACGAGAAGGGTTTAAAATTGATAAAGAAGTATTAGATAGGCTGTCTGTACTTAAAGTGGATAAAGCACTCGGGCCAGATGAGATGCATCTGAGGATAAGAGGGAACGGAGTGGTGGAAATCGCAGAGGCACTGGCCATAATTTTTCAGTCTTCCTTAGACTCGGGGGTGGTGCCAGAGGACTGGAGAATTACAAACGTTACACTCTTTTCAAAAGGCCAGTCAGTTTAACTTCAGTGGTGGGAAAACTTTGAGAAAAAAAATAATTTGGGACAACAATAGTCACATGGACAAATGCGAGTTAATTAAGGAAAGCCAACATGGATTTCTTAAAGGAAAATCAAGTTCAACTAACTTGCTGGAGTTTTTTTGAGATAACAGAGGGTTGATGAGAACAATGAAGTTGATGTGGTGTACATTGACCTTTAAAAGGCATTTGATTCAGTGCAACATAACAGACTTGAGAGCAAACCTGTAGCTCATGGAATAAAAAGGGACAGTAGCAACACGGATACGAAATTGGTTGAGTGACAGGAAACAAAGAGTACTGGTTAATGGATGTTTTTCGGGCTGAAGGAAGGTTTGTAGAGGAGTTCCCCAGGGAACAGCATTGGGGCCATCGCTTTTCCTGCTGTATATTAATAACCGAGACCTTGGTTTACAGGGCACAATTTCAAAGTTTGCAGATGATACGAAACTTGGAAGCATTGTGAACTGTGAGGAGGTTAGTGTAGAACTTCAAAAGGACGGACAAGTCGGTGGAATGGGCAGACAGGTGGCAGATGACGTTCAATGCAGAGAAATGTGATTCATTTTACTAGTAAGAACATGGAAAGACAATACAGAATAAAGGGTACATTTCTAAAGTGGAAGCAGGAGCAGAGGGACCTAGGTGTATACGTCATTGAAGGTGACAGGACAGGTTGAGAGCGGTTAATAAAGTATACAGTTTCCTGGGAATTATTAATAGGGGCATAGAGTGCAAGAGCAAGGAAGTTATGTTGAACTTGTATAAGACATATACAAGTTCAGCCTCAGCTGGAGTACTGTGTCCAGTTCTAGGCACTGCACTTTTAGAAAGATGCGAGGGCATTGGAGAGAGTGCAGAAAAGATTCATGAGAATGGTTCCAGGATGAGGAACTGCAGTTATGAAGATACACTGGAGAAGTTTAGGACTGTTTTCCTTGAAGAGAAGGTCGAGAGGAGATTTAATAGAAGTGTTCAAAATCATGAGGGGTCTGGACAGAGTACATAGGGAGAAACTGTTACCACTCTTGAAAGGAACAAGAATGAGAGGGCACAGATTAAAGTAATTGGTAAAAGAAGCTAAAAAGTGACATGAGGAAAATCTTTTTCACACAGCGAGATGTTACGGTCTGAAATGCACTGCCTGAGAGTGTGGCAGAGGCAGATTTAATTGAAGCATTCAAAAGGTAAATAGACTTTATATGAAAAGGAAGAATGTGCTGGGTTACAGGAAGAGGACATGGGAATGGCACTAAGTGAATTGCTCAAAGAGCTGGTGCAGACACGATTGTGTCATGCTTGACCCCCACCAGCCAAGAATGAGGGGCATTCATTTTGTCATGAACACTGATTTTAAACTGTTACTGGAGTGAGGGGAGGACTTGTTGAACAGATCAGCCCTGGCTGGAAAAGACATTTGCACATTAGCAGACGGTGTTGGGAAGGACAAAGCCATTCCCTGACATTCAACCCACAATGGACTTTTGATCACCAGAAGCTGAAGGTGGGGGAGCTCGCATTCCAGGTTGACTGCTAAAATGGCCAAATACACAAACGAACATGGTCTAACCAACTAGTCACATGACTAACCTGCTGGGCAACCTGAGTTTTTTGAATTTGTACAAACTGTTTGGGCAGAAAGACTGTTTGCTCCTGGACTTAGAAGATCTCTCCTGTTTTCCTGCTCCCATCTCTTTCTCACAAGCCTCTGAATCCACATGAACCCCAAGAGAGAAGAGTCTCCTACAGCGAACAAGGTTTAAACAAGAGTACTGGGCCCCAATGAAAGCCAAGATCTACCTACAATCAAGGACTCTACAGTGAGCTCGAAGAACCATAACAACTACTCTTCAGATACTGCCTCAAACCTTTCCACTTTATTTCTTCTGCTCTGTTCTGTCTCTATCTGCTCACGTGTATCGCGTGTGCATGCTAGCGTGGGTGCGTCGTTTATCCGTAGGCATCAACCGAACTAGAGTTTAAGTTTAATAAATTTCTACTTTTCTTCTTTTAGACCCAAGAAAGCCGGTTTGTGCTGGTTTCTTTGCCTTATAATTGGAAAGCGGTGAACAAGGATTCACCAAGGGGGAGCTAAAAAGACTGTTTAAAATTAAACCCTATTACAGTAAGACCAGGTGAAGGCTGAAAGGGAACCCTAAACCTCTTTCCCACCTGGTCGTAATAATGGACTGAATGGCGTCCTTCTGCACTGTAATGATTCTGTGATCACAAAGCTAAATAAACACAGGAAACATGACTAATTTATTCTGGTATCTAGCATTCCAATCTCTTAATATTGAAATGAAGTGAGAATTGCATCAATGTGAAATAGCACTGATCACCTCTTAACTACTTACTGCCACTATGAATAACGAAGCTAGAATCCTCCCCTTTTAAGATCACATTCTTGAGTAGGGTGTTTTCCATTACCGTAAATGCCAATCAAGTAAAAACTCTACTTTTGTGCAATCATCCAAGATTATCTTTATTATTGCATTGCTTATGTTAGATCAGTAAGACTTTGGTTATGGTTTAGTGTGATGAAAACAATACACTTCCATTTCATCAAATATAATTGTACTGGTGTGCTGCAACAGCAGAATTCAGATGAAAGAACCAGTCTACTGGAAAAAGTCTTCACTCAGTAACCTGAGTCATACTCTCATACAACAAAAAGATAAAATCAGATCTTTAATCGTAGATGGGGGAAGGATTTGAATAACTGTCCCAAAAATAGAAGGTTTTCATTTAACTAAGGCTATAAAAATGACAATGCTGGGCTTTGATATCAGGCAGAGGGGGTGATTTGGCAATGCAGAGAACATTCTTACACACGTATGTCGCACTTCCATGAATAATCTCGCCATATAAAAGAGCGCATTTGATTACATTTATGGTCAATCTGTTGAAGGTGTAGTTTTTTTTTTACAGCAGAGACCAAGACGACATTAATTTGCTTCTATAACAAATATCTCTGCAACAGTATTTAGTGGTGTATTACAGCAGAATTCAAGTGAAATATTTAAATTGAGTACAATTATTCAGAACCTCTCCCAAACTCGATTAGTATATTCCTTCCAGACGTTCCTATTAATATGAACTATCTGAATACTGAGCAAAATATAAACAAAAGATTGGCAAAAATATATTAAAACATACTTTTTTTTTGAAAGTTTGTGCTTGACCCTATTTTTCAGGTGTTTTTGTTTTAAAAACAGGATAAAAGTCCAGTTAATTTCACCGCCCTGGAAAGATTTCCTGTAGGGTTTCATTCTTAGTAATTCACCAGTGATGCACCATGGGTTTAGAATGTTGCAGCATGAAAATAGGCCATTCAATCTCTCAAACTGCCACTATATTTTTCTCCACACAACTACCTGATCTAATCAAATTCTCCAGCACCCCACAGTCTTTAATAATTCAAGAAACTATCTAATTTTTTTTTAATAAGAACTTGGTCTAATAACTTATGGTAGAGGAAGTCTTAAAATTGCATTTGGAAAATCATAGTATGATCACAAAAAGTCAACATGGTTTTACAGAAGGGAAATGGTGTTGGACAAATTTATTAAGAATTCTTTGAGGATGTAACTAAAGTAGATAAAGGGGAACCATTACGCGTAGTATTCTTGGATTTCCAAAAGGCTTTCGATAAGGTGCCACACAAAAGGTTAACATGCAAGATAAGGGCTTACTTAGTTGGGGTAATACATTAACATGGCCAGAGGATTGGTTAACGGACAGGGAGCAAAGAGTAGGGTTAAATGGGCATTTTCAAGCAGGCAGGCTGTGACTGGTGGAGTGCCACAAGGTTCACTGCTGGAGCCTCAGCTATATACAATCTATATTGAGGATTCAGATGAAGAGACAGTGAGTAATGTATCCATGTTTGCTCACAATCCAAAGCTAGATGGGAATGCAAGCTGTGAGGAGGACACAGCGGCTGCAAAGAGATAGAGAGCGGCTAAGTGAGTGGGCAACAAGGTAGCAGATGGAGTAAAATGTAGGGAAGCGTGAGGTGGTTATTCACTTTGGTAGTAAGAATAGAAAAGCAGAATTTTTTTTTTTTTAAAAAGGTGTGAAGCTTGTAAATATTGATAATCAGTGATACTTGGGTGTACTCGTACAAAGAACACAAAGTTAGCATGCAGGTACAGCAAGCGAGTAGGATGGGAATTCTTTCTTTTCATGGGATGTGGGCGTCACTGGCAAGGCAGCATTTGTTGCTCATCCCTAGTTGCCCTTGAAAACTGAATAGCTTGCTTGGCCATTTCAGAAGGCAGTTAAGAGTCAACCATATTGCTGTGCTATCATGTTGGCTTTTATTGTAAGGGGATTGGAGTATAAGAATAAAGAAGTCTTGCTACAATTGTACAGGGCTTTGGCAAGACCACATCTGACTATGCTTCAAAAGTAATTAATTGACTATAAGGCACTTTAGGACAGCCTGAAGTTGTAAAAGGTGCAATATAAATGCAAGTGGCTGTTTTCTTCAGTGTTTGAATGTTTCCCTGTGTAGTTCTGGCCAAAGCATACAGTACTCCATGTAATCTAATCAAAGCCATGTACAACTTGAGCACATCATTCAGAATTCTATTTACTTTGTTGGTTTGCTGGTCTGCAGTTATTGAGTATGTTGAGAGTCGAGTTAACCAAGATCTACTTCAATTTCATCCTTAGCTATTTTACCATTCCTACAGTGAACATCAATTTCAAATTCCTGATGGGCAATACATTATGGTCGATATCAAATTTCATCCAAAAACACAGGAATTTTGTTTAATTCTGCTTCCCAAAGTGCCTCCTCAATCAACCGCCCCTCTCAGTTTACTATAAACTTGACCAGTCTGCATTGAGTTTTTTTACTCCAAGTCAGTGATACTAACTTCTATTGGTGGATTTCACTGACTGCTCTTACTGGATTCATTGTTTTCATACGCCTCTCATTTATTTACCCACTTTCCAGGAAATTAACCCATACATTCCCAATCTCTTCAGTGGTGGTTTGTTGCTGTTTTACAAATATAACATTTGAGCTTATCAAATAAATGGGACAAAAATCTACATGTTGAAAATGTGCCACATTCAAGGTACGATAGACGCAGGCATGAGAGATATGTTGTCAGCACAAGACAGTTTGTCAAATCAAATTTAAAGATTTGTATTTGGCATTAATTTAACCATGACAAATGTTTTCAGGTTAACTTAACTCGCATTGATATTATGATTTACCATCACATATATTTAAGTACTTTGTGATGAAAGGTCATCCACCTGAATTGTTGACTGATTCTCCACAGATGTTGCCAGGCCTGAGTATTTCCAACATTTTCTGTTTTTATTTAAGTACTTGTTGGATTGCAATTATAGTTTAAGTAAAATTACACAAATCTAAGAATCAGTTATAGCATGTAAAACTGTTTTGTTAAATAATTTTAAAAACCTTGACAGATTTAATTTAGCTGCAGAAATACAGCATGTGTTTGCAAATGTGAAATAATCAGTGGTTAGCACCGCAGCCTCACAGCTCCAGGGACCCGGGTTCAATTCTGGGTACTGCCTGTGAGGAGTTTGCAAGTTCTCCCTGTGACTGCGTGGGTTTTCGCCGGGTGCTCCGGTTTCCTCCCACAGCCAAAGACTTGCAGGTTGATAGGTAAATTGGCCATTGTAAATTGCCCCTAGTATAGGTAGGGGAATTGAGGGAAGGTGGGGATGGGGTAGGAATATGGGATTAGTGTAGGATTCGTATAATGGGTGGCTGATGGTCGGCACAGACTCGGTGGGCCGAAGGGCCTGTTTCAGTGCTGTACAAATAAATAAACAAACAAGAAGTTGGTTATGAATGGAAATTAATGGTGTGTTATGTCAAGGAGGTAATGATGATTTACAGTCGGTGTTTGGATTGGGAGGGACGAAGCTGAGGGTTTTTGGCTGTTGGAAGGTAAACAGAAAAACTGTGCTTGAAATTTTAAGGATAATATTCATGTTAAGCTGTTGTAAAAACAGCAAAACCTGCTGGAGTCTGAGAACAGCAAATAACACCAGTAATGTTGTTTGTCACCAAGACAGACTATCCGATCAGCTGCCTGGGTCACTTCCCTCCCCCAGCCCACCGAGCCAAACTGCCTCTAAGGCTCCCCTGCCTTAGCCCCTAAAGTTGTTTACTTCTCCAGCTTCTAACTCCACTAATGCCCTCTTGGAGCTCATCTTGTCCATCAGATCCACCTCCTGCTCTTGACCCGATTCCCACTAAACTGCTTGCCACCCAACTTCTGTTCTTGACTCCCAAGTTAGCTAACAGTTCTCGCTCCTCAGATTCTGTCCCCCTCTCCTTCAAATCTGCCGTCATCTCCCCTCTGCTTAAAAAAAGTAACCTTAAACCCCTCCGTCCTTGCAAACTACTACCCAATCTCCAACCTTCCTTTCCTCTCCAAAGCCCTTGAACGTGTTGTCACCTCCCAAAGTCGTGCTCATCATTCCTAGAAATCCATGTTTAAATCCCTCCAATCAGCTTCCGCCCCTGCTGAAGTATCAAAACAACTCTTTGCAAAGTCGTAAATGACATTTTATTTGACTGCGACAAAGGCAAACTATCCCTTCTTGTCCTTCTCGACCTGTCGGCAGCCTCTGCCTCCCAACTATTCTGTCACTGGAAATAATTTCTCCTTGCTTGCGCTATCAAAATTGTCCATGAATTTAAACAATTCGATCAAATCTCCTGTTAACCTTCTTTGCTGAGAACAACCCCCGCTTACATACGAATTAGGTGCAAGAGTAGGCTACTGAGCCCCTCGAGCCTACTCCAATCAATAAGATCATGGCTGATCTGATAGTAACCTCAACACCACAATCCCACCTACCCCCAATAACCTTTCACCCCCTTGCTTATTAAGAATCTATTTATCTCTGCCTTAAAAACATTCAAAGACACTGCTTACACCGCCTTTTGAGGGAGAATTCCAAAGACTCACGACCTTGAGAATAAATTCTCATCTCTGTCTTCAATGGGCACGACCCTTTATTTTTATTTTTTTTAAACAGTGACCCCTAGTTCTAGATTCTCCCACAAGAGGAAACATCCTTTCCACATCCACCCTGACAGGACCCCTCAGGATCTATTATGTTTCAATCAAGTCGCCTCTTACTCTTCTAAACTCCAGCAGATACAAGCCTAGCCTGTCCAATCTTTCCCCATAAGACAATCCGCCCATTTCAGGTATTAGTCTAGTAAACCTTCTCTGAACTGCTTCCAATGCATTTACATTCTTCCTTAAATAAGGAGACCAATACTGTACACAGTACTCCAGATGTGGTCTCACCAATGCCCTGTATAGCTGAAGCATAGCCTCCCTACTTTTGTATTCAATTCTCCTCGTAATAAGTGATAACATTCTATTAGCTTTCCTAATTACTTGCTGTACCTGCATACTAACCTTTTACAATTCATGCACGAGGACAGCCAGATCCCTCTGCATCTCTGAGCTCTGCAATCTCTCACCATTTAGATAATATGCTTCTTTTTTTATTCTTCCTGCCAAAGTGGACGATTTCACACCTTTCCCCCATTACACTCCATTTGCCAGATCTTTGCCCACTTACTTAAACTATCTATATTAGTTTGCAGCCTACGTATCTTTGTGTCATCAGCAAATTTAGCAACCATACCTTCGGTCCCTTCATCCAAGTAATTTATATAAATTGCAAAAAGTTGAGGCCCAGCACTGATCACTGTGGCACACCACTCGTTACATCTCGCCAACCAGAAAATGACCCATTTTTCTCTGTTTCCTGTTAGAAAGAACAAAGAACAGGACAGCACAGGAACAGGTCATTTGGCCCTCCAAACCTGCGCTGATCTTGATGCCTGCCGAAACTAACACCTTCTGCACTTCCAGGGCCCATATCCCTCTATTCCCTTCCTATTCATATATTTGTCAAGATGTCTCATAAATGTCGCTATCGTACCTGCTTCCACCACCTCCCCTGGCAGCAAGTTCCAGGCACTCACCACCCTCTGTGTAAAAAAACTTGCCTCGCACATCCCCTCTAAACTTTGCCCCTCGCACCTTAAACCTATGTCCCCTAGTAACTGACTCTTACACCCTGGGAAAAAGCTTCTGACTTTCCACTCTGTCCATGCCGCTCATAACTTTGTAAACCTCTATCATGTCGCCCCTCCACCTCCGTCCTTCCAGTGAAAACAATCCGAGTTTTTCCAACCTCTCCTCATAGCTAATGCCCTCCAGACCAGGCAACATCCTGGTAAACATCCTCTGTACCCTCTCCAAAGCCTCCACGTCCTTCTGGTAGTGTGCCAACCAGAATTGCACGCAATATTATAAGTGTGGCCTAACTAAGGTTCTGTACAGCTGCAGCATGACTTGCCAATTTTTATACTCTATGCCCCGACCGATGAAGGCAAGCATGCCGTATGCCTTCTCGACTACCTTATCCACCTGCGTTGCCACTTTCAGTGACCGGTGGACCTGTACGCCCAGATCTCTCTGCCTGTCAATACTCCTAAGGGTTCTGCCACTTACTGTATACCTCCCACCTGCATTAGAACTTCCAAAATGCATTACCTCACATTTGTCCGGATTAAACTCCATCTGCCATTTCTCCGCCCAAGTCTCCAACCGATCTATATCCTGCTGTATCCTCTGACAATCCTCATCATTATCCGCAACTCCAAAAACCTTTGTGTCGTCCGCAAACTTACTAATCAGACCAGCTACATTTTCCTCCAAATCATTTATATATACTACAAAACAAAGGTCCCAGCACAGATCCCTGCGGAACACCACTAGTCATATCCCTCCATTCAGAAAAGCACCCTTCCACTGCTACCCTCTGTCTTCTGTGACAGAGCCAGTTCTGTATCCATCTTGCCAGCTCACCTCTGATCCCGTGTGACTTCACCTTTTGCACCAGTCTGCCATGCGGGACCTTGTCAAAGGCTTTACTAAAGTCCATATAGACAACATCCACCACCCTTCCTTCATCAATCATCTTTGTCACTTCCTCAAAAAACTCAATCAAATTAGTAAGACACGACCGCCCCTTCACAAAACCATGCTGTCTCTCGCTAATAAGTTCATTTGTTTCCAAATGGGAGTTAATCCTGCCCCAAGAATCCTCTCTCAGTTTCCCTACCACTGACGTAAGGCTCACCGGCCTATAATTTCCTGGATTATCCTTGCCACCCTTCTTAAACAAAGGAACAACAATGGCTATTCTCCAGTCCTCTGGGACCTCACCTGTAGCCAATGAGGATGCAAAGATTTCTGTCAAGGCCCCAGCAATTTCTTCCCTTGCCTCCCTCTGTATTCTAGGGTAGATCCCATCAGACCCTGGGGACTTATCTACCTTAATGCTTTGCAGGACACCCAACACCTCCTCCTTAGCTAGCCAATCTTCTATCTACGCCAAAATGTTATCCCCACACCATGAGCTTTTATTTTCCACAATAACCTTTGATGTGGCACCTTATCAAATGCATCTGGAAATCTAAGTACAGTGCATCCACCGGTTCCCCTTTATCCACAGCACACATTAATTCTTCAAAGAACTCCAATAAATTGATTAAACATGATTTCCCTTTCACAAAACCATGTTGACTCTGCCTGACTACCTTGAATTTTTCTAAATGCCCTGCTATAACATCCTGAATAGCTTCTAACATTTTCCCTATGACATGCTAAGCTGTAGTTTCCTACTTTCTGTCTCCTTCCCTTTTTGAATAAAAGAGTTACATTGGCTATTTTCCAATATAATGGAACCTTCCTTGAATGTAGGGAATTTTGTAAAATTAAAACCAACGTATCAACTATCTCACTAGCCAATTCTTTTAAGACCCTAGGATGAAGTCCATAAGGACCCGGGGTCTTGTCAGCCCGCAGCTCCAACAATTTGTTCAGTACCACGTCCCTGGTGATTGTAATTTTCTTGTGTTCCTCCCTCCCTTCCATTTCCTGATTTACAGCTATTTTTGGGATGTTACTTGTTTCCTCAGCTTCTCTAGTCTCTCCACATAACTGAAATTCCTCATTCTGACTGAATCAGTGAAGGGAGAGGGCAAAGAGATGACTACATATGAAATGTCAGTCAGAGGCTCCCTAATACATATTGAAGGAAGCTCAATAAGTACCATCAGTAAAAATGTACAATTCAATGATAAAACATATCAATGAGTTGCGATGTCTTAGGAGCGCTATGAAATGTACTAAGGTAATAATGTAGAAAATCTACATACAAGGCAATTAGCTGCAGGTATTATAGAAAATACACATTAGACATGCCGTCTGTTACATTAAAATTAACATTCCGTGACAAATGCAAAAACTAGGCAGTTTTATAAGCACTTGATATGTAATTACTGGATTAAATATACTACCAGGATTACAGGAATTTAACCAACAGGAGATTACCAGAATGTGCTACCGCTCTACTTTGTACTGCAATGATTCAGTTTCATTGCACACCCCCGCCCCTCCCCCATTCCTCACTTCTCATATACGCGTTAATACATACTTATCCAGTGCAGAGTTATTGGTCAGGCCTGGTGGTTTGGCTGCGCTCCCCTCAGCCAGCGCTCCCTCGGATTTGCTACTACTGCAGTAGTAAGCGGCTCGAAGCTGCTGCCGGTGACCTTGGTGCTGGTGGCGGTGTAGCAGCAGCTGCTGGAAAGGAAACGGCAGCCGCGGCTCCCACCTCCCAGCGATGCCATCAGTAATGAAAGTGCGGTAAAGGCTGCCCAGGGGCCTCAGCCCGGTCTCCAGCAGCTCCCGCAGGATGAGTGCAGAAGTTCCCACACGTAACATAACGACAGCTTTTCCACAGCCTAAAATAAAGGGAGAGTGACGCCGCCGGTCGGTGGCCGCAAGACAGAGTGGCAAAGCACGCAGACACAGTCTAACTGCCCTCACGCGCAACCACCTCAAAATGCGCGAGCCGACTCAGAACTTCAGTCATCAACTGATTCCGCCCTGCCTTCATCACGCCCCTCAAATCCGGCCTTCTGATTGGTCATAGTGCCATGTCAATCAAATCCTGCGCTGCAGCATGCTCCGTGCGACGAGATGGTGAGTCATTGCTGGTAAAAGGTAAGATAAAATGTGGCACAGTCGCTTCTGGGGTATTTGTACAAGACTTTCCTTTCACCTTTTATTTTAAAAGAGACGGGTATATGTATTATATTTCTTCGTACAATTTCAGTTGTATATGACGTTACCATGGCCACGTGGTCACATTGGCACAGGGAGCTGGAGGAGGATTGGACATAACACATTCTGGGCTGATCAGGGTGGGGAAAGGACGATCCTATACATTCCCAATCACATGAAAACCTTCTTACAGTCACGTGGGCAATAGTTCTACTTCCACCATGGAAGGCCCATGACCAAGCTGTTGGTTTGCATGCAAATAACCCCCTATAGTGATAATAAAAGCAAAATACTGCAGATGCTGGAAACCTGAAACAAAAACAAGAAATGCTGGAATCACTCAGCAGGTCTGGCAGCATCTGTGGAAAGAGAAGCAGAGTTAACGTTTCGGGTCAGTGACCCTTCTTCGGAACCTATAGTGATAATGTTAGTACGAACAGAAAATGCTAAAAACATTGAGCAGCTTTGACAGCATTTATGGTGGAGGAAGGTTAGGCTTAATGTTTTGGGTCAATGACCATTCATCAGAACCCTGTGATGACAAGTAGAAAAGGGAAGTAGAGTAAGCAGAAAAAGAAGGAAAACATGATATTAATCCATTCCATTGACCTGAAACGTTAACCCTTTGTCCAGAGATGCTGAGCGTTTCCAGCATTTCTTATTTATTAGCAATGTTGTGTTTATGCTGCACTAAAGGGTGCAAATTTATTTCTTTATTCTTAGTAAAATAAACCAACTTTTTCACTGCTTGCTCACATTATGAAGTTGGGGATGATTGGCCTGTACACAATATATGAAAATGCATACATAGTTTGTTCCTTACCAGCCTTCCAATGCCTTTGTAGTTATTAATGGTCAGACATAGCTTATGGCAGGCAGCCATAAAGAGGGGCTAAAGTGTGGCGAGTCGAAGAGACTTAGTAGTTGGCAGGAAAAAAGACAGAGGCGCAAGGGGAGAGCCAACTGTGTAACAGCCCCGACAAACAAATTTCTCTGCAGCACCTGTGGAAGAGCCTGTCACTCTAGAATTGGCCTTTATAGCCACTCCAGACGCTGCTTCACAAACCACTGACCACCTCCAGGCGCTTACCCATTGTCTCTCGAGATAAGGAGGCCAAAGAGAAAAAAGAAATAGCTGAAAATGTACTCACATCTTTTCAATCCTTAAAATTTGAGTGGTGGTACAGTAGGCCAGCAGAGCTCTTTTACCTTGGAGCTTGCCTTTTTTTTGCTGAGACGTCACTAGCTTTTTTATAACCACCATTCTTCTCCGCTTTTGATTGGACCAATAAGGTGCCCCAATGTCATCAACCCAGATTAAAAAATCTAACAAAAGTTCCCCCTTTCAAAGAGGTGCAACTAATAGAAAACTAAATTCTGAAAAACAAAGGGAACTTATCAAATTAAATAAGAATGTTTCTGCCTGGTTCCACAATGCACTCCAGGCACTGCGGTGCCCATCGGCCGCAGAAAGCCTCAAGCAGACACCGTTTGCTTCTTCTCCAGGGCCACCCAGGCGTGGACAAGACCACAGAATAGAGACAGGCAGCAAGCCAGCCAGTCTCATTTGGTTCTTATTTTTCATTTTTTTAACATCTCCAGAGTTGACTTTCTTTATTGACCTGAAACGTTAACTCTGTTTTTCTTTCTCCACAGATGCTGCCTAACCTGCTGAGTATTTTCAGCATTTTGGGGGAAGGGGTTTGGGGGGTGGGGGGTGGGTAGACTGATGTTGTGAAATTATGAAAATATTTTTTCGTCCCTGGTTCTGCCAGATCAGCCCATTACCCGTGCTGAGTTATCTTGCCTTCCTGCTACGTTAGGAAGTCTTGTCACTGCTCCCTCTCGCGCTAATACATAAATCTAAGTTGTTATTCCTTTTGCTTTGGATGGCCTTTAGTGCCCCTATTTTGTACTCAAAAGTAAATCTTATCTGTTGGAAAAGTGTGGTACTATTTGTGCTTGATAAATAATTAGGTTGCTATATTGTAGTCCTTGAAGGCTGCTCAACTATCTGTCACTGTGTTTACAGTATTGATTTTCAGAGGGCAGTTGGATTAATTTGTTATAATGTATTTTATTATACTATTTATTTCCTTTCCTAATTTAATTGAGGTACAATATTTAGCTAAAATGCTATAAGGCAAACCCCCCCCCCCCCCCCAACCAAGACTGAGGCACACATTATTTTGCCACATGAACATTAAAACTTAAAATTGCAAGCCCCTGACTGGAAAGACATTTTTGTATAGTAACTGGCCATGTTGGAACAAAAGGGACCCAGTCTTTGCTTCCCCAATAGACAGGAGAAGTCATCAAACCAGTTTTAGTCACATGACTAGCTTGCTGGAGTTTTTTTGAATTTGAACTTCCAACAAAGGATTGGAACTGAGACAAAGCCGTGTGCTCATGGAGTGATGATCTCTCCTGGAACTGAAACAAGAATTACCTCCTCTCCTGTCTTCCCTCATCTCGATCTCACCAGGAAACCATTGAAGGCACATAAGTTCAAAGAAATAAAAGTTTCCTACGTGAACAAGGTTTAAGCAGAATACTGGGCCCCAATGAAACACAAAACTACAGCGAGCTCGAAAAGCAGTGACAGAATATTGCCTCAAACTGTTCCACTTATCTTTTCTTCTGCTCTTTTCTGCCCCTATTTGCTTGTGTGTATTGCGTGTGCATGCTAGCATGGGCGCATTGTATATCCGTAGGCATTAACCATATTAGAGTTTAAGGTTTAATAAATTTCATCTTCTTTAAACCAAAAAAAGCCTGTTTGTGCTCATTTCTTTGCCTTACAATTGGACAGTTGTGAACAAGGATTTACAAAGGGGAGCTCAAAACACAGTGTGTTTAAAATTAAACCCTGTTACAATATGACCAGGTGAAGATAGTAACAGACCCCTACACACCTTTCTCACCTGGTCATAACAGGAAATTGGGTGCCAGCATCCAGATTGTTACCCACAGACAAACGACTGAAATTGGAAGTAGGAAGCCAAATTGTTCCCAATCAAAAAGAGCAAAGATTATTACAGGTTTTCTTGTGGTTGTGTGTGTGATTGAATATTAACATGTCTGCAACTGAAGCTAGTAGCTCTCCAAACCAGGGTGAAGTAACTTGGGATAAGTTAAAAGCACTATCTATTGAGGAGTTGAGGAATATGGCAGAGCAGTGTGGGATCACTGTACATGGCAAGGCTAGGAAGTCTGAACTCCTAAGGCTAGTTGTATTTTTCCCTTGAATCTGAAGAAGCAGAAGCAGTGTTAGAAACATAATCTGACAGGGTGTTGTTAGCAAAGATACAATTGGAACAAAGGAAACTTGAATTTGAGGAAAGGGAAAAAGAGAGAGGCAGGAGAGGGAGAAAGAGCCTTCCAAAAGGAATGTGAAGAAACTGAAAGACAGGAGAAGGAACAAGAGAGAGAGAAAGAATATTCTGGAAGGAATGCGAAGAAAGAGAGTTACAGTGCCTTGAGTTAACGGGGGGTGGCGACAGAGTAACCCTAGTGAAAGCATGGTCAATATGGAGGAACACAATTCAGGACTGGGTGCAAGATTGGAAAAACTCGCCCAATTAATTCCAAAATTTAATGAGGAAGATGTGGAAACATTTTTCATGTCTTTTGAGAAACTGGCAAGGCAGCTAAAATGGCCAGCTGAGACCTGGTCTCTTTTACTGCAAAAAAAACTTATCGGAAAAGCCCATGAGGTTTATTCCTTGCAGCCAGATGAGAGTTCATCAAATTATGCACTGACCAAAAATGCTATCCTCGGGGCATATGAATTAGTACCCAAAGCCTATCGCCAAAAGTTTACAACCCTCAAAAAAACAAGCCAATCAAACTTATATGGAGTTTGAAAGAAGTAAGCAACCGGCTTTTGACCATCAGTTGAGGGCTTTAAAAATACAGCTCAGCTATGAGACTCACAGAGAAGTAATCCCGTTAGAGGAATTTAAAAACTCTCTCCCATTCTCAATAAAAACCCATGTAGAGGAGCAGCGGGTTCAGGGAGTCCGGCAAGCAGCCATGCTGGTTGATGAATTTGCTTTAATTTGTAAGTCGGTTTCCCAGGGGAGAGCCTTTCCTAATCACCCCGACAAATCCGAAAAGGACAAAGGTTGGGAAGGTGATCTCTGCCCAGGCAGTTCTGGAAGAGAAAGGAAAGCAGGAGACACAGGGGGCCCTCCTCCAGCCAAAAATGAAGGTGCTGTGAGCAAGAGTGAGACCCAGAGTCCTGTGTGCTTCCATTGCAAGAAAGCAGGGCATTTAAAAGCTGACTGCTGGAAACTAAAAGGGAAACCGGTAGGGTTAATCAGGGCACACCCGCTCAGTGATAACGGGGACATGATGGAAAACACAGAACAAGCTGTGCTTTAACTGCAGTAAGAGTGCAACCTAGGAAGCTTCCTACGGCCAGTGCAGGAAAAGTTAATAGGATTCCTGAAAATTATCAGGGTTTTGTATTTGAAGGGAAAGTAACCTCATATCCCTCGAGTGGAGCAAGCAAGCCAATAGTAATTCTCAGGGACATAGGGGCCACCAGATCTCTTTTACTGGAAAAGGCCTGATCTTTCCCCCAGAGAGTACAGTGAACACCAGAATGGTGGTGAATGGTATTGGAGGGCAGTGTATGCCTGTACGTGTACACCAGGTGCACCTGGAGTGCGACCTAGTTTCGGGACCGGTGACAATAGGGATTGTATCTAGTTTGCCTGTGGACGGGGTTGACCTGCTCCTAGGTAATGATCTGGCAGGGGTGAAGGTGGTAGTCCCCCCAGTAGTGAAAGAAAGACCACAGGCGGTCAGAGAAACAGGGCGGGGGCAGGAGACGGTCCCCTGCAGACTCCCTGACTGTGTAGTGGGTCAGGCCCTGATCAAACCAGCTCCCCCAGAGGAGACTGCATCGACACTGCAGGCAGATGACCATGAGGTCTGCCTGGCCGAGACTTTCTTTGGAAAGTCAGGAGACCCAGGGAATGAATTAAATGTATTTTCCCCAGGTGAGGCTCAGCGAACTGACCCAGTATTGCAAGAGTTAGCACAGGCTGCCCAATCTGAAAATGAAACAGAGGGAATTCCTGACTGCTACCTTTTAAAGAATGAGGTACTGATGAGGAAATGAAGTTCTCCTCACAGACCTGAGGGCAAAGAGTGGACAGTAGTTCACTAGTTAGTACTGCCACAGAGGTACCAGGGAGAAATATTAAGAAGGGCCCACAAAACTACAAAGGATGTATATGCTGTTATACAAAACCAAAGCCTGCATAAGGCAGCAGTTTGACTGGCCAAAACTCCACAAAGATGAGGTGGAGTACTGCAAGAGTTGCCATATGTGCCAGGTTGAGTGGAAACCCCAACCTACAGTGAAACCTGCGCCCCTATGTCCTGTACCGGTGTTAGGAGGACCCTCCAGCAGAGGGCTGGTGAACTGTAAGGTGCCCCCGCCGAGAACAAAAGGAGACAGGCAGGCACAAGGCTGGCAAAAGTCTAGAAATAGAAGGGGAAAAAGTGACCGAGGGCAGGTTAAAAGAGGTCAAGGAAGAATCCCAGGTGAAAACCCCTACTATCTGGTCAACCAACTGCAAAAAATGTGAAAAGTTAGACCCCACATCCTCCTATGTGAATGCAGACTCTAGAAGTACCCCACCAGAATTGCCAACAGCTTTTACAGGAACCTGCAGAGACAAAGGGAGACCTCTAGGGGGCAGAGAAACTGTGAGGGTGATGTCTCCCCTTGTCGAAGTGTCACAGGAGAATGCAGTTAAGTCTGCTCAAATACCTGCAGGTAGGAGTGTCCCAGAGGACAATGGGGAGAGTAACAAAAACTCCTCCCCCAAAGCCAGTGGAAAAAGGAACTACTCATCCCCTGAAGCCAAAAGTCTTTGCATGACTCAGAGTTCAGGATAGACCAGCGCTCCCCACCCCCCACCCACTCACTCTCCTGAGAGAAAAAAAAAGGGGGAAATTAAAGCCGCCCTGGCAGTCAGAACAGACCATTTTTAATGAGCTTTAAGATTGGTGTATGAATGAAAATGAATGAGATAAATATATGGGTTTTTTTCTGTATCTTATATTTCTCTCAAACTGTGATGAAATGTGCCATTTTTCTTCAAATCGCATTTCATTCCCCCACCTACCAAGACTGAGGCACACATTATTTTACCACATGAACATTAAAACTTAAAATTGACTGGGAAAACATTTTTGTATAGTAACTAGCAGTGTTGGAACAAAAGGGACCCAGTTGCTGCTTCCCCAATACACAGAAGAAGTGGTCAAACCAGTTTTAGTGACATGACTAGCTGGCTGGAGTTTTTTTGAATTTGAACTTCCAACAAAGGATTTGAACTGAGACAAAGCCGTGTGCTCTTGGAGTGAAGATCTCTCCTCGAACTGAAGCAAGAATTACCTCCTCTCCCATAATAAAAGCAAAATACTGCAGATGCTGGAAATCTGAAATAAAAACAAGAAATTCTGGAAATACTCAGCAGGTCTGGCAGCATCTGTGGAGAGAGAAGCAGAGTTAATGTTTCAGGTCAGTGACCCTTCTTCAGAACTTTTATTTACCTCCTTTCCTGTCTGCCCTCATCTCGCTCTCACCAGCTTCGGAAATCATTGAAGACACATCAACTCAAAGAGAGAAAAGTCACCTACGTGAACAAGGTTTAAGCAGAATACTGGGCCCCAACGAAACGCACGACCATATCTTCAATCAAGGACTACAGCGAGCTCGAAACGGTAACAAGATATTGCCTCAAACTGTTCTTAACTTTTCTTCTGCTCTTTTCTGTCCCTATTTGCATGTGTGTATCACATGTGCATGCTAGCATGGGCGTTAACCATATTAGAGTTTAAGTTTAAGGTTTAATAAATTTCATCTTCTTTAAACCAAAGGAAGCCTGTTTGTGCTCATTTCTTTGCCTTATAATCGGAAACTTGTGAACAAGGATTCACAAAGGGGGCGCTCAAAACACAGCGTGTTTAAAATTAAGCCCTGTTTCAATAAGACCAGGTGAAGGTAGTAACAGACCCCTACACACCTTTCTCACCTGGTCGTAACAATGTAGAAATAACTCTGGAACTGGATTTAAAAATAATGCAAAAATAAACTACTTTTTCTGCAGTCATTACATATGAGGTGCATTGGATTATCAATTTAGTGAGATTGAAACAAGGTTGCTAATGAAAGGTCATCGACCCGAAATGTTAACTCTTTTTCTCTCTCCACATGTGCTGCATGACCTGCTGAGTATTTCTAGCAATTTCTGTCTTTATTGCTAATACTTTGTTTTTTTAGTTTGTGTACGTGAGTGTGCTGTTTTGCAACTATTTAGTTGTGGATTGATAAGGTGACACCATCATAAATACCCATTCAGGAGGCTTTGTGTTTGCAACCTGTTTGAAAAAATTGGTCCAAACACCTGCCATTGGAACAATTAGTTATAATAGAGCTTTCCTAGGTTCCTATTGGAGGTGCTGCTATTAATGCCCTGAGGGTTGCAGTCTGAATTATCAATTCACAACTCCATCATTAGCATACTACAGCTCCCAGCATGCAAGTTTGTATCGAACAGAAATAGTAATATTATTTTATATAGTTTATCATAAATGTTAACAATAAAGTGTTCACTATAATATACACAGCTGTTGCTACATTTCACTAAAAATGGTAACACAATATTTCAAAAGATTTGAATTTAAACCAATCCAATAAACTTTTTTAATCGACAGGAAGCCAGTAAGAACAATTTCGTCATGTGCCACACCTGTTATACTATCCTCAACTTGTCTTATGTTTTTGTTGATATTCCTGAATGTCTGATACAGATTTTGTGTGGTATAAGTATTCTGATACCATCTGGTTTATTATGTTTGGTATATTTTAGAAGAAATATTAAATGTTATTGAACCGTACTTGAAATGTTATATGGCAAATTATATATAATTTCATATGAACAACAAACAAAAATTACATTGTTTCAGTCAGACATAAAAATTTACATCTATGTAGCACATTTGGTACAGTAAAACAAAATTCCTGTGCCCTTCACAAAAGGCATTGGACATTAAGCAGGAGTTAGGAAAAGAATTAAGAGGTGATGACTGAGAACTTAGTCAATGAGCGTGCTTTGAGGATGATTTTGAAAGGGGATATAGCTAGGGGTTTAGTAATAGAATTCAAAAGTATCAGACCAAAATGATTGATATTGAAGGTGGATGAAGGGAGGTACAGTAGAAAAAAATTGTAAGATCAGACTGCAAGCTGGAACATAGGGCTGCAAGAGTTTGCAAAGGACGGGCAGAGCAAAATCACAAGGGATTTATAACGGAAGAGATGTATTTTGATATCATTATGCAAGGGGTGGCAGTGGAGCAGCATTGATTGTGGACAGTGGTGATAAGTAGGTGGAAATTAATTTAGAATAGAATGTGACCTCTGCAGAATGAATGAGTTTATATGGGGGAAGCTTAAGAAATCAGCAAGAAGAACTGGAAAGCTCTAATCTGAAATTGACAAGTATATGGCTGAGGGTTTGAGTGACACTGGGGATGGAGGGGGCAGTATTACAGATGGTTTACGTAAGGTTGAAAAATATCCATGGACCTTTATGATGGTCAGATGCCTGCTCTCTGTGGATTTAGATTGTGATGCAGACAAGGTGTTTTTATTGTCATAATTGAGTTAAGAAATTGAACATACAAAACAGACTATATATGTTGATGGGAGGATTGTTAAATTTGGACAAGTATATTTCTGAAAACTTGCATTGCAAAAAGAAAATTGCCCTTTAAGCTCATTATGTGAGAATAACCAAATAGTTAGATAATCCTAGAGCTTGACGAGTCAACGGTAGCAAGGGCTGTGTTTAAAAATTGTGGTTGAAGTTTTAGGAACATTGTCAAAGATATATGGAGTGGGAGGTGAAGTAGCTCTTTAACAAATTTCTCTTTAAATACTGATTGTTCCCAGTACGAGACTGCTTCTTCCCAAGTGCTTTCTCATAGACTAATCATATCCACTGGAAAAATATGTATCAGCCTTACTAGGTCAACACGGAACACAAAAGTCCGAGTGTATCAGGCCTGTGTCCTCAGTACCTTGCTCTACGGCAGCGAGGCCTGGACAACGTATGCCAGCCAAGAGCGACGTCTCAATTCATTCCATCTTCGCTGCCTTCGGAGAATACTTGGCATCAGGTGGCAGGACTATATCTCCAACACAGAAGTCCTTGAAGCGGCCAACACCCCCAGCTTATACACACTACTGAGTCAGCGGCGCTTGAGATGGCTTGGCCATGTGAGCCGCATGGAAGATGGCAGGATCCCCAAAGACACATTGTACAGCGAGCTCGCCACTGGTATCAGACCCACCGGCCGTCCATGTCTCCGTTATAAAGACGTCTGCAAACGCGACATGAAATCGTGTGACATTGATCACAAGTCGTGGGAGTCAGTTGCCAGCATTCGCCAGAGCTGGCGGGCAGCCATAAAGACAGGGCTAAATTGTGGCGAGTCGAAGAGACTTAGTAGTTGGCAGGAAAAAAGACAGAGGCGCAAGGGGAGAGCCAACTGTGCAACAGCCCCAACAAACAAATTTCTCTGCAGCACCTGTGGAAGAGCCTGTCACTCCAGAATTGGCCTTTATAGCCACTCCAGGCGCTGCTTCACAAACCACTGACCACCTCCAGGCGCGTATCCATTGTCTCTCGAGATAAGGAGGCCCAAAAGAAAAAGAAAAGAAAGAAGAAAGGTCAACAAACTTGAATTGAAACATAGAGGGGCTATCCCTATTGCCTATATTATAAATGCTGCTTACCACTTTTAACCATGTTTGTTTTTGGCAAAATGCCACACTTAGGTTGTGCAATGGAAATTCTCAAAACTAGTACTTATTCAATGTTAACTCTATTCTTAATACACATATTTGTTAATGGAAACTGCACTCATTACTTATTTTCCATTATACACTCTTGATACAGTTTCATTCAGAACCTTTCTGCCTATGCTTATTTCATAGTTCCCCACCAGATGTCATCCATTTCTTCCACCTTATCATGCCCCAAGTCCTTAAACCTACTCTATTGACCTAGCACATTTCCCTTCCACCTGCTGTCTGTACAGAATTTGTGCCTGATTATGCTCTGGTGGAAGGTCTTGGGAGGCTTTACTACGTTAAAGGTGCAATATAAATACAAGTTGTTGTTGAATCATCTACTATGCGTCGGGTTACTTATTACTGACATAAGATATTTAACTGTTGATATATTTACAGCTTAATAATTTTTCAAAATAAATCTTAACTGTTTCAAGTGACAGAGTATACTAATAACAATATAGCGCATTTTACACTCAGAGTAGACATGACTTAACTGGACGATTTTCTGAGGTATCTACATTCTAGAATCCTTGAATCTTTTCATATAATTAACTATTGCGTCTATATTCTCTTGGTATCTGCTCTAACTAACTGAAATAATAATACTATTCAGATGTACATAAAAGAGCTGCCTCAAAATCTTTACAGCATACATAATCTGGCAGTTAAAAAAATCTTGATAATCAAAAGAAATAAATGTAAATTTATTAATTAATTCAGAAAACAATTAAATGAGATGGCTTTCAAGCCCAACAGAGTATTGGAAGATATCAGCAGACATCAGTTATTTTCATTAATTTGCACAAACTTTGAAATAAGAATTTGTGAATCCATTTTGCAAGAGTAGAGCCATTTGCTGCACAAGTACTACTGAAGAGAAGTACTTCAGTACTTGAAGGAAAATGAGTCTGTAGTACAATGCTGTACTTGGCACGATATTCTTTTCTACCTTGTCTGTGGATCATCATTGAACATGAGCTCCAGAATGCCATCAGCTTGTTGGGTGTCCTCAGCACCCAGTATGAAAATAAATGAGCATTAATACACTAGATCAAATTAATTCATATTTTTAAAGCAGGTAATTTTTATGATTGGTCAGTGAAGGAGAAATGCATTAGTACTTTAATAAAATAGACACTCCATAATAACGGTATTATTTTGCACGTTCAACACGAATTTACTGTTTATCTTCAACAAATCCTACATGCCACTGAGCTCTTTGAGTTTACTTTACCTACATTTGTCTAACCACACAGTGGAGAGCCAGGAATTTTTGTACAATAAAGTGTTGTGTAAAATTGGCTCTGTTCATTTACTCCATGTTACTTTGTGGCCATTCATTTGTTTTTACTTACATACTGCTACGTGATGGCCAATGGGACTAATATGATTATATTTTTATCATTTGTTTAGGATACGAGAAGACACATATGACTATAGTAAATTTTAAATATAACATTGAATATTTTACACAAGCAAAACAGATTTCCTATTGGCTTGCAGTAAGTCTTTAACCTGTCTCAAAGCGTGCTAAGTTGTTTTGTTTTCATCTGCCTTAAAGACCAGTTATTTTTTATTGAGTACAGTTTTTTTTATTCATTCATGGGATGTGAGCACCCCGGTAAGACCAGCATTTATTACTCATCCTTAATTGCCTTTGAGAAGGTGATGGTGAGCCGCCTTCTTGAACCGCTGCAGTCTTGTGGTGAAGGTAGACCCAGTGCTGTTAGGTAGGGAGTTCCAGGACTTTGACCCAGCAGCCATGAAAGAACAGCAAGTTCCAAGTCGGGATGGTTTGTGACTTGGAGGGGAACTTTCAGGGGTGTTGTTCCCATGTGCCTGCAGTCCTTGGCCTTCTAGGTGGTAGAGGTCGCGGGTTTTGGGAGGTGCTGTCGAAGAAGCCTTGGCGAGTTGCCGCAGTGCATCTTGTAGATAGTGAACACTGCAACTGTGGTGCGCTGGTGGTGGAGGGAGTGAATGCTTAAGATGGTGGATGGGATGTCAATTAAGTGGGCTTCTTTGAGCTGGATGATCTTAAACTTCTTGAGTGCTTTTGGAGCTGCACTCATCCAGGCAAGTGGAGAGTATTCCATCCCACTCCTGACTTGTGCCTTGTAGATAGTGGAAAAGCTTTGAGGAGTTAGGAGGTGAGTTATTCACTGCAGAACACCCAACCTCTGACCAGTTCTTGTAGTCATAATATTTATGTGTCTGGTCCAGTTAAGTTTCTGGTCAATGGTGACTCCTAGAGTGTTGATTGTGGGGGAGGGGGTGGTTCAGTGATGGCACGTAAGAACATAGGAATTAGGAATGAGAGTAGGCCACATGGGCCCTTGAGCCTGCTCAGCCATTCAATAGGATGGCAGCTGATCTTCTGCCTCAACTCCGCTTTCTCACCCACTCCCCATATCCCTTGATTCCCTGAGAGATCAAAAATCATCTATCCCATCCTTGAATATACTCAGTGACGACACATCCACAACCCTCTGCGTTAGAGAATTCCAAAGATTCACAAGCCTTTGTGTGAAGAAATTTATTCTCATCTCAGTCCTAAGTGACTGACCCCTTAACCTGAGGCTGTAAGTGGTTTTCTCTGGTGTACCAAAAACACACCTCTTACTACAAGTTCTGGATGATAGGGATTATATGGACAGATCAGACCCAGACCCATGTTTTTCGGCTCAACCGTATTATGTTTAATAAGATTAACAAAACACTTGTAAACAGTACAAAACAGTACAACCCTGGCTTGTCCAACAAGTTCTATTGTGCTAAATTACCACAGCCTAATAAAAGAACCCTCCCGTGAAATAAACTTACACAGGACCCCCAGCACTAAACCCCTCTAAGGTTTGGTTGGGACTTGCAATCACCCCCTCACACAACTAAGTGGTCTTGTGGATGTGTAGGCATAGGCAATATGCTCACCCCGATTGCCCGTTGTCTTGCTTGCAGCTTCTTCCTGTACGTCTCGCTCCTGGTTCCGTACCACCGACGCAGTATCCAAGTTCCAGTTTGTGTCGAGGTCCGTTGATGAGGAATGAAGAGCAGCGCTCAGCTTCTGGCGGTGTTCCATTGAATCGAGCCGAGCCCCACTCAGGAGACTCGTTGTAGACTGATGCCGAGGAGAAGAGAGAAGAGCAAGCACCGTTGCCAAGCGGCTCCATATAGATCCAAAACCCATCAATTTCTCCCACCAATACTGATCGATGTATTGACTCAGGTAATCTGTCTGGACCCCTCCCCCATGGCCTGAAGTGACTCATAACCTTTGAAATCTTTGTGAAAAATGATATTTCGTTTTCCCACTCCCAGGCTTGGCACCTGGAGAGACAATGAGTGTTGACTAGTGGATGTCTGTCGTTTCCTGAGTTGACGGCCCCCATTAGCATGTTATGCATTTCAATCTCAAACCGATCTTGTTTAACTTGCTTATCTCCTGGAAGACAATTGCCCAGCCATCTCCTGCTTTCCACCAGTTTCGGCTGGGACTGAGCCGTGACTGTGCTTTATTGAGTTACCTCTCAGGGTATCGTTCCCAGTAATCATATCAGACAGTGATGACGTCAATCGGCCTGGGTTCCCTTCCACCCAGCCTGTCAGTGTGAAATGTCCACTTACATATGAATGCCCTTGAGTCAGGTTAGCCTGGCTCGAAACTCCTATTCCCTAAGTCACTCTCACAAGCTTTCCAAACAGTACAGTTCTTTATTGGGTTTTGGATTTAAAATATGATTCATAAAAATGCCCAGAAAGCTGGTGCTACAAGGCTTTGCCCCTGTGTTCCAGATTCCCAACCAGGGGAAACAACCTCTCAGAGTCTACCCTGTCAAACCCCTTCAGAATCTTATACGTTTCAATGAGGTCACCTCTCATTCTTCTAAACTCTAGCGAGTATAGGCCCAATTTACTCAGCCTCTCATCATAGGACAAGTCTCTCATCCCAGGAACCAATCTAGTGAACCTTCACTTTACCGCCTCCAAGTCAAGTATATCCTTCCTTAGATAAGGAGACCAAAACTCCATACAATACTCTATGTGTGGTCTTACCAAAGCCCTAGACAATTGTAATAAAACTTCCTTATTCTTGTACTCCAATCCCCTTGCAATAAAGGCCAGCATGCCATTTGCCTTCCTGATTGCTTGCTGTACTTGCATGCTGACTTTGTGTTCTTTTTACGAGTACACCCAAGTCTTGCTTATCATCAGCATTTACAAGGTTTACGCCTTTTAAAATGTTCTGCTTTTCTAATCTTACTACCAAAGTGAATAACCTCACACTTCCCCACATTATACTTCATCTGCCACCTTGTTGCCCACTCAATTAACCTGACGATATCTCTTTGCAGGCTCTTTGTGTCCTCCTCACAGTTTACATTCCCACCTAGCTTTGTATCAGTAGCAAACTTGGATACATTACTCTCAGTCCCTTTGACTAAGTCAGTAATATAGATTGTAAATAGCTGAGGCCTCAGCACTGATCCTTGCAGTACTCCACTAGTTACAGCCTATCAACTTGAAAATGCTCTGTTTATCCCTACTGTCTGCATCCTGTCCGTTAACTAATCCTCCATCCATGCTCATATATTAGCCCCAACTGCATGAGCCCTTATCTTGCGTATTAACCTCTATCTCTGGTATGTAGGTTGTGTCTTCTAATGTGAAGCCAGACACACAATATTTGTTCAACATCACTGCCATTTCCTTATTCACCATGATAATTTATCCTGTCTCTGCCTCTAAGGGACCAACATTTGCTTTAGCTGCTCTCTTCCTTTTCATATGCTTTTAAAGGTTCTGACCATCTGTTTTTTATATTCCTGGCTAGCTTACTCATTTTTTCCCCCCTTTTTATCAACTTTTTGGCCACCCTTTCCTGGTTTCTAAAACTCTCCCAACCCTCAGGCTTACTGCTATTCTTCACAATATTATAAGCCTCTTCTTTAAATCTATTACTATCCTTAACTTCCCTAGTAAGTCACGGATGTATCTTTCTTGCATAGTTTTTGTTTTTTAATGGAATGTATTTATGTTGAAAATTTTGTCACTTCTTTAAATGTTTTTCACTGTTTATTTACTGCCATAACTTTTAGTTTATTTACCCAATCAACCTTAGCCAGCTCTCCCCTCATACCTATTAAATTGGCTTTGTTTAAGCTTAAGATTCTTGTTTTGGACTCAAGTATGTCGCTCTCAAACTTAATATGGAATTAAATTATGGGTTATGATCACTTTTTCCCAGAGGATCTTGACTACGAGATTACTAATTAGCCCTGCCTCATTACACAGTATTAGATCTAAAATAGCTTTATCCCTCGTTAATTCCATAATGCATTGTTCTAGGAAACTGTTGTGAAAGCATTCTACAAACTCATCTTACAGACCACTAATTTGATTTGCCCAGTCTATATGAAGATTAAATTCCCCCACGATTATTACAGCCTTTGTTACAAGCTGCAATGATTTCTTGCTTAATTCTGTGTCCAATGGGATATCTACTCCCTCCAGCACTTTATGACCCTTGTCATTCCTATTCTCCACTCAGACTGATTCTACTTCCTGATCTTTTGGGCCAAGACCCTTTCTTACTACTGCCTTTATGTCATCCTTTATTATCAAGAACACTCCTTTTTTTTCCATTCTGCCTGTCTTTTCAAAATGTTAAGTACCCTTGAATATTTATTTCCCTACCTTAGTCACCTATGTCTATGTCTTAGTCAACCATGTCTCTGTAACCTTATCTCTATTTGTGCTGCTAAAGGATACAAAAAACATTCCAGTAATAGATCTAAATCAGCAGGTGGAAGGAAGAGAGGAAATAGGCAAAATTACAATCACCAGGGAAGCAGTACTGAGCAAACTGATGGAGCTGTGGGTTGATAAGTCCCCGGGTCCTGATGGATTTCATCCTAGGGTCCTAAAAGAGGTGGCTGATGAGGTAGTAGATGCGTTGGTGTTAATTTTTCAAAATTCACTAGATTTTGGAAAGGTTCCATCAGACTGGAAAGTAGCAAATATAACCCTTCTATTCAAGAAGGGTGGGAGGCAGAAACAGGTATCTATAGACCAGTTAGCTTGACGTCTGGCGTGGGAAGGTTACCTTCCGGGAGAAGAGCGGACTGCGAGAAGAACACAGAGCGAGGAGCGGATAAATAGAGCCCAAGGATCGCGGCCTACAACACTTACCTTCCGGGAGAGGAGCGGACCTGCAGGAAGAACACGGAGTGAGGAGTGGATAAATAGAGCCCAAGGATTGTGGCCTAAAGCACATACCTTCCGGGAGAGCAGCGGAGAGGAGTCCAGGCGCACCGGAGTTCGAAAACAAAGTGAGCAGTGACATCACATGAAATCTGCAAGATGATTGGTTGGTGAGTAACTGCTGTTAGGGAATAACTCTAGATAGCTGGGTTAGTACATTACTGTTAGGGTGTGTGTGTAAATAGCTTAATAATAAGGAACAAGTGAGTAGCTGGTATTTTTTTTTGAGTAAAGTTTATTTTAACTAGTGAACTGTATTGATTTTTAGTAGGATTTATCAGTACTAGTAAGGTTTAACTAATAATTCTAAGCTGTTGTAGTATTGGTAAGGTTTTTTTTAGCAGTAGCAAAGGGTCAACTAATAAATAAAGGAATGACAGGTTTGCTTCAACCTCGAGAGTGCCCCTCCTGTGCTATATGGGAGCTCCAAGATGCTTCTGTATCCTGGAGAACCATTTGTGCAGGAAGTGTCGTCAATTGAAGCAGCCTGTGCTCCAGGTTTTGGAACTTGAGCGGCAACTGGCAACACGGAGGTGCATTCATGAGGAAGAGAGCTACGTGGAAAGCATGTTTATAGATGTGGTCACCCCACAGCTTAAGAGTATGCAGGGAGAGAGGGAATGGATGACCACCATATAGTCAAAAAGAATCAGGCAGTTAGTGCAGGAGACCCCTGAGTGCATCTCACTCTCCAACAGGTATTCAGTTCTGAAAACTGAGGAAAGGATACTTCACTTGGGGAGTGCAGCCAGAGCCAACTCCATGGCACCACGGGTGGCTCTGCTGCACAGCGGGGTACAGGGAAGACTGGAAGGACCATAGTTATAGGTGATTCAATAGTCAGGTGATTCAATAGTCAGGGGAACAGACAGACCGCAGACGTGAATCCGGATGGTGTGTTGCCTCCCTGGTGCCAGGGTCAAGGATGTCACTGAGCGGCTGCAGAACATCCTGAAGGAGGAGGGTGAACAGCCAGCGGAACCAACGATCATCTTGCGGTCAGAATTTAGGGAGCTAGGAGAGAGATTAGCAAGCAGGACCACAAAAGTAGTCATCTCTGGGTTACTCCCAGTGCCACGTGCAAGTGATTATAGAAATAGAAGGATAAAGCAGATGAATGCATGGCTAGAAAGATGGTGCAGGAGGGAGGGCTTCAGATTCCTGGGACATTGGAAACGGCTGTGGGGGAGATGGGGCCTGTAAAATCTGGACAGGTTGCACCGGAACAGAGCCAGGACTGAGTTACTTGTGGGACGTTTTGCTCGTGCTGTTGGGGAGGGTTTAAACTAGTTTGGCAGGGAATGGGGACCTGACGGTAGACTCAGCTGGGACAGAATCAGAAATTAAAATGGAAGGCAGAAAATTAATGGATCAGTCTGGAAGAGAGAGGAAACGAAGGTTAGAAAATAAAAACAATAGTTTGGCAGTGCTCAAGGGTGTCTATTTCAATGCAAGGAGTATGGCACATAAAGCAGATGAGCTGAGGGCACAGACACGTGGCAGTATGATATCATAACTATTACAGAAACATGGCTTAAGAAGGGACAGGAATGGCAGCTCAACGTTCCTGGTTACAGGTTTTCAGACGCGGTAGGGAGGGAATAAGAAAGGAGTGGGAGTGACAATTTTGGTCAAGGAAACTATTACAGCTGTGAGGAGGGGTGATACGTTGGAAGGTTTATCAGATGAGGCCATATGGATTGAGCTCAGAAACAAAAAAGGGGCAATCACACTGCTGGGAGTGTACTATAGATCCCCAAACAGTCAGAGGGAGATAGAAGAGCAGATATGTAGGCAAATCTCTGAGAAGTGCAAGAACAATAGGGCAGTAATAGTAGGGGATTTTAATTGCCCCAATATTAACTGGGATAGTTTTAGTGTGAAAGGAATTGAGGGAGCAGAATTCTTGAGGTGCATTCAGGAGAACTTTATTGCCCAGTATGTAGCAAGTCCAACAAGAGAGGGTGCAGATTTAGGCTTAGTTTTAAGAAATGAAGATGGGCAGTTGGAAGGAGTGGCAGTGGGAGAGCATTTTGGTAGTAGTGATCATAATTCAGTCAGTTTTAACATAATTATGGAAAAGGACAGAGACAGAACAGGAGTTAGAGTTCTCAATTGGGGCAAGGCCAATTTTACTAAACTGAAGAGTGATTTAGCGGAAGTGGACTGGAAACAGCTGCTTGAAGGTAAATCAGTGTCAGAACAGTGGGAGGCATTCAAAGGGGAGATTCAAGGTAAACATGTCCCCACAAAGAGAAGGGGTGAGGCGGCCAAATCTAGAGCCCCAGGGATGTCAAGGAGCCTACAGTGTAAGATAAGGCAGTAAAGGAAAGCTTATGTCCGACACCGAGAACTCAATACTACAGAAAGCCGAGAGGAGTATAGAAAATGAAGGAGTGGAATTGAAAAGGAAATTAGGAAAGCAAAGAGACGGCATGAAAGAATATTGGCAAGCAAAATCAAGGTGAACCCAAAGATGTTTTATCAATACATTAAGAGTAAGAGGATAACTAAGGAGAGAGTAGGGCCCATAAAAGACCAAAAAGGTAACCTATGTGTAGGATATTGGTATGGTTCTTAATGAATACTTTGCGTCTGTCTTCACAAAAGAGAGGGACGATGCAGATATTGTAGTTAAGGAGGAAGAATGTGAAGTATTGGATGTGATAAACATAGGGAGAGAGGAAGTATTAATGGGATTAGCATCCTTGAAAGTTGATAAGTCACCAGGGCCAGATGAAATGTATCCTCGGCTTAAAAGAAGCAAGAGAGGAAATAGCAGAGGGTCTGACCATCATTTTCCTGTTCTCACTGAATACAGGTGTGGTGCCGGAGGATTGAACAATTGCTAACGTGTACCTCTGTTTAAAAAGGATGTGAAGGATAGACCGAATGATTACAGGCCAGTCAGTCTAACTTCAGTAGTTGGAATCTCTTCTGAGAGACAGTATAAACTGTCACTTGGAAAGGCACAGGTTAATCAAGAATAGTCAGCATGGATTTTTAAGGGAAGATCTTGTTTGACCAACTGAATTGAATTTTTTGAAGAAACAACAAGGAAAATAGATGAGGGTAGTGCAGTTGATGTGGTCTACATGGATTTTAGCAAGGCTTTTGACAAGGTCCCACATGACAGACTGGTTAAAAAAAAAATCCCATGGGATCCAGGGAAATGCAGCAAGGTGGCTACAAAATTGGCTCAGTGGCAGGAAACAAAGGGTAATTGTTGATGGCTGTTTTAATGACTAGAGGGCTGTTTCCAGTGGCATTCTGCAGGACTCAGTTACAGGGTCCCCCACTTTTTGTGGTGTATATATTAATGATTTGGGCTTAAATGTAGGGGGCATGATCAAGATGTTTGCGGACGACACAAAGATTGGCTGTGTGGTAGATAGCGATGAGGATAGCTGCAGGAAGATATTGATGGTCTGGTCAGATGGGCAGAAAAGTGGCAAATGGAATTCAACTTGGAGAAGTGTGAGGTGTTGCATTCGGGGAGGTTAAACAAAGTAAAAGGAATACACGATTAATGGGAAAATACTGAGAAGTGTAGAGCAAGTAAGGGACCTTGGAGTGAATGTCCATAGATCCCTGAAAGTAACAGGACAGGTCGATAAGGTGGTTAAGAAGGCATATGGAATTGAAGAGTGAGGGAAGACTTGATTGAAGTATATAAGATCCTGAACGGTCTTGATAAGGTGGATGTGGAAAGGATGCTTCCTCTATTGGTGAGTCCAGAGCTAGGGGGCACTGTTTTAAAATTAGGGTTCGCCCGTTTAGGACAGAGATAAGGAGAAGTTTTTTCTCTCTCAGGGTTGTGCGACTTTGGAACTCTCTGCCTCAGAAGGTGGTGGAGGTGGGGTCACTGAATATTTTTAAGGCGGAGATAAATAGATTCTTATATAATGAAATAAAAGCAAAATACTGCAGATGCTGGAAATCTGAAATAAAAACAAGAAATGCTGGAAATACTCAGCAGGTCTGGCAGCATCTGTGGAGAGAGAAGCAGAGTTAACGTTTCAGGTTACTGACTCTTCATCAGAACTCTTGTTAGGCAAGGGAATCAAAGGTTATCGGGGATAGATGGGAGTGTGGAATTCGAAACACAAACAGATCGGCCATGATCTTATTGAATGGCGGCGCAGGCTTGAGGCTTATTGAATGGCGGAGCAAGCCGAATGGCTTACTTTTGCTCTTAATGGCTGCGTTTGCTGACAACACTACCACTAGGTGGCGCTGCAGTGGCACATGCGCAAATGCAATTGAGCCACTAAAACGTCACAGTCTGCGACTTCAGGCAGCTGCCAGGACTAAAGATGGCGCCGCGCAAATAATGACACGAAGGCAACCTAACCTAAACACATGGCAGGATACAATGGCAGGAGGGAGAGCGCGGGCCGGGGACAGGGGGGAGCGGAGTGGTACGGGGGGAGCGGGACGGGGGAGCGGACCAGGGCTGGGGGGGTGGGGAGCGGCCGGAAAAAGCACAGCAGACGGAGAGAGCAGCCAGGGGGGAGCAGAGCGGCCGGAGAGAGCAGCCAGGGGGGAGCGGAGCGGCCAGAGAGAGCAGCGAGGGGGGAGTGGAGCGGCCGGAGAGAGCAGCGAGGGGTGGGGCGGGAGCAGAGCGGAGTGGCCGGAGAGAGCAGCGAGGGGGGAGTGGAGCGGAGCGGCCGGAGAGAACAGCGAGGGGGCAGCGGAATGGCCGGAGAGAGCAGTGAGGGGGGAGGGGAGCGGAGCGGCTGGAGAGAGCAGCGAGGGGTGGGGCGGGAGCAGAGCGGAGTGGCCGGAAAGAGCAGCGAGGGGGGAGTGGAGCGGAGCGGCCGGAGAGAACAGCGAGGGGGCAGCGGAATGGCTGGAGAGAGCAGCGAGGGGAGAGCAGAGCCGGAGAGAACAGCGAAGGGGGAGCGGAGTGGCCGGAGAGAGCAATGAGCGGGGAGTGGAGCGGAGCGGCCGGAGAGAGCAGCGAAGGGGGAGCGGAGTGGCCGGAGAGAGCAGCGAAGGGGGAGCGGAGTGGCCGGAGAGAGCAGCGAGGGGGGAGTGGAGTGGCTGGAGAGAGCAGTGAGGGGGGAGTGGAGCGGAGCGGCCGGAGAGAACAGCGAGGGGGGAGCGGAGTGGCTGGAGAGAGCAGTGAGGGGGGAGTGGAGCGGCCGGAGAGAGCAGCGAGGGGGGAGCGGAGCGGCCGGAGAGAGCAGTGAGGGGGGAGCGGAGCGGCCGGATGCAGCAGCGAGGGGTGAGCAGAGCCGGAGAGAGCAGCGAGGGTGGGGGGAGCGGAGCTTGATGCATGGGTGAATACCCGTTGGCGTTGCATTGCTGTACGCGTAAAGCGCATACGCAGAGGCCGCCCAGGCGCGTTGCCCAAAGATGCATGCCTCACACAATGACGTCATCGGCGCATGCGCTAACCAGTCCTGGCAAGTCAGAACGCAGAGCACGCGCAGAGAGCAGGAGCCCGCCTGCACATGTGCGCACCTTGGCGCAGCCTGATCTCGTCAGTGGCCGGCTGCATTGTCAGGAATCACTTTGGCTCTTAATTCATATGTTTGTATGTTCATCCAGTTACAATTGTTTTGTGCATTCAGTTAAACAGCCTTTAGTTTGTATTTAACCACTATTCTTTGCATGGACCTTATTTAGTCCTTGTCCCCTCCTGCCCCAATCTGCTCTATTGCCTTGACTTTTCTCATTATATTTCTAAATTTCCCTTCGTCTGACCCCTTCTTCCCTTTTCGTGTAAAGCCCTATCCACAACCTAGTTATACAATGGTAATGACATTGAATGTCAAGGGGAGGTGGTTGGACTCTCTTGTTAGAGAGTCATTGCCTGACACTTGTGTGCCGTGGATGTTACTTTCCACTAGTAGCCCAAGCCTGAATGTTGTCCAGGTCTTTCTTCATGCTGCTTCATTATCTGAGGAATTGCAATGGAACTGAACATAGTGCAATCATCAGTAAACATCCCCACTTCTGATCTTATGATGGTCATTGATAAAGCAGCCCAAGATGGTTGGGCCTAGGTGTACGGTAGCATTGTTGTTATGTTGGTTGACTAATCCAGAGACCCGGACTAATAATCAGGAGACATGAGTTCAAATCTTACAATGGCAGCTGGGGAATTTAATTTCAGTTAATTAATTAAATCTGGAATAAAAGACTAGTTATCAGTAATGGTAACCATGAAACTATTGGATTGTTGAAAGAACTCAACTGGATCATGGATATCCTTTAGGGAAGGAAATCTGCTGTCTTTACCTGGCCTGGCCTATATGTGACTCCAGACCCTCAGCAATCCGGTTGACTCTTTGCTACCCTCTGAAATGCCTAAGCAAGCCACTTGGTTGTGTCAAACTTCTATGAAAAGTTTTTACTGTTGCTAATAACCAGGCATAGTTTGATGACTAATCTGGTAATGTATGAAAAATATGATATCATCAGAAATCCATTCTATTTTTATTAACAAGGAAATTGAGTGATGAACAAAGGGTCATCAGTGAAGGAATAAGTGTCTTGAAAAAAATGCCATGAGCTTATTTGATTTCAGAAAAACCTAAACATTCCTTTACCTGTGATGTTTACATATTTTTAATGCTTTCATCTAACAAAATGAAAAATGGGAATTATATAATGCTGGTTGTCTCTTTGTGCTTACAATGATCATCTGCGTTTAATACAGTAGCAACTATTACGCAAATGATAGTTATATTTTACATTTAATGCTATCAGAGCGTAATTTATAAAGTTTTATGAATGTAGCTGTTCTGATACAGTTAGCCTGGTAGTGCCATCACTGGGTTGTTTTGTGGTACTACATTTTGGATTATTTTGAGATGAATTGAGAAATATGTAGAAAATAATTCAGTAATGTTAACTTTTGTATTAATAGACAACACAGTTAAATCTCATGGTATTGATTACAAGTAGCCAGAACTGGTCTGATTTCTAATGTTTGCAGTGGCTCCATTGAAGTCTAAATGTGACATTGATACTGCATTTTGTATTGCATGTCATAATGCTCCTATTGTTATAAAGCAACATAAGCCATGCCACAGGAGATCTGCTAATAATATACCAAAAACGGTTAATCTACACTCACAGATGTTACACCGTGTGACAGGTATAAAATAGTTTGTAAATATTGCATGTTTCTGAGCTGGAACCTGAAACTGGCAAACACATTCCAATCTGTGAAGTTCCCTAATAAGTAAGAATTAAACTGAATGACATCAGGCTATGCTCACTTCTAGAAATTAGACTTTTGGCCGAAATGACTGTCTGCCTTAAACACAGCTCTACTTTGGCAGCAAAATAATACATTGTTTATTTCATAGTATAATACTGCTGTCACTATCGAACAGCAAATCATTCAATTTATTGTGAACAATGTCAGGAGAAATCCACTACTGTGTGTGAGAGATCTTGGCCTAGATTATCCAGTTGTCACTATTGTAATGCTGGTGGTAACCTGATTCAAATAAATTAATACATTAAGATTACTGCCACTGTTAAAATAATGCTGATTAGAAAATCTATCTACGCTTCTTGGTCTCATTGTCAAGGCAGAAGCATTCACAGTTTAAGCACAGAATAAGTTGAATAACCTGCAGAAATTCACTACATGAATGGCTACTTGAGCAAGGTGCCAGAGGGCAGTTTCAACTCATGCTCCAGCATGATCTGTTGCCTTCAGAAAGGACCATGAGATTTGGAAGAAAAGGTAATGCTGTTTTAATAGTTAAACAGTATTGCAATTGCACCAGTTAGGAAACACGTTTTTTGATGCCAAGCAATTTGAAATAATAGTGCAATGAGAGTGTATGCCAGATTCATACAGGAGAGATTTACAAAATTTCTCCTGTAGCACGCACCTGCTATAAGAGGTGGGGAATGCATGTTGTTGTATAGGCCAAGTGGGGAAGATCCTAATGATTCTAATTGTTCTATTATCAATATTGAAGACATTTACACATAGTAAAACTAAGAATATGCAATATAAGCAGGTTCTAAGAGGTCAAGTACAGAGTAATATTAGAACCTGTGAACAGACATTATTGAAGTAATAATCTGCAAGGACAGACGTGATGTGATCTGGGTACCAAGCCAAACAGTCAGGAGATGATCAAGAAACTTGTGAATACAATAGACTAATAGAGAAAGGTATGAGAAAAGATGAGATTGTGGTGTGCAAACTGTGAGAAAAGCACTGATAGTGTCGCGCTGGCGCATTGAAGAGGATAAGATGACTTAATGGGTTATGTTCTGTATTAATTAAAAGTAACCAAAACATGCCAACATGATGTCATCATGCTGGCAAAATATTGCTAGCACGATAAATGGTACAACATATAAAATCTCAGTGGGAACTTTAACTTCTAGCTTCAAACAGTGTAAGCAAATTAGAACTAGGTGCTTCCAACTTTTCATGATGGGTTACCCTTTGAGTATTTGACTGCACCAGTAATCTCATTGTTATGATATGTAGCAGGTTGTGTAATATGACTAAAAGTCATCAAACTGATGTCTCGTTGGTTCTTAGTTTTTGAGCTTGTTTAAGGGGGTCTGGATACAGATTTTCCTGTGGACAAAAACCTATATATATTTAGCCCCTTAGGAGGCAAAAACCTAACATTCATGGCAATGGAGTAGGCAAGATTTGATTCAATTGAGAGTTTGGTGTTTTTGGTGTTTGATTCAATTGAGAGGTCGCATATTTAATTTGCAGGATTGACTATCTCAAGAAAAAAACACTTGCATTTATAGTCAGTACTACCCAACATTAACCCTATACGTAGCAGGTCCAGTAAATATGGAGGATTTGGGCAGATATATAGATGCATACTCTCCACAACATGATGATATGACATTAAAAATAAATAATTTTTATTCTTTCATGGAATGTGTAAGTCACTGGCAAGGCCAGCATTTATTGCCCATCCCTAATTGCCTTTGAGAAGATGTTGAACCGTCTTCTTGAACTGCTGCAGTCCGTTTATTGAAAGTACTCCCACAGTGCTGTTAGGTAGGAAGTTCCAGGATTTTGACTCAACAACAATGAAGGAACAGCAATATACTTCCAAATCAGAATGGTGTGATTTGGAGAGGAACTTTCAGGTGGTGGTGTTCCCATGCGGCGACTGTCCTTGTCCTTCTAGGTGGTAGCGGGCGCAGATTTTGGAGGTGCTGTTGAAGAAGCCTTGGTGAGTTGCTGCAGCGTATTTTGTAGATAGTGCACATTGCAGCCATGGTGTGTCAATGGCAGAATGAGTGAATGCTTTTAAGATGGTGGATGGAATGCCAATCAAGCAGGCTGCTTTGGCCTGTTGAGCTTCTTGAATGTTGTTAGAGCGGACGCATCCAGGCAAGTGGAGAATGTTCCATCACACTCCTGATGTGCCTTGTAGATAGTGGAAAGGCTTTGGGTAGTCAGGAGGTGAGACAATTGCCGCAGAATTCCCAACCTCTGATCTGCTTTTATAGTCACAGTATTTTTGTGGTTGGTCCAGTTAAGTTTCCGGTCAATGGTGACCCCCAGCTTGTTGATGGTGGGGATTCAGCAATGGTAATGCCACTGAATGTAACGTGGTCAGTAGGACTCAGTATACAAGAAGAAATATTGGGTGCTTGTGATAAAGGGATGGCAATAATCATGGGTGATTGTAATCTACATAGAAACTGGAAAAATCAGATTGGCAGTGGTAGCCTGGATGAGGAGTTCATAGATTGCTTTCGAGATAGTTTCTTAGAGCAGCACGTTCTGGAACCAACCAGAGAGCAGGTTATATTAGACTTGGTATTGTGTAATGTGACAGGATTAATTAATGACCTCAGAGTAAAGTAGGTAGCAGTGACCACTATCTGATTGAATTTTGCATTCAGTTTGAAAGAGAGAAGAGTGAGTCTCGGACTAGTATTTTAAACTTAAATGAGGGCAACTTTGTGGGCATGAAAGCTGAGCTAACTGAAGTGAACTGGGTTACTCGGCTAGGAGATAGATCAATAGAGAAGCAGTGGCAGATATTCAAGCGGATATTTCAGAATACTCAGGGTAAGTATATTCCTACTATAAAGAACAATTCTAAGGGGAGGACCCACCATCCGTGATTAACTAAAGAAGTTAAGGAAAGCATCAAAATTAAGGAAAAGGCATATAATTGCGTAAAGGTGAGTGGCAGGTCAGATGATTGGTCAGAATAAAAAGATCGGCAAAGAATGACTAAAAGGTTAATCAGGAGAAAGAAATTAGAGTATGAGAGGAAGCAAGCTAGAAATGTACAAATGGATAGCAAGGGTTTCTACAGGTATTTAAGAAGGAAAATAGTAAGTAAAGTGAGTGTTGCTCCTCTAGAGAGTGAGAATGGGGAGTTAATAGTAGATAATAAGGAAATGGCGGATGAAATGAACAAATATTTTGCTTCTGTCTTCATGGTAGAGGATACAAAAGACATTCAAGTAATAGCTGTAACTCAGAAGGTGGAAGGAAGAGTGGAACTTGGTGAAATTACAATTACCAGGGAAACGGTACTGACCAAACTGATGGAACTGCGGGCTGATAAGTCCCTGGATCCTGATGGGCTTCATCTTAAGGTCTTAAAAGAGATGGCTAATGAGGTAGGAGATGCGTTGGTGTTAATTTTTCAAAATTTGTGAGATTCTAGAAAGGTTCCATCAGACTGGAAAATAGCAAATATAATCCCTCTATTCAAGAAGGGGTGGGGAAACAGGTAACTATCGGCCAGTTAGCTAGACATCTGTCATGGGGAAGGTGTTAGTATCGATCATTGAGGAGGCTATAGCTGGGCAATTAGAAAAACTGAAGGTAATCAGGAATAGTCAGCATAGCTTGGTGAAAGGCAGGTCATGTTTAACCAATTTAGTGGAGTTCTTTGAAGGAGTAACATGTGCGGTGGATGACGGGGAGCCCGTTGACGTACTGTACTTGGATTTCCAGAAGGCATTTGACAAGGTGCCACATAAAAAGTTATTGTGCAAAGTAAGAGCTCATGGTGTAGTGGGTAACACATTCGCATGGATAGAATAAAAGCAAAATACTGCGGATGCTGGAAATCTGAAATAAGAACAAGAAACGCTGGAAATACTCAGCAGGTCTGGCAGCATCTGTGGAGAGAGAAGTAGAGTTAACGTTTCAGGTCAGTGATCCTTCTTCAGAACTGGATAGAATGGATGCATGGATAGAAGATTGGCTGAAAACAGAGAGTATGCATAAATGGGTCCTTTTCTGAGTCGCAGGATATGACAAATGGAGTTCCGTAGGGGTCTGTGCTGGGGCCTCAACATTTTACAATTTATATCAATGACTTAGATGAGGGGAGCAATGGCGTGGTAGCTAAATTTGCAGATGACACAAAGATAGGTAGGAAAGTATCTTGTTAAGAGGATATAAGGAGGTTTCAGACCGATATAGATAGGTTGAGTGTGTGGGCAAAATCTGGCAGATGGAGTATAATGTGGGAAAATGTGAAGTTGTTCACTTTGGCAGGAAGTATAAAAAAGCAGAGTATTACTTAAACGGAGAACACCTGCAGAACTTCGAGGTGCATGTTCTAGTGCATGAGTCAGAAAAAGTTAGTATACAGGTATAGCAAGTAATAAAGAAGGCTAATGGATCACTATCCTTTATTACAAGAGGAATAGAAAATAAAAGTAAGGATGTTAAGCTTCAGTTATGCAGGCATTGGTGAGACTACATCTTAAATACTGTTGCAGTTTTGGTCTCCTTATTTAAGGAAGGATGTGAAGGCGTTGGAGGAGGTTCAGAGGAGGTTTACTAGATTGATACCTGGAATGAGGGTTGTCTTATGAGGAAAGGTTGGAGAGACTGGGCTTGTTTCCACTGGAGTTTAGAAGAGTGAGGGGAGACTTGATTAAAATATATAAGATCCTGAATGGTCTAGACAAGGTGGATGTGGAAAGGAAGTTTCCTCTATCGGTGAGTTCAGAACTAGACGGCACTGTTTAAAATTAGGGGTCACCCTTTTAGGACAGAATTAAGGAGAAATTTTATCTCTCTCAGGGTTGTGCATCTTTGGAACTCCCTGCCTCAGAAGGTGGTGGAGGCAGGGTCACTGAATAATTTTAAGGCAAGGGTAGACAGATTCTTGTTAGGCAAGGGAATCAAAGGTTATCGGGAGTAGATGGGAATGTGGAATTCAAGGCACACAGATGAGCCATAGAGTCATGGAGTTATACAGCACAGAAACAGGCCTTCGGCCCATCGTGTCCATGCTGGCCATCAAGCACCTGTCTATTCTAATCCCATTTGCCAGCACTTGGCCCGTAGCCTTGCATGCTGTGGCGTTTCAAGTGCTCATCCTGTTACGACCGACTGCTCCTGTCAAAGTGCCCAATCAAAATATATGATTCTGATTGTGGTGGGAGAAACGCACTGATAATTCAATCCTGTCGCTCCACAGATCGCCTAACATCTCATTTAAAACTTTCAAATTAAAGAAAGACCAAGCCAAATTGTACCATCTATTAACCCCCCGAATGAGGCTAACCAAACCAGATGTCTTTAAATCAACAAATTAACTCCTTAATTAGAAGAACTAAACTCTTAAACACTATGAAGATATAAGCAACATTTAAAATAGAAAAAATTAGAGTCCTGCAAATTTACAGTCCAATGTTGCTTGACCTCCTCACAGAATGTTGCTTTCCTTCTCCAGCGAATTTCAACAATTAACAACTTGCAAATACTTTCAATAGAATCCAGCTGACTTTAGAGTTTTTGAGGGATAAAAGATTGTCACAGTCTAACTTCCCTTTTTTCAATTTAAATTACCAGAGATCTCTGTTTTGGCTTTATTTTTTTAGAATTTTGAGAGATAATAATTCAACAGACTAAAATCGTATTCCCTCAGTTTAAATGGTTGAGAGCTCTTTTTCAGGTGTGCTAAACACCACAGCTGTCTATGTCCGTATGTCCTCTGTGTCTGTGTTGGAACAAATTGTCATCAACTAAAAGCCAGTTCAAAACTAAATTGTAACAAATGTATCGCATGAGACTCACTCCCAGTGGCTGTATCTATGGTAACGAGAATGCACCCTTTGAATCGCAGTCTCCAAATGTCTGTTTCTAACGGCAACCGAAAATGTGCCTTTTTATAACTCCTGAGGCTTGCCGGTTCTTAAAGCAATACTGATCCTCTGCAAACTTTAAAGGCAGACCGCATATTTCCAGAAAAAAAAAAGCCATGACAATCTAAATACTTCTTAAATGTTGTGAGGGATCCTGCCTCGACCACCCCTTCAGGCAGTGTGTTCCAGATTCCAACCACCCTCTGGGTGAACATTTTTTCCTCAAATCCCCTCTAAACCTCCTGCCCCTAACCTTAAATCTGTGCCCCCTGGTTATTGACACCTCCGCTAAGGGAAAAGTTTCTTCCTATCTATGCCCCTCATTATTTTGTGTCCCTCAATCAGGTCTCCCCTCAGTCTTCTTGCTCTAAGGAAAACAACCCTAGCCTATCCAGTCTCTCTTCATAGTTGAAATTCTCCAGCCCAGGCAACATCCTGGTGAATCTCCTCTGCACCCTCTGCAGTGCAATTACATCCTTCCTATAGTTTGGTGACCAGAATTGTACACAGTACTCCAGCTGTGGCCTAACTAGCATTTTATACAGCTCCATCATAACCTCCCTGCTCTTATATTCTGTGGCTCGGCTAATACAGGCAAGTATCTCATATGCCTTCCTAACCACCTTATCTACCTGTGCTGCTGCCTTCAGTGATCTATGGACAAGTACACCAAGGTCCCTCTGACCCTCCGTACTTCCTAGGGTCCTACCATCCATTGTATATTCCCTTGCCTTGTTAAGTCCTCCCAAAATACATCACCTCACACTTCTCACGATTAAATTCCATTTGCCACTGCTCTGCCCATCTTACCAGCCCATCTGTATTATCCTGTAATCTAAGACTTTCCTCCTCACTATTTACAACACCACAATTTTTCGTGTCATCTGTGAAAATACCTCCTATATTCACGTCTAAATCATTAATGTACACTACAAACAGCAAGGATCCCAGCACCGATCCCTGCGGTACACCACTGGTCACAGGCTTCCAATCACAAAAACATGATCTTATTGAATGGCGGAGTAGGCTCGAGAGGCTGAATGGCCTACTTCTGCTCCTAATTCGTATGTTCATAAGTATTTTTGCATAGTGGTGGTTGGATTCTCCCTTGCCTGCTACTTGTGTGGCACGAATGTTACTTAGCATTGTTACGACCAAGGCTGGAGGAGTGCACTGTCTTTCTCTAGTTCCACTTATCCACAGGTCACAGCATATATTTAAATATTTTACCCAGTTACCGATATGGCCAATTATATACTTTATCTGTTTTAGTTTCAGAAAATCCACCAACCAGGTTTCTTTAATAAAGAACAAAATTATTAATGTATTATAAAATGAGACCTATTCAATACAGATGCAAAGCTTATTAACTGACAGGTTGAAATATGAAAGTTCCTTTCTAAATTAACTCAACACGCACACACACAAACCGGTTAAAGAAAAAATAAATAAGTTTTCTTTTCAAGCGGCATTGAGGATTAGTCTGGCAGGCTTTTCAGGAGCAATGCTGCATCAATTTTTCTATTTTGTACACTGGATTCTCAGGGGCTCTGAGAGAGGGGGAAAAGGATGAGCTGGGTGTTTCTCTCAGCAGGCTGCAGTCCCAACTGAACCAAAACAATATCCAAAACGAAAACAACTCTTGACCATCATAAATCTTGACATGTCACTTCTCTGCCAACAACTCCCCTAGTCAGAAGCCTCCTGCTGTTTACTTAGCTGAAGACATGTGACTTCCTGTAAGTGTGTTTTTAAACAATGTCCCAAAGTCTTTCCAGTGACCTTTTTTTAAAAAAAATGTCCAGCAGCTCCTCAGATATTTCCACAGACATCTCAGTCCCAGGACATCGCTGCAGGAGTTCCTCAGGATAGTGTCCTAAGCCCAACCATCTTCAGCTGCTTCACCAATGACCTTCCCTCCATCATAAGGTCAGAAGTCGGGATGTTCGCTGATGATTGCACAATGTTCAGCACCATCGTGACTCCTCAGATACTGAAGAAGCCCAGATGCAGCAAGACCTAGACAACATCCAGATTTGGGCTAATATGTGGCAAGTAACATTTGCGCCACACAAGTGCCAGGCAAAGACCATCTCAAACAAGAGAGAATCTAACCATCTTCCCTTGATGCTCAATGCTATTACTATTGCTGAATCACCCACAATCAACATCCTGGGGGTTACCATTGACCAGAAACTGAACTGGACCAGCCAGATAGATGCTGCGGCTGCAACAGCAGGTCATAGACTAGGAATTCTGCTGCAACTAGCTCACCTCCTGTCTCCCCAATACCTGTCCACCATCTACAAGGCACAAGTCAGGAGTGTGATGGAATATTTTCTACTTGCCTGGATGGGTGCAGCTCCAGCAACACTCAGAAGCTCGACACCATCTAGGGCAAAGCAGCCCGCTTGATTAGCACCCCATCCACTACCTTTAACATTCACTCCCTTCACCACCGATGCACAGCGGCAGCAGTGTGCACCATCTACAAAATGTACTGCAGCAACTCACCAAGGCTCCTTTGAATGCACCTTCCAAACGCGCGACCTCTACCACCTAGAAGGACAAGGGCAGCAGATGCATGGGAACACCACCACCTGCAAGTTCCCCTCCAAGCCACACACCATCCTGACTTGGAACTATATTGCCATTCCTTCACTGTTGCTGGGTCAAAATCCTGCCTAACAGCACTGTTGGTGTACTGACTCCCCAAGGACTGCAGCGGTTCAAGAAGGCAGCTCACCACCACCTTCTCAAGGGCAATTAGGATGGGCATTAAATGCTGGCCTAACCACTGACGCCCACATCCCATGAACAAATTTTTAAAAAGCAAGAGATCTAGTAGTTTTTTTAAAGGAATTTAAGAACTTATCTGCAGACATTAAATTTGGACTAAAGGCTTTGCCTTTCAAAGATTTGGCCTTAACTCATTCAGGTCATTTGTTATCTTCCAAGACAGAGTGCTTGAGAAGGGGAGATATTGAATCCACCTCGAAATGTTGAACCACCAAACCTGGGCATAATTGTTTCTGAGATTTGAATTGATTAAAATAAATAGATATGAGTAGAAAATTTACCTGAAATTTAAGAGGATAATCAAATATTAATTCAACAAAAAAAACTGATGCAAAAGCAGTCTAGATGGTTCCTGAGTATCAAAGAAAAACAGGTTTCTTTTGGGGAAAAATAAATCGAACGTTTACAAAACCTGTCATCCCAATTACACTGTTATTTGAATTTGGGATAATTGTGAAATGACAAAACGTAAGATGCAAGATAAAAAATAATGTGTTAATGCCTGGCACCAATGGGAAATATATGATTTTTGTTCTGAATATGTTATGAGAATATTGCATTGTGCTGTAAACTTCCTGCAAAGCTCATAAATGCAACAGAATAATAACTAATGGGATGTGTAAAACTGGATGAGAGTAAGTGATTGAGGCTAAGAGATAGAGATAGAAAAAAAAATCACACTACCAAAGAGGAATTGGAAGAGTTAAGGAAGTGTGATTAAGAATTGTACTTGATAGCTTTCTCTTGGAGATGTCTCTGTCTTTGCCCATGAACTCTTTAAGAGAACTGCTTTTGATAGTCTTCCCACTACCCAAGATTTTAGAATCATGCAGGGGGAGATGAGGAAAGTTCTTCAGACAGACACAACCCCCCCCCCCCCCCACCCCCCCACACCCCTGCCCCCATCACCCACCTTGCTCTTTTGCTAAGATCACCTGAAAGTCCAAGGATGGCTTTTATCAGATGGAACATAATATTGGGATACCGGTGTGAGTGTGCAGACATGATTTTTTGCATGTGAAGTAACTAACATGGAAATCCATGGTGAAACTGCACTGAAGAATGGGTCCCAGACGTGCTCACTTACTTGACAGCAGGACAACATTAAATGGTTATTGTGGCCGATAAAATGAGGCTACATTTTGAAACATCAAGGCATTGACACATACTCCATAGAGAAACTGACTTTAAAATCAGGATAGAATGGTACCCGTCAGAGGACGTAAAATTGTTGGGCACTTAACGTAAAGAGGGATATGAAATCTGGATTAAAATAATTGAGGACGAGATCAAGTATTTAGTAAGAATTATCCACAAGATAACAGGTAAAAGGAGAGCTGTAGAATCTTTTAAGTCCATGCATGATCTTTTGTTTGAACCATATGTATTTATGACATGCCAATAATTTAGAATTGAGTGAGATTATCTGTGCCAGTCTCAGTCAATAGTGATCACATTTTACTGGAAAAGCTTTTACATTGATTCTTGCTAGTGGCTTAGAAATATCTAGGTTAGCTAAAAATCAGTTGTGCAAATTCAATAAAGATATTTCCTTCTCGGGAGGTAGGGGGGGGGGAACTGTAAGAAATGATACTTCTCATAATAATATAGAATTTTATAGAAACAGTAGGCATAGTATGAAACAGACCCACAGAAAAGCTGTTTTTCTCTCTCTCTCTCAAAGAGGACAGAGAAGCAGTTATTAGCAGCCACGGTCATCACTGGTGTAAACAAGGTAGGGGGAGAGAAGTATGACATTCCTGTGAGGGTCATATAACAGTCACTAGACACCATAAACATTCCTAAGCTGAAGGGAGGGGTTCTTCTGGCACCTTGTGTACCCTTTTATCTGTGCAGATGCCTGGTAAAGGCTGACAAATGGCCTCCAGTATGAGGTAAACTGATAGATGACCTCGAGCTAAAGTGATGCTCAAGGTGGAGGTGACCATCCTGACATCTCGGGTACCTGTCCTGTAGCCATTGGTTAAAATGGTTCGAACAAGTGATTGGCATAGGGTGAACTACCAACCACTAGAAATAAAGTCTATAAACAGATGCCCAGGAGAGAAATAGTCAGTCTTCTTCGGACAGAAGGACAGCTTCCCAAAGCTCGGCTTCAGCTGAGTGTTAGGCTTCGGTCTAACACTTTGTTTAGCTCAAGAAAACTGAGGACCGAAGAGACCTCGCATGCCTTATCCATCGGGGAGACTCCCAACACCATTCTGCCCCTCCGTAAAATCTGGGATTGGTAATCCATTCAATCTTTTCTATTTAGCTTATGCATCATCATATTTAAATTGTGGCTTCTTAAACTATTTTAAAATTACATTATGAGCTCGACCTCCTTCTTTGGGTATTTGTGATTCCCAAACCAATATCTTACTTCTTGCAGTTACTTCACCTTCAATTACAGCCCGAATGTAATCCCCTTTTCCAGTTACTATAAGTCCAACTCCAGTCCCATCTATCTTCTTCCAGTTCCACCCTAAATGCGATCACCCTCTGCGTCCAACTTCCTGTAGCTGTAGACCCAGTTCCAGTGCTAGCCTATTCTTCGGGCCAGTAGAGTTCATAGTCACCTCAATTGCTACACAGTGGCTAGAGGAACAGAGTGGGGGAGTCCAGCCTCCACCACTCACAGAAAGACTGTAAGAACTATTGTTGAAAAGTAGCAGTTAAGCCTCAAGGAGATGCAGTGCTTCTTAAAAAATCCAAGAGCTCTTCCCTTGGGAAAAGGTGTTAATGAAATGGTAAAATGATTGAAAAACTTAGAGAGGCTTCAAGAACCAGATGATCTGACAACTCAGGATGTCAAACACATCCTAGAAAAGGCAGTAGGAACTGCAAACAATTTTTTGAGGACTCATATTTTAAATTATGGACATGAGTTAATTTGGAAAACTGAAAAGATTCCATGGATGTGTTTTTTTTTTTACATGGGTCACTGGGAGGTCTTGTTTGAAAACAAACCTTTACTGGATGGCACATGCCTTAAGCTCAATAAACAATAGAAACTTGGTGACTTGGGGGAGATGTTTACAGAGAAGTGACGTCAAGATTTATGGTGTTCAGGAGGTTTTGCTTTTGGGATATTGTTTTGGTTCAGTTGGGGCATGGACTGTTTTGAAGGCAGTTGGGTTTGTAGCCTGCTGAAAGAAACACCATATCATCTTTCTCCATCTTGAAAAAAACCCCTGTGAATCCAGTGTGTGAGAGCTAAAACCCCTAATGCCGCATTTCTCCCGAGAAGCTCCTGGAAAGCCTGCCAGATTAGTTCTCAAAGCCGCCTGCAAAGAACTTTTCCAGTAAAGATCCCTGTGACCCATCTACGTGTACTTGGATGCCAGACTGTATGCCATTTTTGGGACACAACATATCTCATCCTTTTTCATCAAGAATTAACAAGAGCTGAATTTTACGCCACCCCTGCAGGTGAGATGGTGGCGTGGGGATGGCGTAAAATTGAGCAGGAGGCTCCGGGAGGCCTACCCGCCCCGTTCCCGCCTCTGGTGGACTTTACGGCGGGTGGGGGGGGGGGGGTGGGGGGATGGCCTGCCCGCCCGCGGCCAATCAAGACCCTCTACGGGTATCTTACCCATGGCAAGCGGGCGTGCTGGGGACGTGAAAAGCCGCCCAGCGATAGCTGCCGGCCTTTCCACTCCCTGAGGGGGCCATAGCAGTCGGGCACAGGGTGCCTGATTGAGGGCCGCCCCTGCCTCCCATCCCACCCTCAGGACCCATGACACCCCCCCCCCCCCACCCCAAACGACCACTCCAGCCTCACCAGGGAAAGACTGATCCCCCTGGTAAAGCAAGCCCAACTTACCTGGCTCCATTAGGTCGGCTGGGCTACAGTCCCAGCAGTGGCCACCGCTCCTGATGGCGCTGATGGGACTAAGAGCTGCCGGCAGTTCACTGAGGCGGGACTTCCTCCCTCAGGCGGATGGAAATCTCGCCACGGGACAATTAAAGCCGTAAAATGCGGGACAGATTCCTGGGTGAGGCGGAAGCGGGTTCACCACCGACTTCTATATCGGTGGCAAATTCCCGTCCGCCTAAGGTAAAATCCAACCCCAGTATTTGACCAAAGTATTCTTTTTTTGTCTTTTTTTTGTAAAAGACCTCTGCTGAGAAAGTTTCTTTACTTTTTTTTCTTTAACCAGTGTGTGTGTATTGGGTAAAAGGGAACTTTCATATTTCAATCTGTGTGTTAATGCTTAGCTTCTTTACTGGATACGTCTTGTTTAATAACAAACTGAAAATTCCATTGTTTATTAAAGAAACCTGATTGGTGTATTTTATTCTGGGATGAAAGGTAGAGTGTATGATTGACCGTATCGGTAACTAGGTAAACATTTAAATATATGTTGTGACCTGTGGAAAACTGGAACTAGAGAAAGTCAGTGCACTCCTCCCACCTCGGTTGTAACAAACCACAGTCAAGAAGCTCACACCATCCAAGACAAAGCAGCCCATCTGATTGGCACCCTATCACCACCTTAAAAGCATTCACTCCCTCCATGACCAGTGCACAGTGGCAGCAGTATGTACCATCTACAAGATGCATTGCAGCATTACGTCAAGGCTTCTTCAACAGCACCTTCCAAACCCGCGGCCTAAAAGCTTGCTTAGGTCAGGAAAAAGAACCTGACCCGAACCCGACTGATCCACAGCGGACCCGAGCCCAACCCATCCCGCATCCCTCCAATTTCGCCCCAAGCCCGGCCCGACCTGACCCAAGCCCGAGCCCGACCCCACTCGACCCGACTCGAGCCCAACCCGACCATCCCTTTACTTACCTTCCGACTGGGAAGCTCCACGACGCTACAGCGCATGTGTGATGATGTCATAGTGACGTCACTCGCTCACTGAGCAGATTCAGTTTCGTCTCAGACTCCCAGCTCAGGTAAGTTTTTTATTTTTAATACTTACCGGCAGAGCACTTACCGAGTGTGTCCGGCCCGACCAGACCAGAGCAGGACCCTGACTCGGCCCGACCAGACCCAAGCCCGAAAGCCGGACCCGAAAGAGTGTCCCGACCCGACCCAACCCGAACCCAACATATGTCGTCGGGTCCCGTCAGGTTCGGGTCGGGTAGCAGGCCCTTACCGCAGCCTGTACTCCCTAAAAGATGTAGGTGCATGGGAACATCACCACTTGCAAGTCCCCCTCCAAGTCACTGAGTCAAAATCCTGTAACTTCCTCCCAAACAGCACTGAGACTGTACCTACATGGACTGCAGTGGTTCAAAAAGGCAGCTCACTATCACCTTCTCAAGGGCAGTTAGGGATGGACAATAATTGCTGGCCATACCAGCAATGCCCATGTACCATGAACAAAAGAAAATTAAAAATTAGGTGTGGGAACCAGTGACTACTCTGTGACATTGGGGCAATAGTGCAAAAGGTGAATGAATCCCCACAGGCTTATCATGAAAGGTCACAGTTCATTTGGACTAAGTATCACTCAGTGCCTGAACAGAACTCTAGTACATTAGTCTGGTACTGAGGGGGATGTGAAGTGGCTTAAGAGGTCAGCAAAAGTTAGCAAGCCAAGGAGAAGGTATGTTAAATGATTCATAGGCTAAACCAGCCTTGGGTGAAGCCACAAACTACAGATTTTGAGATTTTGAAACAGTACAGAATGGAATTAAGTAGCAAACATCCGAAATCGAAAATTGGTTTGGGAGGAAAAAAAGATAAATTAGTCTATGATGCAATAAAGGAGAAAGGGGAAGATTAAATCCCTTCTACTGTTGCAACTACAGGATTTCTTTTGTTTTTAATGTGCTGTCTCTTGTAAAGCCTGTGTGAGTCCTCTTTGCTGACTCTGCCCCCTTCCAGCTTGTTCAGCATTGTTACTTTTGCAAGTAAGCTTTAGCTGAGTTAACATTAAAATGTTAGATTTTGTGGCTTTATCTCAATTGTTTTAGTCCCATTTGTTTATTGTTAAATAAATTAAAATAATTAATTCAGCCTTGATGTAGTGGATTGAGTTTGATAATGAACAGCACCCGTTGGGATCTTGAGATTGACTTGGACAAGAGTCCAAGAACATTTTTGTGGATCTATGGCAACAATCTAAGGACATGTTTTAATTAAAAAGTACTAACTACCAAACAGTTAATAATGTAAGTAATATTAAACACCTCTCAATTACAAAACTGGGATTTAACAAAAATTGGAGTTAATCTGAAACTAGCAGAGACCAGCAAAACGTTTGCAATACAATTAGTATATTTATTGCGAAAGTACTTATTTAAATCCCCATCATATGCCTTTCCATCTTTCACATGCTATCCTCTTATGCCATACCCATCCTATCCCTTTCATCCCTCTCATATCATCCCCATCTCATCCCTTCTTCCAAGCCATTCTCATCCCCCATTCCATACCCTCCATGCTATCACCCCATGCTCTCCCCCCATGCCATCCCCACTTTCCCCGAATGCCATCCGCAACCACCCTCTGATGCTGTTCCCCCTTGCCATGCCCCCACCTCTTCCCATACCATCCCCCAACCTGCTACACCATGCCCCCCACCTCCCCAATCCCTCAAACCAGGAAAAATTTGTTGTTGGGAACTCCTTACCTTATGATATCCTTTTTCTCCACCAAATACCCCCACCCCGCTGCTGCTGCCACCACCAACTGCCCCTCCCATGCTGTTCTCCCCCTCCCCCACCAATCCCTCCAGCCAGGGTAGCTTTGCTGTTGGGTTCCTCTTACCTTCTGCTGTTCTTTTTCTCCGCCAACCCCCTCCACCCTGTCATCACTACCACCAACCGTTGGCAGCCACATGTGCATTACCCCCTGCAGTCTCCACACACCCCATGTGCCTCGGCGTGTATTGGGCTCTGCCCACCATATCAACCCACAAACCAATCAGAATAGTGCAGACAGACAAAAACTGCATATTATTATTATAGATTAAGTGTCTCATGTCACACCCTTACCTTCCATTGTTTTTGTCACCTCCACCACCAGCACCGTTGGCAGCCTCATGTGCACCACACACTCCAGTCCTCCACACGTGCCCTACGTGTCTCTGCATGTGCCACAGCAGAGATTGGAAAAACATTTGCAGTCAAAGTAGTATCTTTATCGCTACAGCACTTCTTTACATACAGGATTTCTAGTTATCCTTTCACCAAAGACTTTAACAGAATCAAAACTTCTGACTCTGGAAAAAGCCACATAAAGCTGTGCACATGTGAAAATATTGGGTTTAATATAGATTGCGGTTAGCAACACTTCTCTGAAACTGTCACGTGTCTCAAAGTTTAATTGAATTCAATAAACAGAATTGGGTTTTAAAAAATTGCAGTTAAAAACCACTTCACTGAAATAACATTTTTCACCTCCATCTGTTTGACACATTACTCTGATGCAGTTCTACAACTTTTGCACTCAGCTGGCCATTCAATGCCTTCCTTATAAGATTCTTAGCTACATGAGAGAACATGTAATGAGAAAAGGCCATTAATGCCCTGTAGTTTGCTGACTCCCCCTAAAGGCAAAAAAAGATTTGCATCTGAAATAAAAACAAAGTGCTGGAAATACTCAGCAGGTCTGGCAGCACCTGTGGAGAGAGAAGCAGAGTTAACGTTTCGGGTCTGTGACCTTTCATCAGAACTGGCAAAGGTTAGAAATGTAACAGGTTTAAGCAAGTAAAGTGGGGTGGGGGGAAAAGAGAACAAAAGGGAAGGTGTGTGATAGGGCAGAGGGCAGAAGAGATTAACTGACAAGGAGGTCATGGGGCAAAGGGAGTGTGCTAATGGTGTGGTGAGAGACACAGCATTAGTGCAGAGAGAGTGTTAATGACAGAGTAATGAACAGCTCTGTCCAAAAGAACAAACATGAAAAACCAAGTTTAAGGCAGGCACATGGTAAAGAAATTATAAAATAAAATAATAATAAAAGAGGGCCAGTCATGCTCTGAAAATATTGAACTCAATGTTCAGTCTGAAAGTGCCTGATTGGAAAATGAGGTGCTGTTCCTCAAGCTTGTGTTGATGTTCACTGGAACACTGCAACAGGTCAAGGACAGAAATGTGGGCATGGGAGCAGGGTGGTAAATTGAAATGGCAAGCAACTGGAAGCTCGGGGTCATGCTTGTGGACTAAGTGGAGGTGTTCCTGCATTTGTTATCCCCAATGTAGAGGCCACCACATTGTGAGCAGCGAATAGAGTATGCTAAATTGAAAGAAGTACAAGTAAATCGCTGCTTCGCCTGAAAGGAGTGTTTGGGAATAGATTTGCATTTATTCAGCACTCCCTTGTGATTTTCAAATGTATCAAAGCACCTCACATAGAATTAATTATCTAGTGCAGTTCTGTGAGATAAATTAGCAACAGCAAGGTTCCACAAATGACTGTGAGGAGTTCTGAAAATTGCAATTAGCAATCACTTCCCTGAAACAACTGGTATGGCAGAGATTAGAAGAGCTACACCTGGTTGTAAACAGAAGACCTTATATCAGATGAATCAAAAAAATGTTATACTTGGTACACGCCATAGCTGAATATTACAATAAAGTTTTAAAATTTGTAATTAAACAACAGTCATTGCACAGGTGCGGTGGCGTAGTGGTATTATCACTGGACTAGTAACCCAGAGACCCAGGGTATTCCTCTGGGGACATGGGTTCGAATCCCACCACAGCAGAAGGTGGAATTTGAACTTAATAAAAAAATCTGGAATTAAAACTGGTCTAATGATGGCCATGAAACCATTGTCGATTGTTGTAAAAACCCATCTGGTTCACTAATGTCCTTTAGGGAAGGAAATCTGCTGGCCTTACCTGGTCTGGCCTACATGTGACTCCAGACCCACAGCAATGTGGTTAACTCTTACATGCCCTCTGAAATGGCCTAGCAAGCCACTCAGTTGTAACTAACCGCTACAAAGTCTATAAAAAGGAATGAAACCAGACGGACCACCCGGCATCGACCTAGGCACCGGAAACGACAACGGCAAACCCAGCCCTGTCGACCCTGCAAAGTCCTCCTTACTAACATCTGGGGGCTTGTGCCAAAGTTGGGAGAGCTGTCCCACAGACTAGTCAAGCAACAGCCTGACATAGTCGTACTCACGGAATCATACCTAACAGACAATGTCCCAGACACTGCCATCACTATCCCCGGGTACGTCCTGTCCCACCAGCAGGACAGACCCAGCAGAGGTGGTGGCACAGTGGTATACAGTAGGGAGGGAGTTGCCCTGGGAGTCCTCAACATCGACTCCGGAACTCATGAAGTCTCATGGCATCAGGTCAAATATGGGCAAGGTAACCTCCTACTGATTACCACCTACTGCCCTCCCTCAGCTGATGACTCAATACTCCTCCATGTTGAATAACACTTGGAGGAAGCACTGAGGGTGGCAAGGGCACAAAATGTTCTCTGGGTGGGGGACTTCAATGTCCATCACCATGAGTGGCTCGGTAGCACCACTACTGACCGAGCTGGCCGAGTCCTAAAGGACATGGCTGCTAGACTGGGTCTGCGGCAGGTGGTGGGGGAACCAACACGAGGGATGAACATATTCGACCTTGTCCTCACCAATCTGCCTGCCGCAGATGCATCTGTCCATGACAGTATTGGTAGGAGTGACCAACGCACAGTCCTTGTGGAGACGAAGTCCCGCCTTCACATTGAGGATACCGTCCATCGTGTTGTGTTGCACTATCACCATGCTGAATGGGATAGATTTCGAATGGATCTAGCAATGCAAAACTGGGCATCCATGAGGCACTGTGGGCCATCAGCAGCAGCAGAATTATACTCAACCACAATCTGTAACCTCATGGCCCGGCATATCCCCCACTCTACCATTACCATCAAGCCAGGAGACCAACCCTGGTTCAATGAAGAGTGCAGGACGGCATGCCAGGAGCAGCACCAGGCATACCTCAAAATGAGGTGTCAACCTAGTGAAGCTACAACCCAGGACTACTTGCATGCCAAACTGCGTAAGCAGCATGCGATAGACAGAGCTAAGCGATCCCATAACCAACGGATCAGATCTAAGCTCTGCAGTCCTGCCACATCCAGCCGTGAATGGTGGTGGACAATTAAACAACTAACTGGAAGAGGTGGCTCCACAAATATCCCCATCCTCAATGATGGGGGAGCCCAGCACATCAGTGCGAAAGATAAGGCTGAAGCATTTGCAACAATCTTCAGCCAGAAGTGCCGAGTTGATGATCCATCTTGGCCTCCTCCTGAAGTCCCCAGCATCACAGATACCAAACTTCAGCCAATTCGATTCACTCCACGTGATATCAAGAAATGACTGAAGGCACTGGATACTGCAAAAGCTATGGGGCCTGACAACTTTCCGGCAATAGTACTGAAGACCTGTGCTCCAGAACTTGCCGTGCCCCTAACCAAGCTGTTCCAGTACAGCTACAACACTGGCATCTACCCTGCAATGTGGAAAATTGCCCAGGTATGTCCTGTACACAAAAAGCAGGACAAATCCAACCCAGCCAACTACCACCCCATTAGCCTACTCTCAATCACCAGTAAAGTGATGGAAGCTGTCATCAACAGTGCCATCAAGCGGCACTTGCTTAGCAACAACCTGCTCAGTGACGCAGCGGTTCAAGAAGGCCCAGCATCCCCCACTCTACCATTACCATCAAGCCAGGAGACCAACCCTGGTTCCGCCAGGGCCACTCAGCTCCTGACCTCATTACAGCCTTGGTTCAAACATGGACAAAAGAGCTGAACTCAAGAGGTGAGGTGAGAGTGACTGCCCTTGACATCAAGGCAGCATTTGACCGAGTATGGCATCAAGGAGCCCTAGCAAAACTGAGATCAATGGGAATCAGGGGGAAAACCCTCCGCTGGTTGGAGTCATACCTAGTGCAAAGGAAGATGGTTGTGGATGTTGGAGGTCAATCATCTGAGCTCCAGGACATCGCTGCAGGAGTACCTCAGGGTAGTGTCCTAGGCCCAACCATCTTCAGCTGCTTCATCAATGACCTTCCTTCAATCATAAGGTCAGAAGTCGGAATGTTCGCTGATGATTGCACAATATTCAGCACCATTCGCGACTCCTCAGATACTGAAGCAGTCTGTGTAGAAATGCAGCAAGACCTGGACAATATCCAGGCTTGGGCTGATAAGTGGCAAGTAACATTCAAGCCACACAAGTGCCAGGCAATGACCATCTCCAACAAGAGAGAATCTAACCATCTCCCCTTGACATTCAATGGCATTACCATCGCTGAATCCCCCACTATCAACATCCTAGGGGCTACCATTGACCGAAAACTGAACTGGAGTAGCCATATAAATACCGTGGCTACAAGAGCAGGTCAGAGGCTAGGAATCCTGAGGCGAGTAACTCACCTCCTGACTCCCCAAAGCCTATCCACAATCTACAAGGCACAAGTCAGGAGTGTGATGGAATACTCTCCACTTGCCTGGATGGGTGCAGCTCCAACAACACTCAAGAAGCTCGACACCATCCAGGACAACGCAGCCCGCGTGATTGGCACCCAATCTACAAACATTCACTTCCTCCACCACCGACACACAGTGGCAGCAGTGTATACCATCTACAAGATGCAATGCACCAAGGCTCCTTAGACAGCACCTTCTAAACCCGCGACCTCTACCAACTAGAAGGACAAGGGCAGCAAATACATGGGAACACCACCATCTGCAAGTTCCCCTCCAAGTCACACACCATCCTGACTTGGAACTATATCGCCGTTCCTTCAATGTCGCTGGGTTAAAATTCTGGAACTCCCTTCCTAACAGCACTGTGGGTATACCTACCCCACATGGACTGCAGCGGTTCAAGAAGGCAGCTCACCACCACCTTCTCAAGGGCAATTAGGGATGGGCAATAAATGCTGGCGCCCACATCCCGTGAATGAATTTTTTTTTAAATCAATCCCCTGACCAATCAGAAAAGTGTGGACAGACAAAACCTGCATATTATATATCCTTGTAAACAAATGAAACAGGGATTGGGAAAAAAACACCTTATTTTGAAATGAGATGAATTCATTAACATTGTGCTTTCCACAACAGAATTATGTTTCACATAAAATGAAAATTAAAAGTGGTGTTATACCTCTGTTAAATAATCAGAGTTTTTTAAAAAAGTATTTACAAAGTAAAATGGGATACAGCAAGTCTGTGTGATGGCTGACTCCCAAGGTTTTTCCAGGCAGTAATTAACCCCTTCTATTTGCTAAGTTGCAATGCTAGGTGAAGCCATCGTGCTGTCTTGGAGTCTTTTTTTAGTGTCAGGATTTAATTTGAGTGAATATTTACCAGCTGTACTCCCCCAGGTGACAGAAAGAATGCATGCTATGCAGATTAACCATTTCTGGGTTCTCTGGAGAAGCCACAGTAGATTTCCTTATTGCAGATGATCATGGTTTTCAGAACTGTGTGAATAGTGAAATGCAGGATTGCCCAGAGTTCTTTATCCAGCTGTGTGTGCTTTTCACATTATGGAAGGTCAAAGCTATTCTTACATGTTGCTGTACTATTTTAGCAACTGCGAAAGTACTTGTTGAACAAGCTCTTTCGAGACAATGACAACAGTGCAATATTTGTACATCAGGTAATGTAAGAAATGTTCACAGTATTGAAGATGAACCCAAAACTTCACATTCCATATCATCCTTAGGCATCAGATCAGGTAGAAAAAGCAATTTGTAACATCAAAAGAATATTGAAAAAGGTGTTTGAAGAATCAGGAGAAGATTGGGATTTAAAGGACTTCTTCTTCTTCTTCGACCTCCTTGTCTCGGGAGACAATGGGTAAGCGCCTGGAGGTGGTCAGTGGTTTGTGGAGCAGCGCCTGGAGTGGCTATAAAGGCCAATACTAGAGTGACAGACTCTGCCACAGGTGCTGCAGATAAAATTGGTCGTCAGGGCTGTTTCGCAGTTGGCTCTCTCCTTGCGCTTCTGTCTTTTTCCTGCCAACTGCTAAGTCTCTTCGACTCGCCACACTTTAGCCCTGCCTTTATGGCTGCCCGCCAGCTCTGGAGATCGCTGGCAACTGACTCCCACGACTTGTGATCAATGTCACAGGACTTCATGTCGCGTTTGCAGATGCATTTTAAAGGCTATTTGTGAAAATATCTCCTCAATTGCAGAAATACCACCTTTTGAGGCAATGACTGGCCATCAAGTGCAGCTACCAGAGCACCTTTTCTGTACACCTATGATAGGATTGTAAAAAGAGGCAGTGGGTGCAACAGTTGGTTCAACGTGTGGAGGAAATACGTAAACAGGAAGTGGCAGTAAGTGGGCAAAATCAGAAGTAGATTCAGCTGTACTTTAGCAGAATTGGAACAGTTGTAGTGTATCAAGTGGAAGATCAGATGATAGTGCAAACAGTTTGTGAAAATAAACCTTTCCAAAGTCCACATGGGAAGGGCCCTGTTTTGTACAGAAAGCAAGCCCCTCATTTTATTTAATGTAATTAGACGGTGGCAAATCAGGCACTGATAATTGACTGCACAGTAAACAGTTGAAAGCCTTTAAAAGTAACCTGAACTAAATTCATGAGAGGCTCCTGGGACTGCTAATTGTTTTCTTTATTTTTGTCTTTTGCAGGCATCCATGGGAATGCTTCTTGTCCCGTAAGCATCAATAAGCATGGGGGCTTCTACCACTCAGAGTCAGAGGCCAGAGATGGAGTAGAGGGTATAATGTGACAAGTGGTACTGCAAAGTCCCTGAGTAAAACATCACTAAGCATAACTTATAGAAGGACCTACTTGTGTATTTCTTCCAGAGGAAACTAGAAGATAAGTCAACAAGGGACTCTATTTGATAGAACATTGACAAGCATATGCTGATATGTAACAGATAAGAAACAGTGACTTGTAAGAAGTTTGAACTTTTCATTTCTCTGGGACGGCCATGAGGGCCTCTCTGGGTATTTCCCTGTATGCATGCCTGACAGTAAATGGTGTGGATTTGAAATAAAAATTGAGTCTATTTTAGTTAATACTTCAACATGGGAGGCATAGAAAATAAAGCAGACTCAATACCCGCTTCTTCTCGCAGGACCCATAAATGGAAGCTTTACATACTGATTTACAATTTGAAATTATTCCTAGTCTGTTAAACTTTGCTCTGTTTCTTTGCCATCTGCAATATGTAATCAAACACATGTTGATTTAAATCATGCAATGCTAAGAGAAATGGTCCACAATTTTACTAAGCCCAGTTGAGGTAGAGATTTAGTTTAATTATGACCTCCTTTGAAGCCAAGTCAGGAAAAGGCTGAGGATTTGAGAGCTAAGAAAGAATTAGGAGCATGGACAGGTATAGGAACATAATAAAATGTCCCTACAAGCTTCACAGGAGCATTATAAAACAAAATTTGACACTGAGCTACATAAGGAAATATTAAGACAGGTGACCAAAAGCTTGGTCAAAGAGGTAGGTTTTAAGGAGCGTCTTAAAGGAGGAAAGAGAGGTGGAGAGGTTTAGGGAGGGAAGTCCAATGCTTAGGGCCTTGGCAGTTGAAGGCACAGCCACCAATGATGGAGCTATTAAAATTGGGGATGCTCAAAAAGCCAGAATTAAAGGATATCTCAGAGGTTTGTGGGTCTGGAAGAGATTACAGAGATATGGAGGGATGAAGCCATGGAGGGATTTGAAACAAGGTTGAGAACATTAAAATTGATCTGTCACTTAACTGGGAGCCAATGTATGTCAGCGAGCACAGGGGTGGTGGGTGAACGAGACTTGGTGCAAGTTAGGACACAGACAGCAGAGTTTTGGATTACAAGGTTACAGAGGGTAGAATGTGAGAGGATGGCCAGGACTGTGTTGGAATAGTCAAGTTATGAGGTACCAAAGGCATGGATGAGGGAATGGTTTGTGGTGGGATTGAAGACAATGGCTTTGGTCTTCCCAATATTTAGTTGGAGGAAATTTCTGCTGTCCAGTACTGGATGTCAGACAAGCAGTCTGACGACTAGAGATGGTGGAGGGGATCGAGAGAAGTGGTGGTGAAGTGAAGCTGGGTATCAACAGCCTACATGTGGAAAGTAATGCTGTGTTTTCAGATTATGTCACTGAGGGGCAGCATATAGATGAGAAATAGGAGGGATCCAAGGATAGATTCTTTGGGGACGCCAGAGGTAACGGTGCAGGAGTGGGAAGAGAAGCCATTGCAAGTGATTTTCTAGCTACAGTTAGTTAGATAAGAATGGAAGCATGCAAGTGCAGTCTCACCAGCTGGGGAAAGATGGAGAAACAGTGGAGGAGGATGGTGCAGTCAACTGTTTCAACAGGATTGATATAGCGCCAATGTGGGAGTGTGATTAAACAATATGCAACCAAATTTAAAAGGGCTACTTCAAGGAATGAATAGACAAACAGGGGATTATACTTCGGAGGCAAGAGAATCCCTGATGTCATTGGAGAGCTAATTGTAGGGTTAGGAAAGGTTATGGATAATGGTAATGCTGTAATCATCCAGAACAACAAAAATTTTCAAGAACAACTGATCTCAAAGGCAATGAATTACAATACATATGGAGGCTATGTGCTGAACTTAGTTCAAAAGGGGTGAACTGGTATCGAAAACAATCAGATCCCAAATTATATATTGGACAAACAAATTAAAATCTGTTGTTCAGATATGGATTTGGATTGATGAGGTGTGAAGATATGCTCAATATATTAGCACACTGAGGATTATTTCGCAAATGTTGTAGAATTACGCTGACAACCAATTTAAGATTATCAGTCTGGCGCATTTGCACGTACTGGAAACTACATGTATTAATACACAGGGCCTTGTTCTTTGCAGACAGAAAGAATATGTACAAACATTATGCCTGTTTCAGCTAAACAAAAGAAGTGACAGCCATTCGCTGGTTTATTCCTCAGGGCACTCTCTTCTCATACAGTATAGACTTGTGGTTTTCCCTTACGTTGGTATTCTTGCGGATTGTCCTGATGAGTGCAAGATGAAAAGCTTCGACATAATGTCTCTATTTTCAGCAAGACTATGGAAATGTTTGCAATAACCAAAAGATAAGCTTAGAGGCTAAAAATAATTTTTTCTAACCTTGAGGCCAGGTGGGGAAGACCCAAGTAATTCTAATAAATTTATTAAACATTTTTTAAATATTAAAGATACTTGCACATAGTAAAACTAAGACTACGTAATATAAGCAAATTCTAAAGAGCCATATGCAGAATAAGATTAGAAACTGAACAAGTTATCAGTGAATTAATAAGGACCGAGATGGTGTGGTCTGAACACCAAACCAACCGTCAGGAGATGATCAGGAGAGTCGTGAATACAGTAAACTAATGGAGAAAAGTATGAGAAAAGATGAGATAGTTGAATACAAACTGAGAAAAGCAATGATAGTGTCACGCAGGTGCATTAAAGACTTAATGAGTTAATGTGGTACATTTTAAATAAAAATAACCAGAAGGTGTTGACATTGTTATGGCCAAGTGAGGAGGAGGGTGGGGGGGTCACAGTCACCTCTCTCACCCTTCCTCTTAACTGACCACAACAAGGTTTATCCCTTTTGTTACGGCCAGGTGAGGAGGGGGGGTCTCAGGCTCCCCTTTCGCACCTTCTCTGGTTTGACTGCAACAGGGTTTATTCTTTTTTTGTCACAGTGATTGAACTTACCACCTCAGTGAGCACTTGCTCCTGTTCCTCTAGTGTAATTGCAAAAGAACCAATCGGACAGGTTTTCTTGCATTTAAACAAGAAAGATGTAAGTTTATTATCCTTTACACTCTAAACCAGTTAAAATGACTAAAAACGCTATGCATTCACACACACAAGAGTCACACACATACAGATAGATTACAGAGGGAAAACAGGGCGGGTTCTGACTTGTTTTTTTTTAAAAGCCAGCCGGGAAACCCTGAGTCTGTTGGGAAACAGCTGTTCCCGATGTCAGCGGCTGTCAGCTGTGAAACTGACAATGATCTTTTTTGAAAGAACTGACTTTTAAAATAACTTTAAAATAGCGTTCCACTTTCTGCAACTGTGTGAGAGAGAGAGGGAACAGAAAGATGGGAGACAGAGAGCAGGGGAAACACTGAATGGGGAAGGGGGAAGAGGGAGACAGAGAGGGGGAGAGGGAGACAGATAGAGGGGAGAGAAAGTCATAGAGTCATTTACTTACGACACAGAGGGAGGCCATTCTGTCCATCAAACCTATGCTGGCTCTCCACAGAAAAATGGAGTCAGTCCCACTCCCTGGCTCAATCCCTGTAGCCCTGCAAGTCTATTTCTCTCAGGTGGCCATCCAACTTCCTCTTGATGTCATTGATAGTCTCCGTTTCCAGCACCCTTGTGGTCTGCAAGTTCCAGGTCATTACCACCCACTGCATAAAAATGTGCTTCCTCATATTCCCCCTGCATCTTTTGCACAAAACTTTCAATCTGTGTCCCCTAGTCCTAGAGTGGAGGGGGAGGGAAGAGAGAATGCGACACACACACACAGAGCGTGGGGAGAGGGAGAAAAAGAGATCAAGGTCTCTCCTGAAAGATAGACATCCATTCAGAATACTCCATATCAAGTGAGTGGGGAGAGATTGAATACGTATGCAAGCAAAAACAATGCCAGGTATGTCACTAAATCAGTTTTCACTATAGTGATGAGAAAGTAAGTCAATAGACTAGTCTTCTCATTTAAAGCTTCTTCACAAAAATGAACAGTTGTTGTTTTTATTAGTAAGATAATTTTTAATGCCTTTATCTTTGGAAATTTGCTCACCAACCCCCTGGGCTGAGCAGAATCCCAATGCGGCCCTCTGCCAAAAAGGTTGGACAACCCTTGTCTAATGCAAGGTTCCAACCGATGAAATAATATTTCTCATTTGGCATATAAGGTTTTCATGATACTTTAAAAAAAAAATCAGTCCTTGTTCTTACCACCTCTGTGAGTGTTTTACCTTTCACCTTTACTGTAATCGTGAAAGAACCAATTGGACAGGTTTTCTTGAGTTTAAACAAGAAAAAGGTTAGTTTATCATACTTAACACTCTAACCCCAATTTAAAAATAATAAAAAAGACGCTAAATAAGAATCACACGCACACAAATAGATTACAAAGTGGAAAGTAGATTTTTGATTGGATTAAAGTCCAGAAAAATTAAATACATAGTTTGAGGTTGGATGATTCAGTGATTCTCCGGATGGAGTTGTACTCTTGAAGTCTTTGGTTGGTCAAAGTGCCAAGATGGCCACTGCAATTTGCATCTGAAATACCAGGAGATTGAACTGGAGACAAAACAAGAAGCGCAGCGAAAATAATGCTTTAGCTAACTGAGTAGAATATGCAGATCATCCTTGTTAGAGGGACATTCAAAGCTATCTTGAGGCATTGCTTTGCTCAGGGTTTTCTTGAAGGCAGAATTGTAGTTGGCTCTCTTCCCCTGGTCTCCAGCTGTAGCAGTCTGTAGGCTTGGAGGGTCCACAGTCGCAGACAGTTTTCAAACTTGATGGGCTGAATTTTTCCAGCTCACCACTGATCTCAGCGGCGAGCTTCAAAAACAGTGCGGTGCATGCGTGAGATGTGCGCCACGGAGCCATCGCGCTAAATAGCACCGTGGCTCATTTACTTGGCCGGGGCCATCCAACCACCCCCAATGAATTGGAGTGGGTGGGCACTTGGTCACCGGCAACGGCGTCCAGTGCCACTGCGCAGGCACCGGTGCCATTTTATATGGGCTTAGAGCCCTTACAGGCATTTTTAATGCAACAGTGCATTTTACAATATTCAAAATAATTGCAGAAATCTTTCCAGCCCCTCTCCCACACCTCTGATAGCCTTACCAATCATTCCAGCCCCTCTCCCCGCGCAAAATCTGACCTTTCCTCCCCAAAGTTCAGAAACTTTTACCTTTACCCCTTCCCTGCACCCCCTCAACCAATCAGGTAAGTTATTACCCTCTCCCCCTTCCCACACTGAAATACTTTTCTCCTCCTCCCTCCCCACCCGTGTCCCACATCAGATCTTCACTCAGAGATCGGATGGCGCAGGAGTGCCAGCTACCAACGGGAATATGGAAGCAGGATGGCTGGTGCGACGAGATAAGTAATTATTCCTTGATTTTAATAAATTAGCATATTGTAACAATGGTCCGTTGCCGGGTGGGTGGGGGGCACCACAAGGCCTTGCTGTCGCCGATAATATTGGACGGGGCCTTCCCAGTATCGAAGCCTATGACAGGCCTCTCTCAGAGGCATTTTCCGGGCCCCTGTGCCACGACCCCGACGTCGGGGGGCTGATAAAATCCAGCCCGATGTTTTCTGGGGAGAGAGAGAAAGGGGAGCACGCAGCCTTCTCTGCTGCTTCATACTCAGTTACTGCTTGTCTTCTGTGAGTGCAACAAAACCTCCATTGTTTTCAGAGATGGACAGATGGTCACATGATTCTCTCAATCCCCTTTGTTTTAAATGAGGTCCAAAGTCTAAAACCCAAAACCTCTCTTCGGTGGGGTTGTCAGTGTTTACCGCCTGGAGGGACGTCTCCACTTATGAATGCCTCAAGATAGCTATGAATGTCCTGCTATTGTGGATGATCTGCATAATCTACGCAGTTAATCAAAGCATTGTTCTGGCTGGGCTTCTCGTTAGATTTTTGTCTCCAATTCAATCTCCTGGTATTTCAGTTGCAAACTGCAGTGGCCATCTTGACTGCTAATTTTTTTTTAAGTTAACTGCAGGATTTTGTTCCAATAAACATCTAATGTAAGTTTCCAAATGATGAAATTAATATTTCTCATCTGGCACATGGGGTTTTCCTGACAACATATTATCACACTAGCCAGATGTTATTAATGCTATAAATGCTACAACACACAAAAGCTCACTGGGTACTTGAACTTCTAGCTTTAACCAGCATAAACAGATTAGTACCACTCTGAGTGAAGAAAGACTGAGAGGTCAGTGATACAATAATCAGACGGGACTCTGGGTGGAGAGAGATTGAGGGGTCAGTGATACAATAATCAGACGGGACTCTGGGTGGAGAGAGATTGAGGGGTCAGTGATACAATAATCAGACTGGACTCTGGGTGGAGAGAGACTGAGGGGTCAGTGATACAATTGTAAGGGTGAGGGCCTGCCCCGGTACCCAAAAACACCTAGAGAGTCAGATGTCTTGTTCAAACAAGTGATCTTTTGAGAGTCATAGAGTTACACAGCACAGAAACAGGCCCATTGTGTCCGTGCCGGCCATCAAGCACCTAACTATTCTAATCCCATTTTCCAGCACTTGGCCCGTAGCCTTCTATGCTATGGTGTTTCAAGTGCTCATCTAAGTATTTCTTAAATGTTCTTAAATTTCTTAAAGGTGTGCATTCCAGATTCCAACCACCCTCTGGGTGAAAAAAAATGTCCTCAAATTCCCTCTAAACTTTCTGCCCCTTACCTTAAATCTATGTCCCCTGGTTATTGACCCCTCTGCTAAGGGGAAAAGTTTCTTCCTATTTAACCTATCAATACCCCTCATAATTTTGTATACCTCAATCATGTCCCCCGTCAGCCTCCACTGTTCTAAGGAAAACAACCCTAGATTTTTCAGTCTTCATAGCTGAAATGCTCCAGCCCAGGCAACATCCTGGTGAATCTCCTCTGCACCCTCTCCAGTGCAATCACATCCTTCCTATAGTGTGGTGCCCAGAACTGTATACAGTACTCCAGCTGTGGCCTAACTAGCATTTTATACAGCTCCATCGTAACCTCCCTGCTCTTATATTCTGTGCCTCGGCTGATAAAGGCAGGTATCCCATATGCCTTCCTAACCACCTTATCTACCTGTGCTGCTGCCTTCAGTGATCTATGGACTTTTACACCACGATACCTCTGACCTTCTGTACTTCCTAGGGTCCTACCATCCATTGTATATTCCCTTGCCTTGTTAGTCCTCCCAAAATCCATTACCTCACACTTCTCAGGATTAAATTCCATTTGCCACTGCTCCGCCCATCTTACCAGCCCATCTATATCGTCCTGTAATCTAAGGCTTTCCTCTTCACTATTTACGACACCACCAATTTTCATGTCATCTGTGAACTTACTTATCATACCTCCTCATTCACGTCTAAATCATTAATGTACATTACAAACATACAAGTAGAAGTCCCACTCTCACGAATTATTGTAGGCATTCTGCTAGTACATTCCAGTAGTCATTTTATACAGTTTTACAGGAGGTTTACTTGATAAACTGTTTCTCAATTACATCATCTCCCATCTATTGCCTTCCCTGATCTTATCGTGCCTTGGTTATCTTAGTCACCTTGTCAATCTCGTGATTACCCCATTCATAAGATTCTGAGGCTATTCATAGGATTTGGGTGTCTCCCTCCTGAGCTCGTTACCTTCTTATTAGATATTCGTATAATTCAGGTGTCTCCCTCCTAGCCTTGTTACTTTCTGATTAGGTATTCATATAATTCATGTGTCCAGCAGGCAAGATTTCTCAAGTTACAGGGACCTAAGTTGTGCCAAGTATCCCATGGTTCCCTATGCCAGTCTTCCCTACAGACCCCCCTTTTGGCCCTTGGCTAACACTTAGCCCAAGGCAGCCATTTACCCTCGGATCCTCAGCCTGTCGAATAATCCGGGGATCCTACCGGTTTCAATGAGCTTCGGATCATTCCCTAGCATCCTCTTACGACCTCACCTGTATCCTAGTGACCAGGCTTAATCTAGGATTGATACTTCATATTATTCTACATAAATTAGAGCAATTTTAGTCAAGCCTGCACTACTCCCGGGGTATACCAGTTCAGTCCCCGCTTTTGTCCCTAGGCTACTAGCAAGATGGCCAACTAATGCTAAGTGCTCCTTGCTCCATCACTGTTGGCCAGAATGGTGGTTAGATTTTCACGGTCACATTTTCTAAATTATGTCTAACATCTCAAATTAGGTGCCAAGGTACAACATTCAACCATAAGTCTGATAGCAATTAGCAACTGCACCACCCCCAGTACATGGGAAGTACAAGGTGTCCACCCCTGTCCCAAACCGTCTCCCAACACGATGCATCTTCCAGTTCGGCTACCACATCCTCTCCCAGTTGCTTGACCTCCTTTTGGATTCGGTGATACTGCTTTGTTGCTGTCCAGGCCGCTTCCCTCACCTTCAGTAGATGTTCCAGCAGTTTAGGGATTCACTTCCCCTTGGGAAGCAGGTATCTCAACGAGTCCTCCATTAGATCATCGGTTATGCTCATCCACTCCCGACTTGGAGGCCGGATGTGAGTTATCTCTGAATATCCAATTGTCGTTGGGGCCCTGGGCTGGAAGCAGAAACTCGAGTTGATCATTGGGCAGTGGATGTGTTTCTTCTTCTTCTTCTTTGGCCTCCTTGTCTCGAGAGACAATGGGTAAGTGCCTGGAGGTGGTCAGTGGTTTGTGAAGCAGCGCCTGGAGTGGCTATAAAGGCCAATTCTAGAGTGACAGGCTCTTCCACAGGTGCTGCAGATAAAATTGGTTGTCGGGACTGTTACACAGTTGGTTCTCCCCTTGCACTTCTGTCTTTTTTCCTGCCAACTGCTAAGTCTCTTGGACTCACTATACTTTAGCACTTTATGGCTGCCCGCCAGCTCTGGCGATCACTGGCAACTGTTTCCCACGACTTGTGATCAATGTCACAGGACTTCATGTCGCGTTTGCAGACGTCTTTAAAGCGGAGACATGGACGGCCGGTGGGTCTGATACCAGTGACGAGCTCGCCGTACAATGTGTCCTTGGGGAGCCTGCCATCTTCCATGCCGCTCACATGGCCAAGCCATCTCAAGCGCCGCTGGCTCAGTAGTGTGTATATGCTGGGGATGTTGGCCGCCTTGAGGACTTCTGTGTTGGAGATACGGTCCTGCCACCTGATGCCATTCTCTGGAGGCAGCGAAGATGGAATGAATTGAGACGTCGCTCTTGGCTGACATATGTTGTCCAGGCCTCGTTGCTGTAGAGCAAGGTACTGATGACACAGGCTTGATACACTCGGACTTTTGTGTTCTGTGTCAGTGCGCCATTTTCTCACACTCTCTTGACCAGTCTGGACATAGCAGCAGATGCCTTTCCCATGCGCTTGTTGATTTCTACATCGAGAGACAGGTTGCTGCTGATAGTTGAGCCTAGGTAGGTGAACTCTTGAACCACTTCCAGAGCGTGGTCGCCGATATTGATGGATGGAGCATTTCTGACGTCCTGTCCAACAATGTTCATTTCCTTGAGGCTGACGGTTAGGCCAAATCTGTTGCAGGCAGACGTAATCCTGTCAATGAGTCTCTGCAGGCACTCTTCAGTGTGAGATGTTAATGCAGCATTGTCAGCAAAGAGGAGTTCCCTGATGAGGACTTTCCGTACTTTGGTCTTTGCTCTTAGACTGGCAAGGTTGAACAACCTGCCACCTGATCTTGTGTGGAGGAAAATTCCTTCTTCTGAAGACTTGAACGCATGTGAGAGCAGCAGTGAGAAGAAGATCCCAAACAGTGTAGGTGTGAGAATACAGCCCTGTTTCACACCACTCAGGATAGGAAAGGGGTCTGATGAGGCGCCGCTATGCTGAATTGTGCCTTTCATATTGTCATGGAATGAGGTGATGATACTTAGTAGCTTTGGTAGACATCCGATCTTTGCTGGTAGTCTGAAGAGACCACGTCTGCTGACGAGGTCAAAGGCTTTGGTGAGATCAATGAATGCAATGTAAAGGGGCATCTGTTGTTCGCGGCATTTCTCCTGTAGCTGGCAAAGGGAGAACAGCATGTCAATGGTGAATCTCTCTGCTCGAAAGCCACACTGTGCCTCAGGGTAGACATGCTCAGCCAGCTTCTGGAGCCTGTTTAAAGCGACTAGAGCAAAGACTTTCCTCACTATGCTGAGGAGGGAGATTCCACGGTAGTTGTTGCAGTCACCGGGGTCACCCTTGTTCTTATAGAGGGTGATGATATTGGCATCGCGCATGTCCTGTGGTACTGCTCCCTCGTCCCAGCGCAGGCAAAGCTGTTCGTAGAGTGCTGAAAGTATAGCAGGCTTGGCACTCTTGATTATTTCAGGGGTAATGCTGTCCTTCCCAGGGGCTTTTCCGCTGGCTAGAGAATCAATGGCAACACTGAGTTCCGATTTTGTTGGCTGTACCTCCAGCTCATCCATGACTGGCAGAAACTGGGCTGCATTGAGGGCGGTCTCAGTGACAACATTTTCCTTGGAGTACAGTTCTAGGTAGTGCTCCACCCAGCGGTCCATTTGCTTGTGTTAGTCAGTGATTGTGTCCCCTGATTTAGATTTGAGGGGGGCGATCTTCCTGATGGTTGGCCCAAAAGCTCTCTTAATGCCATCTTACATTCCTCTGATGTTTCCGGTGTCGGAGGCCAGCTGAATATGACTGCATAGGTGTTGCCAGTAGTCATTTGCACAGCGCCTGGCTGTTCTTTGTGCAGCGTTTCTGGCTGCTTTAAGTGCGACGGATGTTAACTCGCTGGGGACTTTCTTGTAGTTCAACAGTGCAATGCGCTTAGCGGCTATGACAGCTTCCATCTCTTCAAAGTGAGATTGAAATCAGTCTGCATTCTGCTTCACACGTTTGCCATAGGTGGTTATTGCTGAGTCATAGATGGTCATTGCTGAGTCATAGATGGCGTCTCTGATGTGGGCCCACTTGGTCTCTGCGTCCCATGTGGGAGTGTTTTGAAGGGCTTTTTCAAGTGATTTAGAAACTTACGTAACAGCTGTGGATAAGAAATTCTGTTAGTGTTGATGCGTGGGCAGCCCTTCTGCTTGGAGTGATGCAGCTTCTTTGGTTTGAGTCTAACCTTGCTGCACACCAGGGAGTGGTCGGTGTCGCAGTTCGCACTGTGGAAGTTGCGTGTGATTTGAACGCTGTTTAAAGAGGCTCGCCTTGTGACTATGATGTGATCTTGGGTGCCTCCAAGAAACCTGGTGACAGGGTTTAGTATGAAAGAATGAGTTGGTGATGCAGAGGTTGTGATAGGTACACAACTCAAGCAGTCTCAGTCCATTCTCATTTATCCTTCCAATGCCATAGTGTCCAAGGCAGGAGGGCCATGAGTCATGGTCAGCCCCAACCCTGGCATTAAAGTCCCCCAGCAGGAACAGATGTTCGGTATTGGGGATGCTACTAATGGTGTTATGGAGTTCCTCGTAGAACTGGTCTTCAGCTTCAGGTGGGGAGCAGTATTACTGTACTGGTATTGAGGTTTGCTGGTGGTCACGCAGTATTTCCCTTCTCCACAGTATGCCACCTGCGTCAGTTCATGTCAGGCACTGGAAATTTCAAGGGTACAGTTTATGGTGGTATTAAAACCATGCGCAGCTCTCGTCCTGTCCCTATGGGATGTGGACAGACAACATTTTTCCTACACCCAGCCAGCAAGATCTCGCAAAGAGGGAATCTCTCTGTTTCACGTATTTGGGTGCGGAGTAGTACTTTGGCCAATTGCTATCTCCCATGATCTCTTTATTCTCTACCCTCAGAAGGGTTTGGATGTCCATGGTTCTTTAGTATTTTGCTAGCATGTTGGTTAAATTCAAATCTAACTTAAAATTCCATTTAAACATTGCTTTGCTCAATATGATTTAGATGTCAGCAAGCTCATTATAGCTAACAGGTGTAATTCATTAATAAATACCAACTGACTCTACACAATCATTCTAGCAATTCAATTTTTTTTAAATTAAGTGTTACAATTGGATCAGTGAATCTGGCTATGCAGTTCAGCCATAAAGTTAGCCAATGTGCTCATGTACACTTAAAGGAATCTAACATCCTCTCTAGTTCATGATACAAATAATGAACAGATTACCCAAAACGGGACCCTGCAGTCAAAATTCACATTGGTTAGACAATTTAATAACAAATAACTCGAATAGAACTTAGTCCAACAGATAGAATAGGGGTTATAAAGTTAGAACTACAGTGGATGATATTGACACTAGATTTATGCATGACTGCTTTACATATAAAGGGAACCTTCATTCCACACTTGCAACTTCAGGCACTGCTGTTCCCCATTCCCAACTACCCTGAGCTACTCCTTAGGCATACTAGTTTGTTAACCATATCATTTAACGTTCCACGCTCCCAACCGCAATTGGCATCGCTTAGTTCTTATAGAACAGGCCTTGTTGGGTCCCCCAGTCAACCGACTTGGTTCCTTCCGTGATTCCATTTGCCAGACATATCAGCAGTACTGCGTTTTTCATGGTGCTGTAAAGAGAGAACACAGCAGATGTCAGTCACCAGTTCATCCTTATTATTCTTTGCGTTTCCATACTCCTTGATCTGTGTCCAGTGTTTCCACCAGCCTTTCCCTTCCACATCCACATGTACAAGTGTTGCTGGTCATCAGCACCTCGGAAGGTCCTTGTCAGCGAGATGCTAAGCCTGGTTTTGCAGGTAGGACCCTAACAATCACTTGATCCCCTACCCCTGGCAACTTTTCCCTGTCCTTTAGAATAACTTCCAAGTTCTGATGTTCCCTATTTAACCACATTTGAATTGCATCTCCTGTAACTTGCTGCAAAAGTTTGAAAGGTTAAAACTGGGTTTCTGAGACTTCTACAATACTCCGGACTTATCTTTATATTTGGAAACAAACTGGAGCTTCATGCCCAGTTGCCAATAGTTTGTGCCAGTATGTCTTAGTTTTAAAATCACACTGAAAATCACAAATTCAAGCACACAAACATCACACACTCAAATAAAATAAATAAATCCCCCCAACACACACACACAGAAAAGAGTAGCATGTGCGTTTAAAGGAAGGGAAACAGAAAGAAATCAATTACTCAACGATCCCAGTTCTCCTTTCTTCAAATGTCTTGCACCAACGATAATTAGAAACTAAAGTAAAAAGATAAACTCTCACCAAGGAGACAAACTCCAAGAGGTTATGCAGCAGTCTTCCACAGTCATTCTTTGATGAGTATTCTGAACTAGCTGATATGCGTCACCTTTTCTGAGGCCCATAACCCTAGTTACACAAGTCTTCATTTCATCCCAGGTGCCTTGAGCCATTCTCCCTTCCTCTGGTAGGGCTGAGTAAATCCCTGAGCTTAATGCATGGTCTACCCTGGTCTCACACTGTGACTGTAAAACCCAGTAGGCGGCCTTAACATAGTCTCGCTCCTGCCCAGGCACAGTGGCGCAGTGGTTAGCACCGCAGCCTCGCAGCTCCAAGGACCCGGGTTCGATTCCGGGTACTGCCTGTGTGGAGTTTGCAAGTTCTCCCTGTGTCTGCGTGGGTTTTCTCCGGGTGCTCCGGTTTCCTCCCACAAGCCAAAAGACTTGCAGGTTGATAGGTAAATTGGCCATTATAAATTGTCACTAGTATAGGTAGGTGGTAGGGAAATATAGGAACAGGTGGGGGTGTTTGGTAGTAATATGGGACTAGTGTAGGATTAGTATAAATGGGTGGTTGATGTTCGGCACAGACTCGGTGGGCCGAAGGGCCTGTTTCAGTGCTGTATCTCTAATCTAAAAAACCTCTGCTTCAACAATCTCTTGTCTGCCTCCCTTTTTTCCCCTTCCCTCGATACATCCACAATATATGCCTTCAGGAACTCCACTTTCCCAGCCCGCCAACCTGTCTCTTCTATTTGTCTGGATTGTTCCTCCCCTCGTTTCTCCCTTTCTTTTTGTAATTGACTCTTTGTCCTGTCAACTATGGCACACCTATCGTCCTTCTCTTTCCTTAATTTACCTCAATTCTAACTCCGACTGCCTACACTTTTCCTCTTGCTGCTTACACTTAGCCTGATAAGCCAACAACCAGACTGCTTTCATTTGTCTGGCTTTACATGTGGACCCCTGCATCTACTACTCTGCCTTACTGACAGGGTCATCCGAAATTTGTACAATCCGGACCCACCCTATAAATTTCACTACCACCAAACAAAGCAAGTTAGAAAGCAATGCTTCCTAATAACTTAAATACTCATCTTTATGATAGCTTCTTCTAGCTTCTTCTTTTAACTTACACCAATTTAATACAACTTCACTCAGAGACGCTTTACCATTCAATAACTTCCGAACGCAAAAAAGAGACCAAACACCAACATAGACTTACACACACACACACAAGTTTTTCTTCTTTTGTCCTTTCAACAGCATTTTAGACTACTGTGGTACTTCCAATGTAGTTTCTACCAATCGTTTTCTGAAACTTGTTTCTATCTCTGGATTTGTTTCAGGACTTGCTGTTAATTTGTTTCTGCTTTTCGGAATGTTTGTGGGCTCGCTGACAAGAGTCCCATATAAGAATTGATTATGATCATAATTGCCTTATCCTTACACCCTTTCTTTTGCCCCTTCCACCATGCTCTTTGTACTTCTGGGGGGTCATTAGATTTCCACCAACCTTTTTTCATTTTACTAGTCAAATTTTCACATTCATCTGCTATAAACCTGGTAAGGGACACCCCCCACCTGGTCCCCAATCTAGGCCTTCTGCACTATTGGTCACACTGTCAGAGTGTGGTCTGCCCAAGCGTTATTGACCTGCGAGATACCCTTTAAATCCCCTACACGGTATATGGACCTACAGGATACCCTTTAAATTCCCTGCGCAGCTCGACCTCATGTGAAGGTTTGCTTTGTGGTCTCTCTCAGTGCGGTCTCCTGCGCGGTAGCGGCTTTCGGGAACCTCTAAATCCACTGCGCGGCTTCACTTACTTTGCGTTGCGGCTTTCTCAGCGAGGCTTTCTGCCCGGTTCTCTCAACTCATGACCTAATACCCTGGCGCGTGCTTAGATCGCTTGGCACTCAAGTCTCCAGGCGTTGGTTCTTTGATATCCATTTAAAGTATCAGTCCTGCGACTGTGAGGTAGACCTTTTCCAACTGGCGCGGTCCCAATGTGGTATATCCTGCCAACTACGCCAAATATAAGGGTGAGGGTTTGCCCAGGTACCCAAAAACGCCTCAAGAGTTGGATGTCTTGTTCAAACGGGCAATCTTTCATTACGAGTATACAAAGAGAAGTCCTGCTCTCACGAATGATTGTAGGCATTCTGCTAGTACATTGTTCCAGTAGTCATTTTATACAGTTTTACCGGAGGTTTACTTGATAAACTGTTTCTCAATTACATCATCTCCCATCTATTGCCTTCCCTGATCTCATCCTGCTTTGGCTATATTATTCACCTTGTCAACCTCTTGATTATGCTATTCGTAGGATTCTGAGGCTATTCATAAGATTCGGGTTATAACAACAAGAAATGCTGGAAATACTCAGTCGGTCTGGCAGCATCTGTGGAGAGAGAAGCAGAGTTAACGTTTCAGGTCAGTGACCCTTCTTCAGATTCGGATGTCTCCCCCCCTGAGCTCACTACCTTCTGATTAGGTATTCATATAATTCGTGTGTCTAGCAGGCAAGCTTTCTCAAATTACAGGGACCTAAGTTATGCCAAATATCCCAATGGTTCTCTATGCCAGTCTCCCCTACATGATAATCAGACTGGACTCTGGGTGGAGAGAGACTGAGAGGTCAGTGATACAATAATCAGACTGGATCTGCGTGCAGAGAGCCTGAGGGGTTAATGATACAGTTGTCAGACCAGACTCTGGGTAGAGAGAGACTGAAGGGTCAGTGATACAGTAATCAGGCCAGACTCTGGGTGGAGAGAGACTGAGGGGTCAGTGATACAATAATCAGACTGGATTCTGAGTGCAGAGAGCCTGAGGGGTTAGTGATACAGTAGTCAGACCAGACTCTGGGTGGAGAGAGACTGATGGGTCAATGATACAATAATCAGACTGGACTCCGGGTGGGGAGAGACACTGATTTAAGGTCATTGGCAGAAGAATCAAAGGCAACATGAGGAAAAACTTTTTTACGCAGTGAGAGGTGAGGAACGTGAATGCGCTGCCTGAGAGTGTGGTGGAGGCAGATTCAATTATGACTTTCAAGAGGGAATTGGATAATTATCTGAAGCAAAGTAATTGCAGAGCTGTTGGGAAAGGGCAGGGGAGTGGGATTGATTGGATTGCTCTTGGGGGGGGGGGGGCCAGCATGGACATGATGGGCTGAATGGCCTACTTCTATGCTGTTTCCATTTGATGATTCTATTCTAGGACTCTATATGTTTAGAACTTTTCCTGATGGGTCTCTATGTGAGTATCTGGCTGTACCAGTAATCTCATGTTTACTGTGTGTAGTGGGTTGTGTAATATAATTAAAGATCAGTAAACTGGCTCATTGTTTCCTTGTTTTCAGGTTTGTTTAAAGAGGTCGGGATACAGATTATCCTGTAAAAATCCAATATATATATTGTAGCAGGATGATTGAGGGCCAGTATGTCAACCGCAGTCTGATGAGGTCCCTGGTCCCTGAGTAAGGGTATGACCCCTTTAAGAACCTCCCCTTTAAGTATAATTGCGTTTGTAGTGGAAGCACGGAGTGGGAGGAGACTTTCCCCAGCCAGGTGAACATAAAAGGGAAAGTTCAGGAGAAGTAAGACTTGAGAGAGGCTGGGAGTTGAGGAACTAAAAGACTGGCGTGGCGTGGCTATAGTAGGAATCTGTAACACATGGTGGCAAATGGGTTTGAGTTCTAATAGAAAAAGACCGACCCAATGGAGGAAATATTGACAGAATTGGCGCAGACCAGACAAGCTCTGCAAGAGCCTCATGGGACTGCATAAGAGAAGACTACCCAGATCCTTGAGACCTAGCAGGAGACCACTCAACTTCTAGTGAACCAGGTTGCCCAGAGTTGAGTAGAGATCATGGAATTGAAACAGTGGCATAGGCAGGTGGAGGGGCAGGTATCCCCTTTCCAACCTTACAGGCCAGTGTAATGCTGCAGAATATGACTCCAGAGGATGATGTGCAGGCATACCTCTTGGCTTTTGAAAGAAGTGCTGAGCGGGAGAAGTAACCATATCACCAATACGTTGGCATCGTGGTGTCCTTCTTAGTGGGCAATGCTCAGGAAGCCTACTTTGACCTGGAACCACAGGCAGCAGCCAGTTACCCGCAGTTGAAGATGGAGATGCTCATCAGGTGTGGCGTCCCCTTAACTGTGTGGATGCAGAGGTTCAATACCTAAACTTAACAAGAAGGCAAGGTGCCCTGGTCTCAGTTGTTTGATTTGATACATATGACCAAACAGCAGCTTCAAACTGCCACCAACTCTGCTACAAGGGTCATGGAGTTGTTGGTAATGGACTGCGATCTACAAGCACTTTCATCCCAGGTTAGGAAGTGTATTGCCCAAGAGTTGATTATCCTGGGTGCATAAGACTCTGGGGGAGGGGAGGAATAACAGGGTGTTGAAGAGCAGTGAAGGGACTTATAAGAGCGGCCCATGTATCGACAAATCCTAGGAAAAACAGGAAACCAGCAAAATGCATCGGTGTTACTGATGAAATGAGTAGGGTCATGCACTGGTATACTGCCCAAGCCAAGAGGAGCTCATGCAATGCGGTCTCGGGGATACCAGGAATACCAATGGGGATTACTTGAGTTAGGTCGTGCAGCTTCAAGAAGCTGCTCACTCATTCCTAGAAACAATAAGCGTGAATGGAAAGGAGGTGACAACCCTTACTGACTTGAAATATAGAAACATAGAAGATAGGAGCAGGAGTCAGCCATTCGAGCCTGCTCTGTCATTCATTATGATCATGGCTGATCATCCAACTCAGTAGCCTATTCCGGCTTTCGCCCCATACCCTTTGATCCCTTTAGACCCAAGAGCTATATATAACTCCTTCTTGAAAACATACAATGTTTTGGCCTCAACTGCTTTCTGTGGCAGTGAATTCCATAGGCTCACCACTCTCTCTGGGTGAAGAAATTTCTCCTCATCTCAGTCCTGAAAAGTTTACCCCTTATCCATAGACTATGACCCCTGGTTCTGGACTCCCGCACCATCTGGAACATCCTTCCTGCATCTACCCTGTCAAGTCCTGTTAGAATTTTATAGGTTTGTATGAGACCACCTCCGCCCCCCCCCCCCACTCTTCTGAACTCCAGCGAATATAATCCTAACGGACTCAATCTCTCCTCATACGTCAGTCCCACCATCCCAGGAATCAGTCGGGTAAACCGTCACTGCACTCCCTCTATAGCAAGAACATCCTTCCTCAGATAAGGAGACCAAAACTGCACACAATATTCCAGGTGTGGCTTCACCAAGGCCCTGTGTAATTGCAGCAAGACAGCCCTGCTCCTGTACTCGAATCTTCTCGCTATGAAGGCCAACATACCATTAGCCTTTTTTACCGCCTGTTGCACTTGCATGCTTACCTTGAGCAACTGGTGTACGAGAACACCCAGGTCTCGCTGCATATTCCCCTCTCTCAGTTTATAGCCGTTCAGGTAATAATCTGCCTTCCTGTTTTTGCTACCAAAATGGATAACCTCACTATTATCCACATTTTACTGCATCTGCCATGCATTAGCCCAGTCATTCAACTTGTCCAAATCACCCTGAATCCTCTCTGCATCTCCTCACAACTCACCCTCCCACCCAGTTTTGTGTCATCTGCAAATTTGGAGATATTACATTTAGTTCCCTCATCTAAATCATTAATGTATATTGTGAATATCTGCGGTCCTAGCACCGATCCCTGTGGTACCCCACTAGTCACTGCCTGTCAGTCGGAAAAAGACCCATTTATCCCTACTCTTCGTTTCCTGTCCACCAACCAATTTTCTATCCATCGCAATACAGTACCCCCAATCCCATGCGCTTTAATTTTACATGCTAATCTCTTATGCGGGACTTTGTCAAAAGTCTTCTGAAAGTCCAAATAAACCACATCCACTGGTTCCCCCTCATCAACTCTACTAGTTACATCCTCGAAGAAGTCTAGTAAATTTGTCAAGCATGATTTCCCTTTTGTAAATCCATGCTGACTCTGCCCAATTCTATCATTGTTCTCTTAAGTGCTCTGCTATAAAATCTTTGATAATGGACTCTAGAATTTTCCCCACTACCGATGTCAGGCTGACTGGTCTATAATTCCCTGCTTTCGCTCTACCTCCCTTTTTAAATACTGGGGTTACATTAGCTACCCTCCAATCTGTAGGAACTGTTCCAGAGTCTATAGAATCTTGGAAGATGACCACCAATGCATCCACTATTTCTAGAGACACTTCCTTAAGTACTCTGGGATGCATACCATCGGGCCCTGGGGACTTATCGGCATTCAATCCCATCATTTTCTCTAACACCATTTCTCTACTAGTACTGATTTCTTTCAGTTCCTCTCTCTCACTAAGTGTTCCCCAACATTTCTGGTATGATATTTGTGTCCTCCTTTGTGAAGACAGAACCAAAGTATGCATTTAGTTGGTCAGCTATTTCTTTGTTCCCCATAATAAATTCCCCTGTTTCTGACTGTAAGGGACCTACGTTTGTCTTCACCAATCTTTTTCTCTTCACATACCTATAGAAACTTTTACAGTCATTTTTTATGTTCCCCGCAAGCTTGCTCTTGTACTCTATTTTCCCCTTCTTAATCAATCCCTTGGTCCTCCTTTGCTGAATTCTAAACTGCTCCCAATCCTCAGGTCTGTTGTTTTTCCTGGTAAATTTATATGCCTCTTCCTTGGATCTAATGCTATCTCTAATTTCCCTTGTAAGCCATGGTTTGGCTACCTTTCCTGTTTTATTTTTGCGCCAGACAGGGATAAACAATTGTTGCAGTTCATCCATGCACTCTTTAAATGTTTGCCATTGCCTATCCACCGTCATCCCTTTAAGTAATGTTTCCCAATCCGTCATGGCCAACTCGCGCCTCATACCTTCGTAGTTTTCTCTACTAAGATTCAGGACTCTGAATCTAGTAAAGGAAAGTGGAGTAACCCTGGTTTCCTCAACTATAGTGCAGCTTTCAGGTCTAGATCATGGGAATAATGTACATACTTGGGAAGTATTTATTACCCCACTGCCTGGATCAAGGTGGAAGTGAAGGGAAGTCGAGGTTGGGATCGTACCCAAGTTTCCTCAGTGTCCAATACTGGGGAGGGATCTCCTAGAGTTTAATACCCTGATCCGAGGGAACGGAGGGGCTCTAGATGCCCTTCAAGAAAGGGGCAGGTTGAGAGCCTCTCCAAGTGTTTCCCTTTTCAGATCCCGTGTTGTATCAAGAAAAGCCAGATAATTAAAGAGGAGGAGGGGTAGAAGGCAATCTGCCTTGAGGCAGAACTCTAACACAAATCTTCAAAGTTTTTGCAGAGCATGACAAGATGACAGCTAATTGACCACCCAGGAAGCTCCACACTGCCAGTTATGGCTAAAGCTGGCTGGTCTGATGACGATTTGAAGAGCTGGAGGAAGCCAACAAAAATCCACAGAAAGTGGAAGAAGAACTTCAGGAACTGTGGGATAAAATGAGCCATGTGAAGTGTGGCAACTCCACTCTGAGTTCCACCTCCAGACTTACATAAGTGGGTACTGAATATGGAGGGAAAAGTATCCACCCTTTTCAATGAAAGGGATAAAATGAAGATGAAATTCAAAAGTGAAGAGCAAAAGTCAAACGATCTGAACTTAAGTTGGTTTGATGCCGAACAGACTGCAAGTGATACAGAGCAAATAAAGGACCTGACAGATTTGAAAAGACTGATAACTAGACAATGATAAAATTAGAGATAATGCTGGAAATAGTGATTGAAGTCCCAATTGAAGCAGTTGAAGGTGACTCACTGCAGACTGAGGATGAGTACAGTCAGCTTGAGCAAAAGTGTAAGATCAATTATTCAGCTCTCCAGAAAAGATTGATGAGCAATCTTAAGAAGCCCATGGAATGACCCACAACATTAGACAGATATCCATCAGCTAAAATAAATTGCATATGAGAGATTGTGTATCATCTGGATGAAAATGGGCAACGAAATGGTCCTGACACAATTTCCCGCACTAATGGTAGTCTCGGCCACTCTGGGGAGGTGGTACTGTCACAAAAAAAAGGACCTCCAATGCACATTCAGGTAACTCCTGACCACGGGAATGCAGATGCCTCTTTCGTGTATACTATCCTGTGGCGTTTGGGAGGGGTGCGGGGTATGTGTAGCAGGGTGGTTAAGGGCAGGTACGTCATCCACAGGCTAATGAAGGCATTGGTCCCTGAGTGAGGGTATGGCCCCTCTAAGAACTTTTGCTGCAAAGATAATTGCACCTGGAGTTGGGGGGGTGGGGGGGGTGGGGGAGACTTCCCCAGCCAGATGATAATAAAAGGGAAATTCAAGGGAAATGAAGGTTAAAGGAGGCTGGAAGTTGTGTTAAAAGACTTATTGAGTGGCCTGGCTTTGTGATGTGTGCATTAAAAGGTGATTGGGCTTTGGATTGATCAAGGATTACAGTTTGTAAAAGAAAGAAAGCTCCAGGATGGTAGGACTCTGCAATAATATTTAGTCTATTTTAGGTGGCAAAAAGCCAAACCTGTTTTAGGATAGATCCTCTCGAATTGCTAACTCTGTGTCTGAAGGACTCAAGGTTTTCATCAAAACCTAAACACACATGAAAATACTCAACTGGAGGAGGGCTAATTTCAGTGAGTTGAAAGCGGATCAGGCCCAGGCAGATTCCAATCAAAGATTGTTAGATAAAACAGTAAATGAGCAATAGGAGGCCTTCAAAGAAGAACTAATTAAGGTACATACTAGACACATACCCATGGGGCGGGGTGGGTGGGGGAAGGAAAAGACGGGCATCCAAAGCTAGAGCTCCCTAGATGCCGACTAAAAAATTAATGAAAAAGAACATGGAGGCTTGATAAATGTTAAGCTCAATACAGTAGAGAATTGAGCTGAAAGCATAAAGTACAGAGAAGAATAGCAAGGAAATAAGAGGGGCAAAGAGTGAGCATCAGAATACATTAGTGGCTAAACATAAAAGGGATCCCAAAATTCTTATAAGCACGTGGGCGGCACAGTGATTAGCACCGCAGCCTCACAGCTCCAGCGACCCGGGTTCAGTTCTGGGTACTGCCTGTGTGGAGTTTGCAAGTTCTCCCTGTGACCGCGTGGGTTTCCGCTGGGTGCTCCGGTTTCCTCCCACAGCCAAAGACTTGCAGGTGGATCGGTAAATTGACCATTGTAAATTGCCCCTAGTGTAGGTAGGTAGTAGGAGAATTGAGGGAAGGTGGGGATGTGGTAGGGAATATGGGATTAATGTAGGATTAGTATAAATGGGTGGTTGATGGCCGGCACAGACTCAGTGGGTCGAAGGGCCTGTTTCAGTGCTGTATCTCTCTGTGACTATGACTCTAAATAAATTGTAAAAGTGTTGTCAAAGGAAGGGTGGGACCAAAAAGGAGATCTTGTGGAGGCAGAAGGCATGGCTGAGGCACTAAATGAGTAATTTGAATCTGTCTTCACTAAAAAAGATGCTTCCAACTTCATGGAAAAGGAGGTCGTTGATATTTTAAATACATTTCCAAATTTTAAAAAGCACCTTTTTTAAATGGATTTCTATTCATCTGCATAATAATTTGCAGTTTGAATTTATATTTTTGCTGTAAACTGTCTCAATTTGCTTTTTTATTTTGTTCTATGTATAATCTGCAAATACTGATCTCTCATGCAAAGCCATTTATACTCGTGACTATTAAAGCCACAAATAAGACAAAAAGCTTATATTTGCTCCTCAAATAGCTGCAAGGTTTTGCCTTGCCTAATTGAGTGTACTCATTAGTTTCTGAATATGCCACAAGATGGTGCACAATGTAAAAATAAGCCATTTCACCTACTATGTAATTATTATGCCTCCACAAAACTAAGAGATTTCATAATGAACTATTTCTGCAGATCAATAACAGCATGTATTTTTATAGCACATTGAACATTGTAAAACATCCCTAGGTGCTTAAAAAGAGCCTTGTCAAACAAAATTTGATACTTAGCATCACTGGTACAAGTGACTAAAAGTTTGGTCAAAGTGGTATTTTTCTAAAAGGCTGACGTAAAGGACGAATAGGAGTAGCTTCATCCTTTTGAATGTATTCCACCATTCAAGTAAATAATGCTAATCTGTATCTTAACTTCATCTATCTGCCTTGCGTTCATAACCCTCAATTACCTTGTCTAACAAAAAATCTTTCAATCTCAGTTTTCACATTTTTCAATTGGCCTAGCCTCAATAACCTTTCGGGGAGAGTTCCAGATTTCCACTGCACTGTGTGCAAATATGCTTTCTGATATCACCCCAAATAGCCTAACTCTCATTTTAAGGTTATGTTCCTTGTTCCCCCACCAAAGGAAAGAGTTTCTGTCTATCCACGCTATCTAATCCTTTAACCATCCCAAACACCTCAATTAGATCACCCCTTAACCTTTATTCAAGGGAATACAAGTCTAATCTATACAAAAGCAAAATACTGTGGATGCTGGAAATCTGAAACAAAAACTGAAATGCCAGAAACACCCAGCAGATCAGGCAGCATCTGTGGAAAGAGAAAAAGTTGTTGTTTCAGGTCTGTGATCTTTCATCAGAACAGTCTATACAAACTGCTTTCATAATTTAACCCTTCGTGCACCTGCCTGAAATTTGAGTGAAGACAGGATTGGATTCAATTTTAATACAGTCATATTCAGCCTGTTGGCAGTCATTCTGAAGGTTTACACAAATAATTGCCTGTTGATAAGGTATAGAAAGTGTACGTATGTTGTAGAAGCATATTCTAGCCAGGGGCAATCCTTCTCAACAGAGGAGAACAAGGACAAAAAATTGACTGGGGAGAAAGAAAACTAAAATATAAATGCGAAAAACGGAGGATGAGCACCAAAACAACAGAGTTCTTTAAATAGAATTAAATGTTTAAATTATTCCTGTTCTTTCCTTCAGGTATTTTCACTGTGAGAAGATGGACAGGGCACTTGTCAACATGGCTGTTAATTCAGTTGATAGGGCAAAAAGTGCCCCTAGATGCTTTATTTTGTGATCTATCTCACCCTGTCTCTGAGATAGCTCCAAACACTTGGTGCAGCACTCCTAATAAAAAGACTGGGATCATGACCTTGCTACCTTTCCATGGCACACAGCACAGTATATCATCAATATGCTCTTTGTCATGGAAGCCCAGTATTGATTTCTTCCACATATCCCAGAATATTGTGGTATATCTAACTCCATGAGAAAGAATCTAGTGGGAGGGAGATTAGGATCTTGTGATTTGCTCAAATAGGCATAATCACAGAGTGACATTGAGAGATCACTACTCAAACCATTCAGCCCTCTTGGCTGTAGAAGAATCTGTGGTAATGAACACTTTGCAAAATGTAATGAAAGTAAACAACATAATAGATAGCATTTTATATGCAGAGCCAAAGATCGAAATATCTTCCTCTAGTGTGCTATAATAGTGTGCCAAAAGACTTGCAGGTTGATAGGTAAATTGGCCATTATAAATTGTCACTAGTATAGGTAGGTGGTAGGGAAATATAGGGACAGGTGAGGATGTTTGGTAGGAATATGGTAGTGTGGGATTAGTATAAATGGGTGGTTGATGGTCGGCACAGACTCGGTGGGCCGAAGGGCCTGTTTCAGTGCTGTATCTCTAATCTAATCTAATCTAATCTAATCTAATATTAAGTGATTCTGCAATGTTACCAATAAAATACAAACATATAAGGAGGTAAATTCGACAATTATTTTTCATCACTCACTCACAATGGTGTCCCACAAAATTTATTTATGACTGTATTGGCCACACCGCCCAAGCAGCTCTATTCAGTTCAGAACATGTAACTGAATTTTGCATACAACAAGGAGTTACATCCCACACGCCCACTCTCAAGCAGATCTTCATAGCAGTGGTTATTTGACCTATCTATCACACTTGAAAATAGGCTTCTCATAAAAGGCTCTGGTTTAGGTTTTTATGTAGGCGTACATGTAATGCTTTTCTATCTGTTAAACAAAAATCGTAAACTGCAAAAAATTTACTGGTGTATGGATGAGTCATTCCTCAGTTTCAGTTTGTGTAAGTGTGATGCAAATCTTGATGTGATCCATTAACAGCTTCCTTGCCCATGTCAGCAAGCAGTCATAGCTGAGAATAATGGTCTGCACAACTAATCTTGGTTAAATTACAAACAACAATTTTGCTTTTATTAAATTGCACAAACACACACAGATACTTTTTTCAAGCCCAGAATCTTTTCATACCTAGTTAAATATTATGAACTTCTTGATATTTCCAACCGAAACCTTTAGAGAATTACTTAACTTTTTGCATTATTAGAACATTTTAATTTGTCAGAAAACATTCATGTCCAGGAATATTTTCTTTCTAGTGAGCCCAAAAATGGTTTTTAACCATAAAGACATCAGTCTTGATTATTATCAAATAAATCAGCCAAATAAGGATTACTTACAAGACCACAATTTCCTGACTCTACTAAAAATCATAAGACTTTCCTACTGCTCCCCAACTGGCAAGTTCCTGATCTCAGCTACAACTAATGGGAGAAGGAAACTGCATGAATATCCTCATCCTCAATTGTGGTGGAGCCTCGCGTGACTGCAAGAGATGAGGTTGAAGCATCTGCAGCCAAAGTGGTAAGTTGGCAATGTTACTTTGCCTCCTTTCAAGTTAGCCAGCAACATACATGGCAATGTCCAACCGATTCAGTTCAATCCATATGATATAAAGAAATTTCTGAAATTTGGATGATGAGTCTAGGGGAGGGAGTGTAGGTAGTCTGGGTCATGTTGATATCAAAAAGGAGGAGGTGTTGGGCATTTTGAAAAACATTAAGGTAGATAAGTCCCCAGGGCCTGATGGGATCTACCCCAGAATGCTGAGGGAGGCAAGGGAGGAAATTGCTGGGGCCTTGACAGAAATCTTTGTATCCTCATTGGCTACAGGTGAGGTCCCAGAAGACTGGAGAATAGCCAATGTTGTTCCTTTGTTTAAGAAGGGTAGCAAGGATAATCCAGGAAATTACAGCCGGTGAGCCTTACGTCAGTGGTAGGGAAATTATTGGAGAGGATTCTTCGGGACAGAATTTACTCCCATTTGGAAACAAATGGACTTATTAGCGAGAGGCAGCATGGTTTTGTGAAGGGAAGGTCATGTCTCACGAACTTGATCGAGTTTTTTGAGGAAGTGACGAAGATGATTGATGAAGGAAGGGCAGTGGATGTCGTCTACATGGACTTCACTAAAGCCTTTGACAAGGTCCCTCGTGGCAGACTGGTACAAAAGATGAAGTCACATGGGATTAGAGGTGAGCTGGCAAGATGGGTACAGAACTAGCTCGGTCATAGAAGACAGAGGGTAGCAGTGGAAGGATGCTTTTCTGAAAGGAGGGATGTGACTATTGGTGTTCCACAGGGATCAGTGCTGGGACTTTTGCTGTTTGTAGTATATGTAAATGATTTGGAGGAAAATGTAGCTGGTCTGATTAGTAAGTTTGCAGACGACACAAAGGTTGTTGGAGTTGCAGATAGTGATGAGGATTGTCAGAGGATACAGCAGGATATAGATTGGTTGGAGACTTGGGTGGAGAAATGGCAGATGGAGTTTAATCCGGACAAATGTGAGGTAATGCATTTTGGAAGGTCTAATACAGGTGGGAAGTATACAGTAAATGACAGAACCCTTAGGAGTATTGACAGGCAGAGAGATCTGGGCGTACAGGTCCACAGATCACTGAAAGTGGCAACGAAGGTGGATAAGGTAGTCAAGAAGGCATACTGCATGCTTGCCTTCATTGGGGCATAGAGTATAAAAATTGGCAAGTCATGCTGCAGCTGTACAGAACCTTAGTTAGGCCACACTTAGAATATTGCATGCAATTCTGGTCGCCACACTACCAGAAGGAAGTGGAGGCTTTGGAGAGGGTACAGAAGAGGTTTACCAGGATGTTGCCTGGTCTGGAGGGTATTAGCTATGAGGAGAGGTTGTATAAACTCAGATTGTTTTCACTGGAACGACGGAGGTGGAGGGGCGACATGATAGACGTTTACAAAGTTATGAGTGGCATGGACAGAGTGGATAGTTAGAAGAAGCTTTTTCCCAGGGTGGAAGAGTCAGTTACTAGGGGACATAGGTTTAAGGTGCGAGGGGCAAAGTTTAGAGGGGATGTGTGAGGCATGTTTTTTTACACAGAGGGTGGTGAGTGCCTGGAACTTGCTGCTGGGGGAGGTTGTGGAAGCAGGTACGATAGTGACGTTTAAGAGACACCTTGACAAATACATGAATAGGATGGGAATAGAGGGATACGGACCCCGGAAGTGCAGAAGGTTTTAGTTTAGACAGGCATCAAGATCGGCGCAGGCTTGGAGGGCCAAATGGCCCTGTTCCTGTGCTGTACTGTTCTTTGTTCTTTGACTCCACTAGATGCATCTTGGCTGTAGTGCTAAAGACCAGTGCACCTCTCTGCTACTTCTAGCCATCCGAGGAGAGGTGAGAATAATTGCCCTCAACATCAAGGCAGTTTTTGCCCAAGTATGACAACAAGGATCCAAGGCAAAACTGAGGTCAATGAAGATCAAGGGGAAAATCCCACAGTGGCTAGAGTCATAGATAATGCAAAGAGGATTGTGGGTGTTGGAACCCAGTAATTACAACCTTAGGACATTCCTGCAGGAGTTCCTCTGGGCAATGTCTTCAGCCCTGCTGATTAATTAATGATCATCCTTCCATCATAAGTTGGAGCTGTGCACAGACAATTCGACAGAATTTTGTATATGTCAAAGATTGACAGTGTTGGTCTTCATTCACAACTGCTCCAATAATAAGGTGGCCCATGCCAGCTGCCAGCAGGGCTTGGACACTATCCTAATATGGGCTGGCAAGTGGCAGGTAACATTCACACCATATTATTGCGAGACAATGGCCATCTCCAACAAGAAAAAGCCCTACCACCTCTGATGACCATCTATTAAATTACTATCAGGGAAACCTCACCATCTATATCCTGGAAAGTTACTATTGACCAGAAAGTTAACTGAATCAGCAAATCAACAATGTGGCTACAAGAATAAGGTAGAGGTCAAATATTCTGTGATGAGTAGCTCACCTGATCCCTCAAATCCTCTTCACCATCTACAAGGCTTGTCAGGTTTACACTATTTAGAAACTAGTCCATTTGATTAGTGTCCAGTATTTATCCTCTCTCTCACTGACATTTACTGGCTACCATATGTATTATCTATAGAATGCACTGAAACAGCTCACCAAGCTTATCTCGAAAGCACCTTCCAGCCTCATGACCTCTAGCACCAAGTAGATCAGAACAACAAGACCATGGGCTCACCAACACTTTAAAGTTTTGCTACAAACCACATCCTGACTTGACATTCATTCAAAGTTGTTGGGTCAAAATCCTGAAATTCCCAATCTCTCAAAGTTGCGGGAGTATCATCAGCACAAAGACTAACCACCTGTTCTCAGGGCAAGTAGGGATAGGAACTAAATGTAGCTTTATACATCCCAAGAACAAAGTAATAAATTCAGGTAGTTTCCTCCGTGGAGAGAGAAAAAAAGCCAAATGGCAAGTGACCTCAGGCTGCTGTTGTGCACTTCCTGCCAACTGGTTGCCTATTCATTGTTCTGGGTGTGTGACTGGAGAATCTTGAGGAGATTGATAAAATTTAAATCTGTTACAAAAATACTAAGATACAAAATTTAATAAATTTGACATATTTCTACTTGCCAAGTTCTGTAATGTACCCTGAATGACAATTTATATCTTACTTTTATGCCTTGGGTAGAATTTCAAGGCAAGTAGTTGTTGCAGGAATGGAGTGGGGGAAAACCTGCCAACTATCACTCATTTAAGAACAAAAAAATTAAGAAATAGGAGAAGGGGTCGGCCCTCGAGTCTGCTCTGCCATTTCAATAAGACGATACTGATTCTCAACCTGAACTCCGCTTTCCCACCTGATCCCCATATCCCTTGATTCCCTTTGAGTCCAAAAATCTATCAATCTCAGCCTTGAAAATACTCAAAGGCTGAGCATTCACAGCCCTCTGGGGTAGTGTATTCCAAAGATTCACAACCATCTGATTGAAGAAATTTCTCCTCATCTAAGTCCGAAATGGTCATTCCCTTATTCTGAAACAATTGGGGTAATGCTAGTTTATTTTTGATGTTTAAAGTGCATCTCCCCCAGTTGTTTTTCTTAGTTATTTACATGATTATTAAATGTTTCTCTTTCCCACAAAAGCTGCACTTAAGGACTAATTGTGAACAATGTCACAGGAAATCTACTAATCTTAAAAGTAATTGGATTTTTGTTTGTTTACACAATTATAACTCTTATTATTTCCTAAATGCTGACAGTTTAGCTGTTGGGTCATAAGCTAAAGCTGCTGGAATACATCAATAACCTGGATTATTTTTGACTGCATTCTTGGACTCAGTAAACTGCATGTAATATAATTTTGCATTCCATGAACAATGTCTCATACTGTTAATTACACACCTGGAGATGCCAGAAACATGTTCAAGCATTAACAGAGGTTTAAGTGCTGGTCTGACTTCAGAGTACTTCATCATACTTAGCACATACCATTTCCTTGGGGTGTCAATGATGCCCTGACAAAAATAATTTCTGCAAAATGGTTTTAGACCCAAATGATATGGATAGAAATAAACAAATATTTGCACAAATACAATCCTAATTTAAATAAAATTCTCAAAATATGCTGACACTATTAAATACATTCTAATTTTGCTTCTTACATATAGCCCTTTGCAATTTCTTACAGTCTTGTCTCATTGCTTATAACAAGTTCCATTGTATTGATTTTGGCGCAGTGGTTAGCACCGCAGCCTCACAGCTCCAGCGACCCGGGTTCAATTCTGGGTACTGTCTGTGTGGAGTTTGCAAGTTCTCCCTGTGTCTGCGTGGGTTTCCTCCGGGTGCTCCGGTTTCCTCCCACAAGCCAAAGACTTGCAGGTTGATAGGTAAATTGGCCATTAGCAATTGCCCCTAGTATAGGTAGGTGGTAGGGAAATATAGGGACAGGTGGGGATGTGGTAGGAATATGGAATTAGTGTAGGATTAGTATAAATGGGTGGTTGATGGTCGGCACAGACTCGGTGGGCCGAAGGGCCTGTTTCAGTGCTGTATCTCTAAACTAAACTAAACTCTGTATTTTGTCTTATAGTTAAATATGCGTGTAGCTGTGATCTTTTCTCAAGCAATATTGAAGAAATGGAACACAGAAAAGTGCACGATGGAAAAAGACTTGGCACTCCATTCGACCAATCAAAAAATGAATGCCTCTGAATCACCTCTAATATCTGTCCATTTCTCACTTAAGTTGTTCCACATTGTATGCTCACCACCTACTTGGGCACCCTGGTGCCAAAAAGAGGAAGAAGGAAGAGAAATTCTTCCGTAAGTTTTAGGGGGTCAATTTAACTATTTCATTTATATTTACAGACAGCAGCCAACTGACTGTATGAGAAATCAGGAGTTCCCCTGTAAATAGTTGTATAACATTGTATTTTTGCTGCCCCCACCCCCCCACCCACCCCGATCCTTTTCCATTAGAATTCGTAAGAATGCCATGCCCTTTCACATAACCAGTACACCCATGTTCAAGGACTCTTTTCTAATTGCATTGCTGACAACAATTCTACAGCGTTATGTGGAACTCATTATAATGCTTCATATTCAAGGGGCTGAACGTTCCTATACTCCCAAAAAAATCATAGAATCCTACAGCACAGAAGGAGGCCATTTGGCCTGTCGTGACTGTGCTACTCTTTGAAAAAGCTGTCCAATTTAGTCCCAAACCCCAGCTTTTTCCTCATAACCCTGAAAATTAGACCTCTTAAGGTACATGTCCAGTTACCTTTTGAAATTTTCCATGGAATCTGCTTCCACCACCATTTCACATAGTGCATTCCAGATACTAACAATACTTTGTGTGAAAACATTTCTCCTAATTTCCCCTCCACTTCTTTTGCCAATTATTTTCAATCTTTGACCTTTGGTTACTGACCCATTTGTCAGAGGAAACAATTTCTCCCTACTCGCTTTTTCAAAACCTCTCATAATTTTGAATACCTCTATTAGGTCTCCCCTTAACCTTCTGTGCTGTTAGGAGAACAATCCCAGCTTCTTCAATCTCTCCACATAAATTAAGTCCTTCGTTCTTGGTATCATCCTGATAAAGCTCTTATGTACCTTTCCCAAGGCATTCAATCCTTCCTGAAGTGTGCTGCCCAGAATTGTACACAATAACCCATCTCAGGCGTAACCAATGGTTAGTAAAGGTTTGTCTTGACTTCCTTGCTTTTGTATGCATATTTACAAAGGCATGTATCCCATGGTTATGATCTGAAATTGTTGAACTGAATGTTGGGTCTGGAAGGCTATAAAATGCCTAATTGAAAGATGAATTGCTGTTCCTGGAGCTTCTGTTGAGTTTCATTCGAACAATGTACAGACAGGTCATAGAGGGAGTGGGAGAGAGAGTGGGAGGGAGAATTAAAATGACAGGCAACTGGAAGCTCAGGGTCGTGCTTGCAGACTGAATGGAGGTGTTTCACAAAGTCATAAACCAATCGGTGCTTGGTCTCCTCAATGCATGTAGAGACCACATTGTGAGCGTTAAAATTATATTGGCACTACTTGTTGTTCGTCCCAAAGTGCATCACTTCACACTTATCCGTATTAAATTGTATCTTCTATGTGTCTGTCCATTTCACCAGTTTGTCTATGTCCTCCTGAAGTCTATCACTATTCTCCTCACCCTTTACTACATTGCCAAATTTTGTACCATTCACAAACTTCAAAATTGTACTCTTTACATTCAAGTCTAGGTCATTTATATATAACAAGAAAAGCCATGATCCTAATACCCATCCCTGGGGAGCCCAACTGTATACTTCGCTCCAGTCAGAAAAGAAAATCCATTCACCACTACTCTCTGTCTCCTATTCATTAACCAATTACATACCCAAGTTACCACTATCCCTTTAATCCCTTGTGCTTCTATTTTCTGAATACGTCTGTTATGCAGTACTTATTAAATGCTTTTTGAAAGTCCATATATACAGCTACTACACTGCCTTTATCAGCCCTGTCCATTACTTCGTCAAAGGGAAAGGAACAGATCTTGAAACAGTGCAAGGCATGAAGGGCTTGAAAAATCATCTCACAGTGATGAAAATATTCATCTGCAAAAAGTTATTCATTCTGTTATCTCTAGTCACAATTTCCTTCCAAGGAACAGTAACGATTTTGGTGGTCTCATCAGTAATACCAATAGTAATCTTCAAAATCTTCATGACAAGTGCAAGGGAGTCATAGAAATAGAAATTCATGATTTTTTATTGAAGGCCCAGCTCCAAATAGAAGCAGAAATCAAAATAAATTTTACGATGAGTTTTCTACTGATACACCAACCACAGAAAAATTTTGGCCATTAAAATTGGTGTATTTTTAATCAATCAACCTGCTTGTAATGTAACAGAATGATTGCTTCTTTGATCATTCACTGTCTATTGTCAGAGAAATGGGTTTCTTAACCTGAAGCAATCTGCTATCCAATAAAGAGGCAGCAACATGAGTCTGATGTCCACCAGTTGTGTGACAAGTATAATCTCAACTCTTCTTTGATTGCTTAGGTGCTAAACACCTTCAAAGAAGCATATGCTGTTCCTCATAAAAGTATATATATTGAAGATTTTACCACCAAAACATCAAAAAATGACCAAAAGGATGATACAGAAGAAACAGAAATTGATGTTTCATTCTCAAGATGGATTGATTATAGCTTATGAAACTACTCAAGCTTATTGGTAAACTTTCAGGATTTCCAAACCTACAGTGCTGTATTCAATTTTGTGGTCAATTGCAGTAATAGGTGTTGCACAACACACATTTAACCATATAGTAATTATGAAAAACAGTTTCATGTTGACCATGTCAGAATCATGGCTACCAAAGCTTTTGGTTCTGTCCTGTGAAAGTGACATGCCAGAATCAATTACAAGTGATGAAAGTATTTCAAGTTTTGCACTGTAATGAGAAAGAAAATGCTGATTGGTTGATCAGCATGAATTTTCTTTTTAATCTGTTTTTGTTCTTTTAGTAATATAAAAGTTATGCACAATAATTGTCTTAAGTGTATATATATATACATATATATAATTTAGTTCCGTAGACACGAGTGAGCTCATGGGGAATTAATTCAGGGGAACTTGCCCAAAACCTGGAGATAGGGAGGGAGATGGGCACCACTGTTTGGGCAATCCACTCCATATATTCAATAAAATAATTAAAGGGGAAATCACATTTTATAGAGTGATACGTATTGAGATACTGATGATTCAAATTGGATGCAATTGTAATAAATACATTTTAAACATAGAATTCTAATGCTTTGCCCTGATATGCTGTAGGCAAGAATAAATAAGCAGAGTTAAATAGAAGAGCAGCCATTCATTAATTAAGTATTGGATAATCATAGAATGGTTGCAGCACAGACGGAGGCCATTTGGCCCATTGTGTCTGTGCTGGTTCTCTGAAGGAGCAATTTGGGTATTTGTTTTTTTTCCCACATTTAAACTTGCTTGCTCTACGATTGAAAGATTTAGGGTCTTTGAAAAGATCATGAAGACCATGTAGAGAAATTGAATAAGTTAGATGGTTAGTGAGCTTGTGGACAGTTTCTAAGGAGTGGAGTCAGTGGATGACTGAAATGGAGACATGTGTTGCAACGAGCTTTGCAAGCTGATTTATCCAGATGGAGTTCACCCAGAAAGCCTATTAATGGATTGGCCAGCCCAATTTATTTAAATAATCCAAATAATTGATTGGTGGATTATGAAGATGGTGCTGCCGCCCTGCCATCTTCTCCTTTAATTCAGGAAAGGCAATAAGAAGCTACCTCAGGTTCTGACAAGGGTCCAATAGAGCAAGGTGGAATTTGCTCACTATAGAATTTGCCTTTCACATTGTTGGTCCCAAAAAATAATCATTCTGCTCTGAAAATGAATATTGCAGAAACATAAAATTACAATAAAAGAACAGGAACAATGTTCTGTCAACATTAATGCCAATATTCATCATGTTTCATCTGTTAACAGCCACATCTGATAAAAGAAAGGCTCTTGATTACTACGTCAATTAAAGTTAAATTGTTTTCAAGCAATGGAAATGTAGGTTTTTTTTGCCCGGATTTCAGTTCATAAGTGAGGGACAGAGTAGGCAAGTGTTTTATTTATTAAGGCAGGTAGAACTCCATTTCTTAACCTCACTCATTGCCCATTTTCTTTAGACTTTTTCATCAAAAAGACATCAATTGCTGCAGGGTGCCTCTATTTTAAATTTCACATAAAGAGTGTCCTGCTGTAGTTCAGCTCAATTTTATTCCTATTGTGGCAGACACTGCCCATTTTGAAATATGTTCTGTTAAGGGGAATGGGGAACAGGGAAAATATTTCTGAAAAAAAAAACTAGTGTATGTATGTAGGAGACAAGAACACCAACTGTTAACCTGAGGAGAGAAGAGCATGAATCATTCAGGAAAATAATGACATTTGCAAGGCTTCATTCGTGTCTGAGTTTGTTCATCTATTTTGGTGTTTCTGTGGGTAAGCTTGGAGATCTCAGTGGAGATTTTCCAAAGTGTGCACAGGATGTCCTGAATGCAGTGAATATCAAAAAAAACCCAGGTGAATTGGAACACAAAGTCTATAAGGGAACTCGTCTAAAATTCCTTCTATTTAACTTAATTATGCAAAATTAAGCAGTTTCCTCTGTAGATGCACACATTGACCCATAAAATTTCCCAATATTAGCTGCACCAAGGCCATCCACTGATTTTGGAACAAACCCAGTAAACATTTCCCTCACAATTTAGACTATTTGTGTAACCTAACGACCAGAATCACCCAAATACATTCCTAACATATTGGAATGTAAGAGAAATCTTGACAATGTCTTTTATTTGGCTGGCTATATGTATCCTGAGTTGTATGGTCATGAAAGTTGTTGCTTTTAAACCAGAATAATAATTTGGTAGTCACCATTATCAGTCAACCATACCAGGTTATTTTATTTAAAATATAATTAAAATAAATAAAGTATAATTTTATAGCCCAAGTATCAAACTGAAAAATAATCTTAAAGATTATTAGCTTCATGAAAAATTGGTTGACAGCTTTTTGAAAAGATCTGTGTCTTTTTTGTCACATGATGTCATTGATGAGACATAATGATGCTTATCAACATTGTTTATGTTGAGATGTCATGTATTTTTAAACACATGAAGATAGAAGATTTGCCCAAATCTTTTTTTTAATGAACACACTGGCATTTTAAAATTTAATTTCAACTGAAATTCTAACCAGCAGATCTAAGCACAAATGTTCAAACTTAACACAGGCTTGAATTTAAAATCCACAGAAATGTGTTATTCAGGCATTGGGAGATGACAATGTACAAACTCAGGCCCTGCCTGCATTAGTTGTAACAATCCATATAAAGACTCTTGGAGCTGACTCCTCAGATTTTCGTTGTATCCAAACATCATCTTTGGCACAGTATGATTTTTCCATTTCCTTCCCACATGTGCTCGCCATATCTGTTAGACAGTTAATGAGAATGTGCACAGGTTGTAAATGATGAATTAGCTCATTCTGTGTAAGATGCTGGTATAATCCAGAAGCCCTCACAGCATTAAGTCAGAGGTGGAGATGTTTGCAGATTGTTCAGTACCATTCGCAACTCCTCAGATACTGAAGCAGTCTGTGTCAACATGCAGCAAGACCATGACAACGTTCAGGCTTGGGCTGATGAGTGGCAAGTAACATTTGTGCCACACAAGTGCCAGGCAATGACCATCTACAACAAGAAAGAATCTAACCATCTCCCCTTGACATTCAACAACATTACTATTGCTGAATCCTCAAGCATCAACATCCTGGGGTTACCATAGACCAGAAAATTAACTGGACCAGCCATATAAATACTGTGACTACAAGAGCAGGTCAGAGGCTGGGAATTCTGCAGCGAGTAACCCATCTCAAGACTCCCCACATCCTGTTCACCATCTACAAGGTACAAATCAGGAGTGTTTTGGAACACTCTCCACTTGCCTGGATAAGTGCGGCTCCAACAAAGCTTGAAGATCGACACCATCCAGGACAAAGCAGCCCGCTTGATCAGCACTCCATACATCACCATAAACATTCACTTCCTCCACCACCAGCGCACAGTGGCAATAATGTGTACCAACTACAAGATACACTGCAGCAACTTCCAAACCAGCGATCTCTACCACCTAGAAGAACAAGAACTGCAAGTGCATGGGAGCATCATCAACTCCAAGCCTCCTCCAAGCCACACACCATCCTGACTTGGAACTATATCCCCACTCCTTCACTGTTGCCGAGTCGAAATCCTGGAACTTCCTCCCTAACCGCACTGCCGGTGTACCTGCATCACGTGGACTGCAGTGATTCAAGAAGGTGGCTCACCAGCACCTTCCCAAAGGCAATTAGGGATGGGCAATAAATGCTGGTCTTGCCAGCGATGCCCACATCCCTGAAACGAATAAAAAAAAGCCTCAGTGACAAGACTCCTGAGCAGTGGGGAAATTATTTCAAATTGATGAGAGGTTCTTCCAGCAGAATGGGTTTCTTTTTGAATCGCCTTGTTTGAAAGCAGCTGGTGGCTCTGCTTCCCAGCATTTCAAGAAACAAAAAGCATTTTATTGATCTAATATTGGAACTTTCCTTTGGTGCCAATAGGGTGGTCGAGCCATAAACTTCAAGGCACTGAATGTAAAGACTGCCAGGAGAGATCCAAAGACAATTTGACCTTAATAGTGTGCTGCCCATGGAATTTTGCAATCCAAAAGAGGTGAATTCAGCACCTCTAATTTATCCCAAGAACCATTAACAGAGGTGGAGGTATCACCGGGGTGGCCCTATTAGCCACCCAGTGAGGATCAGTGGCTTGCTAGTACAATAAAAAGGAGAAAGCAAGCTTCACTGAGTTAGCTGATTTCAGGTTGGGTATTGAAATCTGTCTCAGCACTTTGTCGCTAAGAAGCTGAAAATTGGTCAGTGTTCCCACTCCTGATTGCTATCCAGGAACTCCTGCTAGAAATATGGATAAGGATTGGCGATGATGCCCTGCAATGTGAAACAGCCGACCAACCCTCAGTATCAAAGGTTCATTGATGAGTAATAACCACTGAAGTTCTGAAGGAGAGCCAATACTCCAGCAGTTCCTGGGACAGGAAAAAGAGAGGGAAAGAGCTTACATTTTTATAGCACCTTTCACATCCTCAGGAAGCATCAAAGCCAATGAATTATTTTCAAAATGCAACTACTATTAAGTAGACAGCAATTCACAAATACCAAATGAGATAAATAACTAGATAATCTGTGTTTGGTGGTGTTGGTTGAAGGATGAATGTTGGACAGTACACTAAGAAGACTCACTGCTCTTCTTCAAAAATTTGGCATTGAGATCATAAGAACTAGGAGCAGGAGTAGGCCGTCCGGTCCCTCGAGCCTGCTCCGCCATTCAATAAGATCATGGCTGATCTTTTCGTGGACTCAGATCCACTTACCCGCGCTCTCACCGTATCCCTTAATTCCTTTATTGTTCAAAAAGATATCTACCTTAGCTTTAAAAACGTTTACTGAAGAAACGTCAACTACTTCACTGGGCAAGGAATTCCATGGATTAACAACCCTCTGGGTGAAGAAGTTCCTTCTTAATTCAGTCCTAAATCTGCTCCCTCTAATCTTGAGGCTATGCCCTCTTGTCCTAGCTTCACCTGCCAGTGTAAACATCCTCTCTACTTGTATCTTATCTATTCCCTTCATAATTTTATATGTTTCTATAAGATCCCCCCTCATTCTTCTGAACTCCAATGAATATAATCCCAATCTACTCAGTCTCTCCTCATAAGCCAACCCCCTCAACTACGGAATCAACCTAGTGAACCTCCTCTGCACCCTCTCCAGTGCCAGTACATCCTTTCTCAAGTAAGGAGACCAAAACTGCACACAGTACTCCAGGTGCGGCCTCACCAGTACCTTATACAGCTGCAACATAACCTCACTGCTTTTAAACTCAATCCCTTTAGCAATGAAGGACAAAATTCCATTTGCCTTCCTAATTACTTGCTGTAGCTGCAGACCAACCTTCTGCGATTCATGCACAAGGACACCCAGGTCCCTCTGCATAGCAGCATGCTGCAACTTTTTACCATTCAAGTAATAATCCTTTTTACTGTTACTCCTACCGAAATGAATGACTTCACATTTATTAACATTGTATTCCATCTGCCTGACCAGGCACATGGGCCTTTGTTTAACACTTCATCCAAAAGACCTCCAACAATGCAGCACCTAGAACTGTATTGAAATATCAAACTAGATAATTTGGGTGGTACAATTAATCTCAGCGCTTCTGACTGAGGGAAGAAGTGACAACTGCTCAAAGTGTGTATGTGTATAACGTATATATATGCAATTATCGACCTTAGATGAAGACAGGATTGTGGTTAGAATGCGTGGCCGGAATTTTATGCTGCTCCCCCTCCCGAGAGTGGGCTGGAGTGGCCGTAAATTTGAGTGGGAGACAGGGGTGGCGTTCCCGTCGCCCTCCCCCCACCCCCACTGCCCTTTTACGGGCAGTGGGGGAGGTTGAAAATGGCCTGCCCGCCCCAGGCCAGTTGAGGCCCTTAAGTGGTCAATTACTCGCTACTTAAGGGCCTCCTCCTGCCGCACTGGTATTTTACCAGTGACGGCTGGGTACTTCAGCACCCGAGGATGCTTGGTCATACCAGGCAGCCTCTGGGCAGGCCTGGTGAGGGGGGGGCCCTCCTGATCGGGCCCCCTGTGTCCCAAGAAGCCCTCACCCCACCAACAGCACAAGCCGCCTCTGATAGAGTGCCTCCCCCGCCCTCTTGATCGACCCCCATCCACCTCGCCAGGGCCCAGCCGATTGTCTCTGGCGAGGCCTGAAACCCTCCCTTACTTTTTTTGGGGCCAGCATCCATGATGCTGCTCTGGGCTGGGTGCAGTCCCAGCAGTGGCCACCACTCATGGTGATACTACTGGGACTGAAGAGTTGCTGCCCGCTGATTGGCCTGCAGCTCTTGGAGGCGGAACCTCCTGCCTCAGAGGAGCGGAAGTCCCGCCCAAGGCCAATTAAGGGCCTGGGCTATGCAAAAACACTACGTGTCTTCCAGGCCTGGCGGAGGTGAGCTTGCCCCTGACTTTTAAGCCAGTGGGCGGGGCCTCCATTACCACATAAAATTCCAGCCAGTGTATCTGCAGTCAAGATTCACTCATGAAAATATTTCAAAAAGATTCTAAAAGAACATATGCCCACAGTGGGTCTTAAACCTATGACTTTCTGACTCAGACATGAGAATTCTATCACCATGCCAAACTGACACTTCTGCTGAGCTACCACACTAAAGGCAAAAATACTGGCAAGAGAACAAGGAGGAACTCAGCAGTCAAACAGAGACCAGAGATCTTGTTGCACCATTTTGCCAGCGACTCAGCATTAATACAAAAGTTCTGTGTATAGTCTGGGCACTGCACCTTAGAAAGAATAAGTTGGCCCTGGAAGGAGTGCAGTGCAGATTCACCAGAATGTTACCTGAGCTCCAAGGGTTAGATTATGTGGAGATTAAATAAACTAGACTTGTATTCCCTGGAATATAGAAAGTTATGAGATAATTTAATTGAGGTTTTTAGGATTTTGAAAGGAATTGATAGGGTAGATAGAGAAACTTTTTATGCTGGTGGGGGAATCCAGGACAAAGAGACATAACCTTAAAATTAAGGCCAGATCATTCAGGAGAGAAGTTAGGAAATATGTCTCCATGCAAAGGATTGTAGAAATGTGGAATTCTGTCCCACAAAAAGCAGTAGGTGCTAGATCAATTAATAATAATAGGGTAGGTGATGATGTAGTGGTAATGTCACTGAGTTAGTAATCCTGGGAACATGTATTCAAATTCCACCATGCCAGCCGTTGGAATTTAAATTCAAAGCATTAATAAAAATCTGGAACTGAACGGTAGTCTCAGTAATGGTGCCATGAAACTATCAATTGTCATTAAAAACTGATCTGGCTCACTAATGTCCTTTAGGGAAGGAAATCTGTCACCTTGTCTGGTGGTCTACATGTGACTCCAGACCCACAACAAGGTGGTTGACTGAACTGTGCTCTGAAATGGCCTAGCAAGAAAGTTGTCAAGTGCAATTAAGGATGGGTAACAAATGCTGCCTTGCCTGTGACACCCACATCCCGTGAAAGAATTAAAAAAAAATATCAGAAAGCAATAGATTTTTTTCTACAAGCAATGCTGGAAATACTCAGCAGTTCTGGCAGCATCTGTGGAGAGAGGAGCAGAGTTAATGTTTCAGGTCAGTGACTCTTCTTCAGAACTAGAAAATATTAGAAATGTGAAAGGTTATAAGCAAGTAAAGCGGGGGTGGGGCAAGAGATAACAAAGGAGAAGGTGTAAATAGGACAAGGTCACAGAATAGTTGACCAGAAGGTTGTGGAGCAAAGGCAAACAATATGTTAATGGTGTGTTGAAAGACAAAGCATTAGTACAGATAGGGAGTTAGCAGACTGAAAATTGAACAGCCGCAAGTACAAACATGAAAAAAAAAACAGTGGGTAAGCAAACTGAACAAACTAAGATGAAACAAACACAAAAAATATATAAAAAAAGGAAAAGAAAAAAAACTGAAAATAAAAGTAAAATGGAGCCCGTCATGCTCTGAAATTACTGAACTCAATGTTCAGTCCGGCAGGCTGTAGTGTGCCTAATTGGTAAATGAGATGCTGTTCCTCAAGCTTGCATTGATATTCACTAAAGGGCTCCATTTTACTTTGATTTTCAGTTTTTTTTTTCTTTTTCCTTTTTTTATATATTTTTTCTGTTTATTTTATTTTATTTCATCTTAGTTTGTTCAGTTTGCTTACCCACTGTTTTTTTTCATGTTTGTACTTGCGGCTGTTCAATTTTCAGTCTGTTAGCACCCTATCTGTATTAATGCTTTGTCTTTCAGCACACCATTAACATATTATTGGCCTTTGCTCCACGACCTTCTGGTCAGCTATTCTGTGACCTTGTCCTATTTACACCTTCTCCTTTGTTATCTCTTGCCCCACCCCCGTTTTACTTGCTTATAACCCTTTACATTTCTAATATTTCCCAGTTCTGATGAAGAGTCACTGACCTGAAACGTTAACTCTGCTTCTCTCTCCACAGATGTTGCCAGGCCTGCTGAGTATTTCCAGCGTTTCTTGGTTTTATTTCAGATTTCCAGCATCCGCAGTATTTCACTTTGATTTTAGATTTTTTTCAACCTTAGGGTATTAAGGGATATGGAGCCAAGGTGGGTGGAGGGAATTAGGATACACATCAGCCATGATCTCGCTGAATGGTGGAACAGGCTCAAGGGGCTGAATGGTCTATTCCTTTTGCCTTTGTTTCCTATGTAAGTGGATACATGCAGCTCTCCACTGCAGATAGCTGAATTTACCTACAGCTACTTTAGGTCAGCAAAACAAAACAAAACAAAAATTGTCTGTTACTGAAATTAATATTAGGAGGTGGGTAACAAAGCATCTAACAATGAAATGGTTTTAGTTATACTCTATACAAAAGTAAAATATTTCAGATTCTGGAAATCTGGAAAAAAAACCATAAAATCCTGGAAATACTCAGCAGATCAGGCAGAAACAATGTTAACTCAATGGCCTATAAAGGTAAACATTTATTCTTTGGACTTAAGGGAACAAAGATAGGGAACACATAAGGAGAATGACCAAAGTCAGATGGAGTAAGGGTTTTACTGGGGACAAAGACATCAAGTTTGGAGGTGAGGATATGATTGAGCAGGTCAGTAGCTGCAGAAATATTGTAGTGAATGGAGGGGCAAAGGGAATTTGAAAGCACCGTTGTACATGACTTTAGGGAGTGTTTTTCCAATGGCAGACACAGCAGGAAGTGGGGCAGGGAAAGGGAGAGGGATGCAAGTGGAAAGGGATACAAAGAAGTGATCAGAAATGGCCTTATCCGTGATTGACATAATTGGAATAGAGGGGCCAGGTAGCAGGCCACAAGAGCACATCGTCTTCCTGCACTTTCAACCAGCGGATTGCTGTGTAGCATAAGGAGGGAAATTCCAGCGATGAGGGAAAAGAAAAATCATGTTTTAAAAATAGATTTTTGCAGGAAGAAGAGCCTAGGCCTTGATCCATAGAGGAATACAAGAGCTAGGTACCAGAAGGGATATGAGAGCGCTATTTGCAAAATCAAGGCACCATTTTACAGAGTATGCTCCAACAAATGAGGTCAATGGTGGTCAAGGAGACAGCCCTCCAATGGCTGGAGTAATGCCCGACATATAGGGTGCTGGTCATAGTTATCAAAGATCTGGACATTGCTGCAGAGATCAGGAGATCAGAGCAGGAGTTCCTCAGGCCAATCTCTTTGGCCTAACCATCTTCATCAATGACTGTCAGGAATGGGGTGTTTGCTGACAAGTCCACAGCTCCATACATAACTTGTGTAATAATGAAGCAGCCTATGCTAGCTTACAACAGGATCAGGACAGCACTGTGGATTAGGCCAACACATGACAGGTAACATTTGTGACACATAGGTGCCAGGCAATCACTATCTCCAACAAGTCAATGCCCAGCCACTATCCCAACCTTCAATGGCTCCAAAATTATAAAGGATCTCACTATCAACATCCTGTGGTCACCATTAACCAGAATGTTAACGAGACCAACCATATCAACACTGTGATTACAAGGCAGAGGCTGGGTACTCTGTGATGAGTTGCTCACCTCATGATACCCCAAAGCATCTCCACTATCCACAAGATTCAAGTCAGGACAGGGATGGAATATTAGCCATTTACCTGGAGGTGTGCAGCTGTAAGATCATAGAAGAGTCGCAACATCCAGGATAGAATAATGTACACAATCAGCCCCTCTGCTACTGGACTGAATACCCAATCGGTACACCACCAGCACATGGTAGCTACAGTCTATTACATCTACAGGATATACGACAGCCATTTATTTAGGTTACTTCAACAGAACCTCCCAAGCCCCACAATCTCTATCACTGAGTAAGGCAAGAGCAGTGATCATATGGGATCATTACTTAAATATTCTACTCCATGTCACACACCACCCTAACCTGGACATTTATTGCCACTCCTTCATTGTCAACGTTCTGTAATTCCCTACCTAATACTATTATGAAAGCATCATTAGTACAAGGCGACTCACCACCAAATTCTCAAGGCTACTACAGTTGAGCAATAAATGCGGCCTTGGTAGCGTCACCTATCTGCAGAGAAGAAATATTAAAAAGTGATCCCATGGCAGATGTTAAGAAAAATACTTTCATTTTTCTTATTCTTTCATGGGATGTGGGTGTCAGTGATGAGGCCAGCATTTGTTGTCCATCCCTAATTGCACTTGAACGGAGTGGCTTGCTAGGCCAGTTCATAGGGCAGTTAAGAGTCAACCACATTGCTGTGGGTCTGGAGTCACATGTAGTCCAGAGCAGGTAAGGATGGAAGATTTCCTTCCCTAAAGGACATTAGTGAACAAGATGGGTTTTATGACAATTGATTATAGTAATGGTAACTATGAATGAAACTGAGACTAGCTTTTCAATTCCAGATTTTATTAATTATTGATATAGAATAGCAGGCAAAGCTGGAGATAAGCAAAATGTCTGGGTTTTTTTGTGAAATATATTTGTCAATTAACATCTTCAGGTTTGTGGATTAGCTGTGTATCTCTATCTGTCCCTGAAAAGGCCTTTGCCAGGTCTTCTCCATTCCAAAGCTTCTGATCTTCCAATGGTCTTAGGTCACACCTAATGGTCCAATATAGCAGATGATGTGTCTAAGCCATATTACTAGAAGCCCCTTCATTGGCATCCAGGGTTTATGCAGGTGTTATGGCATTTGTTTATTCAAATAGGGGGTTTCACACTAGCTTGAAGCCTCCTTTGCAAAATTGGATTATGCATGACTGTAGCATGCTGCAGTCAGTATTCTGAGATGCTTGAAAGCCAAACCAGTAATCCACAAAGGGAAATGTTAAGTTTTATTTTATTATTCACCTTATTGTGAAGCTGAGAGGAGCAGAAACACTGCTCCTGGTTCCACATTCTATTTGCAGCCTCCCAGGACCTATTGACCTTGTCCAGCCTCTGAACTAACCAATCTTAGTGCCTCTACGGCCACTACTAGTGTTTACCGCTTGCTGGTAATAGCAAATGAAGCCAGTGAATCAACTTCCCATGGTCCTGCAGCTGGCCTCTTTAGACACCTGCAATGTGTGCTGCACAGGGATTCTGCCCACACCAGGATCATGCCCAATTCAACTAGTAGGCCTCTTATCTCCTGTATTGATCTTTCTCTTATACCACCCAAAATAATTTTTGCCTTTTAATATCTCATTCTCTCCATCCAAGCAGTTCACAGGTCATTCCATTGCTTTTCATGTTTTTTCTAACCCTACTCCTTTATCTTGTTCTGTTCATTTTTAAATGTTGATCATCAGTGATCTAGACACCCTGCTCCATTTTTGTCCAAATAACAGACCAGAGTTCTTCACTCACTATTTCACACCTTTCAAAAATAAGGGAGCCTTTCATATTCTGCATTGTTGCCTTTCAAATGGCTGAACAAAGAATTAGTATTCCCTTTAAGTAATGTTGCCACATTATGTCCAATCATGTGATACAGCCACATTGGCGCAGCAAACCACTGTGCCGTCAGGCAAGTCCATGTTCAATACTAGCAGAAACCAAAAATGTGATGAATCATTATCAGTACCATTTACATTAAGTTGCATCACTATCTGCACAGCAGATTCCTGTACAACATAAATCTTGCACCTTCAGTGCTCACATTCACTGTCAAAATGACACTTCTAAACAATGGAATAGTGGGTTTACCTTCAGCTTAAGTTACAAGTTTTCTACAGTGTAACCAATTATTTTCATTGCATAAGTCAAAGAAAAGGCTTTTGGTTTTAGGCTTTTAACTGGAAAATGGATTGAAGTATAGAATATGATCACCAAAACACTTGTAAAATATTAAATTACATGTAATAACTAGATTTAACTTATTCAGTTATCCGTTTCATATATTTAGAGGTGTTGAGCCGTCTGTTTTTTTTCTCTCCCTTCCAAGGCTATGCTGGTGTGTTTTTTTTTCTAAGTTTGCCATGTATTCCAGTAGACACAAGTCTACAGCAAAAGATGAATTTGGAAGTGAAGTGCCAATCTTATTCAAAGACCCCACATGATACTTACTATGTTTAACAGATACATCGTAGTTATGCAGCCATGCTTCCAATCTGAGGCTTGGGTTAAGATGTATTGCTAGCAGAGTGGAAAGATCTTTACATTACATTCAATCCCTGCTGTAGTTCAGTTGGGAATTGACAAAGGACTACAAAAAATTGTAAATTTTCATTTTTTCAAAGGCATCTCACCCTAATCATTACAAAAAGAATGCATTGCCAGCAGTGATGGGGGTATTCCAAAATTACTGTAGTTTGGGCGGGATCTTAGATTTCTGAAGAACAGTAAGCCATGGAACACCAAATCAGAACTCCAAAAATATATTTTAATGTTTATATAACAAATTAAATACATTAGTGTTTATCCAAAACATCCTATACTGTATTTTCAGACCACTCAATTAACACTGGCCCATTTGCCATTTAAGTAGCAATTTCAAACAGTACAGACCACTAGAACGATCAACCATTCTCCCAGATATCCTCAGACCCTTGCAATGTTCATCAAATTGAATTCCAAAAGGAAACAATAAAATTAACCTAACATATTATTGGTTACATTAGAGTATGTGTACTGTCGATCACCACTTTACAGTTTCTAGCATTTTAAAGATCAAAAGGGTTATGAGGGAGGCACAGTTTAAACTATGTTCTAACATACTTTTGGCTAACGGTCAAGACATTATTAGAGACATTATTATAGCAACATCAGTACATTACAGGTCGAAGTTCAAGAGAACATTTCATGGCAACAATGTACAACACAGTTTTCAAATTAGTTGAATTGTACCATAGGGAATTGCGCTCAATTCCCTTTATGAGCTAATCTGCCACTACAACAGAGTAATACTCTACAGCTATTCTCCAGTTAACAGGTAATATAAAATGATATTTGACTTTGACTAAAATGTAATATGCAGCTACCAAAGTTACTTTTATACGTTTTGAACAGGAGTGTACAACCAGCTGTTGTAATCTTCTGTAATAATCAGCATTATCTGTGTAATTATTGCATTTTTTTCTGGTGTCTCCTCTTTAATGCTGCATTTATAATGATTCTTGGTCTGTCTGTAGCAACAATACTACAGGGCTTTGGCTGCCTGCAAGACCAGATTAATATATCTGGACACTGATCAGTTAAATTCTCCACAACCAAAATGCAATATGATTTCTAACAGAATGCACACTGAACAAAAAAAAAGTAGAAAACAGGGCAAAAAGAAACCTCATTTTACAAATCTTCTTTAATGCAGACCTGAATCTCAGCGTTGTATCTACTGTTTCTAGTAGAAAAGTTGCAAATGCAGCTCTTTTGACTAAAGTCTTTGTTCACTATTTCAGTCCAGCACCCCCCTCCAAGATCCAAAAAAAGTTAAGATGCAGCAATTAAAAAATAAATGGATTAATAGTATAAACTATACACTAATAAAAGTAAAACTAAGTTCATAAAAACATGGATGGACAAGGTATATGAACAGAAATAGCTAAAAAGCAACTGTGTGTTTTAACAAGAAAAGGCTCAAGTTTTGATGTTTTCCCTCTAGTTTAATTATGGATGTGGGAATTTCCCGATATCTAGTCTGCTACCTAACTAAATAGACAGGGAGCCTCCTGACATTGATTGTATTTAAATAAGAGGATAGACACATTGCTCAGAAACCTGGTCAAACATGTGCACCACTTCTGATACATGTGAATAACTTCAGCAATTGTGCTTGAAATACACATTTGGAGCAACCTTTCATGCATTTTGATTCTTTCTCTTTCACTACTTTGAGATTGAACAGTTCCATTTACCATGTGCTTATATTGGATCATCTCAACTAGACGAATTCATCAAAACTCATTTCCTTGATCCAATTCTATCCCACATCCCTTATTAATGATAAATGAACATGTTAAACATATATAATCTTTGACATTACATGTGTACTGCAACCCACTTTAGATCTAAATAAAAGTATACAACAATCAGGAAGGTTTTGGTTAGCTATAATGCTAGACTAGTTTCTAGACAAAAGCAATACATTATCTATCTTAAGCTGGTGTGTATTAAAAAAAGTTTCAATGTATTGTTTATTAACTACTTTCAATACTGGGTTCCATTTTCAATAGAATTTGCTTTTCTTCATGACCAATTCTTAAATAATGTTAAATAGATTATTCTTTAAGCAGTTGTTTCACGGCGAAGACCAGCTGCTCTTACAGTACTTACTGAACACAGCCAATAATGAAGTATCAGGTTAGAAATTATTCCATTTTCTGCTGAAATAACAAACCATTGTCCACAGTAACTTTAACAAAACAGAAACCACAATAATGGAACAAATATGAGGCAACATTGGTCATTAAGGCTCTTGTTATGGTGCTTGCTGATGTCATTTTGAGAAACAGGCAAATTTGGAAAAGGCTATCTAACATCTTCAGGCTCTATTTTGATAGGTTTCAATGCTTCTTTCTTCTTTTCTGTGTGATTTAGGACCGTCTGGCAAAACTCCTTCAAGGTGCCAATGTTTTCTGTTATATAAAAAAAAATCAGCAGTCTGGAGATAGATAAACATTGATTATCATATGCATTTCATATAAAAGATGGAGTCTGCTACCACTACCATTATCTCTGTAGATATACTGATTGTAGGTTTTACCCATAGGCTGACATTTAGATGTTTGTGGTTTAACCACATTTAAAAATTCCCTTCTTTCACCCCCTCACACCACAAGTTATAGAAGGCACATAAAATGTTACATTAACATAAATTCTTTATACCATTATTTTTAGAAATGCTAATAAAATGAGCAGAATCTCAATTATGTAACGTGCTCAATTTAAAATTAGTATCAGGTGGCTTTGGTCTTGGTGACATTGAAATTGATTCAGTTTTGGCAGAATTGCCGAAAATATGCTGATTACTATTTTCTATGCATCAAAATTCTCTTTACTATACCCCAGTACTCATGTGCATTAGTAGAAAGATACATCACTTGTTGTACTTTTTCTTCAATATGTAATGCCCCGTTTGTATTACTGAAAGTAATATTTGCATTGTTTCCTGGTCCATTAATACCATTAGGCAAATACAGCACTTGGAGTTAATTCAAAGCTTCATTTACAAATTTTGCCAGTGTGGCTGGGAGGACTATGGTCTGTACAGGCCAACAGTGATAACAGCTCATTAGTACCCTGAACATGCAACTGAGGAGTTGGCCTACCCATAATTAGACCCAAGATGCCACTGAAAAGAGGCACTAGGGCACTCAACTGGGTGGGCACCCACTCAAAAGAGTTTTGGCAATAGCATCAGTTCATTTACAATACAAGATTATCTCCAGTTGTAGTTTTGAATATATGGGACATAGAAAGTGCAGGATGCACAGTGTTTCTGGTGGTCCCACCGCTGCCTTAGAAAAAAAGAGTTTTGATCTCAGTCAGGTAATTTGATGTAGGAGGCGGGTGAAGTGTGTACTTCTGCAGGTGTATGAAAGTGGAAAAAATCTAACTTCATTACATTTCCAAACAGTAGCAGTCAATTACAGAGTGAGTGGCACTGAAGCCTTGGGGAATAGGCTACGTGCTTGTGCACGTCAGAGAATTGAATATGCCATGAGGAACAATTAAAATACATACAAGGCATTATGATAGTAGATGACAAAATGCGGGCGAGAGTACTATCGCTATAAAGTAAGAAAATATGCAAACAGCAAAATCTCTCTCTCATTAAATGGAATTTCATTATCTTATTCACCTTACCTGAAGAGTGAGGCTCTCGTGGATTACTAGAATAAAGTCTGCTTAATTCATTTGATACTTGCTTAGCAAGTTGTAAATCTTCTCTAGATACCATTTGCTGCATTATTTGCCTGCTCTGCTGATTAGAGGTCCTGAGATTCAGTGGTTTTTCAGCTGAAGACAAAAGGTAAATTAGAGTAGTGAAAGATAAGTTACTAGCCTTATTCTGATATAAACATTATAAACAAAGTAACACAAGCAAAATACTATAGATACTGGAAATTGAAAATAAAAACAAAATGCTAGAAATACTCAGGAGGTCAGGCAGCTTCTGTGAAGAGAGAAAAACAGTTTATTTTGAGCTTGTATTCCCTCAAGTATAGAAGATCGAGGGGGTGATCTGATTGAACATTTTAAACATTTCAAAGATTTGATACGGTAGGTATGGGGAAAACTATTTCCTATAGTAGGGAATTCAAGACAAAAAGGGACATAATCTTAAAATTAGATTTAGATCCTTTAGGAATGAAATCAGGAAGCACTTTTTACACACAAAGATTAGTAGAAATCTGGAACTCTTTGCCCCCAAAAGGCTGTTGGTAATTGGAGCTTTCAAGGCAGAGTGATAGATTTTTGTTATAAAGGGATATGGAGGCAAAAGCAGGTAAATGAAATTGAGGAGCAGATCAGCCATGATCTAACTAAATGGTTGAGCAGGTTCAAGGGGCTGAATGGCCTACTGTTATTCCCAGAGTTAACATTTCAGCTCGATGACCTTTCGTTAGGCCAGTTCCGACACAAGGTCACCAACCTGAAACATTAACTCTGTTTCTCCACAGATATTGTGTGTCCTGAGTGTTCGTTATAAAAACAGAAAATGCTGGAAACGATGTTATGTTATGTAACCTACACTTGGTATTTTATTTCTGTAGTTTCTAACTACTATACATATTCTGGCAAATATGCTCTGTTTAGAACATGAAGATATTTTTCTCTAACTTTGCATCTGCAATATTACATTCCCATTGTTCACTGCTAGCAGTTGCCTCATCTATACAAACAGCTCATCCAGTCACAATATTGGCTGATTTTTCACCAACTGAAATAAGTGCAGCAGAGGGGTGGAACACAAAGTTAAGGAAATTAGGATATTCAGTTTCCATGTATACTAACTCCTTTCTTAATTTTAAGTTTCTGATGCACTGAAAGCAGCCTGTTCCACATGTGCTGATGCCAAAATAACCCAGGAACTCAGCAATCTAACTCAGTATATGTACAGTAATGGATAACTAACAGTAGGAAGGTCTGAAAGGCAGACTTGCACATTGTGCCTTCCTAAAATGCTATACATGCAGCATTTGACGACACTAGCAGTTATAAAATCTAGTATGGGGCAGCACTGTGCAACAAAATACATGCTGTGCAACAGAGCAGTAAGATGTAGGTCACGCTTCAGCTGCAACTCAATCACAACTGTTTTTGTGAGGTGGAGACATAGAAGACAAATACTTTCTTACAAGTGAAATGGCAAAGGTCCTTTGAAAAGTATGTATGGGGAGAAAAACATCACAACTGCCCTTGTACAGAGTTTGACTGGCAACTAGGCAATCTACTTACAACAAAATATTTCATTTATATAGCACCATTAGCATAACACCCCAAAGCACTGGGAACTTGGGAGGGAAGTGGAAGAATAATGGGACCGGTTTTTGAAACAGGGTCGGGAATCCGAGGCACAGATAATTTCAGGGTCCCAACCCTGCACCTCAACTGTGTCGCACATGCAATACTATTTTGAGATGTAAATGCCCTAATTGGGCAGGAGGCAAGTTCGGCATCCAATTAGTGGTGCCGAGCATCTCCAGGAGGTGGGAGTTGCCTGCAGAGTGCAAGTGGCAAAGGCAGACAGCATCCATGATGGGGCCTGCCATTGTCTTGCCAAAAAGAGCAGACAGGTCCTTAGAGGGCCAGGCAGCATAAAAGAGTAAGACGGTTTTCAAATATCCAAAACTGAGGGAATGCACATTATCTGGCGCAAGATCCCCAAGGGCCCCATAAATTTCAACTCCCAAAAAAAAAAGTTTCCCTTTGATCCACTATGAACCCAACAGCTGTGCACTAATATGCATCAGACTGTTCAGGCTCACTGGAATCCCATTTGAAAATTGCAGTCCTGAGATCCTCAGCCCCTTAACAAGCTCTAGGAGATTAATGGGCTGTTAATTGGATAATTGGAGGCAAGTAGGTTCCCTTTTCCTTTGCTGTTATTTCCTCCCCCTACCAACTTCAACTTTAAAAATTGGAGTCTGTCCTGGAGGCATTGCGATCCAGAGACACCCTTCAGGACCGCAATTTTTAAAATCACATCTGCACCCGTCCTCACCCTGCCAACTTTTGAAAATCTGGTCCGTGGAGTCAGAGGAGGTGCTTGATTGTCAAGTGAACTGTCCCTACTCTGCAGAACGATAGAGCAATAAGGAGGAGTTAGCTGTGGAGAGGGAGATGTGATATGGTGTGAGATGGTCAAGGCAAATCTGGCTGTGGACAGAACAGGCCAGCCATGCCCCATGTGCGCATGGATCTGCAGACCTCAGTCTTAAGGATATGAAGATGAAAATTGTACCGGCGAACAATATGTGCCAAATTTTATAAGCTCGCCGTTTTCGGCGGCAAGCTTGCACGTGTGACTTGTGCGCCGCTGAGCCCGCGCGATATTTCACGCGGCGGCTCATTTAAATGGAGGGGGCAGAACGGCTGACTCCGATGAAGTAGAAGGGGCGGCTACTCCATCCCCGGCAATGGCGACCGGCGCCACCGCGCAGGCGCTGTTTTTAAAGGGCTTCAAGCCCTACAGTTTAATTTAAAAATTTTAAAGGGACAGATGTGAAAACATTAAAGTTTAAATTTTCAGTGCAAATCCGCATTCCCACCTCCCCAATGAGAATGCTATCTGAATAGCCCTTTCCAGCCCCAAAAAAATTAGATTCTGACATTTCCTCCTGAACACGCACCACTTTACCCTTCAAACCCTTCCCAGCATCCCCCCCACCAATCATGTAGGATTCTGCCGTTAGCCCCCCCCCACCCTCCTCAACCTGAAAATTTCACTCTCTCTTCCCCCCCCCCCCCACCCCACCCCCGAGTCTCAACAGAGATCTGAAGACGCCAGACTTCCGGCAACCGGCTGGAACATCGGCATGGGACAGCTGTCACTACCAGATAGGTGATTATTCATTTATTTTAATGTCATTAGCATATCGACATTAAGGCTCCAGCGCCGAGTGGCAGGGGCTGGCCCGGGGCCTCACCGCCGCTGTAAAATGAGGCTAAGCCTTCTCTGTGTAGGAGGTCGTGGTGGGTCTCTCCTAGAAGGATTTTCCGAGCATCCGACGCCACGATCCCAGACATCGGATGGCTGGTAAAATTCAGCCCTTTAGTTAACGACAAATGACCTGGTGGGAGACAAGGTTCTCAAAGGCAGAACCAAGCAGGCTCGCGTTAATAACAGTGCACCAGCGTCATGATTGGCCAAAGGACAAGGAGTTGGTAGTTGGAGAGCTGGGGTTTAAAGGTTGTTGGGTTGTGAATTGGCAGAGAGAAATGGATGGTGGGCACAAATGGCCTTGGTTGTCCTTGGACAAGAAAAGATGCTAAAGGAATAGGGCAAGAGGCTACAATGGGACTTGGCAACCACTGAGTTGCAGAAAGGTCATGGTAGAATATTACTCAGTTGATGCAACTTTGGTGGTGCAAGAAAAGGAGTCACCATACATGAGTCAAGTTTCAGCGGAACTAGAATATCAAGACATATATTCAAGGTGAGGTCATGCATGTAGAAGGCTTTGTTCATAAAGGAGTGAACTTTCTGGACACAGAGCAGACTGGAAGTTGGAGACTCATGGAAATTTGGAGGGCAGCATGGAAGAGGAAAGTGGGACAGGAAGAAGTTTAACCAACCCAGCAAATAAACTGGTTGCTAGAAAAAGGGGCTGAGACAGTTTGAATTGCTGCTTTGGGAGAGACAGTAATGGATGTCATAGCAAACACAGCAGAGAATTCCCAAGATGGAGTAGAAGGACACCATGGGCACATCCAGGAGGAACTCAAATAGCTGCAGTTAAGTCTTGGAGCAGATTAGTGTTAAATGAAACTTGGAACCTAAAAGGTCATCCCTAAGACCATGCTGCCCACCCACTTCCTGAGATGACTCCAATCCTAAAATATTATGCTTTTCTGAGATCTAAATTGTAGTTTGAGTTGAAGAAATGAAACGTTACCAGGTTCAGTAAAATGCACTGAAGCAAGCAGTTTGCCAACTATTCACTTAAAAGCAGTTGCTAGTTTAAATTAATGCTGAATAATACAATAAGTTGACAATATTTAATTCTGACTCTCCAAAAAAAGAAAATCAAATACCCTGTCTCATTTATCCTCACCTTTCTGTGTCACCACACGCACAAGGCTGAATGTCTAAGTGATCTGGTCTTGCACTTTCATTTCTTCTCCTGTCATTTCCTCAATGCTACTTTCTTTCCCTTCCCCTCTACATAAAATAAGTCTAGTGCTTTGCTGAATTACAGGGTCTGTTGAACGAGGCCTAATTTCGTTCATGATCAAGATTGCTTCCAGCATAGCAAATGGATTGGAGAAATTATTCTATTTTATTTGAAGTGTACCCACCATTGCATTTACACTAAACCCAATAACAAAAAGGGAAGTCTGTTGAGAGACCACAGAATTCCTGTTCGACAGGTTAATGGTGCAGATGATGTCTGCATCTTAGATAATATACACATGCGTTCACTCCCTCCTTTATATTTTGTTTTTGCAAGCCATTGCGATAGAGCTTATGCCAAAGTGAATCATATCATAATAGGAGCAGCAGTAAGCCATTCGGCCCCTCAAGCCTGCTCCGCCATTCAATTAAATCATGGCTGATCTGATTGTGGGCTTAACTCCACTTTCCTGTCTGCCCCCATAACCCTAGACTCCCTTGTATATCAAAAATCTGTCTAATTCAGCCTTGAATGTATTCAATGACCTAGCCTCCACTATGGGGAACAGAATTCCAAAGATTAATGACCCTCTGGGCGGTATAGCTCAGTGGGAGAGCATTTGACTACAGATCAAGAGGTCTCTGGTTCAAATCCCAAAGCCTCCTTTGTTGGGGCGGCACAGTGGCGCAGTAGCACCGCAGCCTCACAGCTCCAGTGACCCGGGTTCGGGTCATGGTGCTGCCTGTGCAGAGTTTGCAAGTTCTCCCTGTGACCGTGTGGGTTTCCTCCAGGTGCTCCGATTTCCCTCACATGCTGCAGACTTGCGGGTTGATAGGTAAATTGCCCCTAGCGTAGGTAGGTGGTAGGAAAATTGAGGGAAGGTGGGGATGTGAGAGGGAAATGGGATTAATATAGGATTAGTATAAATTGGTGGTTGATGGTCAGCACAGACTCGGTGGGCCGAAGGGCCTGTTTCAGTGCTGTGTCTCTCTGACTCGGAGAAGAAATTCCTCCTTATCTCGGTCTTAAAAGGGAGACCCCTTATTTTGAAATTTTGTTCCCAGTTCTAAATTTCCCCATGAGAGGAAACATGCTCTCAACATCTACCCTGCCAAGTTCCCTCAGACCCTTATATGTTTCAATAAGATCACCTCTCATTCTTCTAAACTCCACTGAGTATAGACCCAACTTGCTCAACCTTCCCTCATAAGGCAACCCCTTCATCCCAGGAATCAACCGAGTAAACCTTCTTGAACTTTTTTTTTTATTTCCAAAATATACTTTATTCATAAAAATCTGTAAAAAATACATTACCAGTTTCAAACAGCACCAAGTCAAAAAATACAAACACTGCAAAGGTGATCAGTTTCCATCAATACAATCATGAGTTGTCTCACAACCCTTCCATTTCATTTGTCATGCCATATACATTTTTACATTTTACAGCACACGAGATTTTCCCAATACAGTTCGAGGGGTTTCCCATGGATCCAGCCCCTCCGTTCAGCTTGGTGGGGGGACCTTACACTGTGGTCTTTCCCCATTGAGCCTTTTCTGTGGCTGCCTCAAGCTTTAGTGAGTCCCTCAGCGCGTAGTCCTGGACCTTGGAATGTGCCAGTCTGCAACATTCGGTGGTGGGCAACTCTTTCCGCTGGAAGACCAGCAAGTTTCGGGCAGACCAAAGGGCGTCTTTCACCGAATTGATAGTCTTCCAGCAGCAGTTGATGTTTGTCTCGGTGTGTCTGTCCCCGGGAACAGCCCGTAGAGCACAGACTCCTGTGTTACAGAGCTGCTTGGGATGAACCTCGACAAAAACCACTGCATCTCTTTCCACACCTGCTTTGCAAAGACACATTCCAGAAGGAGGTGGGCAACCATCTCTTCCCCACCAGCCACCGCGAGGGCAGTGTGCGGAGTGGGTGAGACTTCGGGTGTGCAGGATGGATCTGACGGGGAGGGCTCTTCTCACCACCAGCCAAGCTACATCTTGGTGCTTGTTTGAAAGTTATGGTGATGAGGCATTCCGCCAAATGCTCGGGGAACCATCTGACAGGATCCACTGTCTCCTTTTCCCGTAGGGCCTCGAGGACATTCTGTGCAGACCACTGCCTGATGGATTGGTGGTCAAAGGTGTTTTTCCGCAGAAACTGCTCCATGAAGGATAGGCGGTACGGCAGAGTCCAACTGGATGGAGCGTTCCGCGGCAATGTGACCAGGCCCATCCTTCGCAACACCGGGGACAGATAGAACCTCAGCATGTAGTGACACTTGGAGTTTGCATACTGGAGGTCTACACACAGCTTGATGCAGCCGCACACTAAGGTGGTCATCAGGATGAGGGCGACGTTGGGTACATTTTTCCCGCCCTCATCCAGAGGTTTGAACATCGTGTCCTCCGGACCCAGTCCATTTTAGATCCCCAAATGAAGCGTAAAATGGCTCAGGTGACCGCCACAGCGCAGGAGTGGGGTATGGGCCAGACCTGCGCCACGTACAGCAACAACTTGAGCGCCTCGCACCTGATGACCAGGTTCTTACCCACAATGGAGATCGCTGCCCCCACATGCTCAACTTGTGTTGTACCTTGGCTACTCGCTCCTCCTTGGATAGTCAGAAGCTTTTTCCCAGGGTGGAAGAGTCAGTTACTAGGGGACATAGGTTTAAGGTGCGAGGGGCAAAGTTTAGAGGGGATGTGCAAGGCAAGTTTTTTTTTTTACACAGAGGGTGGTGAGTGCCTGGAACTTGCTGCCAGGGGAGGTGGTGGAAGCAAATACGATAGCGACGTTTAAGAGACATCTTGACAAATACATGAATAGGAAGGGAATAGAGGGATATGGGCCCCGGAAGTGCAGAAGGTGTTAGTTTAGGCAGGCATCAAGATCGGCACAGGCTTGGAGGGCCGAATGGCCTGTTCCTGTGCTGTACTGTTCTTGGTTCTCCCAGGTTTTGGTGCACACCCTGGCCCTTCCGAACCATATCCCCAGCACCTTCAGGTAGTCTGACCTGACGGTGAAGGGGACAAAGGATCGGTCAGCCTACTTCCCAAAAAACATGGCCTTGCTCTTGCCGTGGTTAACTTTGGCTCCCGAGGCCAGTTCGAACTGGTCGCAGATGCTCATCAGTCTGTGCACAGACAGCGGATCAAACCTTCTTCAACTTTTTTTTTTTTTTTTTTCCAAAATATACTTTATTCATAAAAATCTGTAAAAATTACATTGCCAAACAGTTTCCAAACAGCACCAAAAAATACAAACATTGCAAGGGAGATCAGTTTCCTTCAATACTGTCATGAGTTTCTTCCCAACCCTTCTGTTTCACAATTGTCATGTCAATTACAGTTTTACATTTACAGCAATTGAGAATATTAACGATACAGTTCGAGGGGTTTCCCATTGATCCAGCCCCTCAGTCCAGCTTGGTGGGGGAACCTTACACTGTGGTCTTTCCCCATTGAGCCTTTGCTGCGGCTGCCCCAAGCTTTAGTGTGTCCCTCAGCACGTAGTCCTGGACCTTGGAATGTGCCAGTCTGCAACATTTGGTGGTGGACAACTCTTTGCGCTGGAAGACCAGCAAGTTTCGGGCAGACCAAAGGGCGTCTTTCACCGAATTGATAGTCCTCCAGCAGCAGTTGATGTTTGTCTCGGTGTGCGTCCCTGGGAACAGCCCGTAGAGCACAGACTCCTGTGTTACAGAGCTGCTTGGGATGAACCTTGACAAAAACCACTGCATCTCTTTCCACACCTGCTTTGCAAAGGCACATTCCAGGAGGAGGTATGCGACTGTCTCTTCCCCACCACAGCCAACGCGGGGGTATTGTGCGGAGGGGGCGAGACTTCGGGTGTGCATGAAGGATCTGACGGGGAGGGCCCTTCTCACCACCAGCCGAGCTACATCTTGGTGCTTGTTTGAAAGTTCTGGTGATGAGGCATTCCGCCAAATGACTTTGACGGTCTGCTCGGGGAACCATCCGACAGGATCCACCGTTTCCTTTTCCCGTAGGGCCTTGAGGACATTCCGTGCAGCCCACTGCCTGTCAACCTTCTTCAACTGTTTCTAATGCAAGTATATCCCTCCTTAAATAAAGAGACCAAAACCGTATGCAGTACTCTGGGTGCAGTCTCACCAATGCCCTTTACAGTTGTAGTGACTTCCCTACCTGTATACGTGACCCCCTTGCAATAAATGCCAACATTCCATTTGCCTTACTAATTACTCGCTGTACCTACATGCTAACTTTGTGATTCATGTACAAAGACACCCAGATCCCTTTGTATCGCAGCATTCTGAAGCGCCTCTCCATGTAAATAATAATTCTACTTTTCTATTTTTCCCATCAAAGTGGACAACCTCATATTTTCCCACATTATACTCTGCCAAATTTTTGCCCACTCATTTAACTTAGTTACATCTCTTTGCAGACACTGTGTCTTCCTACCTATCTTTATATCAGCAGCAAATTTGGCTAGAATACACTTGGTCCCTTCATCCAAGTCATTAATATAGATTGTAAATAGTTGAGGCCCCAGCATTGATCCATGTGGCACTCCACTAGTTAGTTTGCCAACCTGAAAATGCCCCATTTGCCCTGACACTCTGTTTCCTGTTAGTTGGCACTCCTGTATCCATGCTAATATATTACCTCCAACACCATGAGCTTTTATCTTGTGTAGTAACCTTTTATCAAATGCCTTTTGGAAATCCAAATCCACCTTCCCGTTTATTCACCCTGCTCGTTACATCCTCAAAGAACTCTGATAAATTTGTCAAATATCATTTCCCTTTCATAAAACCATTGTGACTCTGCCTGATTGCATTATAATTTTCTAAATGTCCTGCTACGACTTCGTTAATAGATTCCAGCATTTTCCCAATGACAGATGTTAGGCTAACTGGCCTACAGTTCCTACTTTCTGAATCCCTCCTTTCTTGAATAAAGGCATTACATATGCGGTTTTCCAAGTCATTGGGGCGTTCACAGAATCTCGGGAATTTTGGAAGATTACAACAAATGCATCCACTATTTCTGCAGCTACTTCTTATAAGACCCTAGGATGCATGCCATCAGGTCCAGGGGACTTGTCAGCCTTTAGTCCCATTAGTTTTCCAAGTACTTTTTCTCTAGTGATAGTGATTGTTTTAAGTTCCTACTTCCCTTTTGCCTCTTGATTTTCTACTGTTCCCGAGATGCTTTTTGTGCCTTCTACTGTGAAGACAGATACAAAATACTTGTTCAAAGTCACTGCTATTTCCTTGTTTTCCATTATTAATTCCCCAGCCTCATCCTCTAAGGGACCAAAACTTACTTTAGCTACTCTCTTCCTTTTCATATATTTGTAGAAGCTTTTACTGTCTGTTTTTACATTTCTTGCTAGTTCACTCTGTTCTCCATAGTGGAGGCTAGGTCATTGAATATATTTAAGGCTGAATTAGACAGATTTTTGATTCTCCCTATATTTGTTTTCAGTCATCCTCAGCTGTTTTCTAAAATTTTCCCAATTTTCTAGCCTACCACTAATCTTTGCAGCATTGTACACCTTTTCTTTCAATTTGATACCATCCTCAACTTCTTTAGTTAGCAACAGATGGTGCATCCTTCTCAGGGAGTCTTTCGTTTTGAATAGAATACATCTTTGTTGAGTTATGAACCATCTTCTTAAATGTCTGCCCTTTTATCTCATTTTCCCAGTCCACTTTAGCCAAATCAGACTTCATAAACTTAAAGGCAATTACAAGGATAAGACACTAATTTCAGACCCAAATTTCTCACCCTCAAACTGAATGTGAAATTCAATCATGTTATGATCACTCTTTCCTAAAGGATCCTTTACTACGAGGTCATTAATTAATCTTGTACACATTACCAGGTCTAAAATAGCCTGTTCTCTGGTTGGTTCCAGATATATTGTTCTAAAAAATTGTCCGGAATACACTCTACCAACTCATCCTGCAGGCTACCTTTGCCAATTTGATTAGTGCAATCTATATGAAGAGTAAAATCACCCTCAACTATTGCAGTACCTTTCCTACAAGCCTGCATTATTTCTTGATATATACTCTGTCCTACAGTGTAGCTACTGATAGGGGGTCTATAAACTACTCCCACCAGTGACTTCTTGTCTCTGCTATTTCTTATCCTTACCCAACTATAAACTACTCCCACCAGTGACTTCTTGTCTCTGCTATTTCTTATCCTTACCCAAACTGATTCTACAGGCTGCACTTTGTGCAGGAGATGGGGCTCCCGGCACCCGGCTGTAAAGTCAGGGGGAACCCCGTCTCTGCATTTTCTCAGACCCTCAGAGTGATTCTCTGGTCTTTTGGGGTCAAAGTTTAACGAGGCGTGAGTCCCTTCCCTTTAAAGACTTTATTGGGACGAGGATCCCACCCCACAGCTACCAGCCAATCACAGGGTACTGCAGAGACCTTGGACCCAGTTGCAGCACTGGAATGCCAGAGAAGAGGTAGGCAAGGTGGGATCGCCGGGGCCAGACCAAAAGGACCCGGCGAGGGGGAGCGTGGGGGGGTGGGTGTTCAGTGTTCAGTGGGCCCAGTTGTTCCTGGTGGGGGTCCTCGGTGGACCACAAATTGCCACAAAGGAGGAACACCCCCCTACCCCAAGCCCGCAGGGAGGGTGCCTCCTTTTCCAAGGTGTCCTCCCTGCGTGGAGGCCCACCCCTCCCTGACCCTGCCGCTGATAAGATACCAGTGACAGAGGGAAGAGGCCCCTATTTGGCCTTTGAGCGGGAAGGCCCTCATCAGCCTATCCCACCCCTAGAGAATCGGAACCGGGAATCCCGTGCGGGTTCAGAGGCGGACAATTCTGCCCAGATTCTCCAGCCACCGCCCCCCCTCCCCACACCACCACAAAACCCGCCGTTGGGAGGAGAACAAAATCTGGCCCCACATCTTGATCTTCCGAGTCAAGATCATTTTGCATTACTGTACTGATCTCATCCTTTACTATCAGAGCTACCCCACCTCCTTTTCCTTTCCTCCTATCCTTCCAAAATGTCAAATACCCTTGAATATTTAGTTCCCAGCCTTGGTCACCTTGCAACCACATCTCTGTAATGGCTATCGTATCATACCCATTTGTTTCTATTTGTGCTATCAATTCATCCATCTTGCTACAAATGCTGAATGCATTCAGATAAACAGCCTTTAATTCTGTTTTTTTTTAAAACCATTTTTCCCTACCCTGACCTTATTTGCTGGTGCATGCTTATGTTTGTACACTCTATCCCTTCCTGTCACACTCTGGTTATCATTACCTGTATCGCTACCCTCCATCACAAACAACTCTCCATAAGGTTGGTTTAGAGGGCAGAATGAGCCATATTTATACTGTAAATCAGAAATTGGACTTGGGAAAATATCAAGTCTACTCTGAAGGTTGATGCTACACAAAAATGAACTACAGCTTCAATATTGTGCTACAGCTTTAAATCAGTTTTTCTTTTTATCAAATGGTGGATTGCTGAGCAAAATCATAATACATTTTGGGTCTAGTTCAATCATAAAAAGCATTTGATGTGCAGTTTCATTTTAAGCAGATTTATTAAACCTGGCAGTCATAGAAGCCAATTAGATTTTGTACCTTGTCCATCCATGGTCTCTGCTGAAGGGCTTCTGGAATTCTGCTCTTCAGAATACTGCCTGCAAGCTGTGGCAGATGGATGTCGCTCAGACACTTGCAACATGTCCTGTCCCGTTTGTTCACGCAGAATCATTATGTATTTAGCTGCTATGGTTTCAAGTTGGATCTGAAAAACAAAAAGAGTTCAGTGATATTTTAATATATTTCCTCAGATTTCTGAGCAAGATTTTGCTTTTAAAAGTACTATCAAGTAGTAGAAATAGCATTGCTGTTAAAAGAAAAATAAATCCACATCACTAAGGGACTGTCTTTAATTTATTCCCACTATTTGCTCAAAATGCTGTTTGAAACTATTTTTATCCACCATTTTCCCCCTGTAACTGAGAAATTTCTAATGCTCAAAACCTGTAAAGTTAAACATTAAAAATAAAAATTACTTATTCCACAATAACATGAATGGATCCATTTACCAACATTTTCAGCCTTTTAATGCCTGCTCCTTTTGACTCCAGATTCAGGTGAGTATATTTTTAAAAACTTACCTTGTTTTTCCTTTTTATAGCCTCCAGATCTGGTATTCCTGAGTACAGCCAGTGTTGGCACTTACTGCCTCAGAGCAAACCAATCTTGCACTGAAGCCTCAGACAGGCATAAGGTCCCTTATTTGCATATGCAATGGGTCTAATGCCTGTTTCAAGCGAGGGTACTGCATGCTGATTTTTCTGACCTTTACCAATATGGTGGGTGGTGCACTGCCAGCCTGAATGTTTTCTACCTCCCACATCGAAGGCTGAGGAGGTCATTTTAACACCAGAAAACAGATAATACATGGTTAAATTTCTAGGGCATATACGATCTCCCCCATCCTCCCCATAAAAGCATACACCTGCTTGCTGAACCAGACAAAAACCTTGTCCGATTTAATACCGGTTTTAATTTAGGATGGACCAAAATAAAAGATCTTGAATTGAACTTGGTTACAAATACAAAAGCAAAATACTGCAGATGCTGCAAATCTTAAAAACAGAAAATGCTGGAAATACTCAGCAGGTCAGGCAGCGTTTGCGAAGAGAAAGAGTGTTAATATTTCAGGTTGATAACGTTAATTCTGACGAAAGGTTATCAATCTGAAACGTTAGCTCTGTTACTCTCTTCACAGATGCTGCCTAAACTGCCGAGTGTTTCTAGCATTTTCTGCTTTGGTTACAAATACATCCAATTAGTCTAATTTTCAAATTATAAACTGGGCAACTAAACTGAAGGCCTTCACAATCAGGTGCAGATAAGGTATTTATTTTCATCACTGATACAACCAGACATATTTTTGGGCCGCTGTCATAACATTAGATGGAAAAATATTCATAAACTGTTTTCTGTTTATTGTTGCAACACACATTAGGATATATCACAATTTTCAACTGATCTATTTGGACACACTAAAGTTGAAAACAAAATTGTAAAAATATAAACAGGCATTCTGCCCTTAATAGGCTTCCATTTACAGGTCAACAGATAATGAATGTTAATTCAGAATTGTCCACTGATTTCTTCCATTTACATGTATTGTTGGTTTAGCAAAATATTGAAATGTCAATTACCTCAATATTGTTTTCTTATAAGAGGAACTGAGTAACAAATACCATTGCAAACTCAAACAATACAAGAAACAAGTAGTCTGGCTAGACATGGGTACCTGCTTTTTCCTCAAAAAATCTGTTTTAATGTACTGTTTCTATTTTCAAACAGTGATCCTAGGAGGCAATATTATACATTGAGCCCGAATGCATTCCACATAATGATTATACATATTCAACTACTCAGTCTTCTGTGTGACTGAACTCAAATCACACTGGTGTCAGGAGACACCAGGCAAAGGCCAGGCATATCATATGGGTTGGGGCATTCCTACCTTCTCATTCTTGCATGCCTCTTTACAACCGGCTAACAGCCACACTGGCAGTAATCACAGAACAGCAGGCTATTCATCCCATCGTGCCTGTGCTGGCTCTTTGAAAGAGCTATCTAATTAGTCCTATTCCTCCTGCTCTTTCCCCATAATGGTGCAACTTTTTCCACTTTTAAGTACCTATCCAATTCCCTTTGAAAGTTACTATTGAATCTGCTTTCACCACTCTTTCAGGTAGTGAATTCCAGATCGCAAAAACTGATGATTTTTCCTCACGTCACCTCTGGTTCCTTTGCCAATTAAATCCACCCCCTCTGGTACCGATCCATCTGCCAATGGAAACTTTCTCCTTATTTACTCCATCAAAACCCTTCATGATTTTGAACATTTCTATCAAATCTCCCCTGTATCTACTCTGTTCCCAGGAGAACAACTCAGTTTCTCTAGTCTATGTAACTGAAGTCTTTATCCCTGATACCATTGTAATGAATCTCCTCTGCACCCTTCCAGAGGTCCTGACCTTCTTCCTAAAGTGTGGAACCCAAATTGGACACAATACTTCAACTGAAGCCTAACCCATGCTTTATAAAGGATTAGCATAACTTCATTGCTATTCTACTCTATGCCTCCAAATATTAAGTCCATGATCCCATATGCCTTTTTAAATCAGTTTTCTCCTTGTTCAAGACCTTTGTTTAATAAAGGTTGCAAGGACATTCCTAGTAACTACATGCCAGTCAGCTTAACATCAGTGGTGGGTAAGGTTTTAGAAACAATAATCAGGGGGAAAAAAAAAATCAGCTGTCATTTGGAGAGGTTTGAATTAATGGAGGAGAGCCAGCACAGATTTGTAAAAGGCAGATCATGCTCAACTAATCTAATTGCATTTTTAAAATTAATTAACAGAGAAGGTTGATGAAGTGATTGCAGTGGATGTTGTCTATATGGATTTTAAGAAAACATTTGACAAAGTACCACATAAAAAGTTGGTTAACAAAACTGAGGCTCATGGAATAGGAGGGTCAGTGTCCAATTGGATAAAAAGTTGGCTTAAAGACAGGACACATCGAGTCGGGGTAAATGGTTGTTTTTCAGCCTGGAGGATGGTAGACAGTGGTGTTCCCCAAGGGTCAGTGCTAGAACCACTACTTTCTTTGACATATATAAAATGAGTATTGATGAAAATAAAGACATGCTGTCAAAGCTTTTCGTCTTGCACTCATCAGGGCAATCCGCAGGAATACCAATGTAAGGGAAAGCAACAACTTTATACTGTACGAGAACAAAGTGCTGATTGATTGGTAGAGGCATCATCATGGAGAATGCACCTGTTTATGGTGACTGACAGTTAACTGCCAAGCTTTGTTTGAAATTTAAACCAGGCAGCTTGACTCCGATTGGTTAAGGCATTGCCCCGAGGAATGAACCTGCAAATGGTTGTCACTTATTTTGTTTATCTGAAACAGGTGCAATGTGTGTACATGTTCTCTGTCTGCCAAAAGTTTCAGCAACAGGTGAAGCTTGCTGTTTCATGCTGCTACTATGCAATAGCAATATGTGTGGTGTTCGCCACTAACAGGATGCTGCAGTCAAGCCAAAAAGACGTCCTGCCTGCACACAAATGAGTAATAAGATATATGAATTTCAATGCCAGTGTGATGCTAGGTATACAGGCCGTATGTCCCAAAGACTGGCAGTTCGTATCAAACAACGTGTCCCTACCACTGTTCGCAACGGGCAAGGTACAGGCCATACCCAACCAGCCTGTGCTTTCAAATCTCAAACAAACAGTGTCCAACATTAGATGTGATTTCACGATTGGATAATATTTGCTAAATAATCCTCAGTGTGCTAAGAATTACGCTGACAACCAATTTAAAATCGTCAGTAGGGCTCACAGTATGGCGCATTTGCGCGTACTAGAAGCTACATATAGTATACAGGACTCTGTTCTTTGCAGATGTGTGCACATGATGAAAACAAACTTGCAGGGCTAAGGGGATAGAGCGGGGGGAAATAGGACTGACTGGATTACTCTACAGAGAGCCAGCATGGACTCGATGGATTCAGTGGCCTCCTCCTTTTGTACCGTAATGACTCTATAGACTCTATTCTTAACTTGTCCTGCTACCTTCAAAGACTTGTGCACTTACGCTGCCAGGTCTCCCTGTTCCTGCACCCCCTTTAAAATTATACCAGTTAATTTATATTGCCTCTCCTCATTCTTCCTATCAAATTAAATCACTTAACACTTATTTGCATTAAATTTCATCTACCTTGGGCTGGATTTTATGCACCCAGCAGAGGTCCCAAGGCTGGGCAAAAATACAAGGGAAACTGTATCTCATGGTGCTCCAATAATTAACTGCCAGTGCAAAGGTTCGACGAGCATCCCACCTGCCTGAGGGCTGGGAGCTCAGCAGTCCCAGCAGTGCCACTGGGAGCAGTGGCCACTGCTGCAACTGCAACAGTCACCGAACCAGTAACAGCCATGGAGCCCCAGACTGCAGGCATGTGGGGCAGACTTGCTGGGGCCAGTCAGGCAGGTCCCAGCAAGGGGCAGGAGCTGGGCTGCTGAGTGCAGGGGAGTGGCTTTTGCTGCTGGGGGCCCTCTGTGGACCACAGAATGCTCATGGATGAGCGCCCAGAGAGAGGCCGCCTGGTTTTACTGGGCGGTCTTCACACGTGGCAGAGGCCAACCACCAACCCCCGCATCAACTGCTAGTAAAATGCCAGTGACGGTAGGAAGAGACCCTTAACTGAGCATTAATTGGCCACCTAAGGGACTCAATTGGCTTCTAGGCAGGAAGGCCATCCTCGAACTTCCCCATGCTGCACTAAATTCAATGGCATGGGAAATTTCACCCTGCACCTTCGCTTGCAATTTTAAGGGCCCGCCACCACCCTGCCCATTCCTGGAGGGCTCAAAATTCAGCCCCTTGTGTCTGTCCATTTCAACAGTATGTCTATGCTCTTCTGAAGTCTGTTTCTATCCTCCTCTGAGTTTTGTGTCACCGGCAAACAATGAAATTTTGCCCTGTATACCCAAGTTTAGGTCATTTACATCAAAAAGAGCAGTGGTCTCAGCATGGACCTTGGGGAGCACAACTGTGCACTTCTCTCCAGATGGAAAACCTTTCAACATGACACTCTACTTTGTGTCCCTTGGACAGCTACTATCCCTTTAATGCCACTGGCTTCTATTTTGCTAACAAGTTTATTAAGCAGCATTTTATCAAACACCTTTTGAAAGTCCATATACTCATCAAACCAAACTACCCTCATCAACCCTCTCCATTATTTCAAAGAATTCAAATCAAGTTTATCAAACACAATTTGCTTTCATAAATATGGGCTGGCTTTCATTTATTAGCCTGTTTCTCCAGGTGGCAATTAATTTTGTTCCAGATTAATGTCTCAAAATTTCTCCAGCGCTGACAGTGGGTTAACTGACCTGTAAATGCTTGGGTTTAGCCCTTTCCCCTTTATGCAGACAGGGGTGTAATATTTACAATCATCCAGCCCTCTGGCAGTATCCCCATGGCCAAAGCATCTGCACTTTCCACCCTTACTTCCTTTAATAACCTAGGATGCATCCCATCTGGACAGGATGACTTTTTTTACTTTAAGAACTGCAACCTTTTAAGTAACTCCTCTATTTTTTTAAAATCCTATCCAATTTTTAAACTATCTCCACCTTTACTGTGATATTGCATCTGTCTTCACAACAGAGAGTGTTGCCAAAGTACTCATTTAGTACCTCAGCCACGCCCTCTGCCTGTACTCAAAGATCTCCTTTTTGGTCCATAATCAGCCATACCTTTTTATTATTTGTGTGTTTATAAAATACTTTTGGGTTCTCCTTTATGGTTACCTGCGAATCTATTCTCATATACTCATTTTTCCTCTTTTATTCCCTTTTTCAGTTTTCTCCTGTACTTTTTGTATTAAGCTTGGTTCTCTACTGAATTATGAACCCAACATTTATCAAAAACCTCCTTTCCTTGTTTCATTTAAATTTCTGTGGGGTAGAAATTTGTCTTGGACGGTGGCACTAAACAGCCAGTATTGCTCCGTTGCCCTTTACACACAGCGCTTGATATTCAGTTTCACTGCAGTCAATACCACCAGAGATGAATTTCTACCCCTATCCTTTCCTCCTTGTGGTAATGTGTCTAATCTATCCCCGAACTACTACTTACTTGAAGACCTACCATTGATTATGTACCATTTTACTTGCCAATCTTTGATTCCAATCTGCCTCTGCCTTTTCAATTCTCAGAAATTCACCCTCTTCTAGTAGAATATTTTCACATTTGATTTTTCTCGTCATTTTCCATAACTACTCTAAGCCTACTGATAGTGATCATTGTTTCCCAAATGCTCTCCCACTGAAGCATGCTTCCCTTGCCCCATTTCATTCCTCAGAACTAGATCCAACACTGCTTTCTTCCCCATTGGGCTGAAAACACAGCAAGAAAATTTTCCTGTAATCATTTCAAAGACTCCACTCTGTCATTGCCCTTTACATTGTTATCTTCCCAGTTTATATTAGGATAAGTGAGGTCCATTATCATTATTCTATAATTCTTGCATTGTTTTGTAGTTTGCCTGCAAATTTGCTCTTTTACCTCCTTCCCACTATATGGTGGCCAAAAGTATACACCCAGCTCTACTAACCAAAGAGTTTCAGTCTTTGAACCTCAAGTAAATCATCCCTTTCTAGTGCTATAATATCTTTAATCAATACTGCTTCCCCGTGTTTCCTCACCTGCAAACCCACCATTTTTTCCTTCCTCATCTTTCCTGAATACATTGCAATCAGAAATATTAAGTGCCTCCCCTTGTTTGAACTAGGTCTCAGTTATTGCCACCATATCATAATCCCATGTGTCTACTTGGCCTTCAGTTCGCCAACCTTATTTACCATGTCTGTGCATTTTAACAATAACTCTAAACCCATCTTAATCTGCCTCACATTTCCCCACTGTCTAATACCTCCTACGTCTGAACTGCTCTTCATTTTAATGCTGTCTATCTCTCCCACGCATCATCCCAGTGCCTCTCCCCTTGTCAAATTAGTTTAAACACTCAACAGCATTAGTTAAACCTTCATGTGAAGTGACTGGTTCCAGCCCTGCAACCCGTCTATCTAGTACAGGCCTATCCTGCCCCAGAACTGGTCCCAATGCCCCAGGAATTTGAAGCCCTCCCTCCAGCTCCATAACCTGTCTGATTTTACAACTGCTATTCTCTCTAGTATGTAACATTGGGAGTAATCCAGTTATTTATGGGGAAGGTAGCATAGTGGTTAAATTAATATACCAGCAATCCAGAGCCTGGACTAAATCTGTGACATGATTCAAATCCCATCATGGCAGCTGGAGAATTTAAATTCAGTTAATTAAATAAATTGGAATTTTAAAAAAAGCTAATATCAGTAACACTCACTATGAAAACACTGGATTACTTTAAAAACCCATCCGGTTCAATTCTGTCCTATTGGGAAGGAAATCTGCTGTTCTGGCCTATGTGTGACTCCAGACCCACATTAATGTGGTTGACTCTTAACTGCCTCAAATGGCTGAGCAAGCCACACAGTTGCACCTCAAGGATAATTAGGGATGGGCAATAAATGCTCATCTTGCCAGCGATGCCCACATCCCATGAATGAATTTTTAAAAATACCCCCTGTAAGGTCCTGCTCTTTAACCTACTTCACAGCTCCTAAAACTCTGTCGGTCCTTTTCCTACCTGTGTCATTGATTTTAACATTGATCACATCTTCTGCCTGTTCCCCATCCCCTATAAAATATTCTGCACCTATTCAGAGATGTCACTTACCTTGGCACCTGTGTGGCAACACTGAGGAACTCAGTTTGGCAGCTGCAGAAACACCTGTCTGTCTATCTCACAACTACTGAATCCCCTATTCACTGCACGGGGGGCACAGTAAAGTGGTTATTTGCCCCACAGTGCTGTGGATGTGCTCTAGACTGTACTCCCCCAAGGTGTCAACACCCTCACTGGTATTCAGCACACTCCCAGAGGATTCCTGCACTGCCTGCCTCTTCCTAACTTGCCACGCAATTACTATCCTCCTCAAGTCTAAGCTGTGGGGTGACAACCACCTAAAAGATGCACTCCAGAAAATTCTTCGCCTCCCAATAGCCAGGATGTGGACTGCCTACCCCATCCTATTCTTTCAAGCCACAAGAAGTACATGGCCTTGGAAAGGGAGAGAACACCAGAATAAGTATGGCCTGATTGGGAACTTTTATTCTGAAGGTCTGTTGCTTCAGTCAAATCTCCTTGTTCAAACATAGCACCATCATTTACTGCACTATATATGCAACTTAGCAGCTCAGTAATAAGAGGCAACATACAAACATCTGGATTTAAAAATCAATGGAAAAATAACAGCTTGATCCTTAAATTGATTTTGCCCTTGCACTTTGGTGCTTTGTTGCATGTTGCAGCAATGTGAAATTTTAGAGTATTAGCTATAGGTTTGTGTCCTCTACTTGCAATTCTATTGAGTTACTGAGATCAGACACATTTGTGTGTGCATGCCAAACACGGGGAGGACACTGCTTCCACTCAAAGAGCAGGTAAGTATTGAAGTGCCAGTTGTTGCTTGGCTGCTCATATGCATCTCCTAACAACTGGGTCAGAATGGCATTGTGAAAGCCTCTGCACTCACCTGAACTTTACACATGGTGCTAGAAACTTGAATTTAGGGAGAGAGTAGGAGGGAAAGAATTCAGGAGGAGGAGGAAAAAGGGAGCATAAATCTTCAGAAAAATCCTCTCCATCTTTATTGTTTCCTCATTTTCCTGTCCATCACAATCTGCTGTCTTCAATGTATCTAAGGGCTCTGTGTTCCCAGTATACCTGCTTTGGAAAACTGCACTATTCTTTGTTGACAGGACATTCAAATTTCAGAAAACATGGGTTGGTCGGATAGTCCCACCTCAAGGTTCACTTACAGAGCTAGCTGCATTATGAAAGGAAGAGCATGGATGCCAAGATTTTCTCTTCGGTAGCAGATTACAAGAAACAGTGGCGCAAAATATACTTAAGGACAAGGCAGTAAGTTCAAGAAGTAATCTCAGACAGTTTAAAATGCATCAGAAGGTTGAAACTATTCCAGATTAGTATGCAACTTGCAGTTTGTTTTTCTGGTTGTAGCATTTGTGTGTGACAATGGCAGCAGCAGTTTGCAACGCGTCATATATTAGACACGTCATCACCCTCAGCAGCCTAAAGGTATGACTCATGTGAATCATTAGAGGAGTGTGACATTTTAAATCTCAGCCCAGCAGACTTTCATGCTTTTCCTATTAAATGCAACATGAACTAATTCCTCTGATAGTAACTAAATCAGGGTGGTCAATGTCACCAAATACCAAAGTGCCCCAGTGTGATCAGAGCCGAGTACAAAAACATCTTCCATTTGTCAAAGCACCTAGATAGATACTACAGATACATAAAACTAAGAGGTTGAATTGGGGTGGAGGAAACCTTACATCCTCCACCGCCCAATGGCAATACACCACAGAAAATCTACAGCCCATATTTATGTTACCTGATGAGCCAGCAACCAACCTAAATAACAAGGTGAAGATATTATGCATGGTTCACTGTAATTAGATATAGCATGTTATTGTGGGAAAATAGAGACAAAAGTCAGATACTCCTTACAGAGAGTGTGAAGGCAATAAAGTGGGGCAAGTGACCGAACCACTCATGCATCCCTGCTGATGCGGCAAATATGGATCAGTTCAGTCACGGACAATGGGTTTCCCAACATGGCCATGAAGAAATAAGTAATATTTATAAATTTGTGTGTGTTTGGGGGGAGGGGGAAAAGAGTCAAAAATATAGTGTAATACAAAGAGGGGTGAGCAATTGCTTCAGAATTAACCTACCAGTCAAGCTTTTAAAAATTCTTTTTACTTTCTTTAAACTGAAGCAACACATACATTTTGATGAAATAGTTGGTGGTATCATTAGAGAAGCAGAAATGCCATGGATATATAATCAAACTAACTGATTATTAATAAGACAAGCATTTTATTCCATATTTTAAAAAGTTGGGGGAATTTAAATTCCCCCAGTTGCCATGGTGGGATTTGAACTCATGGGCCGGAATTTTACTCCCCCCCAAACGAGCGGGCTGGTGGTGGGCCGACGGTGGGGGTGGGTGGGGGACCAGCACAAATTGAGTGGGAGGTTGGGTGGGGGTGGGGGGGGTGGCGTGGGTGGGGGGGGGAGGTACGGGCATTCCCGATCCCCTCCTGCCCCTGCTGCAATTTTATGCGGGGCAGCAGCGAGAAAGCCTGCCCCAGGCCAATCAAGACCCTTAAGTGGCCAATTAACTGGCACCTAAGGGCCTCTGCCCGTCACCACAGGTATTTTACCCTTGGCAGCCAAACGGCAGAAGCCTCAAAAACTCACCTGGTGACATCAGGCGGCCTTCTTGCGAGCTAGTGCGGGGTCATCCAGATTGGGAATCCTGTGCCCCACTGAGGGGTGCCCCTGAAGCCCCAACCGCCCCCAATGTACAACAACTGCCCCTTGCCTCGATTGCCCCCAGTGAGGCCCTAAAAACGTAGATAAGTAGCGGTGCCGTCCTTCATCTTGCTTGCGATGACTAGGTGTAGTCCCAGCAGTGGACACCACTCACATTGGCACTGCTGGGACTAAGAGCTGCCGGCCCACTGACTGGCCAGCCACTCCATTAGACAGAACTTCCTACCTCAAGGAGGTGCAAGTCCCGTCCAAGACCAATTAAAGGTCTGGGGAGCGGAAAATCCCAGTCTAGCTCCCCAGGCCCAGCAGAGGCGGGCTCACCACTGACTTTTCAGCCAGTGGACGGGGCCTCCCACCCAATGAAAAATTCCGGTCATGTCATCAGAGCATTAGTCTGGTCCTCTGGATTACCAGTCGAGGAAATTTACCACTATGCTACCATCCCCTATGCAATCCACTGAATTAGTAAACTCATGGGGGTTAGTACCCTACTTACTGCTCTGACTTGTTCAGAAACTTAGCAACTCCACTGCAAAAATGCTTGAATGAAGTAGGGTTATTGGATGCACCTCACTGTAAAGCAATCCCACAACCAAATGGATCAGATCAAAGCTCTGCAGTCCTGCCACATATCATGAATGGTGCTAGACAATTAAACAACCAACAGGAGAAGCAGTCTCCACAAATATCCCCATCCTCAATGATGGGGGAGCCTAGCACATCAGTGCAAAAGACAAGGCTGAAGCATTTGCAACCATCTTCAGCCAGAAGTATTGTGTAGATGATCCATCGCAGCCTCCTCCCGAGGTCCCCAGCATCACAGATGCCAATCTTCAGCCAATTCGATTCACTCCACACGATATCAAGGAACGGCTGAAGGCACGGGATACTGCAAAGGCTATGGGCCCTGAAAACATCTCGGCAACAGTACTGAAGACTTGTGCTCCAGAACTAGCCGCGCCCCTAGCCGAGCTGTTCCAGTACAGCTACAACACTGGCATCTACTCGACAATATGGAAAATTGCCCAGGTTTGTCCTAGCCACAAAAAGCAGGACAAATCCAATCTAGCCAATTACTGCCCCATCAGTCTCCTCTCGATCATCAGCAAAGTGATGGAAAGTGTCATCAGCAGAGCTATCAAGCGGCAATTACACAGAAATAACCTGCTCACTGATGCTCTGTTTTGATTCCACCAGGGCCACTCAGCTCTGGACCTCATTACAGCCTTAGTCCAAACATGGACAAAAGAACTGAACTCAAGAGAGGCGAGAGTGATGGCCTTTGACATAAAGGCAGCATTTGACTGAGTGTGGCTTCAAGGAGCCCTGGCAAAATTGAAGTCATAGAAAATGAGGGGAAAACTCTCCGCTGGTTGGAGTCATACCGAGCACAATGGAAGGTGGTTGTGGTTGTTGGAGGTCAATTATCTCAGTCCCAGGACATCACTGCAGGAGTTCCACAGGGTAGTATTCACGGCCTAACAATCTTCAAATGCTTCATCAATGGCCTTCTTTCCCTCCATCATAAGGTCAGAAGTGGGGATTTTCGCTGATGATTGCACAATGTTCAGTACTATGCGCAACTCCTCAGATAATGAAGCAGTCCGTGTCCATATGCAGCGAGACCTGGACAACATTCAGGCTTGGGCTGATACATGGCTTTATGTTGGAACTAAATTTGGAAGCAGCATAGCATGAACTACCTTAGATTTATTGCTGCATCAATCTCTCAATGTAATGAACCCACTTCTGTGTGTACGTGTGATCAGATCTAAACTTTTGTTCCTGTGTGCTGGATGGAAGAAACCAATGAAGTCTCATCAAGAATGGATATTGATTTCTTATGATATATATTCACTGCATAATGTGCAGTTAGAGGGAACATCTCACTTACATTGCAGAAATACTGATGTGAAGCCATAGTTCATGTTATCACATAAAACAAACAGACAATACAAGTGGACAGTAACTTAGAAAAATAAGTGGACAACACCGGTCACCAAGAACATAAACCAGGCCTGAATTTAGCATCAGACTTGGTATAAGCACATCAAAAAGACAGAATATACATTTACCTCAAGATTTAGTTAGTTTGAAGACAATGAAACAAAATTCAGTCAGAACTTAAACCTTTTTGAAAACACATTTATTCCCCACAAAGAGTTTACTTTTTGTAGTTTATCATATCCACACAGAACGACATCTGCAGTTGTTTAGTGAGGTTACTGATAAAACAATTTTCCACTTTCTTGTTCCATTTTGCGAAACTTAAAATATTTCTAGAAATCTTTAACAGGGCAAGTATGAAACGGGAGGGGGAAGCAGTTTTTTTTTTGGAATTTTTCCTCTTCCCATACAGGAGACTAATTAATTTTTAGTTAATTGCTCAAATTCTACAACCAGTACCATCTGTGGAAATAAAATTCATATTCACAGGGACATTGAAAATCTGCTATCACATACATGTGGGTTTACTACAGCTTGTTAACATGTCTTGAGTACTGCTGCTCAAATTATTTCAGCACATCAGCATAAATGTCCCAGTCACCAGCTAGTGTCACTAGTTCTCTGCCTGATTTCTCTTCCTTCATTTTTTCCTTACACTCCTTATTCTTAGTCCATATCTCAGTTTACCTTTTCCTTTGCAAAGGACCTCAACAAATTTGATTGAATTTTTCAAGGAGGTGACCAGATGTGTAGATGAGGATAAAGCAGTCTACATGGACTTCAGTAAGGCTTTTAATAAGGTCCCGCATGGGAGATCAGTCAAGAAGGTAAGAGCCCATGGGATCCAGGGCAATTTGGCAAACTGGATCCAAAATTAGCTTAGTGGCAGGAGGCAGAGGGTGATGGTCGAGGGTTGTTTTTGAGATTGGAAGCCTGTGATCAGTGGTGTACCACAGGGATCGGTGCTGGGACCCTTGCTGTTTGTAGTGTACATAAATGATTTAGACGCGAATATAGGAGGCATGATCAGCAAGTTCGCAGATGACACCAAAATTGGCGCAGTCGTAAATAGTGAGGAGAAAAGCCTTAGATTACAGGACAATACAGAAGGGCTGGTAAGATGGGCGGAGCATTGGCAAATGGAATTTAATCCTGAGAAGTGTGAGGTGATGCATTTTGGGAGGACTAATAAGGCAAAGGAATATACAACAGATGGTAGGACCCTAGGAAGGACAGAGGGTCACAGGGACCTTGGTGTACTTGTCCATAGATCACTGAAGCACAGGTAGATAAGGTGGTTAGGAAGGCATATGGGATACTTGCCTTTATTAGCCAAGGCATAGAATACAAGAGCAGGGAGGTTATAATGCAGGTGTATAAAATGCTAGTTAGGCCACAGCTGGAGACGATGTACAGTTCTGGTCGCCACACTATGGGAAGGATGTGATTGCACTGGAGAGGGTGCAGAGGAAATTCACCAGGATGTTGCCCGGGCTGCAGCATTTCAGCTAAGAAGAGAGACTGGATAGGCTAGGGTTGTTTTCCTTAGAGCAGAGAAGGCTGAGGGGGGACATGATTAAGGTATACAAAATTATGAGGGACATAGATAGGGTAAATAGGAAAAAACATTTTCACTTAGCAGAGGTATTAATAACCAGGGGGCATAGATTTAAGGTAAGGGGCAGGAAGTTTAGTGGGGATTTAAGGAAAATAAATTTTCACCCAGAGGGTGGTTGGAATCTGGAATACACTGCCTGAAGGGGTGGTAGAGGCAGGAACCTTCACAACATTTAAGTAGTATTTAGATGAGCACTTGAAACGCCATAGCATACAAGGCTATGGGCCAAGTGCTGGAAAATGGGATTAGAATAGATAGATGCTTGATGGCTGGCACGAACACGGTGGGTCGAAGGGCCTGTTTCTGTGCTGTAAAACTCTATGACTGTATAACATGCAGTGAGGACTCTAGCTTTAAACTAGAGCCTCAATATCTCCACTGGCTTTGAACACAGGAAGTGTTTCTATGACCCAAACAACATTCATGGTATTTTGAGGGTGAAAGATATAATCTTGGTCAAAACGTAGCTGCAGAGTGAAGAAAGAATTTTTCTATCCTTGCAATATAATTCACTACTGGAGAAAAAAATAAAATCATTTTTTTTAATATATCTGTAGACTGTGCACTTGAAAGGGAACAAGGTTGGAGTAACTATTAACCCTGTGCAATGATATCTTGTTCACATCATGCATAATATCAGAAGTTCCAATTCGCAACAGCCAAGAATCTGCCAAGAAAAGCTACCTTTTTGCCATGGACATGACAATGAATATTTGAATATTGGAAGACAGCCTGATTTATAATGTAAACCCATCGTTAAATGAATAGCAGAGCCATTCTTTTAAAAAGACGAATTTATGCATGGTACACATTCATATCATGACGCAAGGCAAAATAATTGTCTGTATTACTTAAGGGTTATATGGCACGTGCTATTTATTGTTTTTTTTTGTAGATTCCCAACTGTTACTGTGGCAAATGATGACCGGCACTGTAACCACAACTTGTACCATGGGATCAGTTCTACGTGCTGATTGTACATCCCATCAAGGGACTGAGCACTGTTTGCAAAAAGACAAGTCATCGTGATGACGTAAACAAGTGGCAAAGATTTGCAAATAAAAAAAGGACAAACAAGTGAAACCAAAACCTGTGGTCTACATTGTTAAGGTCACCCTCACCCACTGCCCTACAGAGGTAGTGCAGTGGTGTCAAACTGTATTAGGGTTTAAACAAGCAAATCAAACCTGAAGGCTTTGTAATCACTTTCATGCTCTAAATGACGGTATTCATGACATTTAACAATATAAGAGAAAGCTCTTAGTCACCAGTGTTTTATATGGAAGTTAGCCTGGAAACTTCAACATTAATTAACCTATCAAATGAAACATTTTATTGTATTCAGTGGAGATCTTTAAACAAAGATTTGCCAAACATTTATAAATTGTATGCAATTTTAAAACTTTCCAATTTTGTACCTGAATATTACGAATCATGGCATCATCACCTTTCATCTTGGCTACAGCCATTTGCTCTTTTAATGTCTCTTGTCTCTGTTGCAAAATCTGTAGTGATTCTTGAACATGAACAGAAACATCCTGCAAAAAATGCATCAGTTGAGCACTTCATCATTCTAAAGAATTTTCATATCAACCAACTACAGTTATCAGTAAAGGCAATGGCCCAGATAGTGCAAAAGGAATAAAACGATGAGGTTACCAGCGCTCACTGTTATTATGGAGTAAATTGTTGAGCACATTCCAGCATCTGCATAGGCTCAGTTAAACACAGTAAACAGAAAGTTGCTGTCCGATTTGCCCTGCTCCTCATACGAGCACACGAATTAGCAGCAGTAACAGGCCACTCGGCCCCTCGAGCCTTCTCCACCATTCAACACAATCATGGCTGATCAGATGATAACCTCAACTCCACATTCTAGCCTACCCCGATAACCTTTCACCCCCTTATCAAGAATCTATCTACCTCTGCCTTAAAATTATTCAAAAACTCTGCTTCTGCCACCTTTTGAGACCCACTTTCAAAAACTCACGACCCTCTGAGAAAAAAATTTCCCCTTGTCGGTTTAAATGGGCGACTCCTTATTTTTAAGTAGTTACCCCTAGTTCGAGATCCTCCCACAAGAGGAAACAGCCTTTCCATATCCACCCTGTCAACACCCGTCAGAATCTTACGTATTAATCAAGTCGCCTCTTACTCTTCTAAATTCCAGCCATACAAGTCTAGCCTGTCCAACCTTTATTCATAAGACAATCCACCCATTCCAGGTATTAGTCTAGTAAACCTTCTCTGAACTGCTTCCAACGCATTTACATCCTTCCTTAAATAAGGAGACCAATACTGTACACAGTACTTCAGATTTGGTCTCATCAATGCTCTATATAGCTGTAGCATAACCTCTCTACTTTTGTATTCAATTCCCCTCGCAATAAACTGTAACATTCTATTCGCTTTCCTAATTACTTGCTGTACCTGCATAATAACCTTTTGAGATTCGTGCACTAGGACACCCAGATCTCTCTGCATCTCAGAGCTCTGCAATCTCTCACCATTTAGATAATGTGCTTTTTTATTCTTCCTGCCAAACTGGACCATTTCACATTTTCCCACATTATGCTCCATTTGCCAGATCTTTGCCCACTCACTTAGCCTATCTATATCCCTTTGTAGCCTCATGTCCTCTTCACAACTTATTTTCCTACCTTTGTGTCATCAGCAAATTTAGCAACCATACCTTTGGTCCCTTCATCCAAATCATTTATATAAATTGTAAAAAGTTGAGGCTTCAGCACTGATCCCTTCGGCACACCACTTGTTACATCTTACCAACCAGAAAATGACCCATTTATGCCTACTCTATTTCCTGTTAGCTAGCCAATCTTCTATCTATACCAATAGGTTACCCCCTACACCATGAGCTTTTATTTTCCACAATAACCTTTGATGTGGTACCTTATCAAATGTGTCCTCCCCAAGCTTCGCTACACTAGTATGTCACCAAAGGATTTGGCAATAATATGCATGAAGGGCGTGAAGAAGCAGTACTTACTATTGAACATGCCAGAAAGAGAGTTAGGGTTGCTGCATTCAGGTGTAAGTGGTTTTTGAAAATGTAATGGGTCTTAATTACTGCCAAACAACTCTGTGGACTAGAAAATTTAATTTTGCAAATGTAGAGATTCATTCTTTCAAAATTTATTGTTGGAGATTTTTTTTAAATTAAAAATTAAATAAAATTGCTTTTACTTTTTCTTTGTCTCTTGTATCTCAGATTTTTCTTTCACTTTCTATATATGATTTTATATTTAATTCAATATTCTAATTTATACTTCCTGGTTTATACTCTGTGGGTGGGATTTCAATTCCGGGGTCAGGATCCCAATGTCACATTCACTTCGGGTCCCAACCCCGCACCGCGCCGGCAACACGCATGCATTGTATTTTAATTTATTTTTATTTTATTTTATTATTTTTTTTATTTAGAGATACAGCACTGAAACAGGCCCTTCGGCCCACCGAGTCTGTGCCGTCCATCAACCACCCATTTATACTAATCCTACACTAATCCCATATTCCTACCACATCCCCACCTGTCCCTATATTTCCCTACTACCTATACTAGGGGCAATTTATAATGGCCAATTTACCTATCAACCTGCAAGTCTTTGGCATGTGGGAGGAAACCGGAGCACCCGGAGGAAACCCACGCAGACACAGGGAGAACTTGCAAACTCCACACAGGCAGTACCCAGAATTGAACCCGGGTCGCTGGAGCTGTGAGGCTGCGGTGCTAACCACTGCGCCACTGTGAAAACCTGTTAATTGGCCCAGAGGTATATTTGCTGCTCAATTAGTGGCGGCGGATGTAGGACCAAGGAAGTAGCAGGCCAGATTTAAAGGTCGAGTGGCAACTATTGCTGTAAATGTCATTTGTCTGAAAAATGGAAGGTGAAGTTGAGCAGAGGGCAGTGGGTGCGAAGGGCCTCCATACCAGGGCAGCCCTCGATTTTTGGAGCTGCTGGAGGCGGTGACAGGACAGAGAAGCAACCTGTTCCCTGCCAGCAGCAATAGAAAGTCTGCAAAACTGACCAAGAAGGTATGGCTGGAGGTGGCTCATGAGGTCAGCAACAATGGAGTGGTGAGGAGCAACAAGGTCCAGTGCAGGAAACATTTCAATGACCTGCAGTCACCAGAATGCAAAAGTGAGGGGTATCCTGAGAGCAGAGTTCTCTTGACCATAGGAGAAATGTGTGCACAGCAGCTTTGAAGACCCATAATCATTGTACATTATCTGAGCGCTATTGGACAGTAGGCTACATCCTATGCAAAGGAAAAGCTGCATGTAATGAGGGAGAGAGACATTGTCCTAAAAGAGTCTTTTTTTTTTTCACTTTGCAGGTCAAAGGGGAGAACAATGCCAGGCAGAGAGAGAGGGCACACTTGTATGGTAGGGTCCCGCAGCTCGCATCTGAAGCATTTTGGGTGTGAGCCCTTGATTTGACCAGAGTCACAAGCCACCGCAACATTGGATACGGAGAAATGGGAGTCCAACATAGACACAGTGAAAAGATCTCAACATCCCCAGGTTCAGGGGATACACGGCAATCCTCCCTGTACAACGAGCGGTCAATGCATAAGCTGTCATCTCATTACTTTCATACAGCTAAAGCATCTGTGATTGTGCCGATTTCTCATAACCACCTTCTGTTATGTCTCTCACAGGGCCAGCTGCAGGGTGGGGGAGTCACAACACCACCAACCTTTTCAGGAGACACCTTGGAGTCTGCACAATCACATCTTTCTTGTGCATCCTCCACCAGCACAGACACTCACACCTTGGTGAGTCCTTGCTTGTTATTAGAGATGGTGGCAGAGAGTTAAGGGTACATCATTTCAGAGCAGGACAGCATGGGGAGCGGGGAGGAAAAAGTCACCTGTGGTCAGTCCCCCTCAGAGGATGGAGGGCGGGCACAGCCTTGCTCAGCAGGGAGGAGAGGCAGAGCCTAGGGAGTCATGAAACACGCGGCTCTACCTGGAGAACCAGCAAGAGATGTGTTGGAATTACTTGAGGCACTGTGCAGTCATGGGATGAGAATGGAGGAGTCCATTCATCTTTTGTGCTCCACAATGTCTCAGTGCTTTGAGTGCATGAGCTCCTTCATTGAGAGCAACCAACCTCATGGACAGCCATATGCGGAACCAGAGTGGATGCAGGAACAGCACTTGCATACATACCGCAATCTGTAGCTTTGACTGGTCAGTGGTACAAAGTAGCATGGCGTGGATGCCAGCTGCATCCCAGCTGGTGGTTCTCCAGCGATCAAGGGTGCCATGAAAGGACTGAGGTGGCAACAGATGGTGATGAGGGGGTCACCCCTCATGGGGCTCCATCATCATCATCCACCTTCATGGCTCCTCCTATGGATGAAACATCTATAGTGTTATACTCTGACAGAGGCTGCCTCTGCAGTGATGCTTGTGCAGCAGCCTTTGAAGGTGCTTTCCTGGTACCTCTGCAACGATGCCAAGCACCATAGCATCTCAGGCCCAGAGAGGCACTAGCAAGCAGACTGCCTCCACTTTATCTTCAGCTACAGGTACAGCACCTCGTAAAAGGGGCCTTGAGTGCAGGCTACCCTGTCGGTAATGTCACTTTGTAGGCCACTTGAGTGTTTATATTCTACACGCCATCAAACTGTTATTGGGTAAAAAGCATTGGGCATGCTGTTGCACTAAGGCAGACTTGTGTGCTTTCACTTCTTCATGGCGAAAGGTGGGAGGATGAAAATAAAGTTTGGCAGTGCAAGTGAGTATCTTGGGAGAATGAGTGATCAGGTGGAGACTTTGGATCCTTGCAGTGTTTGTGCTGACCTTTGCTCTTAACGCATGTTTGCTTCCATTCAGATGAAGGAGAATCTCCTCTCCAAATGTTCTGCAGACTGTCTCACACCAGGTGAAACATGTCTGGATCAGAGTTATCCTAGGGTTGCATTTTATTCTTGTGATGGGAGTCCCAGTGGCAGGCTGGAAGGCGAAGGAAGACCCGTCCTCTGTCGGACCCCCGAAGCCATTCCACGGTAGGCAGGCAATTAACTGCCTGCCATGGGGGATGCTGTCTCTTTAAAGGGACTGGGAGCAGTGGCAATTGCTGGTACTGCAAGAGACCCTGCAACACCGAAGAGAGAGATGACCCCAGGAAAGACGAGTGGGGTCAGTGTCGCCGGGGCCATTCAGGCAGGCCCTGGTGAGTGGCCGAGTGAGAGTGGGGGAGGGGGGGGGGGTAAAAAAAAAAAAGTGTGGGGCGGCATTGCTGCCGGAGGCCCTAGATTGCCCCCAAAAAGGTGGGACACACCCCTGACCCCACTAGGAGGATGCCAGGTTTTAGCTGGGGGCATTGCGCCCCTCTGCCTCCCTCAAAGATTGAGGTGGAGGCGGGAAGAGGCCATTAATTGGCTACTTTAGGACCGTGATTAGCCTGGGACAGGAAGACGATCTTCAGCCTTCCCTGCCTTGGACAAAATGGCAGGGTGCCCAGGCAACATCAGGAATGTTGCCCCATCATTTTGCTTCTTCTTCCTCACCCCCACCCCCCCACCCCTGTACCCACCTCCAAGGGCAGAATAAAATTCTGCCCCTAGCTTCCCAACCATCCTGATAAACGCTCCACCTGAGCCTACCACAGAGACATCTCTGCAAAGCATGGGAACGGTTCTTCTGTTCTCCTTCAGCCTCCTCCTCCTCCTTTTCCTCCTCTGAGGAGCTGTGCCATTGCAGCACTTTTCCCTCTTCAAGGTCCACACCTCTCTGGAGGGCCATGTTATGCAGTGTGCAGAAGACTCTTGACAGCGTGTGCTGGAGAACACCACCCAACCGGTCAAGGCGGTCTTCAGCAGGCCTTTGACCTTTGTGCTCAGGTGCCATCGGTTGTAGTATCTCTTAGCCTCTGTGCCAGTGGTACACTGGAGTCATTAGCCAACTCCCATTAGCGGATAAGGCTTATCCACTAACAGCCATAACATGGTTTTCCAATGGCTCCATGAAGGGCTGCTGCACCTGAGACTGGCGAAGGATGAAGGTGTCATGGTAGCTTCCAGGACAGTGTACACACATTGCATAAAGAGCTTGCTGTAGTCACAGACCAGCTGGATGTTTCGGGAAGTGGAATCCCTCCCTGTTGAGGAATCTCCTTGGCTGGTCAGTCAGTGCCTTGATGGTCACATGAGTGTAATCATGATCCCCTGTGCTTGAGGGAATTCGGCGACGGAGGCAAATCCCATTGGCCTCAGAGTTTGAGTGCCACCATCCACCTTGAATTCAGTGCAATACCCCGCCCTCTCAAACAGAGCATTTGTCACCTCCATGCTGCTGCCTGCAAGATGTCACCAATGTCTGCTGCTGCTGCTTAGAAGGACCCGGTTGCAAAACAAAGTGCAAGGCCATTGTGACTTTTACAGCCAAGGGAAGGCCATGGTGATGGCCCCGGCAAACCCTCGGATGACCATCAACGAAGGCACACAAGTCAGCTTTCATCTACCCAGATAGTCACTACCTTCTTTAGCATTGTCCAGTAGCCTCTCCTTTGGCAGTAGATCCTCTGCTGAGGGCATCACCTTTGTTACCTTCCTGCCCCTCATTCCTCAACCCTGTGCCCCTGTTGTCCATGAGGTCTGCGTCTGCTCCTCATTGCTGGTTGATCCGATCTCAGTGGCTTAATCCCATTTCCTGCCTGTGTCTGTCCTCCCTTTCAATTGGAATGTGCAGTCGTCCTGAATCCCTCGCTCATGAGCCTGTGAGAACCGTAAGCTGAGGGACCTGTCCACCACGCCACCCCGCCCCCAAAATGTCTTTGTCAAGAGTAAAAGAGATATAACAGATCAATCTCCTGACCCTGTACACAGGGTTGCCTGTGGATGAGGGCTTGTTAAAATTTTTATTTATTTATTTATTTTTTTTTGAGTCTTTCCTCTTTAAAATGGTGCTTCTTGTTGCTGTCCAACTGTTCTTAATGGCTCCCCACTTTGGTTGCGCCTCCTCCTCCGTGTCATGGTTCAGACCCCGTGTGGATCCTGTGCCTTACAAATGAAATTCAAAACATCCTCCAACTGAGCTGATAATAAAAGCAAAATACTGCAGATGCCTGAAATCTGAAATAAAAACAAGAAATGCTGGAAATACTCAGCAGGTCTGGCAGCATCTGTGGAGAGAGAAGCAGAGTTAACGTTTCGGGTCGGTGACCCTTCTTCGGAACTCATAATAATGATAATAAACTCGTTAATAGGTTTAACTGGCCATTAATCTATCTCAGGCAGGTTGCCTCTTCCAGCTCCCTGAGGAGCCTTTTACATTTGAAGCGTGTCAGTTCTGCATCGGGAAACTGGCACGCCGACCTGAGGGGCAACCGCCCCCATTCCTGCCCTTTAATCTAAATAGAAATCCTGACTTGTGTGCCTCAGTGAGGATTCTTCAATCTGCTTGGTTGAAGAGACAACATGTTTCTTGTCCTGCTTACACACACCACAGATCCCCTGTAGAGGGCACTGAACTGAAAAGGTGCTCTAGTAACCACAAATTGCAGCTCAAAACCCCACAAAACATTTGGACAATTGTAAGTGTAATGAATGGCAAGTGCCATTCCTTTGCTGCTGACCATAAAATCTGGGCTAATATGTTATGCTTTTATTCGGTGGTGCAACCAAGAATTGCATCAAAAGCTCTTCAGGATGGTGATTTTTTTTCACATAATCAATGGGATTTTATAGATGCTGAAGAGGCTCAGTAAGATGCATCTTGGCTACAAATTTGTGGCATAGACACATTTTGCAACAATGTTACACAAAAGCTGGAAATCCTTCCCTTGTACTGTCGGAAGTCACATTCCTTTCCCTTCTTAACACAGGTCAATTCCTGCTGTGAACGTCTCCAAAATAGTTCCCTGAAATACTTCATGATCATCTGAGATGGTTTCTATAGGAGGACACAATTTTCTTGACAATGAAGACAATTTTGTGTCAGGTTACCAACAAAAATTATGAAAGAAATCCTAACAAGAACTAGGAAATGGCCAGTGAGCCCTTCAAAATCACTCCTCCTGCAGTTCATATACAATCAATCTACCCTACTGTAGATCTCTGTACTACATTATTAATCTCCAAAAGAGCAATTTCTGCATAGATAATCCCTGATCCTGACTCTCTAATTACCCACTCAACTTAAACAGTTTGCTTATACGTACACTGTGCAATAGGGGTAAATAATTGGAGGAGAGTTAGGATCATATCACACCCCACTCCAGGCCTTTTTTCCCCCAAAGTCTATGTGAGCCTCACTTAACAATGGAGAGCACCAAGTCTTGGAAGGCTCAGCCCATGCTTCTCTGAACCTATCACTGCCCTTTTGATAAATTACCCAAAATGCAACTATGACAGCAATCTAAGCAAGGTTGCTATAACTTAATTCAAGAACCTTCACTAAAGGCAAAACAGAGATCCGAGTATTTAATTAACTTGTTGGCAACTGCTTCACATTGTTTGCAAGCTAAGTTAATGAACAATGGTAATATGACAATTCCTTTTTGTCCCCAATGAAGAAAACAGCAGCTACAGGCACTGAAGACTTTTGCATGAATGCACGTTTAGATTGTAAATACAAGCAGTGTGGCAAGGATGAATGACTTGACGTTCTGCAACCACTGCATGGCAAAACAGCCTGCATGAGAACAGCAAAGTAAAATGGGACTGCTCCGCATCTTCCAAGCAGTTCTAATTCTAAACAATATTAACATATGTAAACATAGCCATGGATTACCACAGTGTATCAAACAGAATAGGAATTTAAAGCTTGGCTGCTAAGATTTACTATTAGCATGACACTGACATTCATAGTAGAAATGGAATTCTGCCCAGTGAATGCATGGTTCTGGAAAGCATCCCTTTTTATCAATCCAATCATAATCTGCCAGAAGCACAACAAATAAAAACAAGAGTCAGGCCAGATACATGAACCTGTGACCTTTTCGTTATGAAGGAAATTTCCTAGCATTCCACTACTGGGCCACTGAATACGGGGAATCTCATGAGCTTGTGAAATTAGAAGGCTTTTGCTATCTGATGTACAGTCATCACCACTGATTACTGATCACTTTTAAGCCTATATTTCACCGCTTTGAATACACATCATTCAAATTTGGTATTCAATGTATATTAGTAGAAAGTCTAGTTGAACTATTAAATAGAAGACACTACAAAAACACAATCTAACTTTGAAGCATTTCTGACATTGTACCAAAACTGATAAGCAAACAAAAACCAAAAACATGTAATACAACAGCTTTGCATTGGATAAACTAGAAAATTGCACTCTCATACTATGGTACAAGATGTACAGATATATATAGCTAGAAAAAGAATAAAAGGTATCCTGCCCTGTATTCCCATCACCCATTCCTCGATGACATATACTGTCCCCTTATCCTCCAATGTATTAAAATCTTTGTCTATAAATCCCTCAATGGCCTTGTGCCACCCTATTTCTGCAGCCTGCTTAAGCCCTATATCCTCCTCTTCCACATCCTCGAACGCTTACATTCTTACCTAGTGTGCTTCCTGCCACTCCTTTCATCCCCTATCAGTGGCACATCCTTCAGCCAGCTTTGTCCTAATTTCTGTCACTCTCTCTGTAAACCCCTGTGCGTCTCCACCTCTAAAAACCCACCTTTTTGAACCCCTCCTAACCTCTCCATTTGTAGCTTGACATCCATTTCCTTATCTCACTCCATGTATGAAGTACTTTAACATTAAATACTCCATGTAAAAAAAGGTTGTTATCTATAGCAGTCAAAAAGTAGTAAAAGTCATTTGCATCTTGGTGAGGTTGTACCCCTAATGCTCCAGGATTTTTTGATATATGCTGAAGAACAGAAATCTTTATCCTATTGTTTTAGCCCAGTCCATCATGGTGAATGCCAATGAACTGACACACAAGGATGTTCACATAGCTGTGGTATGATCACTGCACAGTTCAAGATTTAGTTGTCAGAAAATAATACTTGCCAATCTGTGTAAACACTTGGATACGATATCGACAACTGTCATTTCAAACACTAACACATCTTCACAGATTCTGTTCTCTTAAATAACCAAAGCCTATGCCAATTACATCTGAAAGTATTTAAAGAGTTTTTTTTAATATACATTGTAACAGCATATATAATCTTTGCCCCAGTTATTGTACTCCATAGGATTTCTGATTTTATCAATTTGTACCACACTCATGTTCTTTGTGTGAGCCCTAACAACATGAATTAATGTGCAGAGTCTGTATTCTGCACACTGCACTCTGAAAACAGAGTCACAGTTAATTATATTTGTAAAAGGACCATGATTTTAAAGAATGGAATTTTCCACTCATTTAGAAATGCCCAAGAACAAACTCCACCCCATGTTTGGCCGATTTTGCACTGGCAATATATCTGTTGGCTTTTTTGTTTTTCTTCTTTCCTTCACAAGCTCCGTGTTTCAGTGCATTTATTCCACTTTTCAGAAATCAGTGTGCATATTATATGAATGTTTGAAACTTCCTGACATTATTTTAATGTCATCAAGTTTCATGGTCAGAATCATTCATACCTTCAAATACTCAATAAAAGGGGCATTTAGGAATGGGAAACATGCACATAAAATACATTACCTCTGTTTTTATTCGTTTGGGAGACAATTCATCTTGTTCTGCACATCTAGACCTGGAGTTAAATACACACAAGCAGCTTTTAATAGTCTAACAATGTGAAATGTTAAATGTCAGGTCAAGAAATTTATGTGATTTCTTCTAGAGTTTAAAAATGACAACCCTCACCTGGAGGTTTTATAGGTGTATTTGTAGGTTACTTCTCGGGAGACTTGCCGAGCTAACGTAAATAGTTCATCTCTCCGAGTGAGCAATGCGTTATCCTTTGCACAGAGTTGAGCGGCTGCTTCATTAACAGTTAGCTGTAAACAAATGTCAAATTATGAGTTGAACGGCTACTTTAATGAATCAGCTGGTTGAAGAGTGAGTAGTGGGCCCATAAAGATGAGATACCCAGTTTATAATGAGTCAACTGGGGCTGTGGTAAAGGTCTACTACATCAGTGGCTACATTAAGTAACTCATTGAATGTTAAGCACTTTGAGATGTTTCTGAGAGACATGAGGCACTATGTGAATTCAAGTTCTTTATTACAATCCAAGTTAGCAGGAAAATAAAACACCAAAAGGTCCCTCTCCCAATTGCTATTCATCGACCCCTGCTGGAAGGTGAACCCTTCTGTTGACTGGTTGAGAACAGCATAGGGCTGAGCTGCAATGTCCCTAATGGTTAAGTCACCAGTCAACACTCAGCATCTAGGCTTACACGCATTCACTTGGATGAAATTATATGGAGTAGATGGTGTACTGTAGCTAGATTTCAATTCCATTCAAGATAAGGAGGGAGGGGAAAAATTGCTGAAAAAGAAAAAGCCTTTCAACAGTGTTCAAAAAAATTCATCCTGCCATCAAACAAACAAGATACAACTAAAATTATGACCATAGACTCCCATAATGTTAACATTTGATGAAAAGTCATCGGCCTGAAATATTAACTCTTTCTTGCTCCAAACATGCTGCTAGACCTGTTGAGCTTTTCCAGCATTTTCTGTTTTCACTCCCATAATGCTTCCAAGGTTAGATGGCACAATGGTTAACACAAACCTTTCTACAAGCATACATGTGTAAGAAGTGTTGCAAGTACTTTTCCAAGGTTGGAACTGATGTGTTATTGGGCAACAAATATGCTTGGTTGCGCCTCTATCTTTATTAGGATATTTTTCCTATTATAAGCAGCTGCTCAATTAAAATATTGCTTTTAATGATGAAGATTAAGATTGAGTACTCCAAAATGTAATGCAGTTGATATTAATTGAATACATCAGGATCAAGTAAATGAATGGTAAATTTTACATTAAAAAGGTTTTGCATATTTTAATTTAATTTGTTAAAGTTAATGGAAAAATCAGTTATAATTTTACATGAAGTCAATGGGCCAGATTTTGCTGCCAAAATTTCAGCGAGTTTAATGGTGATCACTGGTGAGTAAATGAATAAATCATTCAGCTACTGGTGATGAGGAAGAACGACCACGTGAATTTCAAATCATCAAGTTAGTGAACAATTTGCATCACTCCCCTTTAGCCTCACAAAAACAGCAGCTTGCCTTCAACTTCCCAATGAGTTCATGAAATTGCTGCATTTGCACATTAATTGGCAATTAAACTCATCACAGAAAGTTAGGGCTGCCACTTCACAGAGCAAGTACCTTTCTTTTAAAAAAAAAATAGGAGATTTATATTCCTGAAATGGCAATCAACCTCTTTGCCCTAGTAAAGGAACAAATTAAATTATGGGGTTTCATTCCTACAGATGGTAAATTGTTGGGAGATTTTTAGTTTTCGCACTTTTACTCTCTTTCACAATCCAATATTTCTTTCCCTCTCTGTACCAGATTTTACTAGAATTCATCCTATTTCCTTCTTTGTTGTTCTTCTCACTGGTTATGGAGATAGACTATTGGTCCTGTTGTTCAAGGTTCCAGATCCCCAATGCCCTTATTATGCCATTAACAGCTCACACATCCAGCAATTTACAGAGTAAAAACTTTTTGAGCTGAAGGGTGAGGGAAAATGTCTAACTGATGGGGCATGTGAGGAGATGCTCCCCCGCCAGCAAAGTCTGAGCCAATGATGAAAAGTGACTTGCTTAGAAGTGGCGTTCAGAGAAGGCTAGGTTTAATCTAGATAACATAAAATTTGTTAGCATTTTTGAAATGTCTCCTTATAGATTCATAAATATTGATAATTCCGCAAAACGTGGTAAACATTCAATGATCTGCTGTAATTTCCGCAGATCTTGATTTAAAAATGTGACAGGATGACAAGTTTAAGCAAAACCAACAATCAGCAACAATGCAATCCTGACCCAGAAAGTACTTTTGTTTACAAAATACTGATATCCAACACAGTAGGCAAATTAATGGGACTCGTGGTTTTGACAAAACTAAGACTTTCTCACCTGAATGGCCCTTAGGGAGTACTAAAGCTTTTCAGGATACAAGTGAACAGGGAACTCTGTTAATTTACCTCTTATATCAAGATCAATTATTTTTGTTAGTTACTTAGCTCAACTTTTATTGGAAAGTAAGCACAAAACATTAATGACTAAACTACTTGCTTTGCACATTCTTGTAACAGATCTGAGTACCCAAGGCAGACAACACTCCCACCCACAATGAACATATGTATGAAGATCTGTCATTTCTAAACTAGGGCGGGAGCTGAAATTCTGCCCACTTTCCAATACAGAAGTGCATGCCTGGCCTGATTATTGTAGCGAAACACCAACATTAAAGGAATCGTGGGCCTGCCTGTTGTACTGAAGGACTGCAGAATATGAAATGTTATAAAAAATGATGTAAAAGAGTGCAACACGAGATAGAGAAATTCCTGTACCTCATGAAGTGTAAGATGCTTTCCATCCTTCCTTTTGGAATCAAACCGTCCATAAATTGCACTATATTTGCGGATTTCTTCTTCTTTATGAGGGTCTCCATCAGTCATATCAAAGATGTGACTGATCATTTTTGCTAACTTCTTATTGGTTTTTAAAAATTCTTTCACTTCATTTCTGTCTGTTTTTGGAATGCCTTGAACCAAACGCTCAACAGATTCTGTAATTGCAATGACTGCAGCAGCATCAAGAGTTTCACCATTTTCTTTTGGCGAGGACGGAGATGCAGGATCAGTGGGGGAAAGACTTTGTTCACTCTCAGTAGTGGACTGTCCTTGCCAGAACCGTGGCTCATTGCATATTTGCAGTGGTGAATTCCCTGCCATGCCAGACTTGTTAGGGCCCACTCCCTGTCCACACATTGCAGCCAAGCATTTTGGAAACTTCACAGGAAGTTCCCGAAGGTTACTATTTCTTTCATGACTGTTAGCATTTGACCCAGGAAAAGCAGCTGAGCCCTCAGATATTTTGTACAGTGGGATGCTGCTGACTGGAAGAGTGTTCAGGGGTTGATTGAAGACAGAGGGATTTGTCACCCAGTCTCTCAAAGCTTTTTGCAACCTCCTGACATGCAGAGGTTTGCTAGCCATGCCAACCAGGGCCATGATCTCCAAGAATTCTTCCTCCCCTGCTTCACAGAGCTGTTGCACATCATCTCCCCCTTGCTGAATGAAAGCATCATAATAAGACAAGAGATTGGCTCGCTGTAGAATGCGATAGAGTTGCAATTCACCAAGGGTCCTTGGTAAAGAAGTTGCCATGACCAAATGCAACACCTGTGTGTTTAAAAAAAAAGCAAATGAATTGAAGTTAAAAACCATTTGCAGAGTAAATGTCAGACTTTGGCTGTTTGCACAGTGAATTCTCAGTACGTTCATACCACACTCCACCTCTGCTCTCTGTAGGTGGCATGATACAGGCTCCTCTTGTTTGGAGCACAAATATTCTCCAACGTTTACAGCCTGGTAACTTGCCCACAGTATTATGTTATATTACGATAGGTAATCCCACGATACATCCATAAGTGTTAACTAAATGTCTATTTTGTATTTAATATTATTCTTTATTTAAAGCTATACTGGACACATACACATTATATGGAGCTGGAAATTGTATTTTTCCACATAAATTCCACATCAAAAGTAAATGCAAATTATAAGTGCTCTCCGAAAAAAATTAACTTAACCATGTTTTTGTCTTAATTATTCTGAATTTCTTTTTTAGTAAAAAAAAAAGTGTGTTGATGACAACATTGGCTGTGGTATTGAGCCAGGCACTGCAAGTGAATTGCATTTATATCATTTTAAAGTCATCAAATCGAGCGCTTCTGCACTTATGCCATCTTGTGTTAATTCAAAATCCTGTCACTGCAAACTAAGAAACTCCCAGTGCTCCAATCACTGGAATCCCTCTATTATACAGGAAAATGGTCTGTATTCAGGTGAGGGAGCAAAAGAAAATAAGTGATGCTGGTAACCTCAGGACATGAGTGAATGTCTGATGAGGTTGTATCAATTCTGAAGCAGCAATACTGCAGGGAGTGTTAAACAGAGCAAACAAGATATGAGCTCCTGCCAAGTGGATGCAAGTAGTTATCACCAAATTTACTTTTTTAAATTCATGAGGTCTATTATGAAAGTGACAAGTTAGTGAGGTATTAAAGTCTCAGTCAAAGGCACCTTTTTTTTTTAATTCATTCATGAGATGTGGGTGTCGCTGGCTAGGCCGGAATTTATTGCCCATCCCAAATTGCCTTTGGAGGAGGTGGTGGTGAGCTGCCTTCTTGAACCGCTGCAGTCCATGTGGCATAGGTACACCCAGTGCTGTTAGGAAGAGTTTTCCAGGATTTTGACCAAGCAACAGTGAAGAAACAGCGATATAGTTCCAAGTCAGGCTGGTGTGTGGCTTGGAGGGGAACTCGCAGGTGGTGGCGTTCCCATGCATTTGTTGCCCTTGTCCTTCTAGGTGGTAATGGTTGCGGGTTTGGAAGGTGCTGTCTAAGGAGCCTTTGTGTGTTGCTGCAGTGCATCTTGTAGATGGTACACACTGCTGCCACTGTGCGTCGGTGATGGAGGGAGTGAATGTTTGTGGATGGGGTGCTAATCAAGCAGGCTGCTTTCTCCTGGATGGTGTCAAGCTTCTCGAGTGTTGTTGGAGCTGCACCCATCCAGGCAAATGGAGAGTATTCCATCACACTCCTGACTTATGCCTTGTAGATGGTGGACAGGCTTTGGGGAGTCAGGAGGTGGGTTACTCGCCGCAGGATTCCCAGCCTCTGACCTGCTCTTGAAGCCACAGTATTTATGTGGCAACTCAAGTTCAGTTTCTGGTCAATGGTAACCGCCAGAATATTGATAGTGGGGGATTCAGCGATGGTAATGCCATCAAGGGGAGATGGTTAGATTCTGTCTTGTTGGAGATGGTTATTGCCTGGCACTTGTGTGCCGCGAATGTTACTTGCCACTTATCAGCCCAAGCCTGGATATTGTCCAGGTCTTGCTGCATTTCTACACGGACTGCTTCAGTATTTGCGGAGTCGCGAATGGTGCTGATCATTGTGCAATCATCAGCGAACACCCCCACTTCATTGATGAAGCAGCTGAAGATGGCTGGGCCTAGGACACTACCCTGAGGAGCTCCTGCAGTGATGTCCTTGAGCTCAGATGATTGACCTCCAACAACCACAAACATTTTCCTTTTTGCCAGTATGACTCCAATCAGCAGAGAGCTTTCCCCCAGATTCCCATTGACTCTGGTCTTGCTAGGCTCCTTGATGCCATACTCAGTCAAATGTGCCTTGATGTCAAGGGCAGTCACTCTCACCTCACCTCTTGAGTTCATCTCATTTGTCCATGTTTGAACCAAGGCTGTAATGAGGTCAGGAGCTGACTGGCCATAACGGAACCCAAACTGAGCGTGACTGAGCAGGTTATTGCTAAGCAAGTGCCGCTTGAAAGCACTGTCGATGACACCTTCCATCACTTCACTGATGGTCGAAAGTAGATTGATGGGGCGGTAATTGGCCAGGTTGGACTTGTCCTGCTTTTTGTGTATAGGACATACCTGGGCAATTTTCCACATTGCCAAGTAGATGCCAGTGTTGTAGCTATACTGGAACAGCTTGGCTAGGGGCGTGGCAAGTTCTGGAGCACAGGTCTTCAGTACTATTGCCAGATGATTGTCAGGGCCCACAGCCTTTGCAGTATCCAGTGCCTTCAGTCATTTCTTGATATTATGCGGAGTGAATTGATTTGGCTGAAGACTGGCATCTGTGATGCTGCGGACTTCAGGAGGAGGCCAAGGTGGATCATCAACTCGACACTTCTGGCTGAAGATTCTTGCAAATGCTTCAGCCTTATCTTTTGCACTGATGTGCTGGGCTTCCCCCATCATTGAAGATGGGGATATTTGTGGTGCCACGTCATCCAGTTCGTTGTTTAATTGTCCACCATCATTCACGGGTGGACGTGGCAGGATTGCAGAGCTTAGATCTGATCCGTTGGTTATGGGATCTCTTAGCTCTGTGATCGCATGCTGCCTATTTCATTTCTTTGCTACTCAGTAGTTATAAGAATTTAATCTCTGATATTTTTCTTTTTTTCCTATGTGTCAAGAAAGGAAAAAAAAAGTCAACAATTCCCCCAACCATGTCATATGGGAATGTGAATCAGCCATTCAGCCCCTCGAGCCTTTTCTGATTATCACAATTCACTAAACACCAGTCAGCAGCAGAAATGGGTAGCAAAACATATACATAAGTTCCAAAATTATGTTAACTGTGCAGAGGTACAATTGGAGTTTTACCTGTGAACTATCGACAAAAAATATTATTTGTATTGCACCGATTTAAAGTTCTTTCTCCAAGGCAAGAAACAGCTAGGCTCAGAACCCTGGTCTGCAATTTTCTTCCTTCTTTCCACTCCCTCCTTCTTCATTCCCTGGAGTATCTGCATCAGCAGGTCATCTCCATCTCCTCCAACCAGGATTACAAACCCCTTACCATTCTATACTTTGAGTTTAACAAAAGTTAAAACAATCAGTCTTGTTCACTGAACATGTTCATCTCAGTAACCATATAAAGCCACATCAGGAATATCCATTAGACATTCAGTGTATGATTTGCCAGACTACCACAGTTCACATGAATAACATCATGTTCAACGAGGCAGTGCAGCCAACACATATACATTTTCTAATTGGAACTAGGGCTAAAACCAAAACAAAAATTCCAATTACTTACAGGGGTTGGGGGTGGGGTTGCCCTTAATAACATCTGTAAAGGGGAAAAGGGTGGAAATCAAAGTATAAACTTCTCTTTCAAAGCATCGTGTAAAATACAGTTAACTACAGGAGTGCACTGCAGGGTTGTAAAATATGAAAGGGCAAAATTCCTGTTCTCAATAATTATAGCAGAATACATCAGCACACATGCTAAATAGGATTTCCTATTATCTCTGGATGTTGAGGTTTTTTTTTTTTGGTTAGAAGTATCAACAGAAAGTATTTCACCACCGAAGACTTCAACTGTCAAACTAACAATGCAAAGTTTCACCGACTTACAAAGTTATTCAAATCCTTGAACATGTTACAATCTCATTTATGCTCCCTGCCACTTTATAATGCACCCCATGAAAGCATTTGTCTGAACATCTCCCTCGCAGCATTGACCAGCCATCCAAACTGATTGCAGTTTCCAGCTGGACCTGCAAGTATAAAGTAGTTCCACTTTCTTGCTTAAATAAACATACAACTGATTTCTATCATATATAAACTCCAATATAAATATGAAGTGCCACACTTCTATCCACAACTGCGCATGCATCAGCACATCACCTTAAACATTTTCATTGTCCTATTGTCTTGGTCATTCTCATCTCTGCAATCTCCACTTTCCATTCTTTTGACTGACGTCCCCTCCTCTCTGCCAATGGTGAAAAAGCTTTAATCTACCAAGCCCTTAAATTCTACATTGCTCTATCCAAACTCCTCTCCCTTCTACTTCTATCAGCACCTTAAAATGCCTCTCTCTTTTAATCATGCTTTTGGTCACCTTCACTAACTTCAGTTTGTTATCCTACTTGGGTCCAATCATCCCTCTGTAAAGTATCTTAAATCACATGAAAAAATACTGTAAATGTGTAAGTTACTGTTGCTATTTACTTATCCAAAGGGGTCACCTCCCCAGTTTTGCTAAATGATGTCCATTTTCTCTTATTCTTGCCATTTTTGAGCTTAAACATTGGAGTTCAGATCCTTCCCCCCCCCACCAAGTCAATTTTTACTGGCCACATGTTACTGTGCAGCTGGGCTAGTAATCCAGAGCCCAGGCTAATGCTCTGGGGACATGAGTTCGAATCCCACCACAGCAGGTGGTGAAATTTGTATTCAATTCATAGATCTTGAATTAAAAAGGAAAATCTAGTCTAATGATGACCATGAAAACATTGTCGATTGTTGTAAAAACCCATCTGGCTCACCAATGTCCTTTAGGGAAGGAAATCTGCCATCCTTACCTGGTCTGGCCTACATGTGACTCCAGACCCAAAGCAATATGCTTGACTCTTAAAATGCCCTCTGAAATGGCTTAGCAAGCCACTCAGTTCAAGGGTAATTGGGATGGGCAATAAATGCTGGTCTAGCAAGCGACACCCACAATCCACAAAAAAAAATAAAAAGCTTCTTGTAACTTTTTTTTTTATTAGCACAGGTACAAGAGTAGGGGTTTCTTTAGAAAATATAATACCCTTATACGAGTGAAAACAGTTCATTAAAAAAATCATACAAAGAATATATAAACACTACTGGTCAATCTCTTGTTGTTGTACACAGGGACTCAAGACAAAGAGCAGATTTCACGAGGCTTGGGTTAAAGGTTGGGGATAATGGAATCAGCAGGTGTATACATATTCAGACATATTTTGCTGTAGCAGGGGATCTCAGTGTCTGCTGTTAGTTAGATTTGCTCCCTACATGCTTCAGCTTAAAAACATTTTGCCCATTATATTGCATAAAGTGTGGGCTTATAATGGAGGCATCTCAGACTTGAGTGAACTGGACAACTAACAGGGTATCTCCCTAAACAAACAGGTAAAAGGATTGGGAAATAACCATAGGAGACCCTGGGTGAATTAAAAGGGATGAATTCAAAGTTAAACCAGGTAAAGAACAAGAGAAAGAAAAGGAAAAGAAAAAGTTAGGAAATAAATTAGAGTTTTACATTTAAAAGTCTAAAAACAATGCACAATTTGAAAGAATGACACTCCACACTTCCAATAGTTAATTTTCAATGCCAGAAAGGTTCATTGGTAGTCATCAATATTTAACACATTAATAAAAGGTTGTTTATTGCTAGCCGTAAATACCTGTACTGGACTTTGTGGGTATCTACTGCACAAACACAGCAACTTCATGATATTCAACATCTGTCAATGGTAAGACAGACAGCGAAATATTGTTTCCACAAAGTTAACAGTGGAGCAGCACAACTCAGACATCATGTTTTGGATACTGGCATTTATCTGTGCATCTGCCCCTTGCCTGAAGTTGCAGTAATATTTACGCATAAACAACAGCGAGTGCCATTTGCCTCACCATTACTTTGACAACAAAATCTAGCCCACAGTTTTAAAATAAAATATATGAATTCCTCCATTTTAAAGTCATATATTGTTCCATTATTTTTATATAATACTTTGACGTTATTTTATTTATAGGATTGTCAATTAATTCCAGTTAATTTCTGGTGATTAATGCATCAGCAATTCATGTTTTAACACATTAATTGTGGAAGTTCTGGATATAGTATTCAAAAAGACATCCACTTTCCTAAATATAAACAAGAAATGCTGAAAATACTCAGCAGGTCTGGCAGCATCTGTGGAGAGAGAAGCAGAGTTAACGTTTCGGGTCAGTGACCCTTCTTCAGAACTGGCAAATATTTGCTAATTCTGAAGAGGGGTCACTGACCTGAAACATTAACTCTGCTTTTCTCTCCACAGATGCTGCCAGACCTGCTGAGTATTTCCAGCATTTCTGGTTTTTATTTCAGATTTCCAGCATCCGCAGTATTGCTTTTACTTTAGTGTCCAATTTCCTAAACTTCCTCTTATGTTTTCAAATTTAAAATGATTTTGATTTAACCCTTGCTGTTACTGTTTCGCAGCTGCTCAACCGAGTGGTGGGATGTGTAGGAACAGGTGATAAGCAAACAAAAATAAAAGCAGTCGGTCAGGGAGCAATAGAGTTTTCCATTTGATTTTTAAAAATTCATTCATGGGACTGTTGGAAAGGTCAGTATTTGTTGCTCATTCCTAATTGTCTTGAGAAGGTAGTGGTGAGCCACTTTCTTGACAATAGTGGCTTGCTATGCCATTTCAAAGGGCAGTTAAAAGTCAACCACACTTGCTGTGCTGTGGGTGATAGGAAGGCAGTGGTGTTATTGCAGATTGGGTGGTCAGACAAAGATGCCAAGTTGAATTGGGTAGGGTAGGGTAAAGAGGCTGAATGTGACAAAACAGGGCATGGAACCTTCCTTCTTAAAAAAAACCGAGCTAAAATTAAAAGTAAGGCAAATAAAAAAATTTAATTATGATTAATGTGGACCAATATTTAGCAGAAAGCACACAAAAGGAAAATAAAGGTAAAGATAAACTAAAGCATATTGAATGAAGCACTAAAAGTGAAGCACTTTTGAATGGGAAGTTTATCTTTAAAGACTTTTTGACAGTTCATTAGATAGAAAGACTGTTACTTGCACCCACTGTCAAACTGAGTTCCAGTATCTTTCACAATAAACAATTCACCATGAATTTTTCTATATTATTCCATGTATTAGCATCAGTCATAAAAACTTGAATCAGATGGATGCTGTAGTTGCATCAAGTAAACGGGATTAAAACCAAGATTAATATATTAACCACTATAATTGAAACATTAAATCACAATTATGTTTTTAATTGTTGGACAGCCCTAATTATTCATAGCTCAATATCAAAACAAGGCAATTTGGAGAGCAGGGCTAATTCCAGCACAGAAATTTCTCTGATGCAGAGGCCAAGTCACTGGGAGACACAAGATCGAGATCCTACAGCACCACCACTGGAGAAAGGGTGTATTTACAATGTGACAAGTTTAGTTTACTTTAGCAACTTCCATTATAAATGTAGATGTAGAAATTTATAACGGGAAAGGTTACAGCCACACAGCACAAACGTATAAAAAAGTAGTGACAAATAGGTTTTGTAGACGGGAAGTGTATACAGATACATTGCATACTTTTATAAATTCTTCACTGCTTATTTTATAAATACTTTAGTCCTTATTTTAACAATGTGAACTTGTAACATCTAGTATCAAAAAGCAGGACCTATACCAACTTTGTTTTAATTATAATAAAAATACCAGGGAGAGAGATAGAGGATAAATATTACTCTCATAAGTTTGAAGCATTTATGCCAGTACTGAAACATGTACAGTACTCAATATTAAGCTGTAGCTCAAGAACCCTGTGATATTAGATGGTTCAATTTCTTTATTTACAGATTCATAAGCTGGAAATTTGATAGGATAGGACTTAAGGCAGCAAAAAAAAATGCAGATTTACTTATATTACTAACATTTTACACTCTCCTGTACATTTTTGCAACAGCCTCTATTTTATTACTCAATTGTAAATCAAAGCTATGTTAATGATCTCTGCATCTACTTCAAATTGCATTGTGCCAGATGTGCATTTGTGCCCTCTGCTACATGACCACTAAACAATGACAGCTTCAATGACTTACTGCCTGTCTATATCAGACTCTGAATAAATATGAAGACCAGTAAGCCTGGTCATTTAGTTGTTTTATTTCCCACCAAATTGCACCCCTACTCCCTCGCCCTAAGACTTGACAGTGGAGTCTAAATCTGTTCTCACCCAATATCCACGAACGCACATTTCAGCAGGGATCACTAGATAGCAAGGAGGAATACAAACTTGTTGATTTTCCCCCTCCCTTGCCCGGGGGTGCAAAGGCTGATTAGACAACTCCTACTACCTCCAGTCCCCAGCTGAGATCAGCAATTTCAGCAATATCAAACTAGGATCCTTTTGTTACGCCAACAGATGCAAGGTAATTTTAGATATCAAAACTAAAGTACAGGAGGAGGCCATTTGGGCTACTGCTTCTGTACCAGTGCCAACTCTTCAATTGGAGCTAGCCATTCTAATCCCATTTCCCTGAGACAGATATTCAATCATTAAGTATAGTTTGCATTCATTGCTATATGCAGGCATATTCAGACCCAAATTCTGCAAGCAGTCTTTTCTCTTGCCAGTTTATTTGGAGTACCGGCCCCTTCACCGTACTACAATATTTGCAATACAGTTAAGGGGTGGTGGAAATTAGCTGGTGATTGAGATACAGGTTAAGTAATTGCAGCAACTGAAGAGACCAGCGAATTAAGCTTCTTCTGCAAAATGACACTAAGCAGCTGCCCACACAGAGGCAGCGGCCACTGTACATCTCCTGTCCTCAGCTGGATACGTCTTACAGAAAGAAAGAGTAAGGCAGAACCTTCTTCAGTCGCCGCTCCAGGCATTAGCCTCTCCCACACTTTTTTCCTGAAGTCCAAATGGTTTCTAACCAATTTCAAACAAACCAAGCTTAAATTGAAAAGAACATTCCAGGCAGATTTCTTTAAATTTCCTCTCATCAAGTCTTTATCCCAGCTTTACTCGCTAGAGTGGGAAATGTTAAGACGTGGGGTTTGGGGCATCAAGTAACTTCTGTGGTTTTGTCAAGAGTTATTTAAGAAAACTAACCGAAAAACAGAGAAATGTCTCTGTCATTATACGGTTTTGCAATCGTAACTACTTACTTAAAAGTACAGAGCAGACAGAACACATACCCGCATGACATGTTAAATTTCACGCAAGGATACTGTATTTGGTAAATTAAGTGTTTCAATTATATATGACCCAGTTGATTCTTTCGTCAAATTCTTTTTTTCTCCTTCGCATACTGCAGCTTTCACGCCTACTTGAGCCCATAGTATTGGAGCTCTTTGGGAATCACCCACACAAACATGAAATCCACCCTCTCCTTCCGGCATAAAGGACCGCACAAGCCGGGATTTAGAAAAAAAAAAGTAACAAATCTTTTTAACCCACCCTCAACAACAACAAAAATACATCGCCCATCTCTGTCGGTGTTTATTAACGTTATCTTGTGTATTTAGTACTTATGACAGAAAGAGCCCCATGTGCAGTGAGTTTACTGCAGAATGACGGCCGTGCCTACCTGATGCAGTGAGCGCTGCCGGCCTCCCTCAGCTTGCCTTCCGTATTTCTCTCTCTCTCTGTTATCTGGAACCAAGTGAGAACTTTATCTCTCGCTGTCCCACTCAGGACAGGACAGAAGGATAGGGGCTGCTTCACTCTGACCGCGCCAATACCCCGAACGGAGAGGGGGGAGAGGGAGGCGGAGGAGCCAACTCCTGGCACTGACCCTACTGTTGCATTTGAACACACGGATGCTCTCGCCTTGACTACAGCAGCCCAGATGTCTAACGCGCCCGGGTCTCGGAGCTGTGATTTGGATTTTTTTTTGGGTCTCAACTTTCCCCTTGTCTCTCTCTCTCTCTCTCTCTCTGTCAGCCGCCTCCCCCTCCGGGCTGTATGGGATATTCCGGTCTTGCTCATACTCACTCCCACACGGCCAGCGTGACGCAGATCCTGGCGTGGGAGGACGCAGCCCGTGGGAGGCTGGTGGAAGGAATACCAAACATAACTAGTGTAGCGACAAAATGCAATGAAGTCAGCTTGTTACCAGCTGAGCATTAGCTGCAGGGTCTGCTTATCACTTCTATTTATAAGTCTCCCTTTGCGTGAAAGTAAAAATTATATGTACTTTTTCTTTGCAGTGTAGTGTTTTTCTCACGGTTGAGAAGGTCGAGCTGGCAACAGTGGTAACACCTCTTACTGAGAGGAAGGTTGTGCTGTCAGAAGCCTTTGGGGAGGGGGGTTCCCCTGGTGATCGACTGACACAAAATGTACAGTTCTAAATTTGTGTGTGTTCATTAACTGCTTCTATAGTTTCCTCAATAATTGTTGTCAAAGGCGACTTTGAAACAAATGTCGGTGTATCATGCCACGTTTGTATTGGTAAATACTCAAAGGAAGGACACAGCTGCAGACCATGGGACCCTTGCAGTACAATATATCCGGAATTAGACATGCCTTATATTGACAATACCATAATCAGAAGGTTGGAACAAGTGTTTTAATAGATATCATGGGAATTCTGCAAGGAATCCATCTCGGATTTACTCTGCTACAAACTTGGTGTAAAAGAGAGAATTGGCAGTGACCATATGAATTTTGTCACACAGTCCAGAAGCCATTGAGCACACTTGTGTTAGTCTGTATTAACTGGCAGAATGTGACTTAAGCCCATCAGCCTATTGCAAGAGATCTCTAAGATCTAGCTCTTTCTGTATTGTATTATCTCATCTTTTTTGCCATTTATCATAACAGGTGAAGAATACATCAGAGAAAATAGTGCTAGAAAATGTAACCAACCGTATTCAGTTTCATCGCACTGGGGAAAACCACCTCCTCTCAGTACATGACTGCACAGACCTTTTTTAAAAAGTTTTTTTTTAACATGGAAAGTTAAAGCTAACTTGGCAAACTCTCTGGAGTTGAAAACTGTGAGCCATCAATTCATGCCAGCAATAGCATTTAGTGAATATCTTGGTAAAAGTGAATACTCTGTGTAGTATTTTAGTTCTATTTATGACACTGCTGTGCAGTTGTGCTTACATTTTGGATTTACATAGATTTGGAGATGGTCCCTGAATTTATTAAGTGTTACATTTATCATCAATATTTTAGCTGATGAGGTTGTGAAACAGTGTGAATTTATGCACCACAAAGCTGTCTTACTATTATAATGCTGTTAACAATTACTGTACCTTTGCTCAATCAAGGGGAAGAACTTAGTAGATTTAATATAAGTTTAAAAAATGGAAATGGAGAAAATAATTAGATTAAAGATAGACAAATTGCCAGGATCTGATGGTTTCCACCCCAGGGTATTAAAATAAGGAAATTGTAGATAGATGCTCCAGTCATGATTTTGCAAAACTCGATTCAGGAATTGTATCTTTGGATTGGAAAATTGCCAATGTCAATCCATTATTTAAGAAGGGTAGAAAACATAAACAGGGAAATTGTAGGCCTATTTAACATCTGTTGTGGGAAAGAATATTATTAGGGACAAAATGACTAAGCACTTGGACAAATATGAACTGCTCAGCGAAGCAAGGGTAAGTTATATCTAATGAACCTCGTGGAATTTTATGAGGTGGTAACTAATGTGGTAGATAAGGGGGTGGTTATGGCATAAAAACAAGAAATGCTGGAACCACTCAGCAGGTCTGGCAGCATCTGTGAAAAGAGAAGCAGAGTTAACGTTTCGGGTCAGTGACCCTTCTTCGGAACTGCTAAGTGGTTATGGCAATTGTTTATGATATTCCAGAGACCATTTGATACAGTTCCACATAAGAGACTGTTATCAAAAATGAGAGCACATAGACTTAGAAGCAACATGTTTAGGGAATTGGTTAGGAGGTAAGAGACAGAGAGTAAGTTTAATGGGTATGTATTGAAAATGGCAGAATGTGACTAGTGATGTACCTCAGTGATCTATACTGTGGTCTCAGCTTTTCACTATATTTATATACTAGCAGAGATCCGCAAAACATTTGTGATCAAATTAGTATTTTTATAGCAACAATACTTCTTTCAATACAAGATTTCTAGTTATTTTTTCACCATAAGCTTTAACAGAATCAAAACTACTCACTCTGGAAAAAGATACATAAATCTATCCATGTATAAAAACAGGCCTAGGAATATTAGTACAAATTTTGTCAAGAGTCTGGCCTTGTGACATGTTTATAGTCGTAGAATATGAAAGTCTAATTGAGAACAGTTTTCTCCTGAGTTGAAAAGGCAGGTTTACATCTGATGGGCTCTATTATTCGAGGAATAAACACTCTATTTCCTTGAAATCTGCCTGTTATAATTTCACATCTATCATCAAAGAAAACAGCTTCCTAACCACCAATCTTGTCCCATGATGACATCCTTGTTAAGGATTCAAGTTTCATAGCAACATTATAACTGCTCCTTCCTTGAGTTTGTGCAGTAGCATGCCCATTGGAGTTAGACTATGTAGAAACTCTGGAGGGTATAGACTGTTACCATATTTGTCTATAGAATCAAAGCTGATGTATTCTTTTAATTCACCTGACAGCTTTTCTAAAACTTTTTCATTCAAATCTAGTGAATCCTCATTTTTAGCACAAAGAATAGCTTTCAAAGAATAAGTTGTATTGAATAATTGTCCATGCCATTTTGCCACACTTAACCTATTCCATCATCTTATCCACCCCTCCCATGTCATTCCACCCCCCCATGCCATCCCCATCCTCCGCATTTCCATCCTTCCTATGCCAGCTCTCTCATGCTATCCCAATCCTCCATCCTTCCCATGCCATCCCCATCCCTCCCATCAATCTCACAGAAATAATCTCTCCAGCCAGGGTAACTTTGTTGTCGGGCTCCCCTTCCCTTCCGCTGGTTTTTTTCTCCACCAACGCTCCACCCCACCGCCGCTGCCACCAACTGTTGGCAGCCGCATGTGTGTCACACGCTCATCCTCTGCACACCCCACATGCATCCCCCTGTGCCACCAAACAAACCCACCCCTTAAACTGACTAATCAAACCAATCCGGACAGACAAAACCTGACTTATTATTCCAGGTGATGTAGCTGAAGGAATAGAGACCATATATCCAAGTTAGGTGGCACATTAAAAAGTATATTGGGAGCAGAAATTTGCAATGGGACATTGAGAAATTAAGTGACTGAGCAAAGCTGTGGCAGTTGGAGTTCAATGTAGGGAAATGTGTGGTCATCCCCCTTTGGACCTAAGAAAGATAGATCAATGTATTTTCTAATTGGTGAAAAGCTAGGAACTGTGGAGAAGTAGAGAAATGTGGGGGTCCAATCAAGATCATTAAAAGCTAGTGGACAGTGTTATGATGGTGCTTCTATATTTTTAAAGATTTCTTGAGGACTCATGTATTTTAGAATTATGGACATTGTTTTATTTTGGAAAACTGAAGAGGATTCCATAGATGCTGGACTTTGTTTTTTTTTTAAAAAGGTCATCGAAAGGTCTTTTGGACTTGGTTTGGAAACAACCCTTACTGGAAGTCACCTGTCATCAGAAAAGTACCCCATGGGGGTTTTTTGAGATGTTTACAGAGAAGTGACAGGTCAAGATTTATAGGGGTCAGGAGGCTTGACGCCTAAGATATTGTTTTTGGTTTCACTTTGGACAGGCAGTTGGGGTATGGACAGTGTTTTGAAAGGAGTTTAAAAATCAACCTTCCAAGACAAAACCCAGCTCAGCCTTTTCCATCTCTTCGAGAAGCTCTTCGAAGCGAGTGTAAGAAATAGAGAAATTGATGCTGCATTCCTCCTGAAAGTCCTGCCAGAAACCCCTGTTGCCGCATTTCTCCTGGAAAGTCTGCCAAACTGATCTTCAACATCATCTGAAAAGAACTGTTCTAGAAAGATCCCAGTGACCACCATCAACACTTATTTGAGATGCCAAACCAAAAAGGGACAACTGCCATCTTTCCATATCTTCTCTTTTTTCTTCAAGAATTAATAAGTATTTGGCCAAAGTATTCTTTATTGTGCTTTTTTGGAACAGAGTTCTAAAGAGAAAATCTCTATTTTTTCAGTTAACTGTTGTGTGTGTGTGAGGGGTTAAGGTAAAAGGGAACTTTCATATTTTACTCTGTGTGTTAATGCTTTGCTTCGTCACTGGTTATGTCTTGTTTTATAATAAACTGATAATTTTGTTGTTTATTAAAGAAACCTGGTAGGTGTATTTTATTCTGGGATAAAAATAGACTCTATGATTGACCATATCAGTAAACATTTAAATAAATGTTGTGACCTGTGGAGAAATGAAACTAGAAAAAACAGTGCACTCCTCCTGCCTCGGTCGTAGCAACAGGTATCAAAATTAATTTGAAAGTCTCATGGAATGCTGACCTTTAACTCAAGGAGGCTGGAATACAAAGGAATGGATGTTATGTAGCAGTTATATAAAGCTCTGGTTAGATCCCATCCAGAGAACTGTATTCAGGTCTGGGCACTGCACCTCAGGAACATCATATTGAAACTTGAAGGCAGTGCTTTGCAGATTCACCAGAATGATACCTGGGCTACAAGAGTTAAATTTATGAGGACTAGTTGCATAGACCGGTCAACTACTCTCTTGAATATAGAAGATTAAAGGGTGATCTATTGGGGTATTTAAGAGATTAAAGGAATTGATAGGGTGGATAGACAGAAACTATTTCTTTTGGTGGGGGAGTTCAGAACAAAGGGCCATGAACCTAAAATTAGAGCTAGATTGTTCAGGAGTGATCCCAAGAAGCACTTCTTCACACAGAAGGTTGTGGAATTTTGTAACTCTTTCTCCCCAAAAACCGGCGAGGCTAGGTTAATTAAAATTTGAATACTGAAATTGATAGATTTTTGTTAGACAAGAGTATTAAGGGTTATGGAAACAAGGATGAAATTAAGATACAGATCAGTCGTGATCTAATTAAAGAGCTGAATAGTTCCTATTTGAATGTTGCTGTGCTAAGTTGAATAAAATACTAGTAAAAGCAATCTAGACAGAATTATGAAGTACGGACCTACTTTTTAAATACACAAATCAACCTAAACCATTTAACCTGTCAATAAGGAAGATTAGTACTACTACCGAGAATCAATTCCAGGCCAAACAGATAGGATAACATTTTCTTCACTCTCATTGCTGAAAGGGAGTTCTTGAAAATATGTATGGGTAGTTTGTATCCAATTTGTATTAGGGTGAATGCACAGCACAAATTTTCACAATTTAGTGCTATGTTTGCAATCCCATTCAGAGTCTAGAACTAGGAAACTAAAATGTTTAGTTGATAAAATAGTGAATGTTCAACTGATATTAGGGTCATGACACACTGCTACTTTTCATCTAATCATCCCCAGAGCTGGGGATGTTTGACACAGATACCAGGTGGTAACATGGCTCAATGTTTGTTTTAATTAGTCCATACTTCAAATAACTTTTGGAGCACCTTCAACTAATTACAATCAAGGTATAATAAGGTAACTAATCAAACTGCAGAGTTTCCTCATTGGAAGCGAAAAATCATATCAAATGTTAACCTAAGGCAGGTATGCAATATGGCCATGTTGCACATTTTAATTTCAGTTGGCTGAAAAATAGCTATTGAAGTTGGGTTTTATCATCTCTAAGGCCATTAATTATCTGGTAGGTCCATTTCCAAAATATAAGAGAAATAAAGTTAAAATAAAAATGCAAGAGAAAGAATGGTGAAAAAACAGGTTAGGGGAACAAGGAGTATGAAAGGTGGGCAGAGATGAATAGGGGAATTTTAATTCCCAAGGACAAGTGGATTGAGTCAGGTGGGAAAGTTAAAAAAAAATTAAAAATCACAAATCCGACTCCAACCCGCCACTTCTGTTTTAACAGAGGCAATTTGAGGGGTGGGTAACCAACCTGCTCTCAGGAGTTTGGCCAGTCACTGAAATCTTTTCAGGAGGTCATGTGCTTTTATTTTAGCAGGATTTTTATTTTTAACTCGTGGAGGCCGGAATTGCTGGGCCTCATTAATCCTGGCATATAAAATATAAGAAAGGCCAGATCCATCAGGTAAGTGCTTTTACAGCATTACTTGTGGGCCAGGAGGAGCAGGTGTTCTTCCTCCAGGCCCAGCAATATTACCTGAATGTGATCAGACACCCACAATGGGCCACACCCTCCCACCCTTGGCCAATGTCCATCCCGGACACCCATGATGTTAGGCTTACTTGCCATTTGCTTCCCCGCCTGACAGGCGGGTGGGAAACCTGTTGAAAGTTTTTTTTAAAAAGACGTCCTGCAGTTAGATTCTGCAGGATGTCTGGAAATGTTGAACAGCCAAGCACCTTCCCGCTCCAGCCTAGCTGTCTTGACAGCCCCGAGGGACCAAAGTAATTTCTTTTTTAAAGTTAAACATTTTCAGTGTTTATTTTGTCAAGTTGGTTGGCTGCATTACTGCAACATTAGGTTTTGATTTAACATCAAGCATGTGAGTTGAAACAGTTTTTTAAAAAAATGCCCATGGCCTATCCAGGGAGTCTAGATGTTTCTGGCCCTGCTGTTAGTCCAAGGGTTAAAATAAAGTGTTACACTTGAAATGAATTAATTTGCTTTTATCTGACCCTTCCTAGAGTAAGTAAGTGCTAGTCTTTTAAATATCCATTATAAGCATTAAGAACACTAATTGATGATAGATTAGAGCATGGTATAAGAGTGGGAGTACGTAAAAAGGAATAACCTGAACCTGTGGCTCAGGGCTGAAGCCATGTTCAAGATTGCTTACACCCCTAGACAAATCTAAGGCTGAATTTTGAATTGACTAACCTTTATCACCTGCAGGAAGAAAAACAAATTTCTTAGATTTCTGGGAAATTTCATTTTGAGTTGAAGAAAAACCATTGCTGCTTGTGTGGGCTATTGGCTGTATAATGTTGAACTATATCCTTTACAAAATTGTGACAATGATGTAGACATTTACTGTTTGAATTTTCAGGGTTTTTGCCTCTAGTATTAGTTATTCCTTCCTGTCACAAACGACTTTGCAGATTTCCTGTTAGGTAGACAGGATTATTTGTGTAACAGACTCTGCAGTTGCTCCTAATGTTCAGCTAAAAGGAGATGACATTCAGTTATGGTGAGCCAAACAATATCTGACCAAACCCTCAGAGAATGGAAACAATGCTTATTTACATTAGGTGCTTCATCTAGCAATCTAGCAGAAATTCCACCAGCTGAAACAAAGGTTTGAGTGACAGGTACATCTTACACATGAGCTCGCAATTTGCTGGTGAGGGCTAAGATGGTTTAAAAACTTCAGCTACTGAATCATTGGGAACTCTAGTTTTGTAAAGTATTTATGCTATATATTTGAATTGTATGTACAAGTTACAATCAAGTATGGATTTCATGCCTGATGAGCTTGATTGAATTTTTTTAAGAGATGACTGATGTTGTGGACAAGGGAATGTCTATGGAGTTAGTTATGGACTTCTGGAGGTATTTGATAGTGTCCCTCATAAGAGATTGTTAGTTAAAGTTGAAGTTCATGCAATTGAAGACAAATTATTGACCTAGTTGGGAAATTGTCTAAGTGGGAGGACATAAGAGGTTGGGATAATGGGCAGGTATTCTAATTGGAAGAATGTGACTAGTGGTATCCTGCAAGGATCTGTGTAGGGGTCTCAAATATTCACAGAATTTATTAACAACTTGGATGATGGAGTAGAAAGCCACGCATCCAGATTTGCTGATGACGCAGAGATAGGCGGCATTGTAAGTGGTGTAGCTAGAAGCATAGCATTATAAAGAGATATTGATAGAATAAGTGAATGGGCAAATGGATTTCAATGTAGGCAAATTTGAGGTCACCCACTATAGACCTAAAAAGGATAGAACAAGGCGAAAAGCTAGAAACAGTGGAGGTCCGAAGAGACTCAGGGATCCAGGTACATAAATTATTAAAATGTCATGAACTGGTACAAACAATAATCTAAAAGGTTAATGGAATTGTAGCTTTTCTATCTAGAGGACTAGAATACAAAGGGGGTCGATGTCATGCTTCTGCTATACAAATCTCTTGTTAGACCACACTTGGAATACTCTGAGCAGTTCTGGGCACCACACCTTAGGAAGAATATATTAATTACAAGGACAGATTACACAAAATAGGGTTGTGTTCATTTAAATTTAGAAGGTTAAGGGGTGATTTGATCAAAGTTTTTATGATATTAAGAGGAACAGGTAGGGTAGATATAGAGAAACTATTTCTGCTGGTTGGGGAGTCTAGGACTGAGGGACATTGTCTAAAACTTAGAACCAGACCTTTTTGGAGTGAAATTAGGAAACACTCTACACACAAAGGGTGGTAAAAGTTTGGAACTCTTCCGCAAACGGCAATTGATACTCGATCAATTGTTAATTTTAAATCTGAGGTTGATTTTTTTTTAACCAAAGGTATTAAGGGATATGAGGCAAAGGGTATATGGATGTAGGTTGCAAATCAGCCATGATCTCATTGAATGGCAAAAAAGGCTTGAGAGGCTAAATGGCCTATTCCTGTTCCTATACAATTATGTACTAATGTTGCTTCACCTAATTTGTATCTATATATATATATATATACTCATCCTACTGTAAATTGGATTCCCAGAAGAGTTCTGGAGGTTAATAGATTCAAAAGTGAATCTGATTGATTATCTGAGAAGACATACATATATATATATTAGCAGATTTCAGCACATAATTAAAAATAGTATGCACATAGTTTTCATAAAGCAAATAAACAGTTGGAGATATTTTTGCAGTCATTTTAAGAATTAGAAAACTGTCATCCATTTTATGTAATAAAAATGAAAAATAATTTGCTATTCAGTTTGTACAAACTGCATATGTAATGTGGGGCACAATAATGTTTCAGCCAGCTATCAACAGCAAACAGAGATAAGGCGCTGAATCTTCATTATGGAGGCAGGAAACAGGAACTGGGTCTGGTTCTGGGTCAGAAACCTGCCTCTTGTGGGAAGCTGATTCAGATTGCAATTTTCATATGGTTAAGCCCTTAATTGGCGTGGAGACAGGTTTCCTGTTCTCTTAGAGCCAAATGGAAGTGGGTCAGATCAAGTGGGGCTCATGTCGACTTCCACAGCAGCCATCACTGAGGCTGCTTGTTGTCCTGAGGAAGAGATCTGCCTTCCACAGCACCAGAGGGAAGTGAAATGTCACAGGGGAGCTGGAGGCCCAGCAGTGGAGCAGGACAGAACCTCGCTTTTTTGATGCCCACCTGGATCTAATGCTGGAGTGAGTGAGGGAGAGGAGGGAGGTTCTTTTCCCAGAGGCAGGAGGATGCTACCTTGTTGTGCAGCAGGGACACCTCTTTGTTCAGTGTTATCCCCCTCTGCCCCCTCTTCCTCCTCTCTTGCCTCCTGCTCCTCCTCCAATGAGCTGACTCCTTTCAGGGCCGCACTGTCGTCAAGGTCCGCACCTCTTTGGAGGGCCATGTAATGGAGAGCGCAGTAGACCACCACAATGACCGAGGAGGGTACTGGAGGGTGCCAAAGTGGGTGTAGTCCCCTGCCCTCCTAAAAATGGCATCTATGACCTGATGACATGCTGACTGTGAGAAGCCCCCAAGGTCCACAGCTGATCCCTGGAACGACCTGGTCGCGTAGAAATTTAGAGTGACGGCTGCAGGTAGGGGACTGCGATGGGGACTGTGAGGGCTCAGGTCATTGTGGATTGGAGCACACAGGACCGAGACCGTCTTCCTGGATAGACAGAGGCTTCTACAGCATTGGCGCTCTGTCATTTGCAAGTAGCTGACTCTAGACTCTGCACCCAAAGTCTTGGGTAGCGCCTTCCCCCACTAGCAGCCCCCCGCTGTGCTCCTCTGGCCTCCTGCTGTCCAGGAGGTTGCATATGCCGCAACTCATTCTGGCTGCTCTGTCCAATGTCAGAGTAGCCTGTTCCAATCTGAACTCCCTCAGCTGGGCTTTGTGCATCACCAGGCCTTCCCCTGCCTACCCCAGTTGCCAAAATGATGACAGTGGCCTCATGCCCCTCTCTGGTTTCCTGCCAATCACCGGTGAGAAAAGCAATCTTACAGCAATGGCCATTGTGCGGCAATTTTGAAGCAGCTGAGCTTTTTTCTGGGCTTCTGCAGTCTTCTAATCAGCCTTCCCATAGCCCTCGTGGCATCACCCCCGCCCCAAACACCACAGTGTACACGTCTTGAACACCCTGTCATGTTCTCCCATGGCGTCCTCCACGTTCCCAGCCTTTAAAAATAAAAACCTGCTGTTGGCAATCTTGTTAATGAGCTCTTCAATGAGCTCAATCGGCAATTAATTGGAAGCGTGTGCCCATTCCATCGCTGCCGGTGTCCCTTTAAAAATGGTGTCTCGTTCTGGAGGTGGCGGGTCCCAGAGTCGATGTTCATGAATGCGACATTCAAATTGCGCTCCCCTCTATGCCTGTTATTTTTTTTTTGAGATACAGCACTGAAACAGGCCCTTCAGCCCATCGAGTCTGTGTCGACCATCAACCACCCATTTATACTAATCCTACATTAATCCCATATTCCCTACCACATTCCCACCTTCCTTCAATTCTCCTACCACCTACCTACACTAGGGGCAATTTACAATGGCCAATTTACCTATATGTTCAGGTTTGTATGCTGCCACCTTACTGAGTCTACCAGACAGGTTCTTAGACTGTAGTATTTAAACATTAATATTTATTTCATAACTATATACACTCCACACTAGCCTGTATGTCTCCTACGAAAACCACGCTGTATCTGTTCTCCAGTCTCTCCCACATGATCCCTTAGCTCATCATGGTGGGCAGTAATCTTTACATTATCTCAAGATTAACCCTTTCATACTGATATACTACATCTCCCACCAAGTCTTTATCCCAATATATATTTACATACATTCACTTTTTTATTTACATACCACCCCCTCTCCCCTACGTCTCTGACTTCATAGATTCAATCTGTCAGGAGGCTTCACAACTCTTCACTGATCTTCTTGTCATCAGATGTGGAAGATTGGTAGTCTTTTTCTGATCTCTTGTTTCTTGACTTGGACGGCCTTCATTGAGGTTTGTAGTATTCGGTGCTTTTTGAATTTCTGGTTCAACATCTGAGTTGTCTAAATGTATGACTGATTGATGTCTTTGCTGTAAAGGAATAAGGTTTCTTCTAGGTTTCTGGTACGGTATCTCCTGTTATAATTAGGGGTTTGTTTGTGTCAAAATGACTTTTCTTTGTCTTGAACTCTCTGATAATCCTTGTTTTGTAACCCTGGAAGTAATTACTTGGGTAGAATTGGAAGTTGCGTTCCAGGTTTTCTTCCCATTAAGAGTTCTTTTGGTGCTAATCTGCAAAATAATGGAGTCATCCTGTAAGTCATTGGTACTAATTGGAAATCTTGATTTTTCTTCAACATAGCATTAATGGTTCTAACTGCTCACTTAGCTTCTCCACTTGATTGTGGATACTTTGGAGAACTTGTTAAATGATCAAACCCCCATTTTTCCACAAAATGCATGAAATAATCATTTGCAATTTCAAGTCCATTATCGGATACTATCTCATCAGGTATACCATGTGTTGCAAAAATTTCTTGCAAAACTCTGATGGCTGCTTCAGTTGTTATGTACATCCGTTTAACTTCGATCCATCTTGAGAAGTAATCAACTATGATTAGATCGGATTTCCTATCAAAGAAGGATAAATCCATCGCCAACCATTCTCATCGTCTAGTTGGGAATTGGGTCGAAATTAGTGGTTCTCTTTTATCCTGTCTGTGAACTGCGCACATCACAATTCGAAATCAGTTCTTCGATATGCTTTGAGATTCTTGGCCACCACATGGACATTTGAGCCCATGCTCTACGTTTAGTTATGCCCATATGATCCTAGTGTATTTTGTCCAAGATGTCTACTCTGAATGACTCTGGAATCACCTGTCTCTCGTCATATACCAATAAATCACCCACTGTGGTAAAGTGTCTTCTGAGTTCGAAGAAGATTTTCATCCTCATCTTCTTGGGACTCTGTTGTGGTCAACCTTACTTGCAATTTTGGCAGACGTAGGTGCATTCTTCATCTTGCCTCTGTGCTTGATGAACTTGTTGGTGTCTATTTGAACCGGCCATTGTAATGTAGTGACCTGTGAATATGACTCAATCTTGTTAATAAAGTTAACATCCTGTTGAGTAGGATGGTCGACCATCGCTCAAGACAATGCATCTGTTCTCATTTGTTGCTTTCCCTGTATATATACTGTTGCATAGGTGACCCACATGAGCCTCAACCAGAATCTCTGGATACACGGTGGCATTCTAGCGAGTTCCTTTTTGTTGAGTAAGGAAACTAGGGGTTTGTGGTCTGTCTCAATGATAACCTTTAAGCCAATAATGTAATTTGAAAATTTCTCACAAGCCCAAGTGACTGCGAGAGCTTCCTTCTCCATCACGGCGGGTATCTCTTCTCCATGTCAGATAGTGCTCGTGACACATAATAAACAGGTTTTTTGACTTCCATTGGGCTGTTCTTGGAAAGGACTGCCCTATTCCTGTGGACAAGGTGTCAGCAGCAATAGTAGTTGGAAGTGAAGGGTTATAATGGGATAAAACAGCCAGTGAAATCAGCATCTCTTTGATCCATTAGAATGCTTGTTTTTAATGTGCATCCTAGCACCATGCCTGAGCTTTCCTCAGCAGTTGTCTCAAAGGTTCGGTAACTTGGGATAAATTAGGTAGGAATTTTGGCAGCCGATTGACCATGCCAAGAAATGGCTGAAGGTCATAAGTCGAATTAGGAAGTGGAAATTCACTAATGGCTCTCACCTTTTGAAGGTCCACCATTATGTCGCTACTACTGACAATGTGTCCCAAAAAACAAGTGGACATTTTTGTAAACTTGCACTTCTCATTGAGTGTTACGGCTTCGTCCTGCATTCGATTCAAAACTGCTCTAACACTTTGGTTATGTTGTTCTATGGACTCCCTGTGAATTAGGATGTTGTCATGTGATAGATTATACCAACAAGGCCCTGTAGAATATTTGATATAGTTCTCTGGAATATTTCCAGTGCTGGTGTGATACCAAATGGAAGATGGTTAAAATAAAATCTTCCAAAGGGAGTAATGAAGGTCGTCAATAACCTTGACTTATCTAATGGAACTTGTCAAAAGCCGCAATTTGCATCAAGCTTCGTGAAAACAATGCTTCTGGATAACTTTGCCAAACTTTTGTCCACTGAGGACTTCGGATCGACTTATCATGCCACCAACTTATTAAGTTGAGTTAAGTCTACACAAATGCAAAGATTCCCGTTTGGTTTTGGAATTGGCACCATTCTTGAACACCAATGTATGCTCAGTAACAGGAGAAATGACTTCCATACTAGTCATGTCTTCGAGTTGATGTTGAACTTGTTTCGTTAGTGAGTGTGGAATCTTCCTCAGCATGAAGAAACAAAGTGGTTTAGTGTCTTTTTGCAAAGTAATACTATATTCGGTGTTCAGTCTCCTGAGACCTGTGAACAATTTCAGGAATTCCTCTTGAAAGTGACTCCTGGATTCTTGTTGCTTAACTTCTACTTTCTCTAAGATGAATACAAGCTCTTCTGCTTAGGAGTGAGAACCCATAATTTCATAGGACATACAGTGTTTCTAATATCTGCTTTCCCTTGTATTGAAGCATTGCCTGTAACTTCCCCTTTACTTCAACATCAACCCCACCTGGGCCAAATAATTGAGTTTGCGTTGGTTGCAGAAAGTGTATGGAAGGCCACAGCTCTTTGTCTGATAAGATCGTTACACTTGCTCCAGTGTTGAGTTTGAAATTAGTAAAATGTCCATTGACATGTACGTCTGCCGACCAAAATGCTTGATTGGGATCATTGATCTAGCCAAGAAAATATTTCGAATGGTCTGCCGTAGGAGGTTGTTTAATGTCGTTAACCTCTCTATTCTGAAGTACTTTAGAGCTTGAGGTAGTCGAGATTTTATTTTGCATATCTTACCGAAATGCCCTATATTTCTGCAATAAAAGCAGTCTGCTCTATCGGCAGGACATTGTTCAGACCTTTGGGAACTTCTGGTGCCACATCGCTGGCAGGGTTAAAAGGCATCTTTCACTCCCTCCCCCCCAATTCTCCCAATGTACCTTTTTATCCTGGTGCCTCTTTTTCAGCCCTCTGGTGAAGAAACTGAACAGTTGCAGCAGGTTTCCTGAACCAAGGTCTTTCTTCACCTTGCAGAACTGGTCTCTTGTTCTTCCTGTCCTCAGCTTGCCTCACCAGCTGAATAGCTTTGTCCAGGGTGAAGCCTTCTTTAGACTGTAAAATATCTGATATGGAATTATCTGCAACACCCACAACAATATGATTTATCAGTTCCTCTTTAAGGTCTCCATACTCACATCCCTCTGCAAGTCTGTAAAGGTCATTGATAAAAGTATCAACTGTTTCACCTGGTTTCTGGACCCCTTTATTGAATTTTGCTCTTTCAAATATCTTACTGCTGCACAGATTGAAGTAGGAATCACAAGCTTTTAAAACTTCATCGAATTTGGCAGATGTTTCACTAATAACTTGCCTTGCTATTATATCATCAGTTATGGCACCAATTGATTGTAATAATGTGTTCACTTGCTCTGCTTTTGATTTGCTGTCCAATTCAGATGCAGTTCTACATCTGAGAAACCTTTTTCTCCATAATACCCAATTTTGGGTCTGATTGGTTCCCTCATGACTTTTGAAACTCTCTGGCATTCCCAATTTTTGATCCATGTTGTTTTATTTTATAGACTTTTTTAAAAATAGAGTGTTCCCCTTTAAGAAACTCTTTTTTTCAGGCTAGCTTGTTTTACTGGAGTGCAACAGGTGTTTTTGAGTGTTCCCTGCTGTTTTTAATAGGCTGTTCTAGGGATTTTCCCTTTGCTTAAGCACTTCACTTTATTTGTTTATTCAGCTTGTCTAATGGAGTTGACACAGCTGTTTGAGAGTTCCCTGGTGAGTTCCCCTTTCTTTGAGAGCTGCAGGTTATTTGATTTTCTTTTTCAGGTTTGGCTGCATTAATGGAGTTTCCCTGCTGTGTTCGGGGATTTCTTGCGCTTTTCGTCAGTTCGTGCGCTTTTTGGGGTTTTCCCACTCTTCGCCCTCACGTTCAGCTCGAGTGAAGGATTGGGTTTTCCCTTTTTTTTTTGCTCTCACACGATGCCTTTAGAAAATAACTTTAAGCTCTTCAAAGGCTTTTTTTAACCGGGATTCCTCAACCGTTGGCACTATGACTTAACTGATCGATTGATTTGCCGACAGCCACACTTCTGTTTTGTGGAGCTTCTTTCCATTGTCTAAGGTCTGTAGTTTCTTTTTCTTTTCAACTAGTTGTTTCAAATTTTTTCTTCTGGCTGAAGGATGGTAGTCAATTCAAATCTTTTCTTCAGGCTGTAGGATCTCAACATTGATCACAATCCTATCACTGTTCACCATATCACTGCTGTTCACCGTATTATATGTTCAATTCTGTATGCTACCACCTTATTGAGTTCTACCAGAGAGGTTCTTCGACAGTAGTATTTAAACATTAATATTTATTTCGTAACTATGTAAACTCTGCACAAGGCTGTCTCCTACAAAAGAAATGCTGTGACTGTTCTCGAGTCTCTCCCACATGATCCCTTACTTCATCATGGTGGGCGGTAATCTTTACACACACTCAAAATTAACCCTTTCATACCCTTATACTACCGTCTCTGCACTAAGCGGGCTTTGAAAATCCGGCCCAAGGAGTTTATAAAGGCCTGGCATTAGGTAATGTCTGATTAACCATCAGTAACAAAGGATCCTCCATTGTAAGATTCCACCAAATTCTATTTCAGGTGGTAGCCAATTGTTTCAAACACGGATACCTTTCAGTTCCTTGTGCTACATGATAAAAGTTCATTTCTTGGCTCTTTCAGCTGAAAATGTCCCAGACATTTGAGTTACTGCCTTTAAAAATTGTTTCAGGTTCCTAAGGGTTCAAGCAGAAGAATGGTAAAACAAAAAAGTGCCTTCATTTCTGTGCTTGCATTAGTCTAGAGTTTGTACTCATGATTTATTACTATTCAATAGGAAGAAAATGTTACATAAGGAGGAATGGCAAACAGTGAGGATGATATGAACCGCCTGCAACAGGACATAGGCTAGCAGAATGGGCAGAATGGGGGCAGATGGAATTTAATACTGACAAGTGTGAAGTGAGGCATTTTGGGGAATTATAGTTACAAGGTTAGGTTGAAAAAGCTGGGTTTGTTCTCCTTAGGACAAAGGAGATTGAGGGAAGATTTAATAGAAGTGTACAAGATTATGACAGGCTTCGATAAGGTAGACAAGGTAAAACTGTTCCCATTGACTAATGGTACAAGGACTAGGGGACACAGATTGAAGGTTTCGCGCAAGAGATGCAGGGGGAATGGAAGGAAGAACTTTTTTTTACATAGCAGCTGATAATGGCCTGGAACTCGCTGCCCACAAGGTCGGTGGAAGTGGAGACAATCAAGGACTTCAAGAGGAAGTTGGATGGCCACGTGAGGGAAATAGACTTGCAGGGCTACGGGGATCAATCAGGGGAGTGGGCCTGACTGGATAGCTCCGTGGAGAGCTGGCATGGACTCGATGGGCCAAATGGCTGCCTTTTGTGCCATAAATTACTCTATGACTGTAATTTGCATGCAGCACCTGCAAAGTAACATGCTTACTGTCAATGGCACCTTGTATCCTGGGGAAGCCTGGAAGCCTGCAATCCTTGCAAAGCCACGTGTTCATTCTGCCTACTTCTGTCTGGCAAGTGAGAATGAAATGCATTCAGCTCTCTTGGAATACAGAGCCTCAGGGAGCTCCCTCATGCGACAGTGGATGATGAACTGTTGCAGGTATTACTTGCTCCAGCCTGGAAGGAGTCAAAAGCAAAAAAGCTCATGGCCACTGTCATCTTCACAAGCACTGGCAATGCCATCCTCACTCTGTTCTGAGGCTACAGTCATAGCTGCAGATGGCAGATTTCAGTGAGGACCTCTTTAGTGAAGGAGAGATATCTGACATTGTTCCTTGTTGAGGTTCAGGTTGGAGAATTGTTCCCTGAGCACCCTGGATGGATATGACCTTCTGCTGAGAGCCCTTCTACCTCTCCTCCCTCTTCCAACAGTTTGTCCTGCTCTGTGTCACCTCTACTTATACTCCCTGTCATGCTCTTGTCCAAGGGGGTGCAAACTACTGGACCAATGTCTTAAGAGAAAGTGGTTTGTGCAGAATCCTTGAAGTCGGTACAAATTCCTCCAGCATGTGTCACTTTACTACTGTAGACTTCAGCAACTTTGAACAACTCTGGAAATCACCAAACACATCTACAATCACAGCAAGACCCAGTAAAACTAACCTGAAAGTCATTGATGATACTTTAAATAGTAATGGTGAAGGTTATTCCTGAACGCGTGTTCAACTGTGAGAGATTAAGAGAGGGCATTAGCCGGTGCGCTGACCTCCAAAATTGCAGTTCTGGTGTCAAATCAGCATTAAATGCTGATTGACATCAAAATCTGCATACTTCCAGCAGACATACACTAATGCCCTCACCAAAATGGTATCCTGCATGGTCAGCACCATAAGTACGGCACCATGTGGGCTGCGAACGCATTTTGAAGGCGGAACAGTGCCAAAAAGAAACAGCACTATACAACCAAATTTTCCGGCCTAAAAGTTAACCACATGAAAGCCAAAGTGGGTTATGGATGGCAGGTCCCGTTCTGAACGAAACTAGTGAACTAGTTGTGTTTTATGACAAACTGCCTCTTTTATGGTTATTTTATCTGGTATCACAGTATACAGGATTGTTCCTGTTGGCTATTTCTGTTCTGGCTGCTCTTCCTTTTTTCTTTCCCTTGTTTTCTGACATTTTCTTTGCTCACAGCTGCAATTCCTGTCACACTGAGCAGGATTACTTTTGCAACAGCACATAAGCAGTCTCACAAATTGCCAGATTTATTAAATTCAATTTTACAACTTATTAAGGTGAGATTTGAACTGGTCAGCTGCCATTACAATTACACTGCTCTATCCACAACTATACTGTTTAACTGCACCAAGAAGGTGGCAGTCAATGGTCTTTGTGATGCAGAGGATTTGGGGTCGGATACTCCGTATGTCATATGTTTGGAAAGTGATGTCATGTTTTCAGATAATGTCACTGAAGGGCAGCATGTTGATTAGAAATAGGAGGGGGCTAAGGATAGATCCTTCGGAGTGGAAAAGAGAAACACCATGTTGCTCATTTCCATGCATCCCAATAATTGGAATGCAGTTTGTCCCACACTACAGAAGCTGTAGGAATATTAAATTACTGACACACGCTTGCTTTGATGACCTAATTTGGTCTGATTCTAACAGCTATAATAGATTTTCAGTGAGCTATTTAGGAACTGGGTTTAGAATGCAATCACTGGAAGTAAAGGATAATGTTACGTTCAGAAAAAAGCCAAATTGACGAGAATGGTAGCAGGGATGAAAGACTTCAGTTATGTGGAGAGATTAAGGTTGTTCTCCTTGGAGCAGAGAAGGTTAAGGGGAGATTTGTTAGAGGTGTTCAAAATCATGAAGAGTTTGATAGAGTAAACAAAGACAAACTGTTTCCAATGGCCAAAGGGTCGGCTTCCTCAAGGACAGATTTAACTGTCAAAAGAACCAAAGGTGAGATGGGTCTGGGCAGGAAAGTTTACACAGTGAGTCGATGTGATCTGGAATACAGTGCTTGAGAGCATGGTGGAAGCAGATTCAAAAATAATTTTGAAAAGGGAATTGGCTAAATACTTGAAGTTAAAAAAATTGCAGGCTATGGGGAAACAGCAGGGGAGTGGGACTAAATGGATAGCTCTTTTGTGGAGGTGGCACAGGCATGATGGGCTGAATAGCCTCCCTCTGTGCCATATCATTTTATGATTCTATCTCACTATAGCATTTAGTCCCTTTTTGTCTTTATTGATTTGACTAATGTATTTATTGTTTTCACTATAGAATTACGGCTTAGAATGTACCAAGATACAGTAAACTTAGTGTGCTGATCTGATGACTTAACACATCAGGCACTGGAATATGACTTCAGCTAATCAAATTAAATATACAGTAATATAACATATAATAGTGTAAGGTGAGTTTTGTTTTAAATGATGTTTGTATGAGTTAACCAAATTATTACATCTATAAAATGTTGTTAATTGAATGAAATACATATTGTTCTTGCATTAAAGTAAGCCAGTTATAATTTGACTTTGATTTGAACTTGAAACCTGTGCTGCACGTAGAACTACTTTTTAGATTATGTACGTAATGTAAGTATGTATCCTAATTAAATCTTCTTCAAAAAACAAATGCATGAGGAGCATAGCAAAATAATTAACAGGTAGATAGTGTTTTAATTAGCAACTGCTTGGTCATGATGGAACATGACTCACCCAATGCAATCACAAATTTTAACTCCCTCCTACCCATTATTCTAATATGTAATATTATGGAAATATTGACAGTTCTGAACTGAAGTCGCAAACTATAAATGAAAGTTACAGAATGAACATGTGTACACAACACTCCTTCTACCTCTGGGTTGGGCATGTTAACATATTTGGCCACGCCCAAAATGCTTAGGATGCTAAACTACGGAGTTTCATTAATATTTGCGGAAGGTGTGACAGTTAAATCTCACCACGTACTAAATCAGACTTTAATATTTCTCATCAGGAGTAATTTCTATTGAGCAGTTCTTTGCACTGTTCTTATTATAACTAACAAGTAACAATTTGCTGCTGATGTGTTCTTTTTTTCCTATGTCTGTCATCATTAAATAACAATTACAGAATAACATAGAGCCTGGGACAATCCTTAGGAAGTTATACAAAATTTGCAGTCTGAGATTAGTCAAGATGGCATACTTCACTAAGATTTAACCTACTTCCCAACTACTTCTGGTTCCCACAGGCACCTCCTTTCCTCATTAACTGCCATGCAAAATATGGTACAAAACAGTCAGTAAATCAAACTATGGAAGATGGACATGAGGAAGTGCTGTGCCATAGTTGTCTCAGGGCAGGCCATACTAGATTTTGTAATGAGTGATGAGCCAGACTTTGTTAATCTAACAGCAAGGTACATTTATCTAATAATCATAATACGATCAAATCCAATGTGAGATATAAAAAGGAGAAACGTAACACAGTTACTAAGGGCTGGATTTTAATGCGGGCTTTGGGACTTCGATATTGGGACCAAATGGGGGTCCTGAGCCCACACGTGCCGACAGCAAGACTGGCTCAGCAATATTCCCAAAGGCAGCCGCCTAACTGGCCACCTCCGGGCTCGCCATCCAGTGGGCAGGATGTGGATGCTGCTGGCCCAAGAGAGTTGGGTGCTGCTGAGGCAGCTCAAAGAACATGAGGGCACCTCAAAATGGAGGGGAAATTTAATTTTAATATTCTGGATGTCTGACGGGAAAGGCCTGCGGGAAGGAGGGGAAACCCCTCCGGATGGAACATCAGGGCCACTGGGGATGCCTTTCCTCTCTGCAGCGCCACTATTTGGGGCATGAAGCCTCCATTAAGCTGGTGGCCTCCCCATGCAGGCAAAATGCCGGTGGCCCCAAAAAGTCACCCCAGTAAGGGGATCAATTATTTACATCGGCTTCCCGCCACCCGGGACAATGTAAAATTCTGCCGTATGATTCTAGATTTTGGCACAGCTAACTTTAACGGGTTAAGACAGAGACTGAGAACAGCAAACTGGACAAAACTTTTATTGGGTAAAATTACAGATGAACAGTGGGAGGTGTTCAAAAAATAAGTTAGCTTAATACAGTGCCAGTTACATACCTGTAAGGTACAAGAGCAGTACTTAGCAAATAAAAGAGCTTGGTTGACAAAAGAAATGAGAGATAACCTAAACCTGAAGAAATGTGCATGCAAAAGTGCAAAGAATAGTGCAGATCTACAGGATTGGGAGAAATGCAAAGGAAGACAAAAAATATAATGCTGCAAAAAAGGAACATGAAAAGAAACTTGTGCAGAGTATTCAGACTAACACACACAGTTTTTACATTTATATTAGAAGAAAAAGGGTAGTCAACAGTAATGTGGGCCTTTAAGAACAGTTGCAGGGAATATTGCAACTGAAAATAAGGAAATTACAAACTTGTTGTGTGTGTCAGTTTTCACAGTAGAGGAAGAGAATAATATACCTGACATTCTAGGGAAGCTATTGATGAATCAAAAACTGGAAATCATTACATTCAATGTAAGCAAGAAAATTATTTTTAAAAAATAACGGCACTAAAGTCTGACAAATCCTCAGGACCTGATGGTTTTCAGCCAGGCTTTTAAAGGATATAAGTGAGAAAATTGCAGCTGGTTGGATGTGGAAAGAATGTTTCCCCTTGTGGGAGAATCTAGAACTAGGGGTCATTGTTTAAAAATAAGGGGTCGCCCATTTCAGACAGAGATGAGGAGAAATGTTTCTCTCGGGATCAAGAGTCTTTGGAACTCTTCCTCAAAAGGCCGTGGAAGCAGAGTCTTTGAATATTTTTAAGGCAGAGGTAGATCGATTCTTAATAAGCAAGGGGGTGAAAGGTTATCGGGGGTAGGTGGGAATGTGGAGTGATCAGTTCAGCCATGAACTTATTGAATGGCGGAGTAGGCTTGAGGGGCCAAGTGGCCTACTCCTGCTCCTAATTTGTATGTTTAGCCATAATCTTATCCAAAGTTCTTTTAATTCAGGAATTGTCCCTCTAGATTGAACATTTGCAAATGAAACTACATTATTTAAGAAAGGTGTGAGAGAGAAACCAGGAAATTATAGACCAATTATTCTAACATCTGTTGTGGGGAAGTTATTAGAATCTATAAGGATAGTGCAACTGAGCATTTGGAGAAATTTGAGCTGATTAGAGATAGCCAACATGGATTTGTAAAGCATAGGCCATGTCTAATGAATGTAGTCGAACTTTTTAAGGAAGCAGCTAAAGTAGTAGGCATGGGAGTATCTCTGCATGTAGTTTGTATGGGTTTCCAGAAAGCATTCAACAAGGTTCCAGATAACAGACAGTTAGCTAATATTACAGTTCATTGAATTGAATGCACATTATTAGATTATTTGGCAGTGGATGATAGAGAGAAGGGATAATGGGTACATACTCAAATTGGAAGAAAGTGACTAGCGGTGTCCCACAAGGATCTGTGCTGGGGCCTCAACTATTCACTATATTTATTAACGACTTAGCACAACAAGAAGCCATATATCCAAGTTTGCCATTGACATAAAGATTGGTGGCATCAGTAGTGTAGATGGGAGCATACAAAAGAGACACTGATAGATTAAGTGGGCTGAATTTTCTTTTCCCACCACTGGGAGCAGCGGCGGGCGATAAAATGGCGGCCCGCCACATAAGCTGCACTCTGTCGCGATTAGCACGCGAAGGGTCATTTAAATATGCCATGCAGGCTGCCCCTTCCCCCGCCCCGCCAAATTATGTGGTGGGGGCTGCCTCAGCGGTGCCATGAACGGCAACACCCGATTCAGGAGCAGGTACTGGCACCATCTTTAAAAGGCAGCCAGCTCTGCCTTCATTGTCGTTATTGTGCTGGAGCAGAAAGGCCAGGAGTGTCAGCAACACCACACCAGCCTTCAAGCAGCACCCTTGGAAACCCCTGTGCCAAAGGTGGAGTTCCGAGGAAGGGTGGCCCCATAGTTTAGCAATGCCGCCCTGCTCACTCTCCTCCAGGCTACAAGGGAACGGTGGGAGATCCTTTTCCCCAGCAATGGCAAGAAGATGGGGTCCCCCTTTTTATTTTTAGTTCTTTTTTCTTTTTTCTTTGTTTATTTTATTTTAGTTTGTTTAGTTTGTTTCTACTGTGCCTACCCACTTTTTTAAATGTTTGTGCTTAGAGCCAGGGCTGTTCATTCTACAGTCAATTAACACCATCTCTGTAGTAATGCTTTGTCTTTCACCACACCATTAACATACCATTTGCCTTTGTTCCATGACCTTCTGGTCAGTTATTCTCTGTGACCTTGTCCTATCAACACCTCTTTTGTTATCTCTTGCCCCACCCCCGCTTTACTTGCTTAAAACCTTTTACATTTCCAATATTTGTCAGTTCTGATGAAGGGTCATTGACCTGAAACGTTAACTCTGCTTCTCTCTCCACCGATCTGCCAGACCTGCTGAGTATTTCCAGCATTTCTTGTTTTTATTTATGGTAAGAAGAGGTCCTTCCGCCTGACCAAACAAGCCTGGTGGAGATTGCAGAGGAAGTTAGCTGCCATGGGGTCATCCGATGAGACTGGGTCCATTGCAGGAAGAGGGTCAACGATCTCATGTGCTCAGCAAAGGTAAGTGGCATGTAACAGAACTGCTTGGTTTGACCTGGATGTCCCTACACAGTATGCCACATGGGTGCCACTGCCATGTCAGAGACAGGGATGGGGGAGGATTGATGACACATGACTGGCTGCCTTTGTGCATCAAGTCACCCTCTAATTTACCTCAGAGCATGTCACACCCATGACAGGATGAGTCTGTATACCAGTCAAAGCAAGTCCCAGCTGTTAATGAAGTGCCCATGTTGGTACAACCATGATGTTGATGTTTGGCAATGTTCAATATCTGCATCCTTGCTGTTCCAGGCGAAGAGGGCCCACAATAGTAGGGAGGCTTCCAGGACTGACGGCATGGTTCCAGACCTGAGGCCGCTCACGCAAACCGAAGAGGAGGCACTGGAGTGAGCCAGGAGCCAGGGAGCACGTGCTATTTCGGACATCAAGCTTAGGGTCTCGGTTGAACAGAGTGATATTGCCAAACACAATGATTCCTAATTACATTTCATATGCAGATACTATGCTGTCATTGCGACATTTGTACCATAAAACCTCAATGTCTGTTCTTCACATTGTATCTTGCAGGGTGACGCTTCAAGTCGGCCTTGGAGGCCCTGGAGACATCGAGCACCTCTAAGGAAGAGACAACCTCAGAGGGTGCACCGTCCCTTGACACTCCTGCAACTTCCACCAGCGCAGATACACTCACATCAGTGGATATCCATCGGTATTAGATTCTGGGTCACAAGCTGGTGAAAGCACCACACACTCGCCCGAACAGCTGGCTGAGACAGCCAAGGCCTCTGACAGTCGGAGGACTGTGGGTGGCCAGGCCCATGCTGAGCACCAGGCTAATGACGAGCCTCTGGTGTTGGCAGCAAAGGAAATGCTGGAGCTGCAGGGAGAGGTAAGGCAACATCTGGCGAGATGCCAGAGGCCATGTGCAGCCTTGAGCGGACAGTGGGGGAGTCCATCCAGGCCATGACAGCTGCCATGTCCCAGGCATGGCTTCACCCACCGAGAGGTTGGTGACCCACCTACAGAGCCAGATTCCACCGATACATGCAGACCTGCAAGCCCTTGCCTCGGCCATGAGCTCGACGCAGCAGTGGCAAGGCGAGAGAGGGACCAGGGGCCTGGAGTGTGTTTCTGCTCCTGGTCCTTCTCCAGAGAGCGGCGAGGCTCCTACGAGCCTTGAGAGGGCGGAGGGGAGCCTACGCTCCACATCTGGCATCCCCCTTCAGGGTGATTCTAATGTGGACACCAGCTCCTCAGCCCCTCACCTGGTGAGTCCAGCTCCAGCAGCCACGACAGCGGAGGACAGTCCTGCACTGGTGCAGGAGGCCTCAGGCAGCTGGGGCCCTCCAGGCCTCAGGTGTGCAGAGGATGACTGCCAAAGTCATCCTAGGCCAAGGGGCGTTCTGCTCATCACCCTGCCTCCAGTCCAGCTGTCAACACAGAAGTGGCACTGCAAAGGAGCACCCGCAAATGTTTTAAGAAGACACCTTGACACATAAGGGTATTCACGGGTGAACAGCAATGTCATATGCAATTTAATTAAATGTGCTTTTCTGACAACTGTAGTCTTTCCTGTGTGAATAACACATGCCACCATATACCGATTATGTGTCCTCACGTTACATCATTAGTCTGACAGTACTGCTAATGTAAGGAATAACTACATGGCCATGCCAACACAGCATACAACAACGATGCGCCCAAGCCTGTCTGGTGCATATTGTAGGGCTCCACCCGATCTATTGAGGCAACGGAAGCACATCTTCAGCATGCCATTGGCCTGCTCAATGGTAGCTCAGGTGGAGCCATGGCAGGCATTGTAGCGCTCCTCTGCATCGCTGCTGGGGTTCCTCACTGGCGTTAGAAGCCATTTCAGCAAGGGGTAGCCCTTGTCCCCAAGAACCCACCCCTGAATTTGAACCAATGTAGTGAACAGCAGCAGCACCTGAGACTGGCATAGGATGAAGGAGTCATGGTAGCTGCCTGGGAAGTGGGCACAAACTTGCAGGAAGTATTTCCTGTGGAACTCTGTGAGTGAAAGCCCTTTCTGTTTAGGCATGCAGCTGGTTGTTCCGTTGGAGCATTGATGGCCACGTGTGCAGTCGATGATTCCTTGCACCTGTGGTAATCCCGCAATGGCCACAAATCCAATGACCCACTCAGCCTGACTCTTGGGGTCCGTCCTGATGCGCACATAGTTGCCGGCCCTCCTGTACAAGGCATCCGTGACCTCCCTGATACAGCGGTGTACTGCTGATTGTGAAACCCCACACAAGTCGCAGGTGGATCCCTGGAATGATGCGGAGGTGTAGAAGTTTAGAGCCACTGTCACTTTGAGGGCTACAGGCACAGGGTGACCACCAAAGCCCAGTGACTGCAGGTCATTATTCAGCAGTGCGCAGAAATGTGTCACCGCTTCTCCGGACATCCGCAGTTGTCTCTGACGCAGGCGCTCCGACATTTGCATGTAGGTCATCCGGATCCTAAGGACCCACTGGCATCTCTGGGCCAGAATACGCCTTGGTGGCTGCTGCTGCTTGCGTCTGGGAGCTTCCAAATGGGCTGTGCCTGCTTCTTGGTTCCGCTTCCAGCAGATATACCTCATTATGGCATGAGGATCCAGAAAGACAGGGTGGGTCATCCCCATCTCTGTGCTCGAGGTCAACTCAGTTCTTTCACAAGGTCAATGACATCTGACTGGGCAGAGAATTATGTAAATTTGTGCTTCAGCTGTGTTCTGGCATGAGCTGTATGGAACAGCATGACGTTGTTGTCTTAGCTTTAAATAACAACAAGCCAGCCTGACCACCGTAATATAATTCCAGTTGCCTGCATTGGACCACGGGCAACAGGAGCTTATAATGTTTTACATTTGTGTCCTCCACCCCACATAAAGGGCTCATCGACTTCTATTGTTCTCCGCACCCCCCACTCCTCAAACGTCAATGCCCGCATGCAGGGTGAGCCCCCCTAGCCACTCGCCCCCTCCCCCACCCCCCAATCCATTCACGGACGCAGAGTGACCCCTTTTATGGATCAAGGGTACGCCCCACCCTGCTTCATGGATGCAGGGTTCAGACCCCCTTCCCAACACGCACCCACCCACTCCCCTTCATGGATGCAGAGTTCAGACTCCCATCAGGCAATTTAACTCCATTTCACAAAGAACAGGAGAGCAGGACAGTACTTGCCGAACTTCACATGCTCCGAGGACTCTCGCCTCGGTGACCTGGCTTTTCTGGGACGTGAAAGTGAAGGCGCGCGAGTGCCACACGTCCAGCTGAAGATCGTAAACTGATGGTTGAATTGCACCGGGATGCATAATAATGTATGCAGAGAGGCTGTTTGCATGTGTAAAGTTGGGTCCCGTCGCCGAGCGGCGGGGGAGCCGGCACAAAGCCTCACAGCCGCCAGGAAGATCGGACCCGGCAATCCTTGTGTCGGGCTCCGTGGCTGGCAGCTGCTGCTGCGATCTTCCGGCAGCCCACCCTCTCACTGCCACAAAGCCCGACATCGGGAGTGCAACAAAATTCAGCCCAGTGTGTGGGAAAACTGTGGCAGATGGACTTTAATGTGAAGCGGAGCTGTAAAAAAGCAGCAAGAGAGGGACCTGGGCTAAAGTAGAAATGAAAATAATGTCAGAGCCAGTGCAGAAATAAAGCTTAGTTTAAAAAGAGCGGGCAGTGAAACTAACATAAGAGAAATCTGAAAATGTTACATCACAGTGAGTGCAGAAGAGGAGCTCTGAGGGTGAGTAAACAGTAAGAACTTGTTTTTTTTAACAGAAGCTGACTACCTAATTTTAGTTATGGCTATCAATAAATAAGTAAATAAAAAAGAGATGGCAGCACCGGTGCTATCTTGGGACTGCAGTATGTGAGAGTTGTGAGCAGCGAGACTGTCCTTGATTCCCACATCTACAGGAAATGTCTCTAACTTGAGTCACTGATCCATGAGGAGTGTCTGGATAGTTTTATTCAGAACACAGTCACACCCTAGAGGAAAGCACCATTTCAGGAAGAGGAGGGTGTGGCTGATAGGGAGCCAGGTAGAGGGAACTCGGGAGAGATTGAGAAGGAGATCCCATTGACACTGGTTCTGTCCAACAGGTATGATGTACTCACTACCTGTGAGGACAATGAGAAAAACTATGGGGTAACAGCCTCAATACAGACCAAGGCACTGTGGCTTAGAAGACTGTCCAAGGGAGGGGAACAGTAGAATAGAAAAGTGATACTAATAGGGAATTTTATATTTGGGAAGATTGGTAGCAGCCTCACCCACAGGGTGAGTTGTCTACAAAGTGCCAGGGTGAGGGATATCTCAAGGTGGCTGGAGAGGAATTTGGAAAGGAAGGGGGTAAATCCATGTTGGAACAAATGACATAGGTTGGAAAAGGGAGAAGGTCCTGCTGAGGGAGTACTAGTTAGGAACTAAATTAAAAAGCAGGACTTCAAGGGTAATAACCTTTACCTGAGCCACGTACAAATTGGCATGGGGACAGACAGATTAGGTGAGTTAACACATGCTAAAGGGATAGTGTGGGATAAATGGGTTCATTTTCATGGGATACTGGCACCAAAACTGGTATAGGAAAGAGCTTCAGCAATGGGACTCCATCTGAACTGAAGTGAGACCAGTGTCCTAGCGGAAAGGTTAAATAGAGATGTGGAAAAGTCTTTAAACTAGTAAGATGGGGGGGTGCAGAGATCTACAAGAAATGAAACAACCTTAAATATAAACAAAAGAAGAAGGGAGTGCATGGGATAGACGAAACAAAGGGAGGACATAAATGACCAGGAAATAAATAGTTATAGAACAGGCATGTAAAAAGACGTTTAAAGATAAAGTGAGAGTTACTGCTATTAACAATAAGTTAAACTGTCCATGATAAAACAGGGGAACTGGAGGCAACAATACATTGCTAGGAGCCAGATATAGTTGAGATTACTGAGACACTGCCACAGAAAAATCAGGACTGGAAATTAAACATTGCAGGGTATAGCATATTTAGAAAAGGGTGGGAAACAGGGAGATGGAGTAGCTGTACTTATTAGACATAATTGTGTCAATAGAGAAAAGTAATACAGCCATCAGCAAGACAGAAATAGAATCTATGTAGCTAGAGATGAGATAAAAAAGGACCAATCACACTTATAGGTGTAGTCTACAAACCACCTAATAGTGGTGGTGGGGGTGGGGGTGAAGAAGAAATATGCAAACAAATTAGGGAAATGAGTAACAGACAAAGAATAATAATCATGGAGGATTTGGGGGTTTCAACTACCACAAAATTAATAGGTAAGAAGAGGTAGGTAAAGGGGCTAAGTGAATGGAGTTCCTACAATGTGTGTAGGACTCTTTTGTAGTCCAGTATGTAACAAACCCAAGAAAAGAGGATTTGCTATTGGATATGGTAATGGAGCATGAACTGGACAGATAAGAGAAGTAAAAGCCGGGGTATCATTTAGGCAATAGTGATCATGATATAATATGGGTTAGGATAATAATTGAGAAGAACATAAGCATGACAACGAGGAGGGTAATAGATTGTAGAAATGCCAATTGTGATGTGCTGAGAATAGAACTTGTGAAAATAAAATGGACAACAATCTTTGCAAACAATGACGTAGAACAGCCTTCTCAAAAGAGCCCAGGAAAAATATCTTCAGCTAAAAGAACATAATAAAACACTAATAAGACACCATAAATGAATAAAGACATAAGGTAAAAATTGAGGGTAAGGAATGGAACATACACCAAGTACACAAACAGCAGAGGAGAGCATGACAAGCTAGAATGTGAAGAGACTAGGAGAGAAGTCAAATAAATAGGAAGCCAAAGAGGAACTATGAAATTAAATTATCAAGGAGGAAGATGATGTGCACATAATATTGAAAGATGAAATTATAAACAATATAACTACATTTTTTAAAAAGGAGAAATATTAAATAAACTACTCAAACTCGAAGAGGATAAAACCCCTGGTCCAGACAGATTGCATTGTGAATTTTAGAAGAATCTAGGGAAGAGATAGTAGAGGCACTATTTCTTCTCTTCTTTGGCCTCCTTATCTCGAGAGACAATGGGTAAGTGCCTGGAGGTGGTTACACATGCTTAATAATTTGTTAGAAAAAGATATAGTACCAGAGGACTGGTGTTTCTTTTATATTCATTTATGGAACGTGGGCGTTGCTGGCAAGGCCAGAATTTATTGCCCATCCCCAATTGCCCTCAAGAAGGTAGTGGTAATCTGCCCCCTTGAGCCGCTGCAGTCTGTGGTGTAGGTACTCCCACAGTGACTTTAGGTAGGGAGTTCCAGGATTTTGACCCAGTGACAGTGTTGGAATAGTGATATATTTCCATGTAAGAATGGTGTGTGACTTGGAGGGGAAAAAATTGCTATTAGTGATGTTCCCATCCAAGACAAAGCAGCCTGCTTGATTGGCACCTCATCCTTGTCCTTGTCCTTTTAGGAGGGAGAGGTCACGGGTTTGGAAGGTGCTGTCGAAGAAACCTTCGTAAGTCATTGCAGTGCATCTTGTAGATGATACACACTGCTGTCATGATGTGCTGGTGGTGGATGAGGTGCCAATCAAGCAGGCCACTTTGTCCTGGATGATGTTGAGCTTCTTGAGTGTTGTTTAAGCTGCATTCATCCAGGCAAGTAGATGTCCTGACATTCCTGACTTGTGCCGTGTAGATGGTGGAAAGGCTTTAGGGAATCAAGACGTGAGTTACTCCCTGGAGAATACACAGTCACTGACCTGCTCTTGGAGCCACAGTAGTTATGTAGCTGGTCCAGTTAAGTTTCTGGTCAATAGTGACCCCCAGCATGTTGGTGGTGGGGAATGCAACAATGATAATGTTGTTGAATGCCAAGGGGAGGTGCTTAGACTCTCTCTTGTTGGAGATGGTCAATGCCTGGCACTTGTGTGATGCAAATGTTGCTTACCACTTATCAGCCCAAGCCTGAATTTTGTCCAGATCTTGCTGCACATGCGCACAGACTGATTCATTAACTGAGGAGTTGTGAATAGAATGAACATTGTGCAATCATCAGCGAACATCCCCACTTCTGACCTTATGATAAAGGGAAGGTCATTGATGAAGCCTGAGGAAATCCAGCAATGATGTCCTGAGGCTGAGATAATTGTCCTCCAACAACCACAACATCTTCCTTTGTGCTTGGTATGGCTCCAGACAGTGGAGAGGTTTCCCCCAATTCCCAATGACTTCAGTTTTACTAGGACCCCTTGATGCTGCACTCGGTCAAGTGCTGCCTCGATGTCAAAGGCAGTCACTCTGACCACAACTCTGATATTCAACTCTTTTGTCCATGTTTGGGCCAAGGCTGTAATGAGGTGTGGAGCAGACTAGTCCAGGTGGAACCCAAACTGAGTAACAATAAGCAGGTTATTGGTGAGTATCTGCCAATGTAGAGCACTGCTGATGACCCCTTCCATCACTTTGCTGATGATTTGAGAGTAGACTGATGGACATTAATAGGATTTGTCCTGCCTTTTATGGACAGCACATTCCTGGGCAATCTTCCACTTTGTCAGGTAGATGTCAGTGTTGTACTGGAACAGCTTGGCTAGAGGTGTGGCTAATTCTGGAACACAAGTCTTCGGCAATATAGCTGGGATGTTTTTAGGCCTTTTCTGTATCCAATGTACTCAGCTGTTTCTTAGTATCATGTGGACTGAATCAAAGTGGCTGAAGTCTGGCATCTGTGATGGTAGGAACCACACGATGAGGCCGAGAACAATCATCCACTCAGCACATCTGTCTGAAGATGACTGTAAACACTTCAGCCTGTCTTTTGCACTCATGTGCTGAACTCACCATCACTGAGTTTGGGCTGTTCATGGAGCCTCCTCCTCCCCCCCGTTAGTTGTTTAATTGTCCACCACCATTTGCAACTGGATGTGGCAGAACTGCAGAGCATTGATCTGATCTATTGTTTGAGGGATTGCTTAGCTCTGTATATCACAAGCTGCTTCTGCTGTTTAGCATGTATGTAGTCCTATATTTTAGCTTTGAGAGGTTGGCATCCCATTTTTAGTTATACCCGGTGCAGCTCCTAACATGCTTTTCTGCACTTTCCTGGCTTGATAGTAATGGTAGAGTAAGGGATATGCAAAGCCATGGGGTTGCAGATTGTGGTGGAATAGGATTCTACTGCTGATGGCCCATAGCACCTCATGGAGGCCCAGCTTTGAGCTGCTTGATCTGTTCTGAATCTATCCCTTTTAGCATGGTGGAGGGCATCCTCAATGTGAAGACGGCAATTGAGGATTATAATAATAGATGAATCATATAATCATAGAATGGTTACCCCAGAGAAGGAGTCTATTCGACCCATTGTGTCCATGCTGGCTCTCTGCAAGAGCAACTCAGCTAGTCGCACTCCCAGCCCTTTCCCTGTAGCCCTGCAATTTTTTCTCTTCAAGTGCTTATCCAATTCCCTTTTGAAAGCCATGATTGAATCTGCTTCCATCATACCCTCAGGCAGTGCATTCCAGATCCTAACCACTCACTACAAAAAAGGTTTTTCCTCATGTCGCCATTGGTGAAAAAGGATGGGAGCAGGATTGAGTGGAGCATAAGTGCTGGCATGGACTGGTTAGGCCGAATAGCCTATTTCCGTGCTGTATACTCTATATGTATTACCATCGCTGAATTCCCCCACCATCAACATCCTGGGGATTACCATTGACCAGAAACTGAACTAGACCAGCCACATAAATACTGTGGCTACAAGAGCAGGTCAGAGGCTGGGAATTCTGTAGCGAATAACTCACCTTATGACTCCCCAAAGTCTGTCCACCATCTACGAGACACAAGTCATCATGTGACGGAATACTCTCCATTTGCCTGGATGAGTGCAGTTCCAACAACACTCAAGAAGCTCAACACCACCCTAGCTAAAGCAGTCTGCCATCCACCATTATAAACATTCATTGCCTCCATCACCAGTCTACAGTGGCAGCAGTGTGTATCATCTACAAGATGCACTGCAGCAACTTGCGAAGACTCCTTCGACAGCGCCTTCCAAACCCATGATTTCTACCACCAAGAAGGACAAGGGCAGCAGATGTATGGGAACACCATCACCTGCAAGTTCCCCTCCAAGTCACGCATCATCCTGACTTGGAACTCTCGCCGTTCCTTCACTGTCCCTGGGTCAAAATCCTGGAATTCTCTCCCTAACGTACAGCACATGGACTGCAGCAGTTTCAAGAAGACAGCTCACCATCACCTTCTTAAGGGCAATTTGGGATAGGCATAAATGCTGGGATTGCCAGCAACCCTAACATCCCAAGAACGAATAACATAATTCTATGTAAGAGTGAGTTCATCAATTTTGGACCAAAAACAATAGATCTGAGTTTTTTATAAATGAACAGTAGAGGTCCAAAAAGATTTAGGGGTCCAGATAAACAGATCATGAAAATGTAATAGGCACAAAATATAATGAAAAAGGCTAATGCAATGTTCTTTTGGGCCTCCTTATCTCGAGAGACAATGGATACGCGCCTGGAGGTGGTCAGTGGTTTGTGAAGCAGCGCCTGGAGTGGCTATAAAGGCCAATTCTGGAGTGACAGGCTCTTCCACAGGTGCTGCAGAGAAATTTGTTTGTTGGGGCTGTTGCACAGTTGGCTCTCCCCTTGCGCCTCTGTCTTTTTTCCTGCCAACTACTAAGTCTCTTCGACTCGCCACAATTTAGCCCTGTCTTTATGGCTGCCCGCCAGCTCTGGCGAATGCTGGCAACTGACTCCCACGACTTGTGATCAATGTCACACGATTTCATGTCGCGTTTGCAGACGTCTTTATAACGGAGACATGGACGGCCGGTGGGTCTGATACCAGTGGCGAGCTCGCTGTACAATGTGTCTTTGGGGATCCTGCCATCTTCCATGCGGCTCACATGGCCAAGCCATCTCAAGCGCCGCTGACTCAGTAGTGTGTATAAGCTGGGGATGTTGGCCGCTTCAAGGACTTCTGTGTTGGAGATATAGTCCTGCCACCTGATGCCAAGTATTCTCCGAAGGCAGCGAAGATGGAATGAATTGAGACGTCCCTCTTGGCTGGCATACGTTGTCCAGGCCTCGCTGCCGTAGAGCAAGGTACTGAGGACACAGGCCTGATACACTCGGACTTTTGTGTTCCGTGTCAGTGCGCCATTTTCCCACACTCTCTTGGCCAGTCTGAACATAGCAGTGGAAGCCTTACCCATGCGCTTGTTGATTTCTGCATCTAGAGACAGGTTACTAGTGATAGTTGAGCCTAGGTAGGTGAACTCTTGAACCACTTCCAGAGCGTGGTCGCCAATATTGATGGATGGAGCATTTCTGACATCCTGCCCCATGATGTTCGTTTTCTTGAGGCTGATGGTTAGGCCAAATTCATTGCAGGCAGACGCAAACCTGTCGATGAGACTCTGCAGGCATTCTTCAGTGTGAGATGTTAAAGCAGCATCGTCAGCAAAGAGGAGTTCTCTGATGAGGACTTTCCGTACTTTGGACTTCGCTCTTAGACGGGCAAGGTTGAACAACCTGCCCCCTGATCTTGTGTGGAGGAAAATTCCTTCTTCAGAGGATTTGAACGCATGTGAAAGCAGCAGGGAGAAGAAAATCCCAAAAAGTGTGGGTGCGAGAACACAGCCCTGTTTCACACCACTCAGGATAGGAAAGGGCTCTGATGAGGAGCCACCATGTTGAATTGTGCCTTTCATATTGTCATGGAATGAGGTGATGATACTTAGTAGCTTTGGTGGACATCCGATCTTTTCTAGTAGTCTGAAGAGATCACGTCTGCTGACGAGGTCAAAGGCTTTGGTGAGATCAATGAAAGCAATGTAGAGGGGCATCTGTTGTTCACGGCATTTCTCCTGTATCTGACGAAGGGAGAACAGCATGTCAATAGTCGATCTCTCTGCACGAAAGCCACACTGTGCCTCAGGGTAGACGCGCTCGGCCAGCTTCTGGAGCCTGTTCAGAGCGACTCGAGCAAAGACTTTCCCCACTATGCTGAGCAGGGAGATTCCACGGTAGTTGTTGCAGTCACCGCGGTCACCATTGTTTTTATAGAGGGTGATGATGTTGGCATCGCGCATGTCCTGGGGTACTGCTCCCTCGTCCCAGCACAGGCATAGCAGTTCATGTAGTGCTGAGAGTATAGCAGGCTTGGCACTCTTGATTATTTCAGGGGTAATGCTGTCCTTCCCAGGGGCTTTTCCGCTGGCTAGGGAATCAATGGCATCACTGAGTTCCGATTTGGTTGGCTGTATGTCCAGCTCATCCATGACTGGTAGAGGCTGGGCTGCATTGAGGGCAGTCTCAGTGACAGCATTCTCCCTGGAGTACAGTTCTAGGTAGTGCTCAACCCAGCGGTCCATCTGTTTGCGTTGGTCAGTGATTATGTCCCCCGATTTAGATTTGAGGGGGGTGATCTTCTTGATGGTTGGCCCAAGAGCTCTCTTCATGCCATCATACATTCCTCTGATGTTTCCGGTGTCTGAGGCCAGCTGAATATGGCTGCATAGGTGTTGCCAGTAGTCGTTTGCGCAACGCCTAGCTGTTCTTTGTGCAGTACTTCTGGCTGCTTTAAGTGCTGCGGATGTTAAATCGCTGGGGGCTTTCTTGTAGTTCAAAAGTGCAATGCGCTTAGCGGCTATGACAGGTTCCAGCTCTTCATTATGAGATTGAAACCAATCTGCATTTCTCTTCGCACTTTTGCCGTAGGTGGTCAAAGCTGACTCATAGATGGCGTCTCTGATGTGGGCCCACTTGGTCTCAGCATCCCCTGTGGGAGTGTTTTGAAGGGTTACCCTTCATTGAATGCAATGTTACCCTTCATAATTAGAGGGCTAGAATATAGAGGGGAGGAAGTTTTGCTGCAGAAATATAAAACCCTAGTTAGAACACATCTGGAGTAAAGGCCTGACCCGTACCCGACAGCATCACTTTGGATCCAAGCCCGACCCGGCCCGAGTCCTTCCATTTTCTCCTACGCCCGTCCTGACCACCGGAATGTTCACTTTCTCCAGTTGACAGCATTCATTTTACATCCACAGTGCACTCACTATACTTAACACTTTTGGATGGATGGAATGGAAGGAATCTGCAGCACGAGCGCGATGATGTCATAGAGATGCTCACTCGCTCACTGCGCAGACTCAGAGTCTGTGGAGTCCGGATGCACATTTTCCTCCTTGACTCCCAGCTCAGGCAGGCTTTTCAAATTTTGACGCTTACTTACTCAACTTCCCTTTTCCTCCCAGCAGAGCAAAAGGTAGTGCTGTGTGTGTCTGACCCGGACCCGGCCCCACCCAGACCCGAAAGCCGGACCCAGAAGAGTGACCCGACCCAAACCCGACAGATGTCGTTGGGTCCCGTTGGGTTTAGGTCGGGGCGCAGGCCTTTAATCTGGAGTACTCTGTACAGTTCTGGACACTGCATCTTAGAAAGGATATATTGGCCTTGGAAGGAGTGGTGTGCAGATTCACCAAAATGTTATCAGGCCTCCAAGGGTTAAATTATGAGGGGACCTTACATAAACTAGGCTTGTATTCCTTGCAATATAGTTTAAAGGGTGATTTGTTTGAGCTTTTTAGGATTTTAAAGCAATTGATAGAGTAGCTAGACACATTTTACACTATTGAGGGAGTCTAGGACAAAATTCGAGTCAATGCATTCAGGCTAGAAGTTAGGAAACACTTCCTCATGGGAAGGGTCATAAAAGTGTGGAACTCTCTCCCATAAAAATCAGCAGAGGCTAGTTCAATCAATAATTTTAAATCTGAAATCGATCGATTTTTGCTAGCCAAAGATATTAAGGGATATGGAGTCCAGGTGAATGGATGGAGTTAGAATACAGATCAGTTATAACCTCATTGAATGGCAGAACAGACCCAAGGGGCTGAATGGCCTACACTTGTTCATTGGTTCCTAATTGTAAGCTACTTCAAATAAAACTGAAAAGGCATAATACAGCTAGAGTTATCATGTAATAAAGTTTATATTTAGTGTTTTGGCTAGTTGAACATTTGAATCTGAACATTCATGCTTCTTACAAAAATATAACTAAGTATATTTTGCTGAACAATTTAGGAGAAGTTCCACTATGAATGCTGAAGAGTAAATGCTGAAATCAGTTAGTATTTTACTGTAATGTACAAGTAAAGAAGCACATAAAACAAGTTATTATAATAAAATGGGAATACTGCAGACTTAATGAGATATTTCTTGGCAAATAATAATTGATGAATATCTTTCTTGAAAAAGTACATCATGAAATAAACATTTTAAAAATCCTTTGATAAAACATAGACTTAACATTGACTTCTATGATAAAACATACCAACAAGTATTTTAAACCACTACTGGTGTCTTTATAAGTTTACCTAGCAATTTCTTTCAACATTAGTTTTGATTCTGATTCTGTTTTAGAATTAACATTTTTTGTCATTAATTGATGAACACCTGTAACTTTCCATAACTCAATGAATTTATATTTAACTTTGTATAAAGGTGATAGGCCTCTCTCTGAAATTCCTCCTAATTCACTTCAAGGAAGTCTCTAAACAAATGCTTGCACGATTAGTGCTTTAATTTATCAACCTCAGAACTGCTGTACTATATCACTTGCTCCAATTTATAGACATTTTTAATACATCAATAGGATGCTGCATTAACTCTACTTCATAAATACTCATACTTTAATTTGCAACTCAGGTGATGGCATGATGTAGAAAAGCTTGCTTTGGACCCTAAAAACTCAACAACATTTCAAACTATATTGTCAAATTGGAGCCAGCCTCCCTTCAAAAATATAGACCCTTAAGCAGCCTTACCTCAATCTACACAACACATGTTAACTTCACTGAGACCTGTAGTAGCTACAGTGGAAGACTTGACATAATAATTCTCAGTCAAACTATCTACAACAGTAATTTTAATAAAGACCAATTGCTAATGTATAAAAATAAAGAGGAACAGTTCAAGTGGAATGACACATATTCATCAGTAAAAAAAGTCAGATGTGCAACAAATTAGATATAGCATATTCTGTGAACTTTAATTTTGGTCTAACTGAAATAAGTACAGTAATACCAAACCAACTAACTTAATATATTACACAGTAAGTTGAACTGGTTTGCATTTAATTGCATCAGGCCTATGGGTATAACTAAGTCCTATTATAGTACCACAAGCTGTTTTCAGTGACAGTGATATTATTGTGCGGTGTTGATCCTACTTACCTATCAGAATAGTGCAATTTGTGCAGGCAGTAATCTGAATTATGCTGGTAAGTAACAGTTTATTTAGTAACATACCAAGAATGATACAGTGATCATTGTCAGGGAATGCCAAAAAAAAATTCATAATTATTTTAGTTAGTACCTGAAAATTACTACTCTAGTACCCTTGGCTTTAATAGGAAATACTAACTCAACTCCACCCAACCCCACCCACTCTCTCTAGCTGGTGCCTGACTTTGTATTTGAAATTGCAGATCAAAGGAAGGAATGTGACTACACCCTATAAAATCAGTTAGCATTTCATAATTCACTTTCTTTTTCCACTTAATAGTTTATGAAAAAGAACATTGTGAACTGCTTTATTTCTCTTGAATACCAAAGATTAAATTGGTTAATTGCAAAGTGAAAATCTTAACACTGGGTCAAAAATGAAGACTGGTTCTTTCCAGAATAAAACTGGAATCAAAATGATGCTGGTATATAACAAGCAGACTGATTAAAATCAGGTACTTTTTCAACTGCTTAGTCCCAGGCTTAATGTGATATAAAATAATAATTAAAGCAAATTAGCTGGCAGAAAACATTACCTAGCATTAAATCGGCATTTGATTAAAAATTTATGGTAGCGATGACTAATAGTTTACACCATGGATTAATTTAATATCTTTAGAGGCAACTTCTTCAAGGATGTTTTATGATTTTTAAATTCCTTGGCTCCTCATACAAAATGTGAATCACCTCATTTATCTGTCATTCTTTTTGTGCAATGAACCAGAAGGGTGTTTCTCAGTGACAACAATGGTGAAGATATCTTTTGTGCGCTACTATAATGAAATTGTATGCTGGCTCTTTATTAATTCATTTAGGATTTTGCAACACCGATGCACAGGAGAAACATTCCTAATATAATTTAAAGTCAACATGATTAAATTTTAAAAAATGATTACATTCTCGGATGTGGGCATCGCTGATGAAGTCAACATTTATTGTTCATCTCTCATTGCCCTGAGAAGGTGGTGGGGGGCCGTCTTCTTGAACAACTACAGTGGTTTGATAAAACTGAGTGTCTTGCTTCACAGAGCAGTTAAAATTCAAACACAGGAGTCCGTATCGGTCACATCAAGGAAGAAAAGAAACTTTCTGTTCTTTTCTTAATGGACATTAGTGAACCAATTGGGTTTTTGTGACAATCTGATCACTTTTATTGAAGTCAGCTTTTATTCCAGATATTTTTAGAACTGAATTTAAATTCACAAATTTTCATGTTGGGATTTGAACTTAGTTTATCAGTTAAATCCTCTGGATTACTAATCCTGTAACATAAGGACTACACTGTACCCTTCTGTTTAATTGAATAGAGTGCCTATTAGTGAAGTCACAGAGAAAAGCACATTTGTTTCAAAGTAAATTGGAAAAAATAAATCAGGTGGAATATAGAAAGTGTCACAGCAATGTGAAAACACAACACATTCTTTGCATGCATTGTACTGCTAATGCATATATTTTTTAAAACAGCCAGAAATGTACAGTAACAATAAATTACTTTAATATAACGCCCTTAATATAGTAAAATGTCCCAAGGAACTTCACAGGAGCGTTATCAAACAAAATTTGACACTGAACCACATAAGGAGATATTGGGGCCAATGACCAAAAGCTTGGTCAAAGGGGTAGGTTTTAAGGAGTATCTTAAAAGAGGAACAAGAGGTAGAGACATTTAGGAAGGGAATTCTGGAACTTAGGGCCTAGGCAGCTGAAGGCTTTGTTGCTAACGGTGAAGTGATTACTATCAGGGATGCGCAAGAGCCTATGTCTGGGGAGACTGTTTTCATAAGACTGATCTATTCGAAAAGAAAAGATGGGGATGTCAAGTTCAAGACATCGGGTATGCTGACTATTTTCACAAAGTGACAGCATACAGGTTTGATGGCTTACTTATAGATTTCTAAAGCTGAGATAATATAAATGGCTATATATTTCACAATTTCTCTCAGTTAGACATATCAAATGGCATCAGAAAGACAAAAGATAAATCAGACATGGGGCTCTGAAATGAGAGGGAAAATATTGAATATGAATGGGAGAATTACCACAAACTTGGGAAGACAATTAATGTGTGTGAACTAGTTGCACAATGTTCAGACCACAAGGCTGTAGAATTGTCAGAAGAAAGATACGACCATGTTCATAAACTTTGGTTTAAACTGGCTATTGCACTGACTCACATATATCCACAAATATTGATCTCACATGGAAAAAAATCAATAAGGCATGGAATTACTGACACCTCCAGTAAAAAGGACATAACTTGAATTTACTTTTTTGTTTATTCCTTCATGGGATTTGGGCATCGCTGGCTAGGCCAGCATTTATTGCCCAGCCCTAACTGCCATTGAGAAGGTGGTGGTGAGCTGCCTTCTTGAACCGCTGCAGTCCTTGGGGTGTAGGTACACCAACAGTGCAGTTAGGAAGGGAGTTCCAGGATTTTGACCCAGCGACAGTGAAGAAACAGTGATACAGTTCCAAATGTGGCTTGGAGGTGAACTTGCAGCTGGCGGTGTTCCCATGCATCTGCTGCCTTTGTCCTTCCAGGTGGTAGATGTCCCGGGTTTGGAAGGTGCTGTCGAAGGAGTCTTGGCGAGTTGCTGCAGTGCATCTTGTAGATGGTACACACTGCTGCCACTATGCGTCAGTGGTGAAGGGAGTGAATGTTGAAGGTGGTGGATGGGGTGCCTATCAAGCGGGCTTCTTTGTCCTGGATGGTGTTGAGCTTCTTGAGTGTTGTTAGAGCTGCACCCATCCAGGCAAATGGAGAGTATTCCATCACACTCCTGACTTGTGCCTTGTAGATGGTGGACAGGCATTTGGGAGACAGGAGTTGAATTACTTGCCACAAAATTCCTAGCCTCTGACCTGCTCATGTAGCCACTATATTTATGTGCCTGGTCCAGTTCAGTTTCTGGTCAATGGTAAGCCCCAGGACGTTGATAGTGGGGGATTCAGCGATGGTAATGCCATTGAACATCAAGGGGAGGTGGTTAGATTCTCTCGTTTAAGATGGTCTTTCCTGATGCTTTTGTGGTGTGGATGTTATTTGCCACTTATCGGCCCCACCCTGGATGTTGTCTAGGTCTTGTTGCATCTGGATACAGGCTGCTTCAGTATCTGAGAAGTCACGAATGGTGCTGAACATTGTGCAATCATCAGTGAACATCCCCACTTCTGATCTTATGATGGAGGGAAGGTCATTGATGAAGCAGCTGAAGATGGTTGGGCCTAGGATACCACCCTGCGGAATTCTTGCAGTGATGTCCGGGAGCTGAGTTGATTGACCTCCAGCAACCACAACCATCTTCATTTGTACTAGGTATAACTCCAACCAGCAGAGAGTTTTCCCCCTGATTCCCATTGACCAGTTTTGCTAGGGCTCCTTGATGCTATACTCGGTCAAATGCTACCTTGATGTCAAGGGCAGTCACTCTCACCTCACCTCTGGATTTCAGCTCTTTTGTCCATGTTTGGATCAAGGCTGTAATGAGGTCAGGAGCTGAGTGACCCTGTTGGAACCCAAACTGAGCGTCAGTGAGCAGGTTTTTGCTGAGCAAGTGCCACTTGATAGCACTGTCGACGACCCCTTCCATCACTTTGCTGATGATCAAGAATAGACTGATAGAGCAGTAATTGGCTGAGTTGGAGTTGTCCTGCTTTTTGTGGACAGGACATACCTGGGCAATTTTCCATATTGCTGGGTAGATGCCAGTGTTGTAGCTGTACTGGAACAGCTTGGCTAGGGGTGTGGTTAGTTCTGGAGTACAAGTCATCAGTTGTTGTCAGGGCCCATAGCCTTTGCAGTATCCAGTGCTATCAACAATTTCTTGATATCACGTGGATTGAATCGGATTGGCTGAAGACTGGCATCTGTGATGCTGGGGACATCAAGAGGAGGCCGAGATGGATCATCCACTCTGCACTTGTGGCTGAAGATGGATGCAAATGCTTCAGCCTTATCTTTTGCACTGATGTGCTAGGCTCCCCCATGATTGAGGAATGGGGATATTTGTGACACCTCCTCCTCCTCCTGTTAGTTGCTTAATTGTCCACCACTATTCATGACTGGATGTGGCAGGACTGCAGATCTTATATCTAATCCATTGGTTTTATTCGGGTTACTAATTTGGTTTATTTGGGACAGAAAGGGTTTGTTGTTAGTGGGCTTTGCAAAGAGATGATGCCATACAGCTTTGCCCCAATATAATTCTGGTAGATAATTCTGAAGGTGAATGATTGGAGTCCAGGTATTGAAATTTCCACTATGGCGCACCTTAGATATATTAATAAGCCCAAAAAGATTAATTTGTGAAAGAACTGACTCATTTGAAGCACAAATGTAAACTTCCTAAATCCTCAACAGCAACAAGCATAACCTAGCTGATTACCCCATTTTGTACCATAGGGCTGTGCACATTTGGAACTAAATTGAGCAGATTATACATAGGATATTTACAGTCAGACAAGACTTTTAGCCCATCAATCTGGGGTATATTTGAATCTAGATTCCAGAGGAGAAAGCCAATGACAAATCCAATGCAACACCCAGTTTGTGAGCTAACTTTTTTTTTACTTTATACTGAGAATTTGAATACAATGATTTTTCTTATGAACAATAAAAGTGGAACAAAACAGGTCACAACTAATCTAATATTATTCATATTTGGATGAAACTTTAAATAAAAGTTTTGTATTTAAAATATTTTAATAATAGGTTCTACTTAAATACACCAAGTACTGTTGCAGAGATATTTGGTAAAGAAAGATGCAAGTATGAAAATATTAAATTTTAATATTCCTTGGTGTTTATTATAAAAGTCCACAAGCTAAAGAGCTGGTCTCCCATATTACATGCAGAGATCTGCTGAAGTAACTGGATTATTTATGCAGCTACATACCTGCAAAGAGTGAAAGGTTATTTATTTATTTTCTAATCCCAATAAAAAAAAGTTAATTGTCCGAGAGATCTCTTACAAACATTTTTCAAAATTATTTCATGGGAGATGAGCAGCCCTGCACCCTCCACTCGTGGGTGAGTCCAGAACAGGGGGTGTGGTGGGGGGGTGGGAGGCATAAATATAAGACAGCCACTAACAAATATCGGAGGAATTTCTTTAGACAGAGAGTGCTGAGAATGTGGAACTCAGTGCAACCCGGAATGGTTGAAGCAGATACTGTTGATGCATTTGAAGGGGACACTTGATGCATACATGAGGGAGAAGGGAATGGAGGGATATGGGACAGCACAGGAAGAGGTAATTAGATTGGGAGGAAGATCATGTTGAATATAAATACTGGCATTGATCAATTGGGTCAAATGGTCTGTTTCTATGCTGTAGATTCTATGTAATTCTATAGAAATTTGTAAGTATTTTCAATCTAAAAACTTCCCTTATCAACAGTAATTAGCATTTTATTGATTTGAGATTTACAGCGATTACATCTGTGGCCTTAAAGGGACAGGTCTTTTAAATACCTTCATGGCAGAATAAAATACATAATACCATGTCTTTATAAAAGGAAAAGAACTAGCATTTATATATATTTTATTAAGAAAGACATCATTTGCAAAAGATAAGGCTGAAGCATTTTCAACAATCTTCAGCCAGAAATGCCGAGTTGATGATCCATCTCGGCCTCCTTCTGAAGTCCCCAACATCACAGATGCCAGTCTTCAGCCACTCCATGTGATATCAAGAAATGACTGAAGGCACTGGATACTGCAAAGGCTATGGACCCTGACAACATTCAATAGTACTGAAGACCTGTACTCCAGAACTTACCGCATCCCTAGCCAAGCTGTTCCAGTACAGCTGCAACACTGGCATCTACCTGGCAATGTGGAAAATTGCCCAGGTAAGTCCTGTATACAAAAAGCAGAACAAGTCCAACCTGGCCAATTACTGCCCCATCAGTCTACTCTCGATCATCAGTAAAGTGATGGAAGGTGTCATCAACAGTGCTATCAAGTGGCACTTGCTTAGCAATAAGCTGCTCAGTGATGCTCAGTTTGGGTTCTGTCAGGGCCACTCAGCTTCTGACCTCATTACAGCCTTGGACGAACATGGGCAAAAGAGCTGAACTCGAGGTGAGGTGAGAGTGACTGCCCTTGACATCAAGGCAGCATTGACCGAGTGTGGCATCAAGGAGCCCTAGCAAAACTGGAGTCAATGGGAATCGGGGGAACTCTCCACTGGTTGGAGTCATACCTAGCACAATGGAAGATGGTTGTGGTTGTTGGAGGTCAATCATCTCGGCTCAAGGACATCACTGCAGGAGATCCTCAGGGTAATGTCCTAGGCCCAACCAACCTGCTACATCATCAGTGACCTTCCTACAATCATAAGGTCAGAAGTGGGGATGTTCGCTGATGATTGCACAATCTTCAGCATCATTCGTGACTCCTCAGATACTGAAGCAGTCCGTGTAGAAATGCAGCAAGACCTGGACAATATCCAGACTTGGGCTGATAAGTGGCAAGTAACATTTGCACCACACAAGTGCCAGGCAATGACCGTCTCCAACAAGAGAGAATCTAACCATCTCGCCTTGACATCAATGGCATTACGATTGCTGAATCCCCCACTATCAACATCCTGGGGCTTACCCTTGACCAGAAACTGAACTGGAGTAGCGATATAAATACCATGGCTACAACAGCAGGTCAGAGGCTAGGAATCCTGCAGTGAGTAACTCACCTCCTGACTCCCCAAAGCCTGTCCATCTCCATTTACAAGCCATAAGTCAGGAGTGTGATGGAATACTCTCCACTTGCCTGGATGGGTGCAGCTCCAACAACACTCCAGAAGCTTGACACCATTCAGGACAAAGCACCCTGCTTGATTGGCACCCAATCCACAAACATTCACTCCCTCCACCACTGACGCACAGTGGCAGCAGTGTGTACCATCTACAAGATGCACTGCAGCAACGCACCAAGGCTCCTTAGCACCTTCCAAACCCTCAACTTCTATCACCTTGAAGGACAAGGGCAGCAAATGTATGGGAACACCACCATCTACAATAAAAGCAAGAAATGCTGGAAATACTCAGCAGGTCTGGCAGCATCTGTGGAGAGAGATGCAGAATTAACGTTTCAGGTCAGTGACCGACCTGAAACGTTAACTCTGCTTCTCTCTCCACAAATGCTGCCAGACCTGCTGAGTATTTCCAGCATTTCTTGTTTTTATTTCAGATTTCCAGCATCTGCAGTATTTTGCTTTTATTACCACCATCTGAAAGTTCCAATCCAAGCCACACACCATCCTGACTTGGTACTATATCATTGTTGCTGGGTCAAAATCCTGGAATTCCTTTCTTAACAGCAATGTGGGTGTACCTATGCCATATGAACCGCAGCAATTCAAGAAGGCAGCTCAACACCAACTTCTCAAGGGCAATTAGGGCTGGCAATAAATGATGGCCTAGCCAGCGATGCCCACATCCCCTGAAGGAATAAAAAAAAACTTACCATGAATAACACTGTAGAAGATTCACTACTAAGTACTACTATTAAAATGATTTTTGCTAGGTATAGTATGTGACAGAGATGTTGTAGGATGGCATGTGATGGGATCTACCATATGGGGTGTCGGAAAAGAAATGCTATAATTGTTGTATGCTGAAGTTCTAAATGCATGCAAATGGTTTTGTTTATTATTTTTTTTAAATGACCAGAGCATTTTTGCAGCTATGATTCGCTTTCATTCTGAAGGAGTTCATTTGTTGGGTTCGGGTTGGGAATTTCAGTATCTTTTTTGGCCCACCTGATCTTCCCAAGCTACAAACCAGTTGCAGCTCAGCTTGTAAATGGGTGTCGTTATTAGCATTCTACAAACAACCATTGGGCAGCATAGAGGTTTCCATTTTCTCTATGGACCGTGGTTACACTGCTTAGTGTCTTGCCACAGAAGGTGCCTGACATCAGGGACTGAGCAATATTGGGAGTCAGAACTCCACCAATGTTGATGCTTTAATGCATCATTGCACAGTATTGCCCTTAGAAATTTGACTACATTGATCTGGGCAACTCCATTGCAGAGTCTGCTCAGTTACATATCCCAATTTGCCACAGATAGACAACACAATGGGCTATTGCACTCCTGTTGTTTAAGGCCTTTTAACACGTCAAACAGGATTTAAAATCCATAAAACAAACAAATCCATACTCAATTGTCTCAACTTTGTACAGATGTGGAAAATAAGTAACGAGGACTAAATTTCAATTGTTTCTGAAATATTACTTTGGACATTAGATGATGTGCAGTATATAGAATTATCTCCCGGAAAACTCCAAACCCATCAATTGATGACCTCACTTGGATCTTATTACCGGAGCTACTGAAAGGTTCAGATATACTAATCGTTGGGATAATACTGTGTAAAATAAGTTTTTCTCCCTTTCCCAAAGTATCAAGATTCAGAACCTCTGAAGTTTTTTTTAAAGCGTCAGTTAACAATATCTCACCTGTTTTCAAATTGTTTTTACTTGAACTACGAAGCCTCAATCAGTCGCAACGGATTGAAGTAGAGGGGTGGATGAGCGCCTTAACACCGTCACAGAAACCCATGATTTCTGTCCCAACTGCTACACGTATTCTGTGTAAAGACCAGACATGTGTTACCGTGTATCTGTCTAATAGACAGCAGCAGTGCCCCTGTTTTTTCTGTGTTGCTGGGTCACAGTAAATGTTGCTAAACATGTGGTGCAATACTGCATTAGTAATCTGTTCAGAACCAGTTCCCCTAGACAGGTGCAGGAAGCTGCGGGGGTGGAGGGTGTACTGAGAGAGCGTGATCCGCCTCTGAATTTTTTTGCGTGTGTTTGATGAGGAAGAGGAGAACCACCTCCACAATTTGATGGTTTCGCAACTCTGCGCCTGGAGTTTTTAAGGTTACAGGTGTTTTATTCCAATCATTTTCCACAACAAAAGGACCAGCTATATAGAAATAATACAATGTCATAAGGATTTTTGGCTGAGGTCAACGTTTAGGTTGGATTTCTAGATCAGAATAAGTATTTACTTAACTGTTATTTTATACAGTGTGCAGCTAATGAAAGTAACTTAAAGAAGTGCATACTTTACTTTTCTTAAAGGAGTTCCTTTGCCATTCAGATTGGCATGTAGTAAATAGATCAAATCAATGGATCTAACGAGTCTAAGGGTCCCAGTACTGAACTTGCGAGTTGATCAATGATTTATTATTCAAATTAAACTAGGCGTAGAGGACGCTCCACTTGATCTTCAACACAACATACTCTTTGAATACAATTGCCCTCGAGCAGTTTTAAATCTCATCAGTTTTTTAATGATCAATCTCCCATTATTTAACAACAACTTGTATTTATATGGCGCCTTTAACGTGACAAAACGTCCCAAAGCGCCTGACAGAGACATTATGAAACAAAATCCCACACCAAGCCACATAAGGCGATAGCTTGGTAAAAGAGGTAGGTTTTAAGAACTGGCTTAAAGGTGGAAAGCGAGGTAGAGAGGCGGAGAGGTTTAGGGAGGGAATTCCAGAGCCGAGGGCTCTTCGGGCTACACCATCATAATAGTATTTTGCTAATAAAATATTGGCGTTTTAGATTTTTAATTTTCACCGAGACCGAGTAGGGAGAGGGAAACTAATTCTCTAAGAAACGAGCTAGCGGGTGGAAGACTTCTGTCAGCGCTAATATTTCTTGTGTGCTGCGCCTTCTGTACTCCATAGGCTATGATCTATTATATGGCCACAGCTTCAATTCCTCCGGTTGGCTGACGTGGAATCCTGGGAACTCATGTCAAGTTAGAATTAAAAAACAAATTCTGGTCAATACTTCACTCTGCTGTGGATAGACATCAGAAACCTTGGAAAGATTTCTGCCTGCTAAAAATTAAATCCTTTTTAAACAACGTCGAGTTCTGATTAATTTAGTTATCAGTTTGACATTTTATATATATATGCACAATAATAGTCATCAGTATTTTGTTAGAATTTACCAGTATGTAATGAACAGTTAAAAACCGTATAACAAGAAATTGGCACATTATGTTTAATGTTTTTAACTTGAAACCTTCACGTAGGTTTGATATGTTTTTTTTAGATACGGAGGTATATAGGAGTTTATTCTTTCGACGGTACACAAGTTATTTCAATTGAACTTGTAAGTATGTGTACTTGAGGAAGATGGAAATTCTCTGTAGACGCACCCAGAAAGCTTTATCACACATCGAATCCAATGATTACTCGACCTTGTCAGATCACCTTTACTTTGTGGTTGAGAAGTATTGTACATAATCGTACAAGTCTTCACACGTTGGAAAAGTGGTTAAAAACACTCGGATATAAAATTGAGTGAAAAATAGATATACAATAATTCTTTAAAACATACTTATCGAACCAATTCATGTCTGTTTTATTATCACGTATCTGTGTAAGACTGAAACATTAGACATAACGCTTGAAGGGGAAAACATTTTTTTCTGTAATCTGCAGATGCATTATATCGGCTGTCGACAGCACAGAGCACTGTAATATCGTCTAACCTGACCATGTACACAATCGAGCATGATAGCAAATCTCAGTTGTTCCTATTCTATTGTTTGGTTTTGATGCATGTTACATACCTAACTCTGTAAACATTAATAATCAGATCAATCTGAATAATTACACAATCATTCAAATGGTTCTTTTACACATGCTTCATTTCTGAGGATTTTTAAAGATCGGATTTTCTTCTGAATTGAAGTATTGAAAACAGCAAAAACACCAGCCAAGCTGTTCAGTATCTGGAATGTTTTCCATCAGTTTATCTTTACGTTCTGATTTGAGGCCCAAGTATTTTAAACCTGATGTTCAAAAGAAAACAAAATCTCTTAACAGCCAATCCCGCTTCCTTTGACGTTATGCACCAGCCCACAGAATCCAACGCCAACGCCTGCCCGTTTGAGGAGGCTGTGTGGTACACCGGAGAGAGAGAACATTGGGCAAAGCCAGAGAGGTAACATAACCGGCTCAGGCTTATTAAACCGAGACATTGTGGACTGCTATGCACCCAGACTCCACTACCCCAATCCAATAAATACTTTCGATTTCAGGGAATCCAGATGGTGTTCCGGCTGACTACCCTGACAAGCTTTCCAGCTGTTTTCTTCTCGCTTTGTACGAGTTAGCAGCAACTTAAGGTGGACTGGAATCTCAATCATGAATATGGAGGTGAGCGCTTATCATGGGGCAATTTCCCACACAGAATCCTTAACTGCCGCCCACATAGGAAAAAGGGCTGTTCGTGCTTAACAAGAAAATTGTAATAAAGAGATGATCGCTTAATGATCTGTACGCTCATCACAGCATTCTTCTCCTTCACTGGGATATGCAAAGGATCGCAACGGGCTGTTTATCCGCGCGTCGTGCAGATGCTGAAATGCAAATGAATATTATTTATCGTATCTCTTTGCAAATATTTTGAAATTCAGTTGTATGCCCTGCAGTCTCATTCAACTGTGTAGCTAGCTGCGGACCTTTTAGGGATGTTCAATACATTAGAATATTTATATTCGCAAGATGCATCGAGGCTCCAAATCCGTGGGACTCCTGAAGAAAGTGGGAGGTTTGCATGTATGAATTTGTAAGCACTTGGCAGGATGGCAAGATGCTGAGAGAAGGTCAATCTTGTAAATGCCTCGTTTGAAGCTGTGGCTGTTGAATATGCTCAGTAATGTTGTTCTTCTTCTTTTGGGCCTCCTTATCTCGAGAGACAATGGATACGCGCCTGGAGGTGGTCAGTGGTGTTTTAGTCGCTGTGAGGCAACTATGGAGTGACCTCTCCATGGCGCATGCCTGGGCAAATTTATGGAGGTTGAGAGTTGCCCAGTCGTCAAAACCCCCCTCTCGGCCTTTCTGTTGTACAGTAATCATAACCAACATGGAACTGTTCTATATAATCAACGGTACATCTTTTCTATATAACCAACATGGTACAGTTATGTATAACCAACGTGATTGAGTTGTTATATATATAACAGAAATGGTACGGTTGTTATATATAACCAATAAGGTACAGTTATATGTAACTAACATAGTACGGTCGTGCTATGTAACCAATATGGTACAGTTGTTATATGTAACCAACATTGTACCATTGTTATATATAAAATGAATATAGTACAGTTGTTATGTAACCAACATGGTACAGTTATATATAACTAACATGATACAGTTATATATAGCCAACATGGTTTTATATATATAACCAAAATATATTGTTCTATCATGTTGGTTATATATAATAACTAATGTTCTGTTGAAGGGTCACTGACCTGAAACGTTAACTCTGCTTCTCTCTCCACAGATGCTGCCAGACCTGCTGAGTATTTCCAGCATTTCTTGTTTTTATGGCACATTTATATATAACAAACATGGTACAGTTATATATAATCAATATGGTACAGTTTGTTATGACTGAGGCGGGGGTAATGCACTGTCAATTCAGTCCCGTTACTCCACAGGTCACAGCATATTATTAAAGTTTCCCACCTAGCAGAAATTCACCAAATTAAACACTTCATTAACTCCAAGAATAAAACACACCAAACCAGGTATCTTTAAACAACAACAAATTAACTATTTATTAAGAAACGAAATCTTAAACAATATTGAGGTAAATCTGTGTCTGAAAAGATGTTAGAACTTCTTATTCCTCCTAACCCTCATGCACATGCACATACAATCAAAGGCCAATGGTCAACCACTTCTAAAATGATGTTTTAAATTAGAGCTGTTTCTTAGGAATAATAAAACAACTGGGTTGTAAGTCCTGGTTGGTTACTTTCCTGGATCAGTAAGGAGCCCCAGAGTCAAATAGTCAGATGCCACTCGAAGTCTCCAAGTGCGTTGAACAGCCTGTGATGGATAGGCGTCAACAGCATTTTGGCTGCAGTAGGCGTCACAAAGATCTTTCAACAAGGAGTATAACAACAGGTCTATTTAGATTTTGAATTAGCAGTCTATCAGTAGAAACTTTAGTCAGTTTCCAGAACTCCCAGGAACATAAAAGACAACAGAAAGTCACTCCTGAGGAACAGAATTTTTAGAGACGGGAGCAAAAAGGAATTTTCTACCTCCAATAATGCAGAGATTCCTTCCAGGGGTTGTTTCCTCTTTACCTGAAACACATCCTGTAGGCCAATGTAGATTTTCTGCTGAGAGGCAAAATTCTTCCTTCAAGGAGAGCACGCTTCGCTGGTCTGCCAGATCAATCCAGTTCTAGCCAGTCTTTACACACAGTCAAACTGATACAATATGGCATGTGACTACATCTCTTGCTGTTGCTTAGGAACACACACTCGCACATATTGTACCCAGAGAATATTAAAACTTCTTTCAGTCTTAAAGGCACATAGACCCCCTTCATTTTTAAACAGAAAAAAACACTTCTATGACATAAATTATAATTATATATAACCAACATGGCACAATTATATACAACCAACAGGGTACGGTTGTTATATATAACCAATAAGGTACAGTTATCATATAGAACCAACATGGTACAGTTATATACAATCAATACGGTATTGTTATTATATATAAAAACAGGGTACAGTTATATGCAAACAACATGGTACAATTGTGATATGTAACCAATATGTTTCAATTGTTATATGTAACCAACATGGTAACATTGTTATATATAATCAACAGCTGTTATATATAGGCATCTTGTGACAAGCACGATGAATTGGATATTTTCCTTGCTCTTCAGGTGGTATTATCCTTGTGGCACAATTGCTGAAAATACAAATTGATATTGTCAAGGAAACACTATATGCCAAATGAGAAATATTAATTCATCAGTTGGAAACTTACACTAGACTTTTAATGGAGAAAGTCCTACAATTAACTTTAAAAAAAAAACTGGCAGTCACGATGGCCCCCACATTTGCATCTGAAATACCTCACATTCCAGAACATTGAATTGGAGACACAAGTCTAACAAGAAGCCCATCCAGGACAATGTTTTGGCTAACTGAGTAGATAATCCGGATCACCCTCATTAGCAGGACTTTGAAACCCATCTTGAGGCATTTATGAGTGGAGATGTCCCTTCAGAGGGTAAACACTGACAATACCAGCTGAGAGTGATTTTGGGCTTTTAGACTTTGGACATCATTAAAAAACAAAGGAGACTGAGAGAACCAGATGACCATCTCCCCAGGCTGTGTAAAACTGGGAGTTTTGTTACACAAAAGGAGACAAACAGTAACTGAGTGAGCAGCAGCAGAGAAGGCATTGTGCCTCCCTTTCTCTCTCTCTCTCACCAGAAAACATTAAGCTTGAAAACTGTCCGTGACTGTTGTTATGACCAGGTGAGAAAGAGGTCTACGGTTCCCTTCCAGCCTTCACCTGGTCTTACTGTAACAGGATTTAATTTTTAAACACATCGTGTTTTCAACTGCCCTTGGCGAATCCTTTTTCACCAGTTTCCAATTATAAGGCAAGGAAACCAGCACAACAGGTTTTCTCAGGTTTAAAGAAGAAAAGTGAAATTTTATTAAACTTAAACTCTGATTCGTTTGACGGCTACCGATACATGACGCACCAACGCTAGCATGCATACATGATACACACATGCAAATAGAGACAGAAAAGAGCAGAAGAAATAAAGTTGAAAAGGTTGAGGCAATATCTGAGGAGTTTTTGTTAAGGGTCCTCGAGCTCACTGTAGAGTCCTTGATTTTAGCTAGATCTTGCTTTTCGTTGGGGCTCAGTAATCTTCTTAAACTTTGTTCGCTGTAGGAGACTTTTCCATCTTGGGCTTCATGTGTCTTCAATGGATTCATAGGCTTGTGAGAAAGAGATGGGAGCAGGAGAGGCTGTGGCAGGCCAGCCAGGAGAGATCTTCTCAGTCCAGGAGCATTCTGCTTTCTGTGCAAACTGTTTGTACAAATTCAAAAAACTCAGGTTGCCCAGCAGGTTAGTCATGTGACTAGCTGGTTTGACCATGTCCATTTGTGTATTCAGCCATCTTAGCAGTCAACCTGGAATGCGAGCTCCCCCACCTTCAATGTCTGGTGATCAAAAGTCTATTGTGGGTTGAATGTGTCAGGGAATGGTCCTTTGTCCTTTCCAAACACTGTCTGTTAATACACAAATATCTTTCCAGCCACGGCTGATCTGTTTAATAAGTCCTTTCTTCACTCCAGTAACAGTTTAAAATCAATGTTCATGACAAAATTCGTGTGCCTCATTCTTGGCAGGTCGGGGCCTAGCATGATACTGTGGACTCTCCAAGCCTACAGATTGTTACAGCCAGAGACCAGGGGAAGAGAGCCACCTAGAAGTCTGCCTCCAAGAAAATCCTGAGCCATGCAGGCCAGCCAGAAATTGCACTTTGACCAGCCAAAGAATTCAAGAATACAACTTCATCTGGAAGACCACCGAATCATCCAAGCTGTGTATTTAAGTTTCATTTATTCTGGATTTTAAGCCAACCACGAAACATACTTTCTACTCTGTAATCTTTTTGTGTGTGTGATTCCCATGTGAATGTTTGCGTGAATGAGTAGCGTATTTTTTATTATCTTTAATTGGGCTTAGATTGCTAAGTGTAATAAAATCACCTCTTTCTTGTTTAAACTCAAGAAAACCTGTCTGATTGGTTCTTTCATGATCACATTAAAGGTAAAACACTCACTGTTAACCACTGTTGTGGTCAAACAAGAGGAAGGGCAAAATGGGTGACTGTGACCCCCCCTCCTCACCTGGTCGTAACAATTTTGAGGTCAAAGTGGCAGCTGGGACCTCCTGAATATTAAGAGTCCAATGGTCTATCTCTTCCCACATTAAAACCATGTGAGCCACTGCCATCTGTCACTTCCCTCCAATCACAACCTCAACCCCGTCTCCTGATCAGCACTACCACCCTCCCCATTCACTGCCCACCCTCACGCCCAATCCTAGCTGTCGTTACCCTTCCTCCCACTGATGACCCTCTCCAGAACTCCACAGATTTTCCTCTTTGTATTCCCACTGATGCCTATTTCTGGTCGCTACCTTCCTTGATCCCCCCCTCCACAGCCTCCTTTAATGACTTACTCAGCAGCCCGATCCTCGAGTTCTCTTCTACCATCTGCCTGGGGTGTCCATTAGGATCAATGCTAATGAGGCCTGAGGTCCAACATTGCATGCATTTTGGGCCCATCCATTCAGCTGGAGTGACTGCTCTCCTTTGTGGTCACACTTGAATTTCTAGGCCCTTATGTTGATATTTTACCAGCATTGTGGCCACTTTACATTGGTTACTGAACACCTAGGTCCAGCCAGTCTAGAAAACATTATATAATGTACCACATAAAAAACTTATGGGGAAAGGTAATAGTACATGGAGTTATGGGGAATGTGGCCAGATGAATGGAGAGATTTGTGGATGGCAGTTTCACAACGCCACAATTTGTCATACCTCCCACAATTTCAATATTATTTACTCGTATTTCTAAATTTGCAGAATGGTAGCTAGAAACACATTTTCTGGTCGGGTGAGGGGACACAGAACCAACATAAAATCAAATTAATTGATATGATCCTTCTGATTTGTTCCCCAATGGTGGCTAGCTTTACTTAACTCTGCCGTTGTTTCACTCCCTAATTTTGTTCTGTTAAGTTTTTACTTTGTTTCATTTTTAAAGAATTGCATGTCCTCTATTTCATTTTCACATAACTATGAACTTTGACATTGTCTCTGTTATTTTCCCTAACACTGTCCATCATCAATCCCTATTCTGAGTCATCCAGACTCATTTTTCTGTCTGTATCTCACCATCTCTTTTTCTTGTCACCCCAGGTGTCAGATTTGTCTCTGTCATTCCCACATATTCTCAGTCTCTGACTTGCCTGAGGTTTCTGAGCTATCATCCTATCTCTGTAGCAATGTCACCACTTTCTTTTCTCACCTCTGCAAAGAAAGAATAGTCACTGTAAAAGCTGCATCATCAGCATTTCCTTTGCTCTGTGTTGACTCACCAGCTAACAAGCTGCTCTTAACATGGCTTCTCAGTATATTGCATCCTCCAGAGATAAAATGCATGCTTGAATGGATACCACCATGCTTCTCCATAAAGCATTTTAACTCATTCTAAGGAAGATTGGTAGGGCATCTACTATTAGACAAAATGAAAGCGTATAAAAAGATGTTTGGACCAATGCTGGTGAGCTTTGTTCATGAAGGGGAATGCTTCTAATACTATATCCATATGACAATTGCTATGCACGTAAATCATAAATTGATTCCCTATGAATGCCTCACACAATCCCATAAAAGCAGAGAGTTAGCATTACTTAATAATTTTTTCAAACTTATATTACATTTTCTTACATTCCACTCAGTCTTCCAGTGTCACTGAGCAATGCACAGCCAATACCTTACAGACAATGTCCCAGACACTGCCGTCACAATCCCCGGGTATGTCCTGTCCCACCGGCAGGACAGACCCAGCAGAGGTGGCAGTGCAGTGGTATACAGTAGGGAGGGAGTCGCCCTGGGCGTCCTCAACATCGACTCCGGACCCCATGACGTCTCATTGCATCAGGTCAAACATGGGCAAGGAAACCTCCTACTGATTACCACATACTGCCCTCCCTCAGCTGATGAATCAGTACTCCTCCATGTTGAACAGCACTTGGAGGAAGCACTGAGGGTGGCAAGGGTGCAGAATGTACTCTGGGTGGGGGACTTCAATGTCCATCACCAAGAGTGGCTCGGTAGCACCATGACTGACTGAGCTGGCCGAGTCCTAAAGGACATAGCTGCTAGACTGGGTCTGTGGCAGGCGGTGAGGGAACCAACAAGAGGGAAAAACATATTTGACCTCATCCTCACCAATTTGCCTGCCGCAGATGCACCTGTCCATGACAGTATTGGTAGGAGTGACCACCGCACGTTCCTTGTGGAAACAAAGTCCTGCCTTCACATTGAGGATGCCCACCATCGTGTTGTTTGGCACTACCACTGTGCTAAACGGGATAGATTTCGAACAGATCCAGCAATGCAAAACTGGGCATCCATGAGGCGCTGTGGGCCATCAGCAGCAGCAGAATTGTACTGAACCACAATCTATAACCTCATGGCCTGGCTTATCCCCCACTCTATCATTACCATCAAGCTGGGAGACCAACCCTGGTTCAATGAAGAGTGCAGGAAGGCATGCCAGGAGCAGCACCAGGCATACCTCAAAATGAGGTGTCAATCTGGTGAAGCTACAATCCAGGACTACTTGCGTGCCAAACAGCATAAGCAGCATGCGATAGACATAGCTAAGCGATCCCATAACCAACAGATCAGATCTAAGCTCTGCAGTCCTGCCACATCCAGTCGTGAATGGTGGTGGACAATTAAACAACTAACTGGAGGAGATGGCTCCACAAATATCCCCATCCTCAATGATGGGGGAAGTCCAGCACATCAGTGCAAAAGATAAGGCTGAAGCATTTGCAACAATCTTCAGCCAGAAGTGCCGAGTTCATGATCCATCTCGACCTCCTCCTGAAATCCTCAGCATCGCAGATGCCAGTGTTCAGCCAATTTGATTCACTCTGTGCGATATCAAGAAATGACTGAAGGCACTGGATACTGCAAAAGCTATGGGCCCTGACAACATTCCGGCAATAATACTGAAGACCTGTGCTCCAGAACTTGCTGCACCCCTAGCCAAGCTGTTCCAGTACATATACTGGCATCTACCTGGCAATGTGAAAAATTGCCCAGGTATGTCCTGTACACAAATAGCAGGACAAGTCCAACCTGGCCAATTACTGCCCCATCAGTCTACTCTCAATCATCAGTAAAGTGATGGAAGGTGTTGTTGACAGTGCTATCAAGTGGCACTTGCTTAGCAAAAACCTGCTCAGTGACCCTCAGTTTGGGTTCCACCATGGCCACTCAGCTCCTGACCTCATTACAGCCTTGGTTCAAACATGGACAAAAGAGCAGAACTCAAGAAATGAGTTGAGAGTGACTGCCCTTGACATCAAGGCAGCATTTGACTGAGTGTGGCATCAAGGGGCCCTAGCAAAACTGAAGTCAATGGGAATCGGGGAAAGCTCTCCGCTGGTTGGAGTCATACCCAGCACAAAGGAAGATGGTTGTGGATGTTGGAGGGCAATCATCTCAGCACAAGGACATCACTGCAGGAGTTCCTCAGTGTAGTGTCCTAGGCCTAACCATCTTCAGCTGCTTCATCAATGACCTTCCTACAATCATAAGGTCAGAAGTGGGGATGTTTGCTGATGATTGCACAATGTTCAGCACCATTCACGACTCCTCAGATACCGAAGTAGTCCGTGTAGAAATACAACAAGACCTGGACAAAATCCAGGCCTGGGCTGATAAGTGGCAAGTAACATTCACGCCACACAAGTGCCAGGCAATGATCATCTCCCACAAGAGAGAATCTTACCATCTCCCCTTGACATTCAATGGCATTACCATCGCTGAATCCCATACTATCAACATCCTGGGGGTTACCATTGACCAGAAACTGAATTGGGGTAGCCATATAAATACTCTGGCTACAAAAGCAGGTCAGAGGCTAGGAATTCTGCGGCCAGTAACTCAGCTCCTGACTCTCCAAAGCCTGTCCACCATCTACAAGGCACAAGTCAGGAGTGTGATGGAATACTCTCCACTTGCCCGGATGGGTGCAGCTCCAACAACACTCAAGAAGCTCGACACCATCCAGGACAAAGCAGCTCCCTTGATTGGCACCCCATCCACAAACATTCACTCCCTCCACCACCGACACACAGTGGCAGCAGTGTGTACCATCTACAAGAAGCACTGCAGCAACGTATCAAGGCTCCTTTGACAGCACCTTCCAAACCCGCAACCTCTACCAACTAGAAGGACAAGGGCAGCAAATGCATGGGAACACCAGCACCTGCAAGTTCCCCTCCAAGCCACACACCATGCTGACTTGGAACTATATTGCCATTCCTTCATTGTCACTGGGTCAAAATCCTGGAACTCCCTTCCTAACAGCCCTGTGGGTGTCCCTACCCCACACGGACTGCAGAGGTTCAAGAAGGCAGTTCACCACCACCTTCTCAAGGGCAATTAGGGATGGGCGATAAATGCTGGCATAGCCAGCGATGCCCACATCTCATGAATGAATCAAAAACTTATTAAATAAATAAGGCAAGGTAGCCAACCTGTACCTAGATTTCTAAAATGCTGCTCCATTTTTCCTTCCTTCCTGTAGAATTCAGCTAAGGGGAAGGAAAGTCAATAAGGGAAAGCTCTTTTATTCGGAAGAAAATTAAAAATTTACGTTAAGTTTAATTTCATATTTTTTTAAAATGTCAAATTTCCTGCCAGTATTGGAAGCCCTCAAGCAGGATCTCCTTTCTGCTCGGCTACTTTATGACATTAATTACAGGGAACAATGTTCGTGTCCCAGAGTGGCACCATTGTGGAACTGTGGGTGAGGCGGTGGTGGGGGTGGGGGAGGGGGTGGGGAGGGGCTGGTTTGGTGGGTGAAACTTCCAACCAGCCATAGGGTCACCCACAAATGTCCAACCCCAGAAAACTGTGCTGAAGGAAGTGGAAATACTTTATGATAGACATATAATTGGTTGAACAATAGAACCCAGAGGATGGTGGTACAGGGATTGTCATCAGCCTGGGACAATGTTATCAATGGGGTCCTACAGGGGTCTGTTTTGGAACATCCTTTGTTTAATATCTTCATAAATAATCTAGAGCTAGGAGTCACAAGCACAGTGGCTAAATTTTCAAATAAGAACAAAAGGAATAGGGACAGGAGTAGGTCATTCAGCACCTCGTGCCTGCTCTGGCATTCAGTAAGACCATGGCTGACTTTCTACCTCAGTTACACCTCCTCACACTATCCCCAGATCCCTTGATTCCCTTAGAATCCAAAAATCTGTTGATCTCTGACTTGAATATACTGAATGGCTGAGCATCCACAGCACTCTGCGGTAGAGAATTCCAAATGTTCAGAACCCTGTGAGTGAAGAGGTTTCTCCTCATCTCAGTCATAAGTGATTGATCCCTTATTCTGAGACTGTGACCCCTAGTTCTAGACTGCCCAGCCAGGGGAAACATTGTCCCAGCATTTACCCCGTCAAGCGCCTTAAGAGTTTTATATGTTTCAATGAGGTCACCTCTCATTCTTCTAACGCTAGGGAGTATAGGATAGTCTACTCAGTCACTCTTCATTGGACAATTTCTTCATCCCAGAAATCAGTCTAGTGAACCTTTTTAAGCGCTCCTTCTAAGGCAAGTATATCCTTTCTTAGGTAAGAAGAGCAAAACTGTACACAGTACTCCAGGTGTGGACTCACCAAGGCCCTATACAATTACAGTAAGATTTTATTACTCTTCTCCTCCAATTCCTTAATTACAAAGGCTAACATACCATTTGCTTTCCTAATTGTTTCTTGTACCTGCATGTTAACTTTCTGTGATTAATATATAAGAACACTCAGATCCCTCTCATGCGAACGGATCTTCTTCTTCCCCAGGCGTCGGGTTCCATGGTGGGGGGAGGGGGGAGGGCAGCTTGAAGATGGCTCCAGATGAGGCCCGCCATGGACCTCGATGCCGTGAGGGCCCGGCCTGATCCTCCCAGCGGCAGCTAGGTTCCATGGTGGCTCCCTCTGCCGCTGGGCAACAGGACCACAATTAAAATATTCAAATCAATAAAATGAATGAATTAACATACACCCCCGGGTACTGCCTGTGTGGAGTTTGCAAGTTCTCCCTGTGTCTGCGTGGGTTTTCTCCGGGTGCTCCGGTTTCCTCCCACAAGCCAAAAGACTTGCAGGTTGATAGGTAAACTGGCCATTATAAATTGTCACTAGTATAGGTAGGTGGTAGGGAAATATAGGGACAGGTGGGGATGTTTGGTAGGAATATGGGATTAGTGTAGGATTAGTATAAATGGGTGGTTGATGTTCGGCACAGACTCGGTGGGCCGAAGGGCCTGTTTCAGTGCTGTATCTCTAATCTAATCTAATCTAAACACCTACCTGCGATCTTGAGGGCCCGCCGCGATCTTCAGCAGTGGGGAGGGGGGAGGAGGTAAGCTTGTCAGTGCAGGGGGTGGGGGGGTGGGGTGGTGGGAGGGACGGGGTCCAATAAACGTAATGGGTGTAGGGGATGGTGGGAAGAGTTGAACTGTAAACTTTGTGCAGTTTGGAGTGGTAAAGGTCAGATGTTATAGGTAAGTGTTTTTTTGTGGGGGAGGGGGAAACAGGGAAAATAGTTAATGTAATTGTTATTGGGGAGGTGGGAAAGCGGCACTAGAAATTTATTTAGTTAATTTTGGGGGTCTGTCTTTAAAAATATAAATAGGCGGCAGGGCTGGCTGCCTTTAAAAATTGCGCCAGCGCCTGCACACAGGCAGCTGATGCCATTGCCAGAGTTGGACAGCCCGCCCCTCCACGAGATTGGGCGAAGTAAGGCACCCTGGTTATTTAAATGAGCCGCCACACTTAAGATCGCGGTGGCTCTTTGGTGTGTGGCCTGCGTGGGCGGGCCACCATTTATTGAGCTCGCCGCCGACATCAGTGGCGGCCTCTTAAAATCCAGCCCATATTTTCTAGTCTCCCACCGTTTAAAAAATATTCTGCTTTTCTATTTTCCTACCAAAGTGAATAATTTCACATTTCTCCACATTACATTTCATCTGCCACATGCTTTCCCACTCATTTAGTCTGTCTAAATCCTTTTGCAGCCTTTTTTGCATCCTCCTCACAGTTTACTTTTCTGCCTTCGTACATCAACAAACTTGGATGCATTACACTCAATCCCCTCATTTAAGTCATTGATATAGATTGTAAAAAGCTGAGGCCCGAGCATTGATCCTTGTGGTATCCCACTAGTTACAGCCTGCCAACCTGAAAATGACCTGTTTATTCCTACTCTCTGTTTGCTGTCCATTAACCAATTCTCAACCCTAACTAATACCCCCAATCTCATGAGCCCTAATTTGATGTAAATGGTACAAAGCTAATGAAGATGGTGGACTCCAAAGATGTACAGGATAAGCTACAGGAAGATTTGAAATATACTTGGGCATTACAAAGAGCTTTACATGGGGACCAAAAGTCCTGGAATGAATAGCACTCAAGCCGAAAGAAAATAATGTGCATGGAAAATGTAATAAATCTGGGATTCTGATTGACAATAAATTGAAGCTATTGTAACAATGCTCACTGGCAGTGAGTGAAGTAAATCAGATTTTGGGATGCATTAAAAGATCAATATTGAAACAAGATAGGGAGATAATCCTGTTACTTTATAAATCATTGGTATGATCACATTAGAATACTGCGCATTGTTCTGATTGCCTCACTACAGAAAGGATATTGCAGAGACTGAATAGTAACAGAAGTTGATGATTGAGGGGGATGGAGGGATTAAATTATGAGGAACAATTATGTAAAATGGGCATGCTGTCACTGGAAAAGAGAAGTTTGAGAGGATATGTAATTGATGTTTTTAGGATTCTAAAGGGACTAGATAATGTTGGCCATGATAAACCGTTTCAGAATAGTAGACCCATTTGTGCTTGGAGGGGATAAATTCAGAACTAATCTGCGGACCATTGGCCTTGATATTAACCTCTCCCCACATGATGGGTGGGAGACAGTCGGGGTTAACTTGGAGGATTAAAAATTGAAAATCGGGCAACATGTCACTAACACACTGCATATGCACCTGCCGCAATTCTTGAAGAGGCATAACACTTTGTTATAATATTTAAATCAGGCTCCCACAGTGCAATCAGTTCCTAAGGCTTTCCACCACTGGGGTTTTCCCTCACCTTGGGCTGAATTTTATGGAGACAAAGTGGATGGTTATGGAGGCATGGGGGACATAAAAACGGGATGGGATATGTCGGACAGGAAGTCCAACGTTGTGACGTCCCATCCCGATTTTCTGCGTAGCAGCAACCTTGGCAGATGGAGGTCCGACATCGATGCGACAGGCAGGTAATTAAGATACTTTAGAGGCCAATTGAAAATGATTTTATTCAGCAGATGCAATTTTCTTAATGGTGCACAGATCTCACAGGGCTTCAGAAACTCGCCTCCTTCAAGGAGGCAAAATAGAGGCGGTGGAGCATGGCTGACTGGAAGGGGAGGCTATCGAAGGGCAACCATCGAGGGCCTGGAAGGGCCCCCTAAGGGAGGGTTGACCTTAGGTGTCAAGCGTGAGGAGAAGGTGTGCTCCGCTGCAGGGGGGCCAATACAAGGATGGCAACGGGCAAGTGACAACTGGTCAAAGATTACAAGTGGGGGCATCAAGAGGGAGACATTGTCAGCAAAGGACTGCCTTTCAGGGAGAGGCCACTTATCATGGGCCTCATTCACCCAGGCTTCGGGAACCCCATAGAAGATGAGGTGATCCTGACTGGGAGGGAGGGCCAGGCACCTGCAGCAGCATTGCAACGGCCTATAAGCCTGCAGGAGATTCCTCAGTTGCCTCCGGATATGAAATAAGGGCAAAGAAGACAGAGAGAGGGAGAGAGAACTGCCCTACGCAGAATGAGTACAGGTCAAGGCTCAACTACCTGCAGATGTCTGAGAGCCAGTGCCAACGACATTTCCGCCTCTCCAGGGAGGCCGTGACAGATCTGTGTGCTATGATGCATAATGAGCTGTGCCCCAGGGGACTTGGTGGGAATGCAATACCAGTGGCCCTGAAGGTCACTGTGGCGCTGAACTTCTGAAACAATGATCCCTGGATCAATTCAGGGATCTACAGGGGACATGTGTGGAATTTTTCAGTCTGCAGCACATTGATGCATCAAGGAGGTCACCAATGCCCTTTTCAGGAGGGCTGGAGCTTATGTGCGCTTCAGAACGGATCCTAACTCCCAAGCTGAGAGGGCCATTGGTTTCGGGGCCATTGCAGGATTCCCCCAGGTGCAGGGTGTCGACTGCACACATGTGGCCATCAACGCTCCTGCACACCAGCCAGTGGCCTTCCTCAACAGAAAGGGCTTCCACTCCCTCAATATAAAACTGGTTTGCGACCACTGTAAACAGATTACGCAGGTCTGCAGGTCCCTGGGAGGTTGCCATGATGCCTACATTTTGAGGCAGTCCCAGGTGCCTGAACTTTTCCGGTCTCCCTCCAGCCTTCAGGGATGAATCCTTGGAGAATGGCTGCTGACTCCAGTAAGGAACTCACACATGGATGCAGAGGAGAGTTACAACGCCTGCCATGGGACAACATAAGTGACCACTGAGCAGGCCATTGGTCTGCTGAAGATAAGATTCAATGCCTGTATCGTAGTGGAGCCCTCCAATATGCCCCGGTGAGGGTCTCACTTATCGTCATGGTTTGCTGTGCGCTGCACAAACTTACTCTGCAGAGGGGGAGCTGATGAGCAACGAGGAAAGTGATGAGCGAGATGCCTGCTCAGACGATGATGATGTGGAGTGGGAAGATGGGCCACTTGGCCAGATGAAGGGCCAAGATTGGACATGAGAGACACGCAAGGAAGGCTCGTGATGCCCTTATACATTTGCGTTTCATTTGATCTTTTATGGCCTTTATACCTTCTCCAATAAAGCCATTCCTTGATGCAGCCATCTTTCGGCCTTCCTTAATGATGTAATGCCTCATGGGACATTCACACAGAACATATCTGCTGAGGCTTCAGAGTTGACTCCTCGCAGCATGTTCATAGAGTCTGGGATGCAGCGAACGGCCAAGCCCATGATGCAGGGGAAAGGGAGGGAGTCCATGTCTGGCAGCAAAAGTTTATTCACATGCGTTAAATAGATTGACAATGTTATCAAAATCAAGCGAACACCCGTGAAGACCCAGTGATTCTATGTGCACTTCTTAATTCTCTTACATGCACTCTTACACCATTGTCCCCGTGCGCTGACAGCTGAGGCGGAGGCTGCCTGCTGACATTGTTACCCTGTGGCTAGGCATGACCAAGTCAGTTGTCCTTAGGATGCCTTGGGCCTGGAGACTCCTGGCTAGCTGGGGTCCTCCTGCACTGAAGCAGTATTGCCTTCTTTCGGCAGGGATGTAGGAGGATCTGGCGACACGGGCAGAGGAGCTGGTGCCTGCACCAAGAGCATCCTGAGAGGAGCCCCCAGCTGGGGGAGGTACACGCTCCTCCTCCCTATCAAGGCAGACCTCTGCCTTGCTGCTGACCTGAGAGGCCAGAGGACCAGGTGGTGACTGGAGGTCCCTTGTCCCCCTCTCGCCTTGCCACTGCGGCCTTGATGCCATGATGAGGATGAGGGTATGGAGGTCTGCATGAATGTCCTGCAGACATTGAGTGCTCTGCTGGATGTGGCTCTCCATCACAGCTGCCAATCTGTCAATGGAGGAGGCCACTTGTGCATCAGTCAGAGACAATGTCAAGCTCAAGGCTTGGATGGACTTCTCCATTGTCCACGCTTGGGCACGCATAGCCGCTGGCATCTCTGCCAGATGTTGCCACACCTCTCGCTGCAGCTCCAGCATTTCCCTTGTAGCTGCCAATACCAGAGACACATCATGAGCCTGGGGCTCAACATGGGCCTGGCCTCCTACAGACCTCCGAGTGTGAGAATCCTGGACTGCCACAGTCTCTGCCAGCTGCTCGGACAAGTGTGTCCTGTTCCCACTAGCTACTGTGCCCACCTCTAAGGTTGCACGAAAACCCATCGAGATGCATGTATCTGCTCTGGTGGAGGAGTATGAGGTGCCGTTAGACCCTCTGAGGCTTCTTCCTCCCCCTCAGAGGTGGCAGGAGATACCATGGATTCCAGTGTTCTCTGCTGTGTCACAGCTTGATCTGCATGACAGATCAAAGACGTAAGGGTCCAGGATATGCCTTCCCTGCATAACAAGCACCCCGACGATGCAGACTCATGAGTGAACCATATGCATTATGAGCAGCATGGCTCCTTTGTGGCTGATGGTGCGTTGTACCCCATGGAGACCTTACTTACTGTCCTGGGAGATGCCCCTGTCTCCCCGTCTGCAATGCTGCATCTATCATTTTGGCTGGTCAGCTCCATGGCCTCCTTCTCCATTGGCATGAAGTAAGGGAATCCCACCTCTGGTCTTCACCCACTCCCTATGATTATGTGCTATCTTCTCCTGCAGGCAGAGGGAAGGGAAATGTTGGACACCTAGCAACATCAATCCCAACAAAATAGACTGCTGGCAATCTAGTTGTCACCAATGGGGGGGCACCCAGACACCTCCTGCATGTGCTCTCCTCCCAGGGATTGCACAATATTGCACTAAAGCAGGGGGCCTCATGTAACTGCCATTCTGACAGGCCGCTGACTGTCATGTGGCATCCTTTGTCTCTTTGCCATGTCTGGAGGTGGTTGATAGCTCACCTCCCAACTCACCCTCCTACCTTACCAAATGCAAAGCCCAAAAGGATTAAGGAATTAAATGATACTCACTCTCGCAGCCTGGATGAGGTCATTGAGCCACTTATGGCACTGCATCTATGTGCACAGAGTAACACTGCGGCAGCTGACCTCCTCTGCTATCTGCAGCCATGCCTGCTTGGTTTAGGTGGCAAGTCTGCTCCTCCCATCACTCAGGAACTGGATGTTCCTCCTATCCCTAATACCCTGAAGGAGCACCTGGGGGGAGGCATCTGGAAAGCCTGGGACGCACAGGGTCCCCTGTTACCCTGAGAATTCCTGCCACCTCCTCCAGGCCTTGTGAGTGCAGAGTGCACTGCAGGCCCAGCAGCCCTTTGATAATGGCCGCTTTAACCGCCGATGTGTCAGCTGACACCTTGCTCCCCACCTCTGGGCCCGACCCCGACAACATGATTGCAGGCAGAGCCTGTCTCATTAGGGTTAATTGGCCGTCTGTTGCTATTTGCGTGCAGCTGGCTGCTACTGTCCCCTACGCAGATTGCGTCTGGCTCCAGCCCTGACAGCAGGACCGGCGTTCTAAAAATAAAATCCAGACCTTCATATCTGGGTCTGTTGTAAACTAACTGAAAGAGATTGATTCCCATAATTAAGTATCAACTTAATTACTCTTATATTAAGTGACCACAAGGACAGTAGAAGGCAAACTAGATGGATGTGGATCTTTTTTTCGTCCAGCAATTCTAACGTTCCTAAATATGGCTCCTCATGCTGGTAGCAGACTCATAGACCAAGGAAGATCTCAAAGATTTTTAAACCTGCAAAAAATTGGCTTTTTAATAAACAAATAAGCTCAAATAGGATAATCTTGTACTGGGGGAGTACTTTCAATAAAAAGGTTCTCCCACTGGATTTGCTTTCCGCTTTAAGTTAAAACATCGACATCAACCTCCACTGAAAGGCAATAACGAGGCCATGTGATTTTAAATATCAGATCAGTGGTTGAGTCATGAATGAATTAAACTATGCCAATCCTTCATATCAGATGTAAAGTGTGCTTCTTCAGAAAACTAAGTTCATTGCCATTATTTAATCCTCAATATATACAGCAAAGTTTTGTTGTATTGCACCTTCTACATAAGAGTGCATAATAATCACAAACCTTTCATCATGACTCATCCTCCTTACATGTGGATAAATTGGAATTAAATAAATACTTGAACGGGAAAAATTGCAGGGCTATGGGAAGAGCAGGGAAGTTGAGACTAATTGGATAGCTCTTTCAAAGAGCTAGCACAGACACGATAGGCAAATGGCCTTCTTCTGTGCTGCATCATTCTATGATTCTACGTCCAAACTGTATGTGTAGCCTTTCAGTGATTTGGAGTCCACTGCCATTTTTCTCACTCCAAGTTTCTTAACCTCTGGAAAGAAATAAGAAATGTCTTTTCTCTGTGCAGCACCTAAGATTGAGAACTCATGATTCAGGGCATTGTGAGTACCAATGAAAAACCCATCACTTCAAAGCACAACATAAGAGCTCTGTGATGCACTGTCTGTCGTTTTACTTTCAGAACAGTATATTGATTGCTGAACATTAACTTCTTTTATAAAAACACAGGTCCAACACAATAATAATATAAGGGAAAAAATCCAC